>NC_080100.1:44919519-45537019 GCF_950005125.1 Chionomys nivalis
GGTCTCTCTGGTTTCCTGATGTACATAGTGAGTTCTCAGTCAGCCACAGGTCATCATGAGACCCTGTCTCAGAGATGACAGAGTCGGCTACTTATATAGAATAGTAACAAAAATGCTAAGTCAGAATGGCTTAGTCCAGAGTAGTTAGCTTGAAAGGGAAATGGCCAGGAAAATAAGGGCTAGTTATACAAATTCATGAGCTTTTTCATCCTTGATGCTGAAGGTGCATCTTTTCACAGGAGAATTTCATCTCTTGCTTTTATTTACTTATTTTTTAAGCTTATGTGCATGGGTGCTTTTCTTGTTTGTGTATCTCTTGGAACTGGCGTAACATAGTTGATTTTTCTCATGGGCTGCTGTTGCTAAAATTCCTTCTGTTCAGATAGAAACAATGCCTACCCCCTCTTACCTTCCACAGACAGCCCAGAGTAAGGTTGAGCTTAGTAGGCTTACTCACAGAGCAGTGGGGGAGCCACAGCAGAAAGCCTGCACCCAACATGGATGTGACTCCCTGTGGGCGCATAGGTGGAAACCCTCCCATACGCCCCAAGATCTATGTTATGTGCAATTAGGACAGAATTGTGAGTGACTGATAGGGACTGGTAGCTGCATACTCACTTGAAGTCACATGACCCTCCCCAGCCCCCCTTCTTCCAAGAGGGAAGGTGTACAGTAAAGCCCAGTTGGACTTTTGAAGATGTCGACAGACTGGTGTAGAGAATAGTTCTGTACTGGATAGCAGCTACTGGAGAGAAACTGGTTAAAAAATAATAAAAGAAGGGGTGGGGGGCTGGGCTCAGGAGAGGGAGCTTGCTGGAGTCATTTCCCAACCCTGACAGGGGCATCTCTCAGTTACTTTTCACTCCAGCTCCAGGGAATCTGCTGCCCTCTTCTGGCCTCCTCGGGGATCTGCACTCACATGCCCCACACATGAAAATAAACCTTTTTGTTTTTGAGGGAAGGTTTCACTATGTAATCAGGGCCTACCTGGCCCTTAACTTGGTATTAGAGACCTGCCTACTTCTGGCTTCAGAGTTCTGGGATTAAAGGTATACACCACCATGCCTGGCCCAAAATAAATCTTTCAAAGGAAAAAAAGAATTCCTGACTTGTTACCTGTGTAAAGATAAATTCACATATGACTTTAATTTTATTTTTAAATCATTTCATGCCGGTACCAGGAGCGCATGTGCAATTTATCTAATGTGCACACTTATTTGTGAGGTCATAAAAATGTATGCATTTCTGTTAATGTTGACATTGTCCTGTTTCTATGTAGTTGATAATTTGTTGCATCCACACCAGACAGAATTATGCCTTCAAAGAGTTTGGAAGAAAAAAGTGATTTTTTTAAAAAATCCCTTTAGCACTTGTCTTCCTATGGTTGAATTTCACAGCATGTCTTGCACGTATTGATCATATCATTATCCCTTCTATAGCCTTTCAGACACCAAGTTGCGCAATCCATGAAGTATATTTGATCAAAGACTGAAAATAGCAGAGACTAAGGTAGAATAGTCTAGCTTCCAAACCACCTTAAGATGTGTCCTACCAGGTTTTATATTGTACACCTTCAGGTATGCTTGGCCTGTGTTGCCCAGACTGCCCTAGAACTCATGATCCTCCTGGCTGTTTCCTGGGAGCTGGGATTACAGGTGCATGCCACCATTCCCAGCTTCTTCCCTGCTGGGTTTAGGAACTGCACCATGTAAGTACGTGGTCCTTTGTATCGTTATACTAAGCCACTGTTTTTAATTTTTTTGTTAAACTTACGTATGTGTACGTGTGCGTATTCATACATGCACACATGCTACAGAACGTGTGGTGGTCAGAGGACAGCTTGCAGGTGTTGGTTCTCTTTCACCGTGTAGGTCAGAGGGACCAAACTCAGGTCGTCATGCTTGACAGCAAGCGCCTTCACCAGCTGAGCCATCCCACTGCAGACTTAGGTTTTAATGCCTTTTGGTTTGAAACAGGGGCTCTACAATATATAGCCCAAAGTGGCCTCAAACTCTGCCTCCCAAGTGGGATTACAGGCATGCGCTACCACACCAGGCTACTAATGGGCTTCTGTATTGCTTAGAGCCTCGATAACCATTTAAGATACCTGTACTAGCCTTAACACACCTGCAAGCACTCCTGCCTGTGTGCAGGGTAAGATCCTAGCTGGATCAGATACAAGCTTTGCAGATTTTTAACCTTTTAGAAAAAAACAACTTGTAAAACACATATGCCTTTTTGTTTATAATTATTTTTCCTTCATTTGTAGAATTTGTCCAGCAGAGAAATTTAAATGTAGAGGTTATACAGTGTTCCTGTTTCATGCCTTCCACCCTGTTATGTACTTCCTGTCGGAGAAATTGTGTGACTTTTCTGTGTTGTGCACTTGTGTTTGATGTGTTAGTACGAGTGTCTCCCTGAACACACGTGTCACCGCCCACTTGAGGAGCTGCTTCGTGAGGGCTGTAGGTGTGCTTCACTGTTCCCCACAGCCCCACAGATGGCGTGGATATGCCTTACTGCTCTGTGCCTGCCGCGATGGGCGGACAAGGATGTGACCTCGTCCCATGTTTCCACTTGTGCAAGCACTAACCCGACCTTTGTGGGACTCGTTATTTATTTATTTATTTATTTATTTATTTTATTTTATTTTATTTTGGTTTTTCGAGACAGGGTTTCTCTGTGGTTTTGGAGCCTGTCCTGGAACTAGCTCTTGTAGACCAGGCTGGTCTCGAACTCACAGAGATCCACCTGCCTCTGCCTCCCAAGTGCTGGGATTAAAGGCGTGCGCCACCAACGCCCGGCTGGGACTCGTTATTTAAATCCGAATTGAATGAGTGTGAAATAGTCACTCTCTGCTGAAGTAGACGTACATAAGTTACTGAGCAAGACTGTTACCAAGTCCTTCTGATTGGAGGTTTTATTTTGTTTTGGGACAGAGACACACAGTGTAGCCCAGGCTGTTCTTGACAATCCTCCCTCAGTCTCCCAAGTGCTGGGGTCATAGGCATTAAGTCACCCCAGTTTTGTCATCCCTCAGTAGTTCCCTATCCATGATAGTACACTGCTGGTTCAGAGTCATGTGATGACTGTACTTTCCCTTTACCTGTCTAACACGTCTGTCCATGACTTCAGGTAAGATTACTGCATCCACAGTCTAAATGAACCAGAAACGTCGTAGTCACTCTTAAACTGTATCATGAGATACGCTGTCCACTGGGGAGGGACAGCTAAAGTATTCTCTTTAATATTCAGTGTTTCATAATGAAGTCTGTTACATTTCAACCGGCAGGGACATACACTGAGAAAAGCAGTTAGGGGGTTTTGCCATTTTCCAGGTTGTGTACGTACAGTCCAGCATCACTGGGCCGTGTCTAATGGAGCCACTGCTGTATGTGTGGCCTGTTGACCACAGTGTGGATATATAGTATATAACTTAATAACCTGAGAGTGGAAGTGTTCACACCATTTTCCAGTGATTTCAGTAACTTGATTGATGTCCAACTCTTTTATTAAAATCACATGGCAGGCAGGTGGGTAGTGGTGGCGCATGCCTTTAATCCAGCCACACAGGAGGCAGAGGCAGGCGGATCTCTGTGAGTTCCAGGAAAGCCTGCTCTACAAAGTGTGTTCTAGGACACACAGGGCTACACAGAGAAACCCTGTCTGAAAAAAAAAAAAAAAAAAAAGACCAAAACAAAACATGGCAGGCAGAAGCATAAACGTAGCCTTTATCATGGCTCAGGCAACTTCAGCTGAGACCTTTTCTGGGCCCATTACGTCACTTCCAGGACAGAATGGAGCTGCTGAGTTAAATGTCAGCTTTGGCTACAGAATGTCTCTACTGACCAAAAAACTGCACTGAAAGGAACTAGCGATTAGTATGAAAATATTGCTAAAATCCCACCATAACATTACTGAAGAGAACAAGAAAATCATTTTAAAATTTGGAATGGTAGATAAAAATTTCTGAAAATGGCAGATAAGGGTTCTTTAGTAGTTGGACCTAAGTATTGTTTATTGATATTTATCTGACCTAAGACCCATATAGTTATCCTAAATAAATGCTAGTACTATTATGTTAGTAAAGGTTTTTTTTTAATATTTTTATTTTATTATTTATGTTTTTTTTTTTTTTTGATTGATTGTTTTTTGAGACAGGATCTCACTTCATAGACCAGGCTGGTCTCGAACTCAGATCAGCCTGCCTCTGCCTCCTGAGTGCTGGGATGAGGTGTGCACCACCATGCCCAACTGGTTTCATTTATGTAGGGACAAGTATAAACCGCAGGGAAGTGTGGCGATCAGAGGACAGCTCCTGGGAGTTGGGTCTCTCCTAACTCAAGTCATGTTTACCCACTGAACCATGCTACCAGCTCTAGTTTTGGTTTTTGAGACAATTTTTATTGCTGGGTTGCATCCAGGCTTTCCTAATACTTGCAAGCCTGAAGCCTCTTGAGTGTTGGGTTTACAGAGATGTACCACCACACCCAACAGAAAAATTACTTCATCAGTCGGTAATTGTGTGTGTGTGTGTGTGTGTGTGTGTATACACATGTGTATGCATGTGCTCACCAGAAGTCAACCTTGGGTTTTGTCCACCTTTTTTTTGAGGCGGGTCTCTTGCTAGAGTCTGGGGCTCTCCTATTAGGCTGGGCTGGCTGGTCTGGCTGGTCTGGAATCCTCAGGCATCCACCTGCCTCTGCATCTCCAGTGTTCAGGTGTGCTCCACTGCACCTGGCTTTTCCTGTGACTGCTGAGGATCGGACTCAGCCTCATGCTAACAAGGGAACACTGCACCGACTGAGCTATCTCCCCAGCTCCACAAATAACTGAATTTTTCCCAAGAATACTTGTCATTGAAACTGTCAATATGAAAAGCACTTTATAAATAAAATGTCAACATAGTACATATAGAGTACAGTACTAATACATTTCTTATAGAACACGTGTTAAAGGTTTGAGTACTTAAGCTGCATCCTAAAACTAAAAGGGAGGGATGTGGTTAAACACATACATTGTTAATACATGTATTAAGATATCACAACGAACTTACTGCTTTTAAATACTGCCTGGCCCATTAGTTCCAGCCTCTTACTGGCTAATTCTCACCCATATTTAATAATCTGTGTAGCACCACAAAGTGTGGCTTACCAGAAAAGATCTTAACCTGTGTCTGTCTCAGGTGGGAGAATCATGGCGACTGCCTGACTCGGCTTCTTTCTCCCAGCATTCTGTTCTGTCTACTCCACCTACCTAATTTTCTGTCCTATTAAAGGGCCAAGGCAGTTTCTTTATTAACCAATAGACAGATGACCCTCCTCCATCATATTTTTGCCTCAGGCTCCCAAGTGCTGGGATTTATAAGTTAGGATCCTCCATACCCTGGGTTGTCTTTTGAAGTCTTTGCAGTGCTGAACATCAAACCTGAGGTCTTTTTGGTTTTTTGTTTGTTTGGTTGTTTGGTTGGTTTTTCAAGACAAGGTTTCTCTGTGGAGCCCTGGCTGTTCTGGAACTTGCTCTGTAGATCAGGCTGGACTCAGAGTCAGATTGCCTGCCTCTGCTTCCTGAGTGCTGGGATTGAAGGTGTGCACCACCATGTGCTAAACCCAAGGCCTTATGCACACTGACCAAGTGTCCTACCTCTGAGATACATTTCCAGCTCCAGAACCTAATTTTTAACAGCTCTAATTCTGATTCCAACTGGTTTATTTCTCAAATATATTTGATGGCAAAGAATGGGATCTTTTAAGAGTCCTTGAGCAGTCTGAATCTCTCTGGGGATGGTGGACTGAACAAATACAACCCACAGGATCAGAAACATGGACATTTGAGTGTGCTGGATCACACAAAACACAGGGTCCTGAAGCTTCCTGCCAGGGGGCTGTGAATGGGGATTTCTGGTTCATGGGAATTTTGTCCTTATTCTTCTTGGCAGTAATGTCTTTGTCTTCCAGTGCCCGAGCAAGCATGTAACTGACCTTTCTTTGATGAGCCAGTGCTTCTTCTTTGTCATTCAACTGTAAGCAGAAGTTAGGGATGTACCAGTTAGTGTGTCAGGAAAAGGAGTGTTGCATTTTATCAGAAGACTGCATTCTAAATTTAAATTGGTCATATTTTAGGATAATCTTGAATCAAATGCTGGGGGATTTAAGTGAATTTTTAAAATTTATTTGTTGTGCATGTTTATATCTGTGCCATGATGTATGTGTGGGTGTTGGAGAAGAATTTGAGGAGTTAGTATGTGTGTCCTGGAATCAAATTCAGGGCCTGGCAGCAGGCTCCAATCTTGATGGGTGAAATCGTGCTTTTTATTTTAAACTTTCATTTATGCGTATGTATGTATATGTACCGTGTGTGCAGGTGCCTAAGAAGGCCAGAAGAGGGCGTCAGGTTCTCCAAAACTGGATTTACAGGTTGTTGTGAGCCACTACTTAATTTGCATGCTGGGAATGGAAGTAAATGCTCCTAACTGAGGAGCCAAACTGAGCCATCTCTCCAGCCCCAGGGGCTGGAAGGGCAGTAGTGAGGGGCTCATTAAGTAGGGTACTCACAATGCACGCTTGCTTAACTGAGTCCAATCCTTGGAACTCACATAAAGGTGAAAAAGAGAGCCGATCTACACATGTGCCATGGCATGCCGTGCTCACACATACATCATATATACATACAACGATAATAAAACTTTCTTTAAAACAATCCAAGGATTGTTAGTGTTACTTCTCTGTAACCCTGTAAGTTACCTAGAGATGGGGAAGATTGTATATCTGTGTGTAATCGCAACGTGTACTGACTTGTGAAAAATATTTAAAGCTGTATCTGAATTGTTTTTTATGCATTCATATACAAATAAATGTCAGCAGAGTTGACGTGTGTCTGCTCTGAGCACTTGTGTCGGTGTCTTTGTTCGCAGCCGTCTGTGGAAGGTGCCAGGACTGACGTCAGGTCGTGTTGGTGACAAAGGGTCTGGTGCGCCACCACCGCCTGGCTTAGGGTCTGGAACTCTTTTTTTTTTTTTTTTTTTTTTTTTTTTTTTGGTTTTTCGAGACAGGGTTTCTCTGTAGCTTTGGTGCCCGTCCCGGAACTAGCTCTTGTAGACCAGGCTGGCCTCGAACTCACAGAGATCCTCCTGCCTCTGCCTCCCGAGTGCTGGGATTAAAGGCATGTGCCACCACCGCCCGGCAGGGTCTGGAACTCTTTAAGTGCAGGCCGCACACAAATGCAGGGAGCTGAGCTGGTTGGAACCAGTCACTGACACACAGACCCTGTCAGCTGTGGGGCCTTAAACCTGCACAGAAGGGATCCTCACAGGAGTGGGGAGAGCCGGCAGGGAGATACTGGGGCGTGGTGCCTGGTGGAGAAAAGGGTTTAGGAGGCCTAGAATGGGAGCCCATGGATTAGCTGACCTGCAGTCCCTAACCAAAACCAAGTGACGGTCTGGCACTAACCAAGTCTACTAGCATCTTAAGGACTTCTTGTGGGCTGTCTTGGTCTTCAGTCCTCTTCGAACTGTTTTCTGAAGGGAGCATCCCCAGCAGTCGCTGCCCTAAGGTCTTCTTTCTCCTTTGGGACGCATATCCTGGAATGGAGTGGGAGAGTCCAGCTGAGAAAATTACTCTCGCTGATGTTAACTGCAGTAAAAGCCAGAGTCATTCTCACAAAACCACAAGGACCAGTGTTGCTGGTTGCACAGCATGATGGGGGAATGTGGATTTCAGGTGTGGGTGGGTGGAGACCTGGAGAGGGAGGCACGCTGTTGGAAACTCAGGCCTCAGGTCATCACAGTCCTCCGGAGCAGCAGAAATCCAGGTCTGTGTGAGATCATTAACCACAGAAACACCGCAGAGGCCCAACAGGCACAGGCCGCTGTAGCCCCATCCATGCAAACAGCCAGAAGGTCCTGCACGGGATCCTCTCTTCGCCTCTTAACCACTAAGCTTTAGATGCGTTTTCTGAGCTTCCCCCGTCCTCTGAATCGGGAGCACTGCCTTCCCATTTGCCATTGTCATTTCTGATGATGACAAAATATCCATAAAGTTTGCCATCTTCAGCATTTCATTCTGTACACAAGCTGGGGGAGTTTGAGAAGACATTATGAAGCCAGATGGTGCTTAGACAACTCACTGCCGTATTAAACTTGGTTAAAATGGTAGATTTTGTGGACATTTTATCATCATAGAAACATAACTGAAAACACCTAGCCCAGTATTAGCATACAACATAATTCTCTATATTTTGATGTATCACCAAAAGACAAAATGTGTAGAAAATGCCAGATGTGGTAGCACACACTTGTAATCCCAGCCCTGGGAGGCAGATAGACACACATAACTCTCCATGACCAGCATATGGAGGTCAGAGGACAAGTTTGGGGAGCCAGTTCTCCTTCCATTGTGTGGGTCCCAGGCTTAAACTCAAGCCTAGGCTGGACTGAGTTTCTGGTCCTCCTTCCTCTCCTGAATGCTGTGGTTCCTGACATGTGCACCATGCCCAACTAAATGCATTTTTTTTCTGTTTTTGAGACAAGATCTCACTAGGTATTCCTGATGAGCCTACAACTTGTACACAGACCACACGGGCCTGGAATTCAGAGACCCACCTGCTTCTGCCTGCCCGGTGCCAGGATTAAAGGTGTGCGCCACCATGCCCAGCTAAATGCTATTTTCAGTATTACTTTCCTCTTGGCATTAGAGTCTCTTGAGTTAGTACCTCCATTCGTCTGCCTCAGCTTCTGAGCTCGGATTACAAACCTGCACCACCATTCCCAGCTCATCAGAGCACTTGCATTGTCTCTTCCCACAAACCACAGTCCTGCCTTAGTGAAGTAGAAGAGTATACTACAAAGAGCTCAGCAGAGGCCCTGAGTTCAGTTCTCATTACAACCCCCGTAACTCCAGCTCCAGGGAACCCAGCACCCTCTTCTGGTCTTCCCAGGCTGTTGAGGAATATTTGTTTATGCAAAGATATGTTGCATTTGTTTAATTATATAAAGATGCGTTGCATTTGTTTCACCTTGCCTCCCTAAGGCACCTGATTGGTCTAATAAAAAGCTAATACTAGGCAGGACTGCAGGGTAGAGAGAGTGAGCAAGAGGAGGAATCCAGGCTTGACAGAGACAGGAAGAAAGAAAAGAGATGCCAGGGGCCAGCCAGCCACTAGGAAGCAGCAAAGTGTCTGGGATAAGCTTTAGAATGAAATACTTGTTTTCACCATAAACATCAGCATGAACAGTTGCTTCTAGAAGTACTTAGACCTTGAAGAAGTCATAGCGGAAAACTGTTATCTACGGAGCTGTTTTTCTGAAGGAGCTGTCCAGCCTTCGCGTGACTTTGGTCACAAGACGGTGCTGGCACACCTGGGTATCTTGAATTACTGGTGCTGCACACAGTACACAATAAGGGCTAAGGTTGCTGGGGTGTGATGTTCTCCTTCAGAGAGCATAAAGATTAGATCAGGGGCTTTGGTATGAAGAATCTGTTTTACCCAAAAAAGCACCTGTAGTGTAATATAAGTACATACGCCTTTGTACGCTGCTCAGCGTTCAGTTCATAGAAACGGCTCCTCCCTGCTGCCAGAGAGCCGAGAGTCATCCTAGAGTGACCCTGTCTTCAACTGACCCTCGAAATACACAACACCCCACACCCTCCACTTTTGGGGTCAGGGATGAAACTCAAGTTGTTAGGCTCAGTAGCAAGGCCCTTTAGGTGCTGAGCCATCGGTTTAGCCCCGACACTTGCTAAATTGAAAACGAATAGCAGCTACATGGAAAGCTCCAGTTATACCTCTTTCCTGTGCCGACTTGGACCAGATCCCAAAGCAGCTAACACCCCCTTCTCCGTAGTTACCCTCGTCTTTCAGGTGCTGCCTGTTGGTCCACACTGCTGCTCGTCTACACTTCTCCGCGTGTGCCAGTCTCAGCGCCTGGTCGTTTTTCCTCGTTAACTGTTGTTCAAAAGCAATTCTGAACGCATCTGCCATTATATGAGCCTCTTCCTTACTTTTCTGCAGAATTTCCAGCTTAAAGAGAGTTGGGGAGCCATGAGAAGTGAAACGAACCGTTTTTCATATAAATCGCTGTGCTCCTAGCCTCTATTCCCTCTAGCTTGTCTGCGTAAGTCAGCGCTTGCCCATTCTACCGGCACTCTGGATGCCAGCAGTCCGCCCTGTACCAACCCCCCTGCTCTTGAAACTCACCACCCCTGCTGGGCCCTGTGCCTGTCCTGGAGGAAGGGCACAGCCGAAAAGGAGGAAAGCACCTAAGGCTGTGAACCTCCCTAGCTGAGCTTGAGTCTGATCCATGTGGTTCTATGCTGTTCTTTGGGAGTAGCTAATGTGTAGCTGTTAGCCTTCCTAAGTGATCTAAAGGCTTTCAATTCTCTGTCTTCAAAAAAGGTAAACCAGTGGCTGGGCATAGTGGCACATGCCTTTAATGCCAGCACTGGAGAGGCACAGACAGGCAGATCTCTGAGTTCAAGGCTGGCCTAGTCTATAGAGTTAGTTCCAGGACAGTCAGGGGTACACAGAGAAACCCTGTCTCAAAACAGCCAAATCATAAATTTGGTTTGTACACATAAACATTCATAATTAAAGTCAGCTAGTTAAATGCCTGGCCTGTTGATGATAAACATGGTGTCTATTTCCTCCAAGACAGTTGTCATCCTGTTAACCTATGAGAGGATGAGGCTCACTCTGCCCACAGCCACACGGACAGCACCACTGGTCAAGTCTGTCTGCGTCCTCCCATGTCAGAGAAGCTCCATAGTCATCCCCCTCCCCCCGCTACCCAGGGTCAACTCTACTTATTTTAATGTAAACACACCGTTTCCTTCTATTAACTGTGATTTGAAGGCCATGTAGAAATGAGAAAATATGAATTTAAGAAATATTAATTACACACTTAGCCAAACGACTTTACCTGGCTTCAGATTTCATGCAATGTACTATGTGTGTTTTGGAACCAGGTAAACGAAATCTAATGCACAAGTTAATTCTAGCACATAAAACCAAACGTAGTTTCCACAGCCAGTGACTCCTAAGATAAAACTCATTATTGCAAATCCTGCCATTTATCCTCCCGCTAATAAAGGGCCTGAACCAAGGCATCTGATAAATACCTCATGTCTGAGCTGAAGAACCAGTTTCCGAGTGGATGCTGCCATTTTGGCACAAGAACAGGGGTTCCCTCCAGGACCGCGACACAGGCAGGCGCCAAGGACTGCAAGCTTGAAACCCAAAGGCATTGCCCGTTACCAGGTGTCACGCTGACTGAGCCACATACACACACCACCACACAGCCATGCACATGCTAGTCAAGCCTCTGATTCAATAAAGTGGACAGTGTATATGTGAGTGTGTGTAATATATATATGATTATTACATATATATAATATAAATATGTAATATACATATATATATGAAAGCAGGTGAGGAATTCACGATCTGAGTGGAAATGGCCACAAATGAGACATCATTTCTTGCAACAAACACTTCAAAGAGTTTACATTCCTTCCTTCTCAATCTCAAAACCTTTAATCCTGGCATTCATCTCTAATAGCTTTGGATGTGCAGCAAGAATTTAGCCTAACCAAGTCTTTAATACTAACACCCAAAGTGAGTGCTTCCTGTGGTAGGCATGGCCTTGTAGCCGGCATTCCCTGTGTCCCTCTCCTCCAACAAGACTGTGCTCAGAATGAACAATGAATTTTATTTTACCCTGGGGAAAGCAATCATGGCTCCATTCTTTAAAAAAATTACTCTGTAGGGGCTGGAGAGATGGCTCAGTGGTTAAGAGCATTGCCTGCTCTTCCAAAGGACCTAAGTTCAATTCCCAGCACCATATGGTGGCTCACAACCATCTGAAATGAGATCTGATGCCCTCTTCTGGCCTGCAGACAGACAGACAGAATATTGTATACATAATAAATAAATGAAATATTTTTAAAAAAATTACTCTGTGGCGCTGGAGAGATGGCCCAGTGGTTAAGAGCACTGGCTGCTTTTCCAGAGCCCTGAGTTCAATTCCCACCAACCACAGGGTTTCTCACAACCATCTCTAGTGGGCTCTGATGCCCTCTTCTGGCATACGGTTGTACATGCAGATAGAGCACTCAAAAAAATCAATCAAAAATAAATATATTTCTTGATCAGTGACTGTAATGAAGTCACTTGTAGCCCCGGCCCCTCAAAACTTGACTAAAGCTGAAATGAAGAAGCAGGGTCATTCACGGAAGAAAAGAAAAAGAAAAAAGGAAAGCAAAGCAAGAACCTCCCTTCTGTTTTCCGCCCATGATAGCGGCTAGGCACACTTACTAATTTAGCAGAGGTCGTCTGTAGTATTGTACCATGCGTTCTGAAGTTTCTTAAGGAATTTACTATAAAACTACCTAACTCCAGTCTGCCTAGGTGTAAGTCACTAGCAATGTGACAGAAAAAATCACCCCTCATTCCTGTCTCCCCTTGTGTGTGACGTGGAGCTTGAGTCAGAGCGTGAGGGTTCAATTTGTCAGTCTTAGAAGACCTGACACCGGCGAAGGGCAGTCCAGTGCTTGTTCTTGGTGGCAGCTGCTCTCTTTTTTCCTGTGTTCTCCACTGTGTGGAATGCTCGCTTCAGACCCTAAGACCCTTTGGCCCTCACGAACTAAACTGCCACACGGTAAGCCACGGACAACACATCGGCAGATCTTTGTTCTGAGCCTGGGTAAACTGGAGGTTCCCTTTTCACCGTGAGAAAAATCCCTGAACCCACCCGGCCTTAGTTCCATGACACCCCTTTGCAGCCCTCGGAAAGAGCCAGTCCCACCCAGCAGAGAGGCGTGGCTCAAGCAGTGCCCGCTGCAAAGGGCATGGTAGCAGCAGCTGGCAAGAAGCGACCTGGGCGGTCACGGGCCTCTAGCACCCGAGTCTGAGGCGCTAAGTACGCTGTCCTGAGCAGGCTGCAGGGAATAGGAAAGCAGCTGTCCCTGCCATGCGGCTTTCCCGGGTGCACACGTACCTCGAGTCCGGATACCTCTGTAAAGGCACTGGCCTCCTGAGCCATGTTCTCGCGAGCCACCTTCTGCTGTTTGATATCAAGCATGGCAAGGGTCTCCAAATACCGCTGGTTCAAAACTAGGAAGAGCCACACACGACACTGTGAGTTCTCTAAGGCCAACTACAGCCTCTCTATGGAGTCACACAGAAGCCACACACTCACTTCTAAGTGACACCTATCAGCCATCACACAAGACTGGGCTCCATCCAGAAAACCTATCTGATGAAACAGGAAGTAGCATGGGAGAAAAGAGATACCGATAGTTCCTAGTAGCTCCATTTTGTTGTTGTTTTGTTTTTCAAGACAGGGTTTCTCTGTTTAACAGCTCTGGCTGTCCTGGAACTCACTCCGTAGACCAGGCTAACCTTGAACTCAGAGATCCTCCTGCCTCTGCCTCTGCCTCTGCCTGAAATGCTAGGTGGGATTAAAGGTGTGTGCTGGCCAGGCGGTAGTGGCCTATGCCTTTAATTCCTGCACTCAGGAGGCAGAGGCAGGCGCATCTGGGGTTGGGAGGAGAAAAAAAAAATCAAGGTGTGTGCCACCAACTGGACTTTTTTTCTATTAAGAGTTTTCCAGCCAGGTGTAGTGGCACACTCCTTTAATCCCAGCACTTGGAGACAGAAGCAAGTGGATCTCTGGGTTCGAGGCCAGCCTGGTCTACAGAGAGAGGTCCAGGACAGTCAGGGCTACACAGAAAACCCTGTCGGGGGAAAAAAGAACAGCAGCAGTGAGTTTCCACAGAGGGCCGGGTGCGATGGTGATTTGAGGCTCTGATCACTGAGTGCTTCAGGACAGCTGGGACTGCCTAGTAAGACCCTGTCTCAAGAAACAAAACAGTTTTCATAGGAGAGGTCCTCACCATGGTCAGAAAGAAAGGGAAGGGAACCTGTTCAGTGGAGAACAGTAACCTTCCTCTCGAGGCAGAGTGAGCAAGGGGGAAGAAGAGAGAGAGGGGGCTTGTGATTCTGGAACCTTCTGCCCTAGACTACCAGAGGTACAGCTGGATACTCAGACACATGTGAGTCCAGATCTCATCTGGGCGCTGCGTGAGCACCAGGAGCCTCTGAGTCACGCTGATTCAGGGTTTATTCCCTTCAAACGGTCACTTAGTTTCTGCTGAGGGGAGGAATTACCATCTTTTCTTAAAAATCTGTTACAAAAATCAGTACAAGCAGGGCTCTTCCAATGTTGACCATAAGGTGGCTCATTGTATACGGGCTGTGCAACAAACAGACTTTACACCTAGAGTACACACACGGCCGGGCGGTGGAGCCCAGACTGTGTCTACCTCATGGCAATCCTCCTGCCTCAGCCTCCCAAACTGGACCAAAGGGATGGTGGAGAGGAACTGTGCACAGCCTTTACTTTGGAATATTTCAGAAAACTGTAGAATGATCGAGGGCACTAACTGCGTGCGCACACAGTTTCCAGCACTACTGAATTAACCGCTTTTACTTTAGAGTTTTCAAGAACTATAGTTCAGGGTTGGAGAGATGGCTCAGAGGTTAAGAGCACTGGCTGCTCTTCCAAAGATCATGAGTTCAATTCCCAGCAACCACATGGTGGCTCACAACCATCTGTAATGAGATCTAGTGCCCTCTTCTGGTGTATAGGCACACATGCAGGCAGAACACTATGCATACTAAATAAATATATCATTAAAAAAAAAAAAGAACTATAGTTCAGACATGTACACAATGTACTTTGATATATTCACCTCCCACTCCCTCCACCAACACCTCCCAATTGCTGCTTTTTGTTTGTTTTCTTGAGACACAATCTCCTATGTAGCCTATGGCTGTTGTTAAACTGTGTAGACCAGGCTGGCCTCAAACTCACAGAGATCTACCGACCCCTGCCTCCCGAGTGCTGGGGTTAAGGGGTGAGTACCACCACGGCTTGCCCAATTGTTTATTTTAAACAATTAAAGGATTAATCTGATGTTGTATGGATTTCACCTTGATAGTCTTATTTAAGAAATCTTTTAAAAAATCTAAACGATGGTCTACAAGAGCTAGTTCCAGGACAGACTCCAAAACCACAGAGAAAAAGAAAAAGAAAAAAAATCTAAACGATACATTTTTATTTTCCCTAAATTATATTACTTCAAAATACTAGCACTTGCCAGGCGATGGTGGCGCACACCTTTAATCCCAGCACTCGGGAGGCAGAGGCAGGTGGATCTCTGTGAGTTCGAGACCAGCCTGGTCTACAAGAGCTAGTTCCGGGACAGGCTCCAAAGCCACAAAGAAACCCTGTCTCGAAAAACCAAAAAAAAAAAAAAAAAAAAATACTAGCACTCTGTCTATATTGCTGTAGTATATTCTATATTTGCTGTCTTTAAACATATTTTATTATTACTTTTTTAGAGGCAAGGTTTCTGTGTAGCCCCGGCTGTACACTCTGTAGATCAGGCTGGCCTTGAACTCAGAGAGCCACCTGTCTCTGCCTCCTGCAAGTGCTGGAAATAAAGATATTCGCCACCACCCCACGCTAACGTGTTTTAAAAGAATCATTAAAATCCATTACTCACCAGAATTTTCAGACTTGAGCATTTTAATTTCTTCTGTTTTCACCTTCAGATTCTCTCTGAGGACAGCATTGTCACAGCTTAGTCTGCAAAGGGAAACTTAACTAAATAATTAAAGTATTAACACCTCAATGAACGAAATATCTTTATTTCTACAATTGATTACATTTTATTTATTTTATTTGTGGGACATTTTAAAAGTGCACATATTGGGGTCAAAGGGCAGCCTGTGGTAGTGGGTTCTCTCCTTCTGCTATGTGGGTGGTGGGATCGAACTCAGGTCTTTGGGGTTGGTGGCAAATGCTTTTTATCTACTCAGCCATCTCGCCAACCTTCAATTATTATTATTATTTGGTTTTTTGAGACAGGGTTTCTCTATGTTACAGTCCTAGCTGTCCTGGAACTAGCTCTTGTAGACAGGCTAGCCTTGAACACACTGCCTCCTGCCTCTGCCTCCCTGAGTGCTGGGATTAAAGGTGTGCCACCATCACCTGGCTTCACATTGATATAATTTTAATTTAATTTAATAACCATTTGGACACTGACGCTGTGCTTGGGCCAAGACAGGTCCTCAAGTAAACCTTGGATATTGGTCAGTTCTGAGTAGGTATGGGGTTCATAACCACTGGGCTAAGTTAATGAGGGGACTGACGACAGGAAGCTGTGCATGGGGGGGTACGAGGGATCTGAACTCAGGTCCTAACACTTGTGAGGCAAACACTTTACCCACTGAGCCATCTCCCCAGGCTGCTTTGTTTGCTGTTTTTGCTTTACAAATGCTAACTAGGCCCTCTACCACTGAGCAGCATCCTCGGTATGTGCCCTGCCACAATGCCTGGCTCTACTATATATACAGTACTAGGAAAACAACAGAAAAACATGGGAATGGTAAGTAGATCAGCAATAAGAATTTTATTTATAATTTTCTCAAAGAAGAAGAAAGCCTAAAATTGCATTTGAATGACATGCATTTTAAAATTTTCCTTGGGAAAATTATGGACGATACCTACCTATGTGGACTATATACTGTACCTACCCAGGCTGAGGATGGGCTCGGCTGTGCCAAGGAGGATGGGCCTCGGTTGTGACGTAATCACACTGCATGCACAGGCCCTAGGTTTAGTTTTCGATGCCATCAATATACAAACCTGTCATATTTTTGGATCCACGATTCCTCTATATTTTTAAATCTATCCTGATCAAATTCCATTTCCCACTGCAAGGCATTTATTTCCTATAGAAAGAGAAATAATACCTTCAGATAAAAAAAAAACGAAAGAGCATTTTGTGGAAAATTATTAGTATAAATCTTTCTGAGACACTGAATGGGTGAAAGGCATTTATTTATGTGCTTGGAAGAGTCTATGGCATTTGAAAAATACATCGGGCTGGGCAGTGGTGGTACTTGCCTTAATCCAATCCCAGCCCTTGGGAGGTAGAGGCAGCCAGATCTCTGTAAATTCAAGGCCAGCCTAATCTACAGAGTGTGTTCCAGGACAGCCAGGGCTGTTAGACAGAGAAACCCTGTCATTAAAAAAAAAAAACAAAAAACACACAACAAATGGCCTTTTTTTTTTAAAGCTCTCAGACACACTTTGATAAAGCTCACCGAACACAGCAAAGAAATTTCAAATTATTTATGTTCAAAATTTGGTTATAGTGAGCCCAGATTTCTCAGGGTCCACTTCTGCCCATGTAGACACCAGAAACTAAATTTACTTCTTGGAGTCTTAACCCAAATGGCCCCATCAAGGGAAAATACGATTTAAATAAAAAAATGACATCTGTGATTATCCTAATTCCACGTCCAGTGAGGTGTTCGGAAACACGCTGACCCTGCCTGGGGCAGAGGACAAAAAAGGAAAAAGATAAAAAGTGCTAAATTGTCAGACTTGCTGCCATATATTATGTATTTATATATATAAAAGACCTGCTGCCATGAAAGGCCACACTTTACCCGCGTGACACTCTATTTTAAAATTTAGGTGTCCAGGGGCTGGAGAGATGGTTCAGTGGTTAAGAGCACTGGCTGCTCTAGAAGACCCTGGTTCAATTCCCAGCACCCACATGGCCGCTCACAACTGTCTATAACTCCAGTTCCAAGGGAGCCAATACTCTCATGTACATGTAAACCAATGTACATGAAATAAAAATAAATCATTAAAAAAAATGTCAGTGACCAAAGGGAAAACCGTCAGAGACTGCAGAACTCCTTGCAGGAGAGTAAGCACAAATGAAACACCTGTTACCACACCGAGCCTAAGAAAATTCTATCTAGGGCTGGAGAGATGGCTCAGAGGTTAAGAGCATTGCCTGCTCTTCCAAAGGTCCTGAGTTCAATTCCCAGCAACCACATGGTGGCTCACAACCCTCTGTAATGGGGTCTAGTGCCCTCTTCTGGCCTGCAGGCATACACACAGACAGAATATTGTATACTAAATAAATAAATAAATAAATAAATAAGAAAATTCTATCTAAATATTATCAGATTGAGCGCATCAATGCTACATTTGCAATACCTTCTCCAGAGATCTCTTTTGTTCTATGGTTTTTTGAAGCACTGTCTGTGTGTGACTTGTGGCCTTGTCAAGCACTGCCTAAGAAAAAATAAAAATATGATCAGTAAAATTAAACTTATTTACATAATATATGAGCATATTCCTATATGCATATTTTATTTTTAAAGATTTATTTATTTTCAATACACATACTTTATTTTCAATGTCCGTGTGTCTGCATATAAATGTGTGCATGTGCGTGCTGGTGCCTGAGGCGCCTTTTTGGAAGGGGGTGTCGGATCTCCTGGAGCTGGAGTTACAGGCAGTTATGAGCTACATGAAAGAAGAAAGTATTGCTGGGCGGTGGTGGCACACACCTTTAATCCCAGGACTGGAAGGCAGAGGCAGGCAGATCTCTGAGTTTGAGGTCAGCCTGGTCTACAGAGAGAGGTCTAGGACAGCCTGGGCTACACAAAGAAACCTGTCTCAATAAACTAAAAAGGAGGAGGAGCAAGAAGGAGAAAGTGTTATGATTTCAGCCACAATAAGGCTGGCACTAGCTGGGCGGTGGTGGCGCACGCCTTTAATCCCAGCACTCGGGAGGCAGAGGTAGGCGGATCTCTGTGAGTTCGAGACCAGCCTGGTCTATAACAGCTAGTTCCAGGATAGGCTCCAAAACCACAGAGAAACCCTGTCTCAAAAAAAAATAAAATAAAATAAAATAAGGCTAGCACTTCCGGGTTCTGGGGCCACGCATGTGCAAACAAGCCCTCAGGGAGAAGTGCTAATGGCCCCGGGGATGTTAAAGGGCCCGTGATCCACATGCGTGTGGCTGCATTATCCACGTATGACTCAGCTAAGCCCTTGCACGCATGCATGATACCCGTCATCTGCGTATGACGTAGTCACGTCAACCCCCTGTGCACATGCGCTAGGCAGCTTTTAAAAACTGGAAGCGCTATCTCCGACCCCACCAGGCCTGTACACACTCCCTTAATAAACTCCTAAGTGGGTTTGTTGCGTGTTCTGCGTTTCCTTCTGACTCGCACCAGGTAATTTCAGTATTGACACATACTTTAACATGATTGGACCTCAAAAACATGCTAACCAAACAATTACACAAATTGCTTGGTTATGTTTGTTTGAAAGAGAAAAGGTGAAAAGACAAATCTGTTAAAAAATGTGTGGGTGACTTTTTTTAAGTTTTTTTTTTTTTCTTTTGAGATTTATTTTATATACAGTGTTCTGTCGGCATGTACACCTGCGTGCCAGAAGAGGTCACCAGATTTCATTACAGATGTTTGTGAGCTGGGAATTAAACCCAGATCATCTGGGAGAGCAGCCAATGCCCTTAGCCTCTGAATGATCTCTCCAGCCCCTACAAAATTGATTTCTTTTTAAAAAAAAAATATTGCAAATGTTTGCTCTGAAATTAGGTTCTAGTGATACCTATACAACTCAGTAGTTAATAAAAAATAACGGCACCTCAAAAACCCAACAATATTAAACACCGATTCTTTTATTTTACAAGGTAAAAACATCCCTAATTACTGTTGTTGTTGTTGTTGTTGCTGGTGGTGGTGGTGGTGGTGGTGGTGGTGGTGGTGGTGGTGGTGGTGGTGGTGGTGGTGGTGGTCGTGGTGGTGGTGGTGGTGGTGGTGGTGGTGGTGGTGGTGGTGGTGGTGTGTGTTTCCAAAAACAGGGTCTCAGGCTGTAACCAGGCCTGGACCTGAACTCTCAATCCTCCTACCACTGCCTCCTGAGTGCAGGGAGTATAATCCCACTCGTTACTGAAGTGTGTTAAGTGATAAAAATTTCAGAAATAAATTCTTACCATGCTTTGAAGGATTTTCAATGCTTCCTCTTTACCTTCAAGTTGTCTTTGAGAGGCTTCAAGTTCAGTTTTTAAAATCTCTACTTCCTGAGGACAGAAATACAGTAAGCCTTCCCGTTTGCAAGGCATGCAATTCCTGAACTGTCAACATGGCTAGTCCACATTTACCCTTAAACAGGGCTGTGAGTCCCTAGAGACGCCGCAGGGAGCCTGTCTGCCAGACTACGACCAAGAGCCTCACTACCAAGCTCCAGTCTGATGGGACAGCAGCCCACTCCAGCATGTGGCTCTGGCAGGCCTTGTCCTTCTCCCCAGTCCTCTGCCTTGCTAAAAACCATTACATTACAGTCCTAAAGCCAGCCACCAAAGTCTATCCCCTTGTTTGGTCACTTCATCCCCATGATGTTGACTACCATTGAAGTCCAGCAACCGGAAGCCTTTGGCTCACCTAATTAACATGCCCAATTAAAATGAAATACCTCCTCCTAACACGGGGTTTCCCCCTTTACCCTTATAAACTGCTATTTCCTATGGGCCACATGTGCCTCTTCTCTATCCTTTGTCCCTCCAGGACAAATATCCCTGCCCCTTTTCCCTTGTCCCCTTCTCCCTCATCCCCATCTCCTTTATTACTGCATCCTACCCTATTCTAACACAGACCTCCCCTTTCTTCTTAAAAATTACACCTGCGAGGTCATTTTCTGATGTTTTTCTGCCTGTCAGAAAGCAACCAATTAACCTTTTCTTCCCTGCTTAATAAAGGATCTCTCATAAGGAAAAGAAAAATCTCTGTGTTGTTCTGTTTGACAAAGGATCTCAAAGAGCTATATTCTCAGCCGGGCATAGCAGCACATGCCCTTAATCCCAGCACTTGGGAGGCAGAGATATGGCATCTACAAGGAAGCAATGCCAATTTTAGTTTAGATAGGTTTAGAGAAGCCGGATAGAGAAACAACGGGCATGCTTGAAGGGGTGGGTGTGCTTATACAAGAGGACTTTAAGAGGCAAGAACCAGGGCCAGCAAGATGACTCAGCAGGTTAAGGAGCTTGCCACCAAGTCTGACCACCGGAGTTCAATCCCTGGAACCCACAGGATGGAAGGAGAGAACCAATTCCAGCAAGTTGTTCTCTGATGTCTACATGTGTGCTGTGCCCAGGTGTCTGCACAAACATAAACAAAGAAAGAAAAGGAAGGAAGGAGGGAGGGAGATAGAGACAGAGAGAGAGAGAGAGACGGAGAGAATAAGGGAGCCTGTTAAAAAGTAGGCACCCAAGAGATGAAGGGAAGAAGGGAAGGTCTAGAGGAATGGGGGTGCAAGGCTCACTTAGTTGCAGGACATACCTCTAAAGTTTCATGAAGACGCTGCCTTAATTGTTCATTTGACAATTCTGAGTTAGAATCTATTGGAGGAAAAATGGAATAGTTTCTTTAGTTAAATACATGGCATTTAGCTGGCCATGGTGGCAGACTCCTTAAATCCCAGCACTCGGGAGGCAGAGATGGGTGGATCTCTGTAAGCCTCAGGCCAGCCTGGTCTACATAGTGAGTTCCAGAACAGCCAGGGCTATGCAGAAAAACCCTGTCTCCAATGCCCTGCCCTCACCCCTCTGCAAAATACTGGGTGTCTGATTATAAGTATCAAATATGTATTTTCTCTAAATTGCAAAATGAAGACAAAATTATAGTATGATAACTAATGATAAAAATATGTAAAGTTAAAAGAAAAGTGGCTTTGAAAAAACAGCATTAAAGGACTGTGATATGAAGCATGTATTGATGAACTGGCTGCCACACAAATGTGTAGAAACACATGAATGTTCTAGTCGAATAAATGGATTTTAATGTTTGTCTTAAGTAGCAATAACAATGCCTAGGAACTAAACTTTCTTTCTAAGAACAATAACTAACTGAAGTTCTTCTGTAACTTTTTGTTGTTGGTTTTTTTGTTTGTTTGTTTTTTGAGACAGGCTTTCTCTGCTTTTTTCTCTGGAGTCCATCCTGGAACTTGTTCTGCAAAGCAGGCTAGTCTTGAACTCACAGAAATCCTCCTTCCTCTGCCTCCCGAGTACTGGGATTAAAGACATGCATCACCACTATCTGGTGGTCTTCTGTAGCTTTAATTGCATATTTGGTGATTATTACTTGTAGTGGGATATTCAAAGGGCCATTGCATGGCATTTACTCTGGAGCGATGGCCACATAGGTCTTTAAATAATCCCTGGTAAATAATCAGAGATTGTTATCTGAAATTTATGGGGTTGCTCTTTCTTGGGAATTTCTGAACCTTAGCATAACCTCAGTCATGACATTCTGGCAAATTTGGGCCTTTTTGTTGTTGTTGTTTTGGTTTTTTTTGTTTGTTTGTTTTTCGAGACAGGGTTTCTATGTATAACAACCATAGCTGTTCTGGAACTAGCTCTAGAGACCAGGCTGGCCTCGAACTCACAGAGATTCACCTGCCTCTGCCTCCCAAGAGCTGGGGTTAAAGGTGCAGCACCACCTGGAATTCTTATGATTGTGTTTGCTTAGGTCATGGTTCCTTAAGACAACTTCTAGTTCGGATAAGAGATTTTTGGTACGCAGGGACTGACTTGCTAAAAGGCCTTTTGGTGTCAATAAAAGAGCTTCTAGGCAGTCAGTTCATGAAGACTGATTTTCCTGTGCTAAAGCTGACCACTTCCTGCAGTCTCTCTCTCTCACTCTCCTTATGGAGACTGATTTTGTAAGCATTGCAGCTCAGATGGAAAGGGACCTGGCAGTGGGGAGTCGAGGAATACCACAGAAGCAGAACAGCTTACAGCCCTGCTCTAGGGAAAGGTTTCTCCCGCTCTGCTCTGGCGGGAGAGAGCTTCCCCAGCGAAGTTGTTACAGTTCGGCTCTGCTCCCCTGGAACTTGGCCCTTTGGGCTGGAGAGATGGCTCAGCAGTTAAGAACACTGGCTGTAAGCCGGGCGGTGGTGGCGCACGCCTTTAATCCCAGCACTTGGGAGGCAGAGGCAGGCGGATCTCTGTGAGTTCGAGACCAGCCTGGTCTACAAGAGCTAGTTCCAGGACAGGCTCCAAAACCACAGAGAAACCCTGTCTCGAAAAACAAAAAAAAAAAAAAAAAAAAAAAAAAAAAAAAAAAAAGAACACTGGCTGTACTTCCAGAGGTCCTGAGTTTAATTCCCATCAAACACATGGTAGCTGTATAATGAGGTCTGGCGCCCTCTTCTGGCATGCAGGCATACATGCAGACCAGAATACTGTATATGAAATGGGCCCAGGGCAACCTAGTCACACATAATGGGGCCCAAGCAATGTGGGGCCCTGGGTAGCCTGGCCACAGGTGATGCCCTGGATGCACAGCCTGCCACCGCAGGCAGCACAGGATTCCAGGAAAAGCTGTAAATTGACACCACCCAGGGAGGGAAGTACCTGACGTTCTAACCATTAGAAAAGATTAGATAAGACCACCGGAAGTCCCTGAGCCCAGGACTCACCTTTAGCAAAGATCCCCAGACAAACATCAGCCAGTCAAGGTCCTGAATCTTGTAAATCCCCTCACCCCAACCTCTACTATGATAAAAACCCTACCCAGATTGGCCTTGGGATTCTCTGCTCTCAACTGCTACAAATCGAACAGATAGACAGGCGGAGAGCCCAAGCCTCTGTGGTGGCTTTTGGGGGACCCTACGACCTGGGCGTAACACATAATAAATGAATAAATCTTTAAAAAACAACTCCGTTCTAGTAGGTTTCCCCAGTGAAGTTGTTACAGCCCTGCTCTGCTCCTGCTCCACCAAAAACTTGTTACTTTTCTCCTCCGCTCCATTCCTGCAAAAGAACATTTCACCCAAACCTCATTTAAGAGTTTATCGGGAGGGAAGAATCCAGGAGAGCGGCTGCCTCTGCCGGGGTGGAAGAGCGGCAGCAAACTGAACAGGAGTTTCTTAGGGACGACATTTTCCAGGGAGGTTTTCTGGGTGGGAATTGGTCAGGTTCCACGCTCAGAGATTGCTTGGCTTTCTGCTTAGCCAGTGAGGGGCAGATTTGGCTCTGGTTTGGGAGCCAAGGTATGTTTCTTTCACTGGCACTTTTTAGCCCTTTGGCTCTAATTTCAGGGCCAGGGCATATTTCTTTCACTGACTGTGATTCCAGGGGCAGAGTGTGTTTCTCTGGTTGGTCCTTTTCCCTCCTGATTTTCCTGCTGCTTTTGCTAAAGTTTACGGGATCCTGCAGAGTCTCCCTCTTTGACTGACCCGAGTAACTCAGAACACAAAGTATTCCCAGAACCTAGACCTGGGTAACTGGCACCTAGAGGACTGGGGGTGGGGTGGGGTATAAGACTGTGTAACAAAAGGAAAAGGCATTAAGTAGCCACCAGAGTCACACCTGTATGTTGGACTCTACTTATGTTGGACCGGCAAAGGATAGCCCCCCTCCACTGCAGTTCGGAGAGACAGGAAGCAACGCCCTCCAGGCAACCCAGCAGCAATAAATGATGCTATTTGAGGGCCAAGGAGAAAACACCTGTGTGCCCCGAGGACCGCTTTTATGGCATCTGCATGTGCATTTGGCAACATTACAGGTGATTCTGGTTATAACAAATCTAGTGACTTGTTCTTCATGTTCTTTTTTCCTTCCACGCCAGTGGCTTCTGAAAATATGGATGTACTGTACGTTAATACGAATCTTACTGATCTGATCGAGCGGGCAGGCACTGATGAAAGACCCGGATAAATCCAGACCCCTCTAGCAGAAAGAATAGAGCCAAAAAAATCTAGCAGGAAAAATAGAGCCAAAAATCTAGCAGGGAAGCTGGGCGGTGGTGGCGCACGCCTTTAATCCCAGCACTTGGGAGGCAGAGGCAGGCGGATCTCTGTGAGTTCGAGACCAGCCTGGTCTACAGAGCTAGTTCCAGGACAGGCTCCAAAACCACAGAGAAACACTGTCTCGAAAAAAAAAAAAAATCTAGCAGGGAGAGAAGAACCAAAAATCTAGGTTAGCCGGTTCAGTGACTCTGTTCCAGGAACTAGCTGACCATAAAGTTAGATTATAATCTTGAGAGTAATCTTGAAAAATGGGGAGCTACCCCCTTGTAATGATCACTAGTATTTTCAGAATTTTCCAATGACGCCCTCTCTACCCCTTTTGGGCTGTGGTTTCTTCCCCTAAATACCCCTTCTCCCAGCTACTTGGGGTCAAACTCCTTTACCCCTGTGTGGGAAATGAGTTTTGGTCCCAGCTGGTTCCTGTCAATAAACCTCGTGTGATTGCAGCAAGGACGGTCTCACATGAGTTCCTGGGGGGTTGTGTTATCCCGAGACTTGAGTGAGAGTCTCCCCTCTTTCACTAAAAGAATTGGGGAAATTTGGGGAAAAATGAAGAAATTGTTCTTGCCTGATTATGACACTTGGTAAAAGAATTATACTGAAATAGAAAGGTACTGGCTATGATGAATAAAGTTTCTGAAGAACCTAGTGCTTTGGGGATGACTGCCTTTGGCCTTATAAATCAAAATTGGAATTGTGAGGAACAACAACGGGAAAGGTACGACAATGGAGTAAAACCCGATGAACTACGCTTCTGTAAACTGCAGGTAGTTAGCCTCTGAGGCAAAAGCCTCAGAAGTTGTTTAATAATTAACTCAACTAAGAATTAAGAATATAGTGGCTGGCATGGGTCTTGGGAACTGGGAAAACGACATAATGAATGATGATGTTCTGATTTCAAAGAATCTTTGTACTTTCTGTGAACTGCTTTGTTCCTGAAATGATTAACCTGGGACAAGAAAAAAAAATCCAAGTTCCTTTTGTAAAATTCACAATGAAAGACTGAGGTTTGAAGCTCGGGGCAGAGAGAGACAGAGCAAGGGAAAGAAATAAGAGTGAGAGGGAGAGAGGATTAGAAGAACCCTCTCTGCAGCTGAGAGCCTGCCAGCTTGCATTAGAATCCTGTGTTCGTGTACTCACTTAGCCTTCCAGACATCCCAGATTCGAGACCCACTTCTCTGCTGAGGCTGGTCCCTGGCATCCTACCATACTCAGAAACAAAACATCAGCTACCTCTGAACTCTTCCCTACATTCCTTTAAGAGACTAAGACGTGGACCAGTGAGGTGACTCAGCAAGAAAAGGCGCCTGCTACCAGGAGTGATGACGTGAGCTGGGTCCCTGGGACCTGCACGGTGCAAGGAAAGAACTGGCTTCAAGTTGGGGCATACCTTGACATGTGCTCACCCCACCCACGTAAATAAGTAAATTTAATCTAAATAGTCTTAAAGAGATAGAGATGAAAATCTCCTGCGGTTACTGATTTTCGTGTGCCAGGTGAGAGCACTGATAATCTCCACCAGGGAAGGAAGGAGAGAAAGCGGCGGAGGAGGAGGAGTTCTCACCAGCGCTGCTCTGCCGCCTGTAGCCGGACGCTCTGCGACCGTGAGCGCACGTATCCCGCAAGCCCTCAGTCCCGGAATACTGAAAACTGGTTCCGCTTCTTTCTTCCCCCTTTCTTGGAAACGGAGGGGGGCTCAGGTTCCTTCCATCTGACCTTTTCTTAGATGTAATGGAACAGGAAACTTCATAAATCCCGCCGGGTCTTCCTCCGAGGCCATACCCTAGGTCACCTTCCGTCATGTCATCCTCCTCCGTTTTCCAGATGTCCTCAGTCTCACTCGGCGACCTCGTCACTTTGCTCATCAGCCAAATGCGGCTTTTATCATAAGGGAAGACAGGCTGCCTGTAGTGAGGGGAAGCAGTAATTAAAAACCAGTAAGTGGATGCCATGATTCCTCTTCTGCTTTTTCCCCCCAAAGACATGAAAGGTTTTGTCAAAAAGATGCCTATACATCCGTGCTCATTGTCACTAATTTACAGCTGCCAAGCTATGAATAAAGAAAATGTGTGTGCATTCACGGAGTGGAGTATTATTCAGTGCTAAAAGCGTGGGGGGAGGGGGGAGCTGGAGCGATGGCTCGGTGGTTAAGAGCACTGGCTGCTCTTCCAGAGGACCTGAGTTCAATTTCCAGCAACCACATGGCAGCTCACAACCATCTATTATGCGATCTGGACCCCTCTTCTGGCTTACAGGTAGAACACTGTATACATAATAAATGAATAAATCTTGAGAGAGAGAGAGAGAGAGAGAGAGAGAGAGAGAGAGAGAGAGAGAGGGAGAGAGAGGGAGAGAGAGAGAGAGAAAAGATAGAGCTGGGCAGTGGTGGCACACACCTTTAATCCCAGAGGCAGAGGTGGTTGGATCTCTGAGTTTGAGGCCAGGCTGGTCTACAGAGTGAGTTCCAGGACAGCCAGGGCTACACAGAGAAACCCTGTCTGAAAAAAACAACAACAAAAGAAAGACAGGGGCTGAAGAGATGGTTCAGCAGTTAGGAGTACTGGATGTTTTTACCGAGGACCAGAGTTTGATTCCCCGCACCTACATCAAGCAGCCAACTGCCTGTAACTGCAGCTGCAGGGATGCTCTGTCCTCTTGTGGCCTCCAAGGGTACCTGCACACATCTGGTGTACATACAAACAGGCGCATGCACACACACACACACATATAAGTAAAGTTTAAAATTGAAAGAAGACAATCCCTAACACACAAGTGCCCTTTGCACTCCTCACTAGAAGTGTTTAACACCTCAGGTCTTTTTCCACAGGAAAGGGTCCCAGCTCTTACTTCAAAGAGCAACATGAATTGTGGGGAAGTCAGCGGAGGCTGAGGAGCGAATGCGGTACCCTACAGATCAGGGTAGAGCAGACCAGTCACTGAGGTGACAGAAGACTGTAACAGGCAAACTTACAAAGGGATGGCTCTGTCTCTACAAGTCTGAGAGTGGCGCGGATTCAGACAAGTGTGAAATGACTTCCCACCACAAATGCTGCTCCAGAAGGACTCCATCTCCTGCTGTTGTCTCTGCTCCATCCCTTACTTCAAGGGCTAAGGGAACTCTGGGCTCTATTGGCTCGGGGATGGAGAACAGGCAGAGGAAGGTGTCCCTCTCAGTTTCCTCCCTCTCCTTCCTCAAATCACACTGTCACACTTGTATTCAAATTCTCCCACTATTGTGTAACTCAAGTAAAACCCAAAGCCTGTGCAACAGCCAGAGGGCCCACATTCCATCTGCCTCTCCTCACGCCCAGGCTCTCAGCTGCTCTGGTATGGACTGTATTCTTCGCCCCAGCGCTCTGTGCCACCTGGACTATTCCTCCCCTAGATGCCGCACACCTGGCTCCTCAGCCTCTTTGAGTGATAACTTCAGTGTTTGTCACCTTCTCAGTGACCTTTCTTGGCTATCTGAATCGCAAGCAGCAAGGGTGGAGGCAGGAGGCACGGCTCTCCGGTATTTGCATAGCACGTATGAGGCCGTAAGTTCCATCCCCAACACTGCAAAATAAAATGAACAGAATTGCCAACTCCTCTGCCTGTGGTAGCACAGGCTGGTAACTTTAGCACATAGAGGCAGAGGAAGAAAGAAGCCAGTTTATGATTAGCCTGGGCTACACAGACCAGCAAGCCTTAAAATAATAGAAAATAGCCAGGCAGTGGTAGTACATGTCTTTAATCCCAGCACTTAGAGGAAGAGGCCAGCCTGGTCTACGGAGCTAGTTTAGGATAGTCACGGTTACAGAGAGAAATCCTTGTCTTGAAAAACAAAAAAAAAAAAAAAAAAAAAAAAAAAACAAACAAACAAACAAAAAAAAAAACCAAAAACAAAATAACATAGGAAGCCAGATGTGGGATGGATAGAACCCACAGAGATCTTGGTTTTTTTTTTTTTTTTTTTTTTTTTGGTTTTTCGAGACAGGGTTTCTCTGTGGTTTTGGAGCCTGTCCTGGAACTAGCTCTTGTAGACCAGGCTGGTCTCGAACTCACAGAGATCCGCCTGCCTCTGCCTCCCGAGTGCTGGGATTAGAGGTGTGTGCCACCACCGCCCGGCAAGAGTTGCTTTCTTTTCCAGAAGAAAATGTCTTCTAGAAACAGCATCTTGGAGGACGCAAGGCCGAGGAGCCCCCTCCACCCCCGCCCCTGGGGTCACTTACTCGGTCACGCGCAGGGAGCAAGTGCTGCAGACACTCAGCCTCCTTCCTTCAGGACGGAGTGCGGTGAACTCCGGCTTTCAACACCGGGCATTTCAACACGGCGGTTCTGCTGCAACAGTGTAGAAATGTTTCACTTTAAACACAACTATGAGTTAAAGAGTCCAGTGTCAAGTTTCAATTCAATGAGAAGAAAATATAATAATGATGGTGATGATAGTAATAGCAATAAAATAATCCCAGTTACAAGCCTCAGATGAGACTAGGAATACAAATATCTCACTGCTTAAGCAGATGCTTACTGGGACTGTCCAAGGCACTGAACCAGTTTTGACTTTTTGCTGAGATGGCTTTTTTGGTGGGGAAAGACCGGGTTTCTCTGTGTAGGTTTGGAGACTGTCCTGGAACTCGCTCTGTAGACCAGGCTGGCCTTAAACTCAGAGATTCGCCTGCCTCTGCTTCTTGAGTGCTGGGATTAAAGGCTTGTGCTATTTTATTTTTCACTCTTAAACCCATATGCTAAACCGGGTGGTGGTGGCAGCTCAGGCCTTTAATCCCAGCACTCCGGAGGCAGAGGTAGGTGGATCTCTGTAAATCTGAGGCCAATCTGGTCAACAGAGGGAGTTCCAGGATAGCTAAGGCTACACAGAGAAACCCTGTCTTGAGAAACAAAAACTAGAGATAACCCATGTCCATCTCCAGAAATGACCACACAACTGAATATTCAGCAATAAATTTAATCCCATAGCCAGGTATGGTGGGACTCAATTCCTAGCACTCAGAAGTAGGAGCAGAGCCGTCATAAATATCAAGCTAGTTAGATATTACTACACTAGTAATAATATCTAAAAAGGCTTTAGACTACACTTAAAGACTTTTCTAAAAATCAAACAGGAATATTACCGGTAGTGGCGCATGCCTGAATCCCAGCACTCAGGAGGCAGAGGCAGGTGGCAGGCTCCAAAGTCATAGAGAAACCCTGTATCAAAAAAAAAAAAAAAAAAAAGCAAAAACAAAAAAAAAAAGCAGGAATAACAATAACAACAGCAAAGTGCGGCATATGAGGTACACACATGTAATATGTAATCCCTAGAATGCTAAACAGGAGAATCATAAACCTGAGACCAGCAAGGGCTACACAGTGAGATCCAACATAGCCTGGGCTAAATGGCAAGATCCTGTCTCCCAAACCAACCAACCAAAACCAAGAATTCAAGAAACCAAACTCTAGTTTATTATGGTGTCTGGTGGACATGCAACAACGGGGTGCATTTAAGACCTTATGCTAATAAGAAATAGATATGAGACCTCGTTAAAACTAATGTACAGCGACAGCAGAGCTGGGGATGTAGCTCAATGGTCAAGTACTTGCCTAGCATGCACAAAGCCCTGAGTTCAACACTCAGTTCTGGTAACCTGATTGGTGGCCAAAGTAACTGGTTTATTCTGAATTTTCCAAATTATAAGCTAATAGATTAATAATTGCCTGGAATGGGAAGGTTGATATCAAAGATCACTAGGAAATTTTGGGGTAATTATGGAATGGTTCTATTTTTTCTTTTTCTTTTTTTTGTATCTCTGTTATATAACTCTGGTGGTAGTGGCCCAGGCTGGCCTTGAACTCACAGAAATTCACCTGCCTCTCCTTCCTGAATTAAAGGCGTGCACTACTAAGCCCATCCTGAATAGTCCTATATTTTAACCAGAGTGGTAGTTTGTCAAAACTCAACAAATAATGAACTTATTTTTTGTACCTTTTAAATTTTTGTTTTTTATTTTAAACACGTTTGTGTTTTGCCTACATGTATACATATATACACACATATATACCTATATATACACATATATACATATATACATGTATATATACATATACATACATACATACATACATACATACATACATACATATATATGTGAGTGTTGGATACCCTGGAACTGGACAGTTGTGAGCTGCCATATCGGTGCTGGGAATTAAACACGGTTCTCTAGAAGTGCCCGCCGTCAGTGCTCTTAATCTCTGAGCCATCTCCCCAGTTCCCAAATTGTATACTTGTACTGTCATGTTTTATTATATGTACATTTTATTTCAGTAATAGTCTAACATTTTAAAACATAAAACATACAAGAGCTGGGTGTTGGTGGCGCACGCCTTTAATCCCAGCACTCGGGAGGCAGAGGCAGGCTAATCTCTGTGAGTTCAAGTCCAGCCTGGTCTATAACAGCTAGTTCCAGGACAGGGTCCAAAACCACAGAGAAACCCTGTCTTGAAAAACCAAAAAAAAAAAAAAAAAAAAATAAAAAAAAAATAAAAAAAAAAAAAAAAAAAAAAACAAGAAAAATTGGACTGAGATACATGGAATTAGTTGGGCTCTCCCAGAAAAAAAAAAAAATTCTGGACCAATTACACAGCCTAGGATGGTCTTCAACTCTAGATCCTCCTGCCCCAGCCTACCAAATGCTGGGATTACTAATCTATGTCACCAGGTCTGAAAGCAGTTTTTAAAAACAGGATGTCGGGGGGGGGGGGGGGGGCTGGAGAGATGGCTCAGTGGTTAAGAGCATTGCCTGCTCTCCCAAAGGTCCTGAGTTCAATTCCCAGCAACCACATGGTGGCTCACAACCATCTGTAAAGAGGTCTGGCGCCCTCTTCTGGCCTTCAGGCATACACACAGACAGAATATTGTATACATAATAAATAAATAAATATTTTAAAAAAAAAAAAAAAAGACAGGATGTCGGGCCGGGCGGTGGTGGCGCAGGCCTTTAATCCCAGCACTCGGGAGGCAGAGGCAGGCGGATCTCTGGGAGTTCGAGACCAGCCTGGTCTACAAGAGCTAGTTCCAGGATAGGCTCCAAAACCACAGAGAAACCCTGTCTCGAAAAACCAAAAAAAAAAAAAAAAAAAAAAAAAACAGGATGTCACCAGGCGGTGGTGGTGCAGGATTTGATCCCAGCAGTCGGGAGGAAAAGGCAGATGGATCTCTGTGGGTTCAAGACCAGTCTGGTCTACAAAGAGAGTTCCAGGACTGGAAGGCCAGGGCTGCTACACAGAGAAACCCTGTGTTGAAAAAAACAAACCAAAAAAGAAAAGAGAAAGAAAGAAAGAAAGAAAGAAAGAAAGAAAGAAAGAAAGAAAGAAAGAAAGAAAGAAAGAAAGAGAAGAAAGAAAGGAAGAAAGAAAAAAAGGGAAGAAAAAAGAAAAAAAAGCACAAACAAACAAAATGAGAACCAAAATGTCACGGTGCTCAACAGGGAAGGCTAGCTTTCTGCAGCCGAAGTTCTTTCCTCAGAGAACTTTGTTCTCACAAAAGACTTCCTTAGAGAAGGACAGGGCTTTTATGGTGAGCAGCAGACAAGAGGTAGTGATGGTCTTTGGAGCCTCCAGCCTGGCGACAAGTCTTCCACTCTTGTGTATCAAACGATACACAAGAACTTGCAGAACCAGAATAAAAACCCAGAGCAGTGAAGCAGAGAACCACCAAAAGCAGCTTATTAGCTTCATTCTTTTCCAGTTTTTACAGTCACCGCCCCTTTATAAAAAGGCATGGTTATTTTCTTTAAAAGGACATCTGGGGATGAAAGACTCTAAATGCATTTGTAAGCCCCCTCAACCCTAAGAAAATGTAAAACTTTAAGAAAAATCTAAAGCCATTTCTGATGACTCTCAGTACTTCCCCACCTCCCCTGGGAACCAAGGACATAACAGCTATGCATGCACGTACTGAGATGTTGGAAACTTTCCATCTCCCTGAATAGGGGCATGATGATAACCCTTAGGTTATGACTCAGTTACTGATGTTTTGACTTAGTCCCTGGGAAGGGGCAAAGTGACCTTCAGAAGTTTCCCTTCACCTCATCTGATCTGGCAATCACTCTCCAGCTAATTATTGGTAATAGCCTTTTTGAATAAGCCAATCCAATAAGTTACAGGTCTTACAGGTCCCCCCCCCCCCCCGTCTCTGTGGTTTTTTGCTTTAAAAGATGGGCTGTAAGAGCTGTGGATGTCCTTCATATCCCGAACCTGAGGGACCCTGTCATGACAGAATAAAAAATCCTCTTGCTGTTTGCATCCGCACGAGTGGTCTCGACTGATCCTTGGGTAGGGGGTCTCTCCAGAAGAAAGACATCCTTTGCGGGGGTCTTTCATTTGGTGCGTTGGCCGGGAAACTGAGGCCCCCACTCAGGGACCACCGACCCACCTTCGGGAGGTAAGCTGGCCAGCCGTCTTTGTGTGTTTTGTGTGCTTGTGTTCTTGTCTGTTTGTCTGTTTGAATTGTTGCGCTGCGAATCTGTATTCTGTCTGTGCAATTCAGCTGAGTCAGTCTGTATCTGGCGGGTCTTAGAAGGAGCTGACGAGCTCGGACTTCTTCCCCGCAGCCCTGGAAGACGTTCCACGGGTGTCTGGAGCCCGATTTTTCGGGTCTCATCTGTCTGATCCCACGACCAGAGTAGGACTTTTTGGGGCTCCGCCCATGTCCGAGGGGTACGTGGTTTTTCTGGGAGACAAGGAATCCGGACCCTCCTCACGATCTCCGTCTGAATTTTTGCTTTCGGTTTTGCGCCGAAGCCGCGCAGCGCGTCTGATTGTTGGATTGTTCAGTGTCTTGTTTGTTATTGAAAAAAAAAATCAACATAAAAAACCATTTTTGTTACAGAGCACAGTGCAGGCACCAAGGCCGGCTTCCCTCTGACTTTGATAACAGCAGTCTGACCTTCCCCCGTCTCTTTTCCCAAACAGAAGGCACACATGCCAGCGGGATCCAAGCTGGTGCTAATTCCTCCCCCACAGGACCCAGTAAGCCTGGGAAGCAGCAGCAGTAGGCTGTTTCTCTGGGCTCAGATACCCTATTAGAAAGCACATGTTCCGTAAAGAACCTGGATCTCTTCATTTTGGCAGCCAGGACTGGGTATGACAGCAGATAGAGAGATTGCAAGTAAGTATCCCTGTGGCTTTTGGTAAAAGGCAAATGTGGATTCAGGAGCAACAGGTAGTACCGCAAGCCAACATCAGAAGGGCATCGCAGCCCTGATAGCATCTCTCTCCTAGGGATGCCCTGTTCTAGTCATCACGTGCCATGTTCAGGGTAAAGCTTCTGGTTTAAAAATGGGGAAAAAGTTAAGCTGAGTCACTTTGAAAAAATGTGCTTATAAAAACCTACAGATTGTTGGTTTCTATATTTCTTACTATGCAGTGTGCCCATAAAAAAATTAAATTCCCAACTCTGTTTAGATGGATACAGGAATACGCTGTCTTCAAGAACTATTGCTGTAAAAGCCCTGTGACCCCGGGCCAGGGCCATGTGAACAGCCCAGCTGAGCTTCTAAGCCAGCCCATGTTTAGATCTAAATTTGATACCTGACTGCTTGCAATGTTTGTGATGAGGTAGGGGCCCTGAGTTGCCCCACATGGTGAAGATCTGCTGAAGCCTCTCACCCCACTACAATGGCAAAGAGGGTGTTACTGAGTGATGAGGTTGAATTAAAATGGCCCTTTTGACTCTTTATAATGTTTATGGCTATTTAAAAACATGGCAAAGATTCTCATTTATTATTGATATAAAAGAGGTACATTTTGGGTTGTTTTCAGATTCTGTCTATGATGAAATAATTCTGCTATGTAAAGTAGGCCCAAAAGGGATATTGCTAAGTTTTAAGGTAATATGTTACCTAATTCTGAAAATTCATCATACTAATGTTCAAAATAGCTGTATCAGTGTGTATTTGTACCAAAAACGAAGGATTTTTATTTCACATTCTCTTAAGCATAAATTGTCAAACAATATTTTTAATCTTGGTCATTTTTACAGGGATAAGATAAAATCTCAGAGTTGTTTGAATTGCATTTCCTCAATGATTAAGGATGTTATTTTTAAGCAAATTTTAAATATCTTTCAGTCATTTTAAGTTCATCTGTTGGAGTTTACAGTTTAGGTCTGTAACATAATTTCACTAGATGAGGAATAAGTTTCTAAGTTCCTTATATGTTTTTATGTTTTGTTGATTATATCCTTTGCTATACAAAAAGCTTCTCGGTTCTGGAGATCCTGTTTATTGATTGTTTCTCTCAATGTCTATGCCACTGAGGCCATGTTTAAAAATATATTTATGAGGTTCAATATTGTTGGTTTTATGTTAAGGTCTTTGATTTGTTTGGATTTCAGTTTTGTGCATAGAGATAAATATGGATCTATTTTCATTCTTCTATGTCTAATTAATTCTGTAAAGGGAGAAACTGACAGTCAAAATGCCGGGCTCATGGCAAATTTCAGGGGCAAGGCACCCCACTGATTCGGCCAAGGTAAAAGAGGTTCTCCAGGGGCCAGTTAAAATCTGTGTTTCTTAGATGTTTAATGGAGGTTTATAGGCATTTTACACAACCTCTGAAGGTCAGCAGGCAGCAATAGCCATGGCCGTCGTAGGATAATAAGGAGAAAGTTACAGCAAGTAGATAGGCTGCAAGATGATAGCTTGCAGAATAAGGAGAGACAGAGAAAATGTTAAATGAGAAACAAAGAAAATGTTAAATGAGAGACAGAGAAAGTGTTAAGAAAAAGAGAGAGAGGCGGGAAACGAAAGAAAGAGAGAGGCGGGAAGCGAAAAAAAGAGAAAGGCGGGAGGCAGAGAAAAGAAAAAAACCAGAGGGATCATAAACAAGAAGGACTCAGACAGATAGGGAACCTGGGCAACAGAAGATCAAAGACAAATGAAGATGGACAGAGGCACTCCTTGGACAAAGGCCAATGTGCTTACAGCAAGACAAAGTAGATATCTCTATAGATTTTCTAAGGGACACAGGAACTGAGTACTCTGTGTTAAAACAACCATTAAACAAACTGGACACCTTACGAACTATAAATTTGGGAAAAGGACAAATAAATGACTTGTTCCTCCCTGGTCACCCCTGAATGTATGATCAAAGCCGTTTGTTGACCAAATGAGGGACTTTGCTTTCCCTGCAGTTCTCAGTTCTGCAGGAGACGCAGGCTGCTTGTCTGCCTATGCCTCTGCCATGCCCTCCTCACTAGGATGACCACCTCCCCCTGCCTTCACCACCAGAGAAATCCTTGCCTCCTAGCAACTGCCTTGGTGCTGCGCTTTCTCTAAAGCCTGCATGAGCCCTGGCTGCTCACCCTGCAGTCTCGCTCCCCTCACACATGTCAGACTGTGATAGAGCGCTCATAATGCTACCACAGGTGCCCTCCTGCACTGGGCTGCTGCTCCTGTGCCCTGCTCACGTCGATGGACTACGGATCCTACCAGCATCTGCAAAAAGGACAGGCAGCTGGCAGAATGGCAGGCTGAGCTGTGCCAGGAAGAGCTGGAAATGATGGCGAAGCTTGCCTGGGGCACAAGGCTGGGGGTCCGAGCTGAGCAGGTACACAAGACTGAAGGTAAGCAGAAGGCGGGGGCAACATTGGTGGACAGGAAGCAAATGATCTGGGCCAGTAGCCTCCCTTCAGGGACATCGGCCCTACCAGAAAGCTGAACTTGTGGCTTTGATACAAGCTGTACAGATGGCAGAGGGAACGTCTATACTGACAGCAGGTATGCTTTTGCCACCACCCATATACACAGAACAATATACAGACAAAGAGGACTGTTGACATCTGCGAAAATTTTGAGCCTCCAGGAGGCCACACATTTGCCAAAAAAAATAGCCATCATACATTGACCAGGACTGAGACACCCAATGTAATGGCTAAGAAGATCATAAAGGAAATCATCCTAAGGTTTGGGATGCCCAAGATAATTGTGTCTCATAATAGACCTGCCTTTGTTGCCCAGGTAAGTTAGTGCGTGGCCAATTAAAGATTAAATTGTGCTTACCAACCCTAAAGCTCAGGTCAGATAGATAGGATAAATAAAATTCTAAAAGAAAATTTTTACAAATTAACAAAATTGGCCCTAGAGACCGGCAAAATGACTGGATAGACCTCCCTCCCTCTGTCCTGTTTTGGGTTCAAAACACCTTGGGGCGATTTAAACTCACTTCTTATAAGATCCTGTATGAGAGCTGCCACTGCTCACTAAGACAAATGAGGTATATAATCCTGATGCTGTTCTTCCCAGACTGTTATAATCCTGATGACACCCACCGCTCTCAAAGTAGACAACATTGCAGCCTGGATCCATGCATCTCATGTAAAGCCAGCACCTCTACAGGACGACTCAGGACCCTCCAGATAAAAGCTTCAGCACACGGAGAGCTAAACAAAGGACTCTTAAAAAAAAATACCAAACAAACTCTCCGGGACTCTTATCCTGCATGTAGACATTGTGACTGATATATTTGTCTACGGTATGTGTATGTATGTATGTAAGCAAACCCGACAAGTTGGGGGGGGGCGCTGAACTAGCCCCCTCCTACAGGGGCCTAAGCACCACATTAAACCCTAAGGCCCTGCCATTTCCGAGCTCCCTCCCTAAACTCAGTATTACCCAAGTTTTAGTACTGACACACAAGTATCAGGCTCTCAAGAGAGACATCAGAAAATCCCAAGATTGGGATTTGACAAAACAAGAGGAGGGAATGAAAGACTCTAAATGCATTTGTAAGCCCCCTCAACCCTAAGAAAATGTAAAACTTTAAGAAAAATCTAAAGCCATTTCTGATGACTCTCAGTACTTCCCCACCTCCCCTGGGAACCAAGGACATAACAGCTATGCATGCACGTACTGAGATGTTGGAAACTTTCCATCTCCCTGAATAGGGGCATGATGATAACCCTTAGGTTATGACTCAGTTACTGATGTTTTGACTTAGTCCCTGGGAAGGGGCAAAGTGACCTTCAGAAGTTTCCCTTCACCTCATCTGATCTGGCAATCACTCTCCAGCTAATTATTGGTAATAGCCTTTTTGAATAAGCCAATCCAATAAGTTACAGGTCTTACAGGTCCCCCCCCCCCCCGTCTCTGTGGTTTTTTGCTTTAAAAGATGGGCTGTAAGAGCTGTGGATGTCCTTCATATCCCGAACCTGAGGGACCCTGTCATGACAGAATAAAAAATCCTCTTGCTGTTTGCATCCGCACGAGTGGTCTCGACTGATCCTTGGGTAGGGGGTCTCTCCAGAAGAAAGACATCCTTTGCGGGGGTCTTTCAGGGATGGGGTCTGCTGCTTGGGCGGCAGACTGTTGGGATAGTGTGCAGCAGACCTGGGCTGGACTCCCAACATTCAATGATTCTGGTGTGGTGGTACATGACACTCAAGAGGTAGAGGCAAGAGGATTAGAAGTTTACGGTCAACAGGTGGTAGTGGTGCAGGCCTTTAATCCCAGCACTTGGGAGGCAGAGGCAGGCGGATCTCTGCAAGTTCGAGGCCAGCCTGGTCTACAAGAAGTAGTTCCAGGACAGGTAGGGCTGTTACACAGAGAAACCCTGTCTCAAAAAAAACAATAAAAAAATGCAACAACAGAAATTTACAGTCAGGGCTAGGGAGGTGGCTCATGGGTTTAGAGCACTGACTGCTCTTCCAGAGGACCTGGGTTTAATTCCTAGCATCATCCACATGACAGCTAGCAACTGTCTGTAACTACAAGATCTGATACCGTTACACGGGCATGCATATAGGCAAAACATTAATGCAAATAAAATGAAAATAAATTATTTTCTAAATAGTTTAAGGTCAGGGCCGGAGAGATGGCTCAGTGGTTAAGAGCATTGCCTGCTCTTCCAAAGGTCCTGAGTTCAATTCCCGACAACCACATGGTGGCTCACAACCATCTGTAATGAGGTCTGGTGCCCTCTTCTGGCCTGCAGACATACGGACAGACAGAATATTGTATAAATAATAAATAAATATTTTAAAAAAAAGGTTTAAGGTCATCCTCTGACACCCACAAGTGTGTTTTTGTCTTGTTTTTAATATATTTTAACCTACTCGTCAAGATAGATGGGAAATTATTTATTGAACCAAAGAATAATGTCTTGGGAGACAACATTTACCCCTACTATAGAGTCCTGCTTGATAAATGCACTCTTGGGCCTTCACTAAGAATGAGGCTCACTGATAGAAAATTTGCCTAGCAACAAAGAAGACAGAAGTGGTCGACACAAGGGGGAAAGGAAGTCTCTGAGAGTAAATCATGGATAACCACAGAGCAAGACAAGGTGTTTTGTTTTCTGAGATAAGATCCTGTTAATACAGTCTAGGCTGATTTCAAATTTGTTGTGTGGTACAGACTGGCTTCAAACTTGCAATCATCCTGAATCTACTTCCTGAGTACTGCATCAACACACCAAGTGTACACAACACATCAAGTATGCACAACACACAAAGTGTGCAATCATACACCAAGTGTGCATCAACACACCAAGTGTGCATTAGCACATCCACTGTGCGTCAACATATCAAGTGAGTGTGCATCAGCACATCCAGTGTGCATCAACACCAAGTGTGCACCACATACCAAGTGTGCATCAGTACATCCAGTGTGCATCAACAAATCAGGTGTGCATCAACACATCAGGTGTGCATCAACACATCCAGTGTGCACAACACATCAGGTGTGTATCAACACATTCAGTTTAAGGATTTGCTGTGATTTTTGTTTTCTGAGACGTGTTTTAGATTTCTGCACAGCCCAGGCTGACCTTGAACTTGGGGTCTTAGCCTGTCTCTTGAATGCTGGAATTGCAATCATTCCTGGCCATATCGGGCAAGATTCTTTTCTTTTCAAGGCAGGCTCTTCCTATGTAGCTCTGGCTGGCCTGGTTACTTGTTATGTAGCTCAGGTGGCCTTAAACTTTTGATAAAACTCCTAGAATTATAGGAGAGTACCACCATGCCCAGCTCACCAGCTCGAGAACATCTGTTAATGTACCCCATGTATTCATACAGAGTGAATTGTCTTGCTGAATATAATGAGTTTTTCTATCTATGCTATTGCTTTGGTGGGGGTTTTGTTTTGTTTTGACGAGGGGAATTGAACCCAAAGCCTGGTGCATAAAGGGTAAAGGCTTTGCCACTACACTATATCCCTCTCTAATGCCCTTGCCCCAAGACAGGGTTTCTGTGTTTAGCCCCTGGTCATCCTGGAACTCGCTCTGTAGACCAGGCTGTCTTGAGCTCAGAGATGTGTCTGCTTTGCCTCTACCTTCTGAGTTCTGAGACTAAAGGTGTGTGCCAACACCTTCTGGCTCTAATGTTTTTTCTTTCTTTTTCTTTTACATTTATTTATTTATTTATCTATTTATTTATTTATTATACAATGTTCTGTCTGCATGCATGCCTGCAGGCCAGAAGAGGGTGCCAGATCTCATTACAGATGGTTGTGAGTCACTATGTGGTTGGTTGCTGGGAATTGAACCCACGACCTTTGGAAGAGCAGTCAGTGTTCTTAACCTCTGAGCCATCTCTCCAGTCCTCTAATGTTTTTTTTCTAAATGTAACTTTGATGGGCATTATCATTAAATGTGATAGGAAAAATCAAGCTTTACTTTGGGGACACATTACTTCTTTTTTTTTTTTTTTTTTTTTTTGGGTTTTTCGAGACAGAGTTTCTCTGTGGTTTTGGAGCCTGTCCTGGAACTAGCTCCACATTACTTCTTAGAATTACGTTGTGGGATAATCTTTTTGCACACTGTGAAGATGTGCCTTCTGATTGGTTTAATAAAGAGTTGAATGGTCAATAGCTAGGCAGGAAGAGGTAGGCGGGATTTCTGGACAGAGAAAAAAGAAGGGGAGATGAATCTAGGCACAGGAGAGATGCTAGAAGACAGAGAGGAAATAGGGGGTGCAAGATGAAAGAGATGTAAAAGGCGATAAGGCAAAATGTACACTAATATGAACGGGTAATTTAAATTATAAGACCTAGTGGGATAAGCCTAAGCTATAGGCCAAGCTTTCATAATTAATAATAAGTATCTGTGTCATTTTCTGTGAGCTGGTGGATCAAGGAAAAATCCGTCTACAGAATTACAAGCTTTCTAGTGAGTTTAATATGTTTGCTATCAACTGGTGCGACAGCAGGATGTGGAATAGGGAAAGTGCTGCCTTGGGAGTCTGAGCACAAATTCTTAGCTGCTGATCTCGGATCCTGACTGAGTCATTGGCTCCAAAATGAGTTTAAGTAGAATGACTGGACAGGGGCATTTGGAGCACCATTGGGTATATATCTGAGATCAGCTACACGAGTCAAATAAATAATCTGAATTTTATTAATTGAGTATCAAGCCAGCTTGGTGGTGTCTGACCTAGTATTCAAGAGACTGAGGAAGAAAGATTGCTTAAATGCCCCCAAAGGAAGGATTTGTGCGCCAGTATACCTAATTATTGAATGAGATTACATATAAGTTTTTGTTTTTTCAAGACAAGGTTTCTCTGTGTAGCCTTGATTCTCCTGGAACTCACTCTGTAGACCAGGCTGGCCTTGAACTCACAGAGATTGACTTGCCTCTGCCTTCCAAGCACTGGCTTGGAATTTTTTTCTTTGGAGTATTATACGTCTATTTCTGTATCAGCATTTTGCAAAGGGTACTTCTCCACCCTACTCGTATTTTTAGAAATAAAAGGGTTCGTTTGTTTTCACTGAGAACTATTTTCCTATTCCAATCATACATGACTTGACCAAATAACACAGGTAGGCAGTGGGTATAACCAGAACCAGAAATCATATCTGGCTCCCTGTCCAGTCCTCTGGATACTTGAGAAAGGACACATGAACGGACTGCTGGCAATCTTCCTGTTTTTCACTAAAATAACTCTGAAAAACAGAGAACTGCTAGCGCTATCTCCTAGACCTAGCTTCACCCCTGAGCCTCTCTCTCCAAGTCTGTAGGAGATATTAATCTTTAACTTCACATCAGGTCTCTGGGATACCTGGATTTCTCAACCAAGCAAGAAAGCAGCTCAGGGGCTGGAGAGATGGCTCAGAAGTTAAGAGCACAGACTGCTCTTCCAGAGGTCCTGAGTTCAATTCCCAGCAACCACATGATGGCTCACAACCATCTGTAATGAGATCTGGTGCCCTCTTCTGGTGTGTAGGGATACATGGAAGGAATGTTGTATACATAATGTGTGTGTGTGTGTATAGTATTATACATATATAATACAATATATTGTATACATAATAAATAAAAAAGCAGCTCTCTTTTGTCAAGAGGGTCACACAGCTGCCTTCCGTGGTTCCTTCTGTATAGTCTGTCCTTGCTTTTACTGCTCTTAAACACATTATTTCCAGCTCAGTACTTGGCTTGTTCAAATACAGCTCAAAGCAAGTTCCTTCTCTTCCCACTCCCCGAATCCAGGTCTCTTCTGGAGTTCTCTTTGTTCTAAAATGTGTCAACCATGTTCCAAAACCCTTAAGTGAAAAACTTTGGAATACATTTTTCCCTCTTTTTTTCTTTGATCTTCGAATACTTTCAATTGTTAGGTCTTCAAGACTCACAAAAATCTTCCCAAATCCTATCTTTTCCACTTCAATTTCCTGGTTGAATTTCTGATTCCTTTTGGGCTACAAAGCCACCGTACACATACATCGCTGCCGAGTCAATACTTTTAAAACAGACCCAATGATGTCCCTTTCTGACCCTAAGACGGCCATGGCTCCCACTAGTTTAAGGATGTGTCTCATTTGCTCACACCTAACAAATGCTAAAAGGTATTTGGTTTTTTTTTTTTTTTTTTTGGTTTTTCGAGACAGGGTTTCTCTGTGGTTTTGGAGCCTGTCCTGGAACTAGCTCTTGTAGACCAGGCTGGTCTCGAACTCACAGCGATCCGCCTGCCTCTGCCTCCCGAGTGCTAGGATTAAAGGCGTGCGCCACCACCGCCCGGCTAAAAGGTATTTGTTGAAGAGAACTGAGAGAGGACAAATTCCAAGGGGGAAAACGGGCCAGCAGGATCTACCCCCACTCGCCCGACAACTGCTTCAGCAAACAAGTTGATCAAACAGACACTACCTACTATTTCCCGTCTTGCTGGGGAGAAAACTAATTTAGCCCTCATCAGCGAGCCTCGGCCGCTTCACCTTGCTGTGGGGCTTTATATGCTAACTTTTAACCTTAGGAAGATTTTAGATTTTTAAGTTGCAAAGACTTAGACCTATACTTTTTCCACTCAAATTCCTCCAAGGTTAGCATTCGGTACATTTATCAAAAATTGAGTGCAAGCCACCGGTGCAGTTACCGACTAAACCACAGACTTCCGTGGATTTCCTGTTTTTCTCGAGGATTTTTGTTCGTTCCTTTCGGTTTCAGGATCGAAACCAGGATATTGCATAGCGTTCGGTGCTTTGCAGCTCCATGGCTCAAAATTAATAAATAATAGCAGGAAGAAACAGGGAACGGAGTTTTTGAGATCGGTATTCCCTATTGTCAGACGAGGCCGTTAATGGCTGGCTGTACGGGAAAAGGAGCCAGTTTGCTAATCTGACCACCAATTGCAGTTTCCACTACAGAGAAGCCGGGCTCCCGACCCTCCCCACCGCAGGTTCCCAGGGCGCTGGCCTGAGAAGGGCCGTCTGCGCACCGGTCCCAAGGATCGAACCTTCAGCCCTTTCAGTGGCTCACCCCGCACCGCCGCGCGTCCTCAGGCCTCGTGACTGCACGACCACCGCCAGGAACCGGGAAGGGTCGCCAGGTCCAGGTGAGCCAGCGGCGCGCCACTCCTCCTGAGCCCCGTGTCCGTGCCTCCTTGCAACCGGATGTAAGCTGCCCTCCTCCAACTTCAGCTCCAAAGCCGGATGGACAAATAAAAAACCTGAGATTTAGAGCCGCCTAGGACACAGTGAGCGTTAATACACGCAGACTTAACTGGTCCCAACTTTGGGACTTTAGGAACCCCGTAAGAGAAAAATGCGCCCCAGGTGAGGTTCCCGGGGAAAGGCAGATTTGGGAATGCAGGCTTTCAGCAGTTAGAAACCCAGAAGGCAGCTTGGGCCATTGGGAGTGCGGGAGCAAAGGCGCAGCAGGAGGGAATGCTTGCAGAGCCCTGGTGGCAAGATTGCTTTGTTCATTTTTCTATCTCAGACGCTTCCATCCGACGTGCTGGACCAGCTTCATTACCTTGTTAAAATGATCGTGTGCTAATTCTCTGCGCCCACACCTGTTATAACCGAGGGCTTTGCGGTTGCCAAACACTTTCCTAGGCTTAAATAATACTCTGGTTTAAGAACAGATCAGATCTTTCTCTTGCAGTAATAATCTTCTCATTTCTTCTCCAGAGCCCGTCTGTATTGTCCCTAGTTACTTAGGTATGCAAAAAACCCGACTTAGTTTCTGTACTTGGTTCCATTACCTGAATTGAAACTAGTGAATTACTTCTAGGGGTGGCTGTGCAAATTCAGAGTTCTCTTTTTATAAGACTGCCTGGCGTGGTAATATGTTATCATCCAGGTGTCTGTGATAGTAAAAATCTGTAAACATATGTCCACCAGAGAAATGATTGACTCAAATTAAGAGATTAGGTTAAGTCCTGAAATTTGGGGGGGGGGAGAGACACCTGGTGTAAACCTAGACTCCATAAACACACATGCACCTGCATTCATGTAATCTGCAAATACATATAAGCATATGTATCACACACACACACACACACCTTTTAACAAAGGTGACCTGTACACTTTATCTTTTGTAGGGTACTGGTGATTGTATGTAGTACCTTGTGGTTGTTCGGATGAGAACCCCCATAAGCTCATATATTTTTGAGTGCTTGGTTCCTAGTTGCTGTAAGGGTTAAGAGGTGTGGCCTTTTTGGAGGTGTGTCACGAGGTGGGGGTGGGGCTTTAAGGTTTCAAAAGCACTAACCAGACCAGTCTCTCTGCCTCCTGCTTGTGGATCAGATGTGAGCTCTCAGCTACTGCTCCAGTGCCATGCCTGCCTGTCTGCCAACGTGCTCCCTGCCTGGTCAGACTCACCCTCTGAAACTAAGCAAACTGCTTTCTTTTATAAGTGCCGTGGTTATGGTGTCTCTTCACAGCAATGGAGGTGACCAAGACATGCTTCATACATCTAATCATGCATGCCATCGCTGAGCCACACCCGTACAACAACTATACATCAGATTTTAAAACCGGAATTTTAAGATAGTAAAAAGTATCTAAAAAACAACTGAGAGCTATTTTTTTCCCCCCCGAGACAGGGATTCTCTGTAACTTTTGGAGCCTGTCCTGGAACTAGCTCCTGTAGACCACACTGGCCTCTAACTCACAGAGATCTGCCTGTCTCTGCCTCCCGAGTGCTGGGATTAAAGGCATGCGTCATCTCCACCCAGCAAGAGCTATTTTCTTTTTGTTATATTTTGCTTTTTGAGACAGGGTTTCTCTGTGTAGTCCTGGCTATTCTGGAACTAGCTCTGTAGACCAGGCTGGCCTCAAACTCACAGAGATTTGCCTGCCTCTGCTTCCCGACAGCTGAGATTAAAGGTGTACATCACCACTGCCTTGCGAGTCTGTATTTTCTAAGATAATACAATCCTCACATAAAATACAGAATAACGTGCATGATGTCATTTTGTGTGTGTGTGTGGCCAGAGAACCACCTTGGACATTCCTTAAACACCGTAGCCTGTAACCCATGAAGTAGGCTAGGTTGGCCAAAGAGCATGTTTGTATGTGTGGGCACCCTTGGGGACACACATGTGGAAGCCCTAAATTGTCTTCCTTGATCATTATGTTATTGAAGCAGTCTCTTGCTGACCCCAGAGCGAGTCATTCCAGCCGGTCTAGTTGCCTGCTTGCCCCAAGGGGTGTCTTTGCCGCCAGTGCTGTTTACAGGCACAGTAGTTGGCTTCGTGCTTGCGCGGTGAACACTTCATCCACTGAGCCATCTCCCACTTTTATTTTGTGTATGCACGTGTGTATGTGGGATGTCGGTTCTCTCCTTCTATCATGCGAGTCCCAGACGCTGAACTCATGTCCTCAGCCTTGGTGTCAAGTGCTTTATTTACTCAATCATCTCATCAGTCCCCTCTGATTTTTAAAATAAAAAAGCAATACTCATCAGAATCTTTAGTTTTCCATTTTTATTTTGAGAGATCACCTACATTTTAGTAAATTTAAAAGATATGTACCCATTGACCAGATTTATTATCCACTGAGTTTGATTTTTTAGGTTTAATCCTTAATAAAGTAATTTATATTACTATCTGAGATTCTTTAAGCTTTCTCATGGAGAAAAAGAAATCCAGGCAGCAGCTAGAGCTGCAACATAGTTTTCTTCTGCTGATCCTTGGTCATTCTGTTATGTGATTGAGTGATATCAACAAGGGTAGCTATACAGTGGCCAGGCTGGTTCCCCCACACTCCCTTTGAGTCAGAGTCTTAACTACATAGTCCTGCTTGGCCTAGAACTCACTATGTGGAACCGCTTCTGCCTCCCAGGATCTGGGATCAACGGTGTGCACCACCAGGCCTGGCTAACCTCCTCTAGGTCAAGAGTTATGATCTTTGACCCATTGCTCAATCCATTTTGAGATCTGGTTGATGTTATCCTCTAGCTGCTCTGGTTCATTACTGGGCAGCTGGTGCACAATTTCTTCTCTGTAAGACGCTCTGGCTTCTTCATAAAGAATTTGGAAAATCTCACACTGAATGTTGTCTTGTAGTTTCTTCGCATTATAACCCCTAGAAGGCGAGAAGTAAAGCAAACAGAATGGTATTAAATATGGCTTTGGGAACAAGTTAGAAATTGGACACTGTGAATATATCAGCAATTACCTAAGATACTTCTCACAATCTCTTTGCCTAGAGAAATGGACTAGCAGCTGCACGAGACTTCTTTGACATGAGAGCTAAAGTAAGAGTTATGACACTAACATTTGAGTTTATCTGAATCCCTTGCTAGTTCATTAGCTGCTCATATAATTACCAATCAATCAGTCAATAAACAAGTACCCACCTCAAGTCAGATTCTCAGATAGGAGTAAAGGATCCATAGCAAGAATTTATGAAAGACAGACAGTGTACACAAAGGAGAACATGGAATATCATACACCGATTAGATAATTCATCATAAAAATGTTATCTGTATTTTACTAATCCCAAAGATAATAAAAGAATTTATATAATATTTAGGCAGTATATAAAATAATCAACTAAACAGCCAGTTAAAAAGCTGAGGGGCCAGAGAACCCTTAGACACGGCATCCATGCACTCAATTGCTAAAAAGCCACTGAGGTCATTTGGAGCCTTTGATAGCAATAGAGAGAAACAATGATGGCAGTTGAAGAGCCAGCGTAACTCCATTTTGTTCCTAGAAGCCACTTTGTACTTGTAGCTAAGTTAAGTTTCTGTTTTTCAGACCAGGGCTACGCCTCACTCCCAATCATAAAATATTCTGTATAGGGCTGGAGAGATGGCTCAGCGGTTAAGAGCACTGCTCCTTCTTCCCGAGGTCCTGAGCTCAATTCCCAGCAACCATGTGGTGGCTCACAACCATCTGTAATGGGGTCTGGTGCCCTCTTCTGGCCTTCAGGCATACACACAGACAGAATATTATATACATAATAAATAAATAAGTATTTAAAAAAATATTCTGTGTAACAAATGCTCCAGGACAATTTCTTTAGCTGCTCTGTAAAATTCTACCTGCCTGGTCTCACTTCTGTAACCACACTTGCTTGGAAAAAAAAGGAAATCCCCCACCTTGCAGTTTTGCCCTAAAAGGGGGAAGGGTATGGGAAATTGGCTTGAGGCTGGTCTCATGAATCCTGCCTTGATATGAACACGAATAAAGCTTGCTTTAGTTTGGCCATAATTTGGGTCAGTGGTCTTTATCATTGAGTCTACAGGAATAATAATAATGTCTCCTTAACATCTAAGCTTCAGGAATCTGTGACCTTTGACAATATGGCCATGTACTCTCTAAACTTGCTCTTCCAGAAGCCCTGAGTTCAAGTCCCAGCAACCACATGGTGACTCTCAGCCATCTATAATGAGATCTGGTGCCCTCTTCTGGCCCACAGGCATACACCCAGGCAGAACACTGTATGCTTAAATAAATAAATCTTTTAAAAAAAGGTTTATAATGGTTTTCAGTATTTAAAGAAAAAGATGGAAATTGAGATCTTGCTTAGCCTAATTTGTCATATATTTACTCCTTGTCCTCTGTGCAAGGATTTTACACGCATCCCAGTGGCCAATCAGAGCTGGCCATTCTGACCCTAGATTTGACAAAATTCTGGAGCTTTTCTGTCTGATACTGTCCGCTAACTCCCTCTAGACTCTCCACCTGCCTACAGTCTGGATCAAAAGATATCAGAAAAAAGTTTTCTCCCAAGTTCCCTTTTCTGGTTAAATCTAATGTTCTATGTGGGTAGGTCCAATACACACACACATACATACATACACACACACAAATATATACATTATGTATACAGTGTTCTGCATTTATCCATGCAGGCCAAAAGAGGGCACCAGATCTCATTATAGATGGTTATGAGCCACCATGTGGTTGCTGGGAATTAACTCAGGACTTCTGGAAGAGCAGCCAGTGCTCTTAACCTCTCCAGTCCCCAAAATATATTTTAATGATTGTAAAATGCTATTATCTTGCTAATCTTCATAAACTTCCCCCTTGATGTATGGATAATTTGAATGAGTAGTGTTCAAACTAAAAATATTATTGTTTGACTCTTTTTCTTTTTAAATATTTATTTATTCATTATGTATACAATATTCTGTCTGTGTTATGCCTGCAGGCCAGAAGAGGGCACCAGACCCCACTACAGATGGTTGTGAGCCACCATGTGGTTGCTGGGAATTGAACTCAGGACCTTTGGAGGAGCAGGCAATGCTCTTAACCTCTGAGCCATCTCTCCAGCCCTGTTTGACTCTTTTTGTAGGAAAGGCCTTGTATCAAGCATAAAGCATGATTATTTTGGGGGTTTCTTTCTTTTAGCTCTTGTAGACCAGGCTGACCTTGAACTCACAGAAATTCGCCTGCCTCTGCCTCCCAAGTGCTGGGATTAAATGGGATTAAAGCTGTGTGCTACCACCGCCTGGCTATTTGGGGGTTTCTATCTCTTTTATTTTACTAAATCAAATTTTCAGTTGAAGCTGGGCAGTCGTGGTACACGCCTTTAATTCTAACAGTTGGGAGGCAGAAGCAGGCAGACCTCTGAGTTCAAGGCTAATCTGGTACACAGAGTGAGTTCCAGGACAGCCAGGAGAAACCCTGTCTCAAAAATCCAAACCAAAATCAGTGTTTTTTCTTTTCCTTACCGTGTTTCAAGTCTTTTGTACAGTATACTATTATCTGTTCTCAACACAAAAACTATATGAAACCAGCGTTCAGGAAAGAAATCACAACCATGGTAATCAACGATAACGCCGCCTTCGCTCATCTGACTCTCTAACTCATCAACGACCTGCAATGGACACACAACAGATAGATGAATAATGGCCCTAAGAAAAACGGAAACTGACATTCCCAGAAAGTTAAGAAATGCACGCTCGTCTGTCCAGTAATACTTACTCGATCTTCATCTAAAATGGGACAACCGTACTCTTCGTCGTAGCCGTCATACAACTGCCCTGGAAGAGATAACATCAATTGGCTAACATTTCCTAAGTAGCTGTCACTGATTTTCAGTTGACTCTAGGTTTGTGGAAACTCATCAATGATTCTTTCAGATGCAAGAAAGGGCACCAGTACAACAGCTGAGACACGCATAACCACCATGATGTGGTCGGCAAACACATAAAGCAATGCTGAAAAACTGGAATTTTATCTAGAAGGAAACCTGGGTGGCAACATATCTTAACATATCTTTTATGTTATCTTGTTTTGTTTTCCAACAGGGTTTCTCAGTAGTTTTGGTGCCTGCCCTGGAACTCACATAGATTTGCCTGTCTCTGCCTCTCAAGTGCTAGGAATAAAGGCGTGTCCCACCACCACCTGGCAGCAACATATCTTAAACTTACTTTGCTGTGTGATCTTGAGTCAGGGTCTCACCATGCAGCCCACCCTGGCCTCAAACTAGGAATCCTAATCCCTACTTCTAGGATCGCAGGTACATACCATTCATTATGTCCAGCTTATCCAAAACCTTTACTTTTTTCTTTTTTTAAATTAAGATTTTATTGGGGGTTGGCAAGATGGCTCAGCAGTTAGGAGCACTGACTGCTCTACTGTTCTAAAGGTCCTGATTTCGTATCCCAGCAACCACATGGTGGCTTACAACCATCTACAGCTGGGTCCAGTGCACCCTTCTAGTGTGTAGACAAAGCACTTGTATACATAAGATACATAAGCAAACGCTTAAAATTTTATTTTTACTTATGTGAGTGCATGTGTCAGTGAGTACAGATTCCTGAGGAGGCCAGAAGTGTTGAACCCACGAAACTTGTGCTATAGGGTGCTGACTGTAAACCACAAGATACATGTTGGGAACTGAACTCTGGTCTCCACAAGAGCAGAATGCAGTTTTTGTTTGTTTGTTTGTTTGTTTTTTTTTTTTCTGAGACAAGATTTCTTTGTATAGCCTTGGTGATCCTAGAACTAGATCTGTAGACTAGGCTGGCCTCTACCAGAGATCTTCCTGTCTCTGCCTCTTGAGTACTGGGATTAAAGGCGTGCACCACTGCTACCACCCCCAGCTATAATTTTTTAGTAAGAGATTCGCTTTTTTACAACTCCTTCCCTCTAAGACAGGGTCTAGCTGTGTGTATCTGGGCTGGCCTTCAACTCACAGAAATCCATCTGCCTCATAAAGGTTGGAATTGAAGGCGTTAGCCAGCACACCTGGCTAGAAGACTTATTTTTAATTACGTGTATGTCTGAGTCTTGTTATGTGCATGCGTGTGGGTGCCTGCAAAGGCCAGAGTTGCTGGATCTCCAGAGAACTGCAGTCACAGACAGTTGTGAGCCATCCAATGTGATGCAGGAACTGAAGTTGGGTTCTCTGCAAAAGCAGTGTGCATTCTTAATGTCTAGGTCATCTTTCCAGCCTTTCTCAGAAATTTTTAAACAGCAAAATTGAAATAACTTTAAACAAGGGGAGGGGACCAACAACACCAGAGTTTGTGGGGCTATCAGTGCAAGAAAATAACATTTTTGTTGTTATTGATTGGTAGGAAAAGAGAATACATGAACAGACAAATATAAACACTCTCACACACAGTAAGACTGGGTGGGCTCCAATTCCAGCATGCTGGAGGCAAAGGCAGGCAGATCTCTGGGAGTTTGAGGACAGCCTAGTCTACACAGTGAGTTCCAGGACATTTAGGACTACATAGAGAGACCCTGTCTCAAAACAAAACAAAACAAAACAACAAAACCCAAACTAAATCAAAGCAAGATTGGGTTCCAGATGAAGGTCAAGAATATAAGCTTGCTGGTGCTTGCAAGGTGGCAGTGGCGCACACCTTTAATCCCAGCACTTGGGAGGCAGATACACGTCAATCTTTTGAGTTTGAGGCCAGAGTGGTCTACAGAGTGAGTTCCAGAACAGCTAGAGATACAGAGAAACCCTGTCTCAGAAAACAAACAAACAAAAAAAACCAAGAAACAAAAAAGAATATAAACTTACTCCAAGCAATCTCAGGTTCTTGCTTCTAGATGGATCTATCCCCCTTCCCTGATCTCACCCTTTCTTAAGGACTGGGGAAGAGGAGTCAACGTCATCATTTCTCAGAATCTCCAAAAGCCATTCTTCTCGCCAGGTGATAGTGGTGTACACCTTTTAATCCCAAGCACTTGGGAGGCAGAGGAAGACAGATCTCTGTGAGTTCGAGGCCAGCGTGGCCTACAGAGCGAGCTCTAGGACTGAGAAACCCTGTCTCGAAAAACCAAAAACCAAAACTCCAAAACAAAACTAAAAAGCCATTTCTCTGAGCTAGACAGTCTTGGGCCTGTGGCTGTAGCTCAACGGAGAGAGCACTTGCTTATCATTCACAAGGCCAATCTCATAGTTAGGCAGAGGTTTGAGAGACAGCTCATCAGCTAATGGCACTTGCTCTTCTTTCAGAGGACACCTGGGTTCAATTCCCAGAGCTCGCATGGTGACTCACAACTGTTTGTGACTCCAGTTCCAAGGGGTCTGACACTTTCTTCTGGCCTCTGTGGGCACCAGGCATACACATGGTACATATACAAATATGTAGGCAAAAAAAAAAAAAAAGTGGGAATAACTTAGTTGGCAGAGGGCTTGCCTATTGTGCAGGAGCCCTGGGTTTGCGTGTCAGCGTTAAATAAGCCAGGTGTAAAATCACATGCCTAGAATCCAAGTACTCAGGACGACCAGGAGTCCAAGGCCCTCTCGGTTACCTAACAAGTTATAGGCCAGCCTGGGACAGAAGAGTTCCAGTCTCAAAATAAGAACAACCAAAGCGACAAGCACAATCACAGAGAGGCAAATTCAGCTGTTAGGAATAGAGTTCAGTGGGAGAGTGCTCGCCTAACATGCGCATGGCCTGTGTTTGCTGCGTGCCATGAATTAAAAAATGGAAGAAAGCCGAGCGGTGGTGGCGCACGCCTTTAATCCCAGCACTCGGGAGGCAGAGGCAGGCGGATCTCTGGGAGTTCGAGGCCAGCCTGGTCTACAAGAGCTAGTTCCAGGACAGGCTCCAAAACCACAGAGAAACCCTGTCTCGAAAAACCAAAAAAAAAAAAAAAAAGGAAGAAAAGGTTAGGGAATTTCAACATTAGAAATTTCAACAATTCACAGGTTCAAGAGAAGTATTCTTTTTTTTCTGTTTTTTTTTCCCCCAAAGATAGGGTTTCTCTGTGTATCTCTGACTATCCTGGAATTCACTTTGTAGGCCAGACTGGCCTCAAACTCAAGAGATCCGCCTGCCTCTGCCTCCCCAAGTGCTGGGATTGAAGCTTTGAGTTTTCTTTTTTCTTTTTCCTGCTGTTGTTGTTTTGGTTTTTCAAGACAGGGTTTCTGTGTAGCTTTGGAGCCTGTACTGGAACTTACTCTGTAGACCAGGCTGGCCTCGAACTCAGAGACCCGTCTGCCTCTGCCCCCCGAGTGCTGGGATTAAAGGCGTGCGCCACCACCGCTTGGCTTGAGTTTTCTTTTAGGAGGTAAGACAGAAAATCTCACCCTCACTACAATCTAGACTTTAGTCATACTTTAGCCACCAGAAGCACAGTACTTAGTCGATTTCTTACCTAATTCCTCCTATATTTTGTTACAGGCTGAAATTCAGTCAATGGAATGAGCCCCCTTGCACCTGCTGTGACTTGTCTTCATGGGATAAATGCTCCATTAGCACAAACAGTATCAGGCTAAGAAGCTAAACTGCCTCGGTGTGGCAAAGATTCGATAAACAACACTGCTGCTTCCTTGCCAAATACGAGCTAACTCATAAACCAACACCAAGTGCTGTCAGTAAGTTTAAAATAACGGAAGCAGTTGTGAAAGTCAGGGCATTAGACCAGGTGGTGGTGGCGGCGCACACGTTTAATCCCAGCACTCGGAAGGCAGAGGAAGGTGAATCTGTGAGTTCGAGGCCAGCCTGGTCTACAAGAGCTAGTTCCGGTTTAGGCTCCAAAGCTACAGAGAAACCCTGTCTCGAAAAACCAAATAAATAAATAATTAAATTAAATAAAAAAAAAAAATAGAGGGCACCCTTGACCACACAAACAAGCATCTGTGGTCACTGGCTGCAGCAGCCATGTCGTATTTGGGAACTACCCCATTCCTGTTCCATATGCAGTGGTTCCCTTTCTCACCCCTGTGGCAAACACCCACCACAGCAGGAGCAAAAGTCTGAGACTTGTTTTCAGGAGATGTCCGTCCTTGTGGCAGAGAAGGCAGGACAGAGCTGCTTCAGTCCAAGGTGGCGGGAGCCTGCAGCTGCCACTACTTCACATGGTGTCCAAACCAGGAAGAAGGGAGACAGGAACCATCAAGGATAGCCCCCAGGACCTCTGTCACCGTCTGGGGACGTGACCATGGGGCTGAAGAGAGGCATTTTGGTGAAGAGCATGCTCCCGCAGGCCTCCTTTGATATAGAAACGAAGATTTTTTATTATTATTGTATGTGTACATGGTATGTGTAGGAGAATATGTAGACAATTAATGAGCACTTGAGTCTTCACATGTGTGATTCTACCTATGCTGAGTCATCTCACTGGCCTCCTTTTGTATGTATGTATGTTGTTTCCAAGACAGGTTTTCTCTGTGTAGCCCTGGCTGTCCTAGAACTCACTTTGCAGACTAGGCTGACCTCAAACTCAGATCTGCCTCAAGTGCTAGAATTAAGTGTTCTATAATCATTATCTGGCTGATGGATATTTTAAATCATGCCAACATATTTTAATATAACAAGTGTAATACAAACTTTCAAATACTCATTTCCATAAAACTTGTTTTTTTTTGAAACAGGGTCTCTTTGTGTGGCTTTGGAGTCTATCCTAGAACTTGCTCTGTAGATCAGGCTGGCCTCAAACTCAGAGATCCACCTGCCTCTGCTTCCTGAATGTTGGGATTAAAGGCATGGACCACCACTGTCCAGGATCCACAAAACTTTTATCACACAGGATGTACCAGTGATTGAAGTGATAATAAGGACACACTAGTGAACAAGATACATAGACAACTACAATCCCTTCCCTTAAAGAACTTATAGTAAACTGGAGATGACGGCAAGTCTGGAAATGGGACTGTATTGCTAGAGGAGGAATTGGATGAGTACCTAGCATAACCTCAAGGTGTTAGGGGAGGCTCAGAAGTAGTGTGTGTGTGTGTGTGTGTGTGTGTGTAACTGTGTGTGTTGCATGCATACGAAGGTAGTGATCAGAGCAGGACACTGGGTGTCTTCCTCTATTGCTATTGGCCTGACTGCCTCAAGACAGGGCTTTTCACTAAATAAACAGGGCTCACTGTCTGGGATAGGGTGGCTGCCCGGCAAGCTCCTACCATCTGCTGGTTCCACCCACCAACACTGAGGCACGTGCAGCATGCATCTCCCTGCTTTTTACCTTGTGCTTCCAGACCCAGAGTTCTTATCTACTGAGCTAGTTCCCCCAGCTCCTAGGAGTAATTTTCAAGCAAAGATTTGAAGTAGTTAGCTGGAGATGGGGTAGAGAGAACTGAGCAGACCGTTTTAATCCAAAGAAAGCAAGATAATCAAAGAGAATGCCTAAGGACCGGAGGAGGGAACCATCAGAAAATAGTTTAAGGGTTTAAGTAAGCTAAAGTCAGATCAAAAAGGCTGTAAGACTGCATAAAGAGTTTAGATCAAGGAAAGAAAAGGTATATTAAACATGGAATACAGTGATTCACTTCTCATTTTAAAAGATCATTTTGTTTTCTGAGTAAACAATGAATTGGAGCCAAATCTGGAAGCAGCAGGCATTCTTTATGAAGAACTTAGAATTCTCGGTAATCAGTCACTACAGTATGTACTGAGGGTGACAGTAGAGATGGATTTTAAAATTCACTTCAAATTTCAAAAGAAGAAACCATACAGTTTAGAACATTAAGAAGAAGCTGATCCTATAGTTGTTCATATATATGATTTTGTCTTGTTTTTGAAGACAGGGTTTTTCTTTTTTTTTTTGGTTTTTCGAGACAGGGTTTCTGGAACTAGCTCTTGTAGACCAGGCTGGTCTTGAACTCACAGAGATCCGCCTGCCTCTGCCTCCCGAGTGCTGGGATTAAAGGTGTGCGCGCCACCGCCCGGCTGAGACAGGGTTTTTCTGTGTAACAATTCTGGCTGTGCTAGAACTTGCTTTTGTAAACCAGCCTGGCCTTCAACTCAGAGATCCCCCTGGCTTCTGTCTCCTAGTACTGGGAGTAAAGGTGTGCGGCTGCACCACCCGGCTACTTCTCACCTTTTCTTTATCAAGAGAGAAGTGAGAGTGGGTTCGAGACCAGCCTGGTCTACAAGAGCTAGTTCCAGGACAGGCTCCAAAACCACAGAGAAACCTTGTCTCGAAAAACCAAAAAAAAAAAAAAAAAAAAAAGAGAGAAGAGAGAGAAGTGAGAGATTAAGAGATTGAGATTTCTCACATATGGGCTGGCACCTAAGGTGGCATGCACCAAATAAACCACATGTCGGGATGCATACCTGTAATTGCACTAAGGAAGGACAGACAGAAGCACCAGAACAGACTATTCTTAGCTATGCACTAAGTAGTTGGTCAGCCTAAGCTATATGAGACCTTATTCAAAACAAAACAAAACAAAACTGGCTCGACAAGTAAAGGTATTTCCTGCCTTACCACCCTACCACGAGTTTGATCCCCAGGGCCTGTAGTAAGGAGCTGTGGGCCTCTTCCCACAGCCCGGCTTATGGTTGCCCGGCTAGCTCAGTCGGTAGAGCATGAGACTCTTAATCTCAGGGTCGTGGGTTCGTAAAAGGGAAATGATGCAGGAAGGTCATTTGTCAATAAACAAACTGCCTTGGCCCATTTGATAGGCTACCCCTTAGGTGGGTGGAGTAAACAGAATAGAATGCTGGGAGGAAGAGGAAGTGAGCTCAGACTCGACAGCTCTGCTCTCTGGAGCAGACGCCATGCACCATGCTCCCCTCTCCCCGGCAGACACGATGAAACTCCAACCCAGGATGGACGTAGGCTAGAATCTTCCCGGTAAGCGCACCTTGGGTGCTACATACATGAATAGAAATGGGCCAGGCAGTGTTTAAATGAATAGAGTTTGTGTGTCATTATTTTGGGGCATAAGCTAGCCAGGCAACCATGAGCCGGGCTGTGGGAAGAGGCCCGCAGCTCCCTACTACAAGGGCCCACATGGTGGAAGGCGAGGGAGGACTGACTCTTGTACATTGTGCTCTGACCTCCATGTGTGCCACGACAAACTCACACCAGTACAAACATACAGAGTAAGTAATAAAACAAAAACCCTAGGCACAGTACCAATGGCCAGGGAGATGGGAAAGGAGGACTATATAGATTTTCCCCAGAGAAACTAGCAGAAGTTAAAGACCAAGTAGAACTGTGCAGAGAATGTGTTTGTGTGGGAAATTAGAACCAGGAGGTAGTAAGAAGAATCAAAGATGATTTTAGTCCTGCTCTTTAAATACGCTAATTTGGAGATGTGTGCTTAGAAGTTTAAACAGTTATGCATAACAGGTGTCTAGTGTTCCTTAGCTCAGGGAAATATCTAGCAGGAGCTTGCCAACTCCTGAGTTGAGACAAACCAAGATTCTATCTATTGGGCAAGTAGCTGTGGTAGTGTATGCTTAGCATGAATGTAATTCTATCTGCAATAAATTCAATGAGCTATATTATTCTACCAGTCCCAGACCTATGGGTACCCTGGAGTTAGCCTTCATCGGGTTAAAGACTAATAAACTGGGGGTAGGGAAATTAAGGATGCTAAAAACACTAAAACAATTGTATATGAGAAAGAACATTACGGGGAGAGCAATGTGAGGGGATACGGGATAATAATATAAGCAATCTTACACAATCATGGTACTGAGATGCTAAGTCAGGAGAATCTTTTGAGCAAGAAGAAAAGTTGTAAACTTTAAGAAGTGAGGCAGGGATCTAGAGATGGCTCAATGGCCGAGAGTACTGGCCACTCTTCCAGAGGACCCAGATTCAATTCCCAACACCCATCTGTCTTATAACCGTCTGTGACTCCAGTCCCAGGGTATCCAAAGCCCTTTTCAGGCCTCCATGGGCACCAGGCACATGTGTGGTGCACTTACATACATACAAACACCCATATACATAAAAAATTGGAAAAAAGTGAGGTAGAAAGTAAGAAATGCCAAGAGTCTTAAATATGACCAAAGGAATGCCTTTAATCCCAGCACTTGGGGAGGAAGAGGCAGGACAAACTCTGTAAATTTAAGGCCAGTATGGCCAAAATAGTTCCAGGACAGTTGGCACTACTCTGAGAGACCCTGCCTTAAAATAAATAAATAATTAAAACATCAGCAGACATCAGAGGTAGGTAGCACAGCAGATATAATAACAAAGGCTCTAACTGTTGTAATCTGTTGGCCTGGTTTGTCACCCGAGAACCCTGTCCCTTTAAGAGACAAGTCCCCTCCCCACCCCACCCTCCATCCACACTTCTCCAGCCTGCTCCCTCTGTCCCTCTTCTGAAGAGGTAACTAATGCCTCTCCCTCCTCCCCTCTTCTCCCCCTTCCCTTTCTCCTCCATAATCCACTAAGTAAACTCTATACCCACACTCTCTGCATGGCATGTCTGTCTGTCTCTTACCCCCCCACTGTCTGCCACCCGCCAAGGCCCTGGGGGACTGCTGCCTCTCCTGGGACCAGTCCCCCACCACATGTTTATAAATAATAACAGTAACAACTTCAAGATGAGGGGAAAATTGAAAACATAATTGCCAAAATACCAAGAAATGACAATTTTATTTTTTATGCATAAAGGTTGATGAAAAACCATTACTAGCTCTATTAAAACTCAACATTTCAATTGAAAAGCATGGAAAGCATACTTATTAAATACCACTTTCTAAAATACAGCTTTAGAACATCTAACATGCTTGCTTAATTTCAGTACAATGGATTCAAGACCAAGTATACATGTTACATGCATCAAGACTAGCTTACAAATTATCATAGTCATCGTCATCATCGTCATCGTCATCATCATCATCCCGTTTTCTTTTCAGTGCATTTGCTGACTCATTGGCTGTATTTTGCGATACCATATTAGTGGTAATCAGAATGTTTTTGGACCCAATTAGCGACGGATTAATCAGAACATTCTGAACTGTTGATGTTGCGGGAATTGAAGCTTTCACAGCAGGGGACTGGGAAGCAGGCATCTGCACTGTGAACCTTTGTCCTGTGAGGGACATTGGGGTGCCCACTTTAGTTGAGACAGACATGGTTTGTGGAGTTGGTGTGCCTAGTGTGGGAGTACTGGGTCTGCTAGAAACTGAGCCAACACTTAATCGCGGAACTGTGATTCTTCCTGCAGGAGTAGGTGCCTTTTTTTGCAAAGACTTAAGCCTATAGTTTGGAGCAGTTAAACAATACCTATCAGGTGGCAATCTAGGACCTGAGTACGGCTTGATCAACGGCAAAGGGGTTTGATTTCTCTGTCTTGCAATATCTAATAAAAAATCCCTCGGGGGAGGAGAAGTGAAAGACTGGTCGGCCCGGCACTGGATTGCCAATCGCACATCGTCTGCATCAACAGTAGCTTTCTTAGCATGGCTGGAATAAATTTTAGCATCATCTAGAATTGTGGTCACATATCGGAAGGCAAACTCCAACATCTGATTTATAACTCTCGGCTCATATTCTGTAATCCCCATATCCTTCAGGATTTGGGCCATCATCTGTGCATCTTTCGGCATGCTCTTGGGAGACGCCATCTTGCCAGACTCCATGATATCCGGTGATCAGACTTTAGGTCATTTAAAAAAAATATGGAAATTAGATCAAACCGAAATAGTTACTTTAGTAGCAACTGTTAGGAATTTAAAATTTTCAAATGTGTTAAAATTTTCAAAACTCTATCTAAAATGTAAAACAGCAATCTCTGTATAACTAAACTTCCCTCTGCTTAAAAATACTGAGATCCTTCTCTGAGTGTGGAATATAAAAAGATGACACAAATAGTTAAGTAATAAAAGATTAGGGGAAAACGGTAAAATCAGTAAAAATACCACTTCAGACTATATGCAGAGTCTGGGCAGGCAACTATCAGAGCTGAAGTGACTGATAAAAATAACAGTAAGATCCTACTGCTTGAGTCCACAGTAATCTGTCCTTCATGAAAGATCAATAAACTCTCACACATGTTTAAAAACCACCCACAGCATTTTCCCTCTTCTTCATATTCAGACTTTATCTATCCAACCCCTCACAGAAGCTGTCCCCATTATTACTGTTCACAAACACTGGGTTAGGGAAGGGGAAAATGTCCAAAATAACTATGTAACAATACTCGGCATGTTGTCTTTTATTTTCTGTGTCCTAGCAGAACACAAATTGCTTACTGCGGGTGTCTTTCTGCTTTCTGGCCCCTCTAGCAACACTTAGCCAATTAGTACTAACACTCTACTACCTGATTTAAAAACATAAACCCAACATCAGAGTGTACCTTACCTTCTTGAGCTAAATCACCCACATTAACGTACTTCAGTCCTGATCTTGACGCAAGTTCTTTGCCTAGTGTGGTTTTTCCAACCCCGGGTGTACCTGTAAAAGAAGTCACAGAAAAACACGGTTCAAATGCTATTTATTAGATGTCAGTTGATCTGCCCTGAAGGGTCTTAACTGACACAAAAATTTTCTTAATTAGCAATCATATATGAATATAGACCATGATCTAATAAAAATTTCCCAGAGAGTCTGGTGTGGTGAGCACTCAGGGGGGCAGAGACAGATGAATCTCTGTGAGTTCAAAACCAGCCTGGTCTACATCGTGAGTTTCAGGACAGCCAAGGAAACACAGAGAGACCTTGTCTCAAAACCAAAACAACTAAACAAAACATTCTTCAGAAATGACTCGGTGTCAGTCTCTGTATCCTAATTTCCAAGGGTAGGATTTCAGCAATTTTGATGCAAATTCTGCCCGCAACAACATGAACCTTTCCAGCCTAAAGCTGGGCACCTCAAATAAACTGCCATCACTTACTGCTTTAATGAAGAAATTTAGGTGGCATGAGAGCATGTCACTACTCCTCACCCCTAACTCTGGTAACTTCCCCAGAGGGAACTACTATAAACCAGGTCTTTCTCAGCTTTCTGTGTTTGTGATATCTAAGGGACATAACGTCCTGCTTGATATGCGTTTAAACAAGTGCACACATACACACACTGTATATATCCACACACAGCACTGATATCCTATACATTGTCCTTTGCTTTTCTCCTTTTATTGTTAACACAATTATAGAACAATCAAAACATAATTAAAGCTGTTCAAACTTAAGTAACCCTGATAAATCATGCCTCTAAAATGTATTTAGAAAAACATTTCTACTGTGGTACAGCAGTCTGAAGCCTTGACTCAACTTGTGTGAACTCTGAACTCAACATGGTTATTTTATTTTAGTCTGACTTCTTATGGTGTAGCTCTTGTTTTGACAGGGAGCTGTGCATTCCAGGCTAGCCTTTCTGATTTTCCTTAGTATCAGGACAACAAACATATATTATGCCATCCAGTTTATGTAGTCGTGGGGATCCGCCAGGGCCTCAAATTGTAGCCTACTAGCTTCAATGCCTTATAGAAACCCCAAGATACTGCCTGTCCAAGCAAATCAGATATTGTAAAATGTTCCTCCTAAGGACTATCCTTTTTTGGTTCTTCGAGACCGGGTTTCGCTATAGCTTTGGAGCCTGTACCTGGAACTAGCTCTTGAAGACTGGGCTGGCCTCGAACTCAGAGATCCGCCACCTTCCTCTGCCTCCCGAGTGCTGGGATTAAAGGCGTGCAACACCACCGACCGGCCCTCCTAAGGACTCTTAATGGCTAAAATTTGCTTATGGTTCATTAACGGACAAAAACCCTGCTTCCACAAACAGGATCTTAATTTTTTTTTTGTATAAAAGAATAGCATCTACGCCCATTTAATTTTTGTACGACTGGCCTACGATGGTATTAGAACGCTACAACTTAATATTTCCAGTAAAAGCTTAGAAGATCCAGAAGAGCCCCACCCACGAACAGCTCCAGATCTAACATTCCACGGCACCAACAGCCACATAGGCTCAGCTTTCACACCGAACAACGACAAAGCCTATGACTCCAACCGATCGGAACCATTAATCGGTCACGTCTCTTCATGAACATCCAAAGCATTTACCGAAATCTTTTAGGCAGAAGCAAAGGGAAAGAGAAAAAAAAAAAAATCACGACCAGGAAGGCCCAAGGACCGAGGCACCCACCATCATCCCATCTCCTATCAGCTAGAAATCGCCTTTACCGCACTTGGATGGAGAAACCCCGAGCCCAACCTCGACAAAGGACCCGCAGCCCTGCCCGCTCTCCGGGCGAAATACCAGATTCACAAAGACCAAGCCTCGGGCGGGGCAGCGAAGCGGGACCGGCGCCGCTCTCCTTCCTCGCCGCGTCCGGCCACCCGGATTACCGTCCCCTCCCCCCAACGGCCGCGCGCGCCGGGTCCTCACGCGACAGCCACACGCCACGCCGCGCGGCCCGAGGCGACCCCCTCCTGCCTCCCCCGGACCTCACGGCCCCTCGGCGTCCCCGGCCCGGCCCCGCCGCGCGCCCTAACCGGTGAGCAGGATGTTCGGAAGCTTCATAGTCCTCCTTCCCAGGCCGCCAGCGCCTCGGCTCACGCGCCCAACGCGCTCTCCAGGGAGGAGCCGGAAAGGGCGGACGGGCGGGTGGCCGTGTGCGCCCGCGACTCGCTTTCCTCCCGGCCCCACTCGGGGCTCCCGACGCGCTTCAGGAGCCCTTGACACGCACCGATGACTTCCCGGTATCCGGTGCTACGCTTCTATCGAACGGTGGAACCCGGGCCGCAACCCCGGCCGGTGTTTTGGGTCAGGCAGTACACCGGACGCCTATACGACTCGCTCTGCTGTCCGCCCCGCCCCTTTGGTAGCGTCGCGGAAGCGCCGGAGCTCAGGAAGGTCCCCAGGAGGCGGTACCTCCTGGAAGCCTGCGGCGGAGTTGGGAGGCTGGGCTGCTATCTTCCCACAGGGAGGAGATCCTGGGCTCCTTCTCTTCGTTCCGCCCACGAGGGGACGCGGCTCCGGCTCCCGGGAAGTAAGGCCGCGGCGGCTTCGGCTGTGTTTATTAATGTCCTAGAGGCGTAAGGCTAGCTTCGTCTTCCCGCCTACCTGGGCTGTCCTCCCGACCCGCCCTCCCATATGGACTGCTGTAGGATGTGGGTGACGAGCCCCGAGCCGTGATGTGAGGTGTCAGCTCTGCGGAATTACCGAGGACTGTTGTGTGAGCTGAGTGTGAGCCCTGTGCAGCGTGTGCGGGGATCGGCTGGGGATGCTTCCTGAAGGTCTCGTTTTTCTCCAGCTAGTCCACGAGCCTGGCAGCATCTGAGACAGTTGTCTGTTTATTGGAGGAGGAGATTGCCAGTCTGTTTTCAAAGAGTCCTGACCAGTAACGGACTTGAGCGTCTTGTATTTCGACAAGTATATTTTCTTGAGTAGATGTTTTTGTGCCCTTTTGAAACTTCAGGCTCTAATCCTAAATTATATCAGGGAAGAGGATTTGTTTTGTTAGGTGGGAAACTTTAATGTGTGGGCTTGTGAAAAACTTATACCACTACAGGTTGGTTATTAGATAAAATTGTAGTCATTTAAACTAAACTTTGCTTTAGGATTTTAACATGTTAATTTTCTCTCATTAGTTCTCGAGCCCCTATTATGTGGCTGATTGTGTATTTTAAAAACCGATTACTATAATTCTGTATTTACAGTTTTTCCTAACTTGAGAATTTTTTTTCTTTTTTTCCCAGGTGAATTACACTTCAGTGTACTCCGAACTGTATACTACTGATGGGAACTATTAAAGTTTATAATGTCAGAAACTTTCCTTAGACCAAAGGTTTCTTCCACAAAGGTATGAGTGGCTGTGTAGTGATTGCCTTAAGACAGTGACAAAGCCGGATGGTGGTGGTGCACGCCTTTAATCCCAGCACTTGGCAGGCAGATCTCTGATTTCTAAGCCAGCCTGGTCTACAGAGTGAGTTACAGGACAGCCAGAATGGTTTCCTGTCGCAAGGCCCCCTCCCACCTCTTTGACTCCCCCCCCCCCCAAGAAAAGACAATGGCAAAAGGTTGTTTGTTTGTTTGTTCTCAGTGACTTAATCCTAGCAGAGTAGTGATGGTCCAATGTCTGTTGAGATTAGCGACCTAAAAGTCTGGTAATAAGCTGCAAAACAACCAGAACCTTAATTCTGGAAAAAAAAAATTTTTTTTTAAATCTTTCAAAACAGAATTTCTCTTTGTAGACCTGACTGTCTTGGAACTTACTCTGTAGATCAGGCTGCCTCTGTCTCCCGAGTTGCTGGGATTAAAGGCTCAAGCCACTGCCCAGCTTTGAGAAAGCATTTGTAGTCCCAGTAACACAGCGTGAGCACTCTTGAATAGAAGAGACAGTATGTTTGTGGTAACCTGTTAGCTTAACCATGGACTCTACTTCTTAGAAGTCACAAAGTTCAGTGTGTCGTTTTCCAGCAAGATAGGAATTTAGGTGCAAGGGGTGTCCAGATGTTATCATCTGCAAGGGAACTGGGAACCACTTCCCTACAGGTGGCTCCAACTTTTTTTTGATTTCAAGTAAATTATGTAGCTTTGTTGTTTTTCTTTTTTCATGGTAGATAGAAGTAAGAAATAAAAAGACAAAATGTATAAATAATATACAAATCAATATTTTTGTCAGTAAGTTTAGCATAGAACTGTTTTCATGCACTTTTAAATACAGAAAAATGAAAAAATTTATAGTAACATTGCCTGTCTTTTAGTACAGAAAAAATTAATCAACTGATTATGACCATGTTTTTTCTCCACAACTTTCTTTTTCTACTGCTGATAATATTCCTAACCTTCTGACCTAAGAGTGAAGTATAATTAGGATTGATAAAGTAGTTATCAGCCCACATTTCTTCCCAGAAGCCTTGTTTCCACCTCTAGTTTTGGGCTCTATCTCTGAGAGGAGCATTATCTAAAGAAGAGTTCCCAACTGTAATTAAGTCCCCTCCACTGTTGTATCACTCCGTCATCGTAGGGGTCAAGGCTGGAGCCAGGGCCCAGTGATGTGGGCAAGCATTCCACTGCTGAGCAACGGCCTGACCCAAGCAGTATCCTTGAATCTGATTCTCCCTCATTCGTCAGGCAGGACATTTCAAAGCCAGGTGACAAATGAGATTTTTTTTTTCTAGATTTATTATAGAGTAGAGCAGGCTATCCCAAACTTGCGGCCATCCTCTTGCTCTTGTCTCTTCCCTGCAGGGCTGAGAATCTTGTGCTACCACACCCAGACATTTAAGAAAATTTCATTATTTGGAAACCCCTTTTAGTGCTGTTATTTTAGGTTGAAATTGCTCAATTCAGTATTTTTTTTCTTTGACAAGGTTTATGTAACAGCCCTGGCTCTCCTGAAACCTGCTCTGTAAACTGGGCTAGCCTCAAACTCAAAGAGATCCACCTGCCTCTGCCTCCCACCACCGCTTGGCTTTTACCTAAGGTATTAAAGAAAAGGGAGTAGCGGAAGGAAACAGGGAGAGGCTAGCAGTTTCTGTAGACCAGAAAACATGGACTGGAATGCGTGGAATTTGCTGGTTTTTCCTAAAGTTTCTGTGAATAAGATAGCACCTTCCCTAGAAAGCCTGTCTCACTGAGAGTGTCAACTGCTCCATTACAGCTGTAAGTGCCAGGCACAGCATTAGAGCATTAGCATTTCCTGTCTTTATAAAGTCTGAAGACTAATCTGGCACTTAATACAGGTTCTCATTTCTCCCCAGCACTCAGGAAGCAGAGGCAGGCTGATCTCTGTGAGTTCGAGTCCAGCCTGGTCAAAAGACTGAGTCAGGATTGCCAGGACTATACAGAGAAACCTTGTCTCAAAAAAGAAAAAGAGAAAAGGAAAAGTTGAGGAAGTACTGAGTGTACTTAGGAGGCTGAGACAGGAGCAGCTCTGATTCAAGGCTATCCTTGGCTACATAGTATGTTCTGGGTCAACCTGAGCATGACCCTGTTTCAAAAAATACTCATAGTAGATACATAATTTGTAGGACTTTTAAGGGTTATAGTCATATTTCTAAAGTAGCTCAGTTACATAAGGAATAGGTATAAAACTTGTAGTAATTTTAGTTTTGTTTGTTTGCAGGTCACAGACTGGGTAGACCCATCATTTGATGGTTTTTCAGCGACTACTGCCATCACTACTATCACTGCCTCGTCTTTAGGTTTGAATAATTCAAGTCACAGAAGGAAAAAATCGCCCTCCACATTAGACAGTAACAGATTGCCGACTAGGAAAAGAGGAAAGCTGTTTTCTTTAGAGCAGACCTATGGTGTAGAAACTTCAAAAGAGTATCTGTCTGATGTTGAGCCGTGGGTGGATAAATATAAACCGGAAACTCAGGTATGCATTGGATATCATACAAACATGCTTATGTCATTTTAGGATGGATGAATATGGATAACAAAGATGTTTTCAGATGTTTTATTTATAAGAATCTTTTTAGCTTGCTATTGTGCCTCACATCTTTAATCCTGTTACCCAGGAGGCTAGCAGACCTAGTGACTTCAATGCTAGCAAGTTCTAGGAAAGCCAGGGATATAAAGAAGGACCCAGTCACAAAAAAGAAAGAGAAGAAAAGAAATTAGTAAAATGAAGTAGAAGAGACACACACATGCATGTGTATGTATATGTTAAAAGCCTGTGATATGACCAAGTTGTTCTGTAATTATACCATCTTTTCTCTGTCTTTGACCCAGACTAGAATTTACAGATGTATCCTCCACCCCCAAAAAAATATAATGCTGGATTTTTAAAAAGTTCCGTGATAACAGATGTACAAAAAATTGCCATACAACATATCAGCATGAGGATAGGGTTTTTCCATAAAAACATAAAAATTGAGGGTCTGGAGAGATGGCTCAGCAGTTTAAAACACTGACTGCTCTTCCAGAGGACCCAGATTTCATTCCAGGTATCCACAACCATCTGTAACTTCAGTTCCAGGGGATTTGATGCCCTCTGAGGATACCAGACATAGTGCATTGATATACACAAGTGGGTAAAACACCCATACATATAAAATGAGTAATAGAAATGAATGATCTGATAAGGCAGGCACATGCTGGAAGGAGTGGACAGACTCCTGCAAGCTGTTGGCGACCTCCCCAAAACAAATAAATGTAAAGAATATATAAAAATTTAAGTATAATCAAGAGACCCTGTTTTATAACAGCACCTTACTGTTTTTCAATTACTGTTTAATGAATTCATTTTTTATTTTATGTGTGAGTGTTTTGCCTCCATGTATGTATTTGCACCACTTGTGTGCCTGGTGCCTATAGAGATGGAGAGTATTGGATCCCCTGGAACTGGAGTTAAAGATGGCTGTGACTCACCATGTAATTGCTGGGAATCAGTCATGTCCTCTGGAGGAGCAGCCAGTGCTTCTAATTGATGAGCTATCTCTTCAGCTCCTGTTTTGCACTTTTTGTTTACTAAAATGTTCATATTAAAAGGTGCTGCTAGGGGCTGGAGAGATGGCTCAGCGGTTAAGAGCATTGCCTGCTCTTCCAAAGGTCCTGAGTTCAATTCCTGGCAACCACATGGTGGCTCACAACCATCTGTAATGAGGTCTGGTGCCCTCTTCTGGCCTGCAGGCATACACGTAGAAAGAATATTGTATATATAATAAATAAATATTAAAAAAAATAAAAATAAATAAAAGGTGCTGGTAGGCTTAAAATGTTTTAAAACATTTTTAACCTCAAATTTTTATCTTAGCATGAACTTGCTGTGCATAAAAAGAAAATTGAAGAGGTTGAAGCCTGGTTAAAAGCTGAAGTCTTAAAAATAAAGCCAAAACAGGTAATTAAGTAAGAAATGCATTTAAAATATTTAGCATCATGTGTTTTCTGACTTACAACATGTTAATCTGTTTTTCTTCCTCTTTATTGAGACACTGTCTCACTATATCGTCATGGCTGGCCAGGCTGGCCTCAGATTAACGGAAGTCTGCCTGCCACTGTCCCTGGAATGCTGGGTACATATGTGCTCGCTATGTAGCTCAGGCTTCTCTGGAACTGATCGTACAGCCTTGAGTTCATCCAAATTCTGGGGTTAGAACATGAGCCGCCATGCCTGACAAGAAGCTAATTTTTTATGATCACTCTGTTTATATGTCTTCATATTAACCTTCAACAGAAGCTTCCTGATTTATTTCCAACCTCTGAAAGCCTCTTCGAGGGGCCGGGAGATGGTTCAGTGGGTGAATTCATATAGTGAGTCAGTTGAGGTGATTGTGCTTTTAGCACATCTCATTATTTCACAGTAAAGGCAGCAGGCAATTTACATAGTAATGTTTTTTAAAAAACCTAACTATAACTAAACCTGTTTAGTCCTCAATAATATTAACCTGATGTTTTGTTTCGCTTCCTTATTCCACAGTTATTCTTAGCCCTTCAATAAAAGGTACACTATTTTCTCTTCCTCTTTGTTTTCTGAAAGTTTGAGCTCATATCTTCAATGTACTCCACATTTCAGCCAAGTTTGTTAGTACACACCTTTAATCCCAGAACTCGGGAGGCAGACTCAGGAGAATCTCTTGAGTTCAAGGTCAGGCTGTCCTCCACGGCAACTTCGGCCAGCCACACCAGTAGTGAAACAACAACAGGCAGGCCGTGGGGCGCACGCCTTTCATCCTAGCACTCAGGAGGCAGAGGCAGTAGGATCTGTGGGTTCCAGGACAGCCAGGGCTGCACAGAGAAACCCTGTCTCAGGAAAGCAACAACAAAAACCCCTGACAGAGAACCCTGACATTTCAGGCAGACTTTGAGATAGTACATAATACCTCACCTTAACCTTTTGTGTTATTACTTTGAGTGCTCTGGGCATCACTTTAGACTTTTACTCCTAATTTATTATATATACCATATTCTGCTTTTTAAGAATTCACAACAGTGCCCAGTGTTACCTATTCTGTTGTCCTCAAAATGCCTTCTACAGCTGGTCTGTTTGAGCTAGACCCAAAACAAGAACCAGGCATTGCATTTGATTGCTGTGTCTCTTTGGTCTTTGTTTCTCTTTCTTAATCTTTTAGTTTTTCTATAAGACATTGAGTTAATTGAAGCGATCAGGCCTGTTGACAATAAAAGCCTCGTCTCTGAATTTGTGGATACTGACTTGTTTCCTCTGATTCTGGTTAACTTTTCCCACGTTTGTATTTTCCAAATCTTTGTTTTGTCCCTTTTAATATGTGGTCTCACTGTATTGCCCAGTTTATAATTAAACTCCTGGGCTTAAATATTCCCACTTCAGCCTCCTGAGTAACTGGGTTTATAGGATTAATTAGATTCAGATAGAACATTTCAGTATGAGGCGTCTGTCATGTGTGTTTTATATTTATGATGTATCAGGAAGTGGATGGGTCTGCTTTCTTCTTTGCCATGGTAGAATCAATCATGGTCTTAATCAGCCTGACAGGTACTCTACCACAGAGCTACATCCTCAGACCTTTGTTATTACAGGAGTTGGACTTTTTTGTCAGACTTTCTTTGAACTGCCAGCCCCCAAATAATGACATGAAGACTTATTATTAATTATGAAAGCTTGACCTTTGTTTAGGCTTGTCCCACTAGCTCTTATATCTTAAATTAACCCGTTTCTATTAATTACATTTTGCAATGTGGCTCTTTTCTTCCATTCTGTGTGGCCGACTCCCTCTGCATCTTCCATGTGCCTAGTGTCCCCTAAGTTCCTCTCTCTGCCTGAAATCCTGCCTGTTCTCTGCCGCCTAGCTATTGGCTCTTCAGCTTCTTTTTAAACTGATCACAGCAACACATCTTCCCACAATGTAAACAGATATCCCACAACAGGATTTCACTACATTCCCCAGGTTAGATCTGAATTCCTGAGTGCTGATACCACAGACGTGAGCATAGCACCAAGCTCTCCTGTTATGTTTGATATTGAGTTTGGTCACTAGAGTAGGGAAGAAATAGTCTCACACGATCATTATAGAGTACTTTTCTCTTTCAGCAGCCACATAATCTTTGGGGAGGTGCATCGGTAGCACAGCTCCCTGGTGAACTTTATCCTACATGCTTTAGAGTCCTTTCCTGAACTACTGATTAAGGAAGGCTGTGAGATGTTTATTTTCAAAATATTCAGTTATTTCTACAATTAGCAGATAGCTTTCTATAAAAGACAGTTCTAAAAAAAAAAAAGACAGTTCTAACTCTGAAAATCAGGTTAATTTTATCCTTTAATTTTTTACAAAGATTAATTTTTATTTTACATGTATAAGTGTTTTGCCTGATAGCCACAGAGGCCAACTAGAGTTATAGATGGTTGTAACCCATACCATGTGGTTACAGGAAGTAGAACCCAGGTCTTCTTGAAGAGAATTCAGTGCTTTTAACCACTGAGCCATCTCTCCAGCCCAGTTTTTAAATAGACTTTTAAAAACAACATTGTAAGCTCATAGGAAACCTTAGAGATTTCTCTGTACCCTATGCCCTATTAACATTCCCCACCAAGTGGAGCATTTGTTAGTATTAATATTGATGAACTTACATTGACTTGTCTTTAACAGGCTACATCTATTGCTTAAATTAGGGCTTCCTTTTAATTTTCAATTTCAGAGTGAAAAAGTTGATGTTTTAGTTGTTTTGAAAGGAACAGATTTTCCTCATTTTTGTGTGTGGTGCTGTATGTAAATGGTTTTTATCCTAGAGGGCTCCCACCTTTTTTAAAGTTTGAGACATGATCTCACCTTGTAGCCCATGCTTATCTGGGGCTTACTATATAGCTCAAACTGGCCTAAACTCAGTAGTCCTTCCAATTCAGCCTCTAGGTATGAGCTACCACACCTGGCTGTGATATACCTCTTGTAGCAATGGTTTTTTTAAATTTGTTTTTTTGTTGTTGTTTTTTTGTTGTTGTTTTTGTTTTAGATTTATTTATTATGTATACAGTGTTCTGTCGGTCTATATGCTTTCTGGCCAGAAGAGGGCACCAGATGTCATTACAGATGGCTGTGAGCCACCATGTGGTTGCTGGGAATTGAACTCAGGACCTCTGGAAGAGCAGTCAGTGCTCTTAACCTCTGAGCCATCTCTCCAGCCCCTGTTTTTGGTTTTTGTTTGTTGTTTTTTTTTTTTTTCTTTTTCGAGACAGGGTTTCTCTGTGGTTTTGGAGCCCATCCTGGAACTAGCTCTTGTAGACCAGGCTGATCTCGAACTCACAGAGATCCGCCTGCCTCTGCCTCCCAAGTGCTGGGATTAAAGGCGGGCGCCACCACCGCCCGGCTTGTTTTTTGGTTTTTGACACAAGAGTTTCTCTGTATAGCCTTGACTGTCCTGCAACTCACTCTGTAGATCAAACTGGCCTCGAACTCACAGAGTAACTTGGTAATTTATAGATATTTTAGCCAAACTTAAATTACCTTTAAAAATTGCCATAAAGAAATACTGCTTAGTGGTTGATTGCATGTGCTACTCTTTCAGAGGACCCAGGTTTGGTTCCCAGCACTCAAATCAAGCAATTCACAAACTGCCTGTAACTCCAGCCCCAGGGGATCCAGTGCCCTCTTCTGGCCTTTGTGGACACACATACATGTGGCATGTAAACACATATGCGTAGAAATAAGAATAATTTTGGAGAGAAAGTCTTGTTGTAAGCATTCACAAATTACTTATTATTAATATTATTATTATGGGGGGGCTTAAGACAAGGTTTTTCTGTGTAGCCTTAGCTGTTTTGGAACTCACTCTGTAGACAAATCTGGCCTCAAACTCAGAGATCCTTCCTCTGCCTCATGAGTGCCGGAATTAAAGGTAGGTGCCATCACCATCTGGCTACATTTTAGTTTTTCATGGTATCTTTCATTCAAAATATGGTAAAGCAACCAGGCATGATGGCACAGGTCTTTAATTCCAGACCTTTCTGAGTTTGAGGCCAGCCAGGACTACATAGTGAGACCCTGTCTCAACCCCCCCCCCCCAAAAGAAAACATGTTAAAGCTGTGTACCACTAATTGATGGAGTAGTTGCTGTTCTGACTTGAGATTCTGCTGAGAACCTACCCTCTAACTCTCTTACTGGGAACAGAATTTTAGAATGTGGCTCTACTTAGTATTTTAGAATCTAGGCACTGACTATATTTCATGAAAAAACACACTATCTCCTACACATGAGCTACCTCTTTATTTTAATTGATCTGTTTGTAATAGGAGCCAAGCGGTAGTGGCACATGCCTTTAGTCCCAGCACTCAGGAGGCAGAGGCAGGTGGAGCTTTGTGAGTTTGTGGCCATTCTGGTCTAAAAAGCAAGTTCCAGGACAGCTAGGGCTGTTACACAGAGAAACCCTGTCTCCAAAAGCAAAATTTAAAAAAAGGAAGAAAAAAGTGTAATCTGTACTCAGTACTCTCGGTGGTTGTGCTTTGTAAAGTTGCTAAGTTAGAAAATATCAAACTATTGTCCTATTGAAATACAGGAGTAGGGGCCTGGAGAGATGGCTCAGCGTTTAAGAGCATGGAGAGCACTTCCAGAGTCCAATTCCCGGCAGCTATATGGTGACTCACAGCCATCCATAATGAGATATGGTGCCCTCTTCTGGCTTGCAGGCATACATGCAGAACACTGCACATCTAATAGTAAAAGTAATAGTAATAATAATAATAAAATACAAGAGTAGATTTCTATAAGCCTCTAGTCAGAATTTCTGTAAGCTTTTTGTCAGACTCTCATTTCATTCTGCTTGTGTTTTAGATTTATGAGGAGGGGAATTAAACCAGGGTATTGTACAGACTAAATAGGTGTTCTAGTGAGCTTCACACTCAGCCCCAGCCTGTAGGTGCCAGGGGTCCAACTCAGGTCCTCATGCTGTGTAGCAATCATTTTCCTGATTGAACACTCTCTATCCCCTGTAATTGAATTTTATGAATTCAGATAACCTCTTAAGAACCCTGTGCCCTTTGTAGCAAAAATTTAATTGTTTTAATTTAGTTACTAAGTTGTTTTTGAAAATATACAATAGGACTTTAGGAATTTTCAGAAGAAAATAATTGTTTCATTTCATCTGTAATTTAGTTTTAAAATGTGTTTATATTACGTATTTAATAAACCTTTGTAGGAATAATAACTACTAAGAAAAATTTTTTAAATTGTGTCGCATTCTAGTCATTGTGGTTTTAATTCATGTTTGTATTTGGTTTTAGGGTGGGTCTATTTTATTAATAACAGGTCCTCCAGGATGTGGGAAGACAACTACTCTAAAAATACTATCAAAGGAGCATGGGATCCAAGTACAAGAATGGGTTAATCCCGTTTTACCAGACTTCCAGAAAGATGATTTCAAGGAGTTACTTAATTTAGGTAAGTTTTTTTTGTTTTTGTTTTTTGTTTTATTTTTTTTGTTGTTGTTGTTGTTTGGTTTTTCGAGACAGGGTTTCTCTGTGGTTTTGGTTCCTGTCCTGGAACTAGCTCTGTAGACCATGCTGGTCTCGAACTCACAGAGATCCACCTGCCTCTGCCTCCCGAGTGCTGGGATTAAAGGAGTGCGCCACCATCGCCCGGCAATTTAGGTAAGTTTTGTTGCAAAGGTGCTGGAGTTACAAAGACAGCTTTACTTAATGAAACTTGCAGGTCAAGTAGTAAGAGCGCATGTTTCTCCTATACTCATCAGTTTGAGGAGAAACTGAGAAAGGCGCCGATAGAGAGTAGAGCGGGGTTCTTAGAAAATTAAATTTAAACTCTTTTAAGATAACAAGCTGATTTTTGTGGGGTTTTTGTTTGTTTTTAATATTTTGCATTTATTTATTGACTGTATGTTTGTGTATGTTATGGGTATGTACATGTGTGCATGCGCAAACATGTCCATGCAATGGCTTTCACGCAGAAGTCAGTTCTCTCCTTTGGGGAGTCAGTTCTCTCCTTCCACTGTAGGTTCTGAGCCTGCTCAGTTTATGCTGTTTGAGACAGTGTTTCATGTACCTTGGTTTGCCCTAACTTGTGATCCTCCTGCTTTCCGCCTCCCACACGCTAGGATTATAGGTATGTGGCACCACACTAGATTAATAGGATCTCAGATTTTCATTATTTATGGAGTTCCACACTGTAAGGTCTTCTGTTTCAGTGTCAGTCAAGTCTTACATACTAAAGGAACTTGCCTCTCAATAAAATAGCTTACATCCCAGCACTTAGGAGACAGATCTCTGTGAGTTCCAGACCAGCCTAGTCTAGATAGTTCAGGCCATCTAGGACTGCACAGTGAGACCCTGTCTCTAAACTAAAGCACTCCACTTTAAAAAAAATTACTGGGCAGTGGTGGCACTTTTTTTTTTTTTTTTTTTTTTTTTTGGTATCCTGGAACTAGCTCTTGTAGACCAGGCTGGCCTCGAACTCACAAAGATCCACCTATCTCTGCCTCCCAAGTGCTGCACATACCTTTAATCCCAGCAATTGGGAGGTAGAAGCAGATTATCTCTTTGAGTTCGAGACCAACTCATCTACATAGTGAATTCCAGGACAGCCAGGGCTGTGTACGTTGAGAGACCCTCTCTCATAAAACAAAACAAAGATACAGTAGTGATATCATGATCTGAAGATAGCATTACAACTCCTTTTCTTCCTTCCCTCTTCCATGATGGTTCTTGAGTCTTGGGAGGGGTGAGAGAGATGTTTTCTTGGGCTGGAGAGATGGCTCAGCTGTAAGAGCACTGGCTGCTTTTTTAACTGCTGAGCCATCTTTCCAGCCCAACAGCTGTTTTTTAAGTCCGTTACCTTTGTGATACTTTCATTGGAATAGAAAAAAATTTATTGTTGGCCATCACACTAATCTTTTGAAATGATATCTTATTTTAAATTTAAACCATTTCAAATAATTGAAAGATAGTCTTCAGTACTACAAGTTGTATCATTTAAATGAATTTTATGTGTGCAATATTTGTATAATATTAGTGTATGTAATTTGAAAATAAAGTAATAAATGTATTCCTTTTCAGATTCAAAAGTCTACGTAGTTCCATACCAATCTCAGACAGCAGTCTTCAGTGACTTTCTATTGAGAGCCACCAAGTATAGCAAACTCCAGATGCTCGGAGATGATCTGACAACTGATAAGAAGATAATTCTGGTTGAAGTAAGGACAGCTTTTACAGTGCTGCTGGAGCTCTCGTGTAGACAGTTGTGAGATACATTAGTATCTGTGATAGCAGAGGCCTGAAGGTTGTTTCAGTACTCAACAGAATAGTGTAGGTTACAGTAGAGGAGCTGTATGATAGCATAGCTTTCAACTGCAATGCCATCGGTATAGAAAAGCAAAGGAAATCTATGGAAAGTTAATTTCCTCGGTGACAATAAATGTCCTTTAATTTCTCTGAAAACTGTGATCAAAATACTTTGAATAAGTAATGTTTTTTCTTGACAAATAAAAGTTTAAAAATAAATATGCAATGGAATATCACTGAGCTAATACTTGTCCCTTATGTTCAACAGGATTTACCTAACCAGTTTTATCGGGATTCTCCTGCTTTACATGAAATTCTAAGGTGAGTGTCATTGGAAACCAGTGTTCCAAACTCCACATTAGAGGCGGGGTTGTAATTCAGTGGTAGAACATTTGTCTGGCATGAACAGCTAAATTGCTTGAATTTCAGCATCATCTTGTTATTTTAGGAAATATGTGCAGATTGGCCGGTGTCCTCTTGTATTCATAATCTCTGACAGCGTCAGTGGAGATAACAATCAGCGGTTACTCTTTCCCAAAAAGATTCAAGAGGAGTGTTCTATTTCAAACATTAGGTAAGAAATTGTTCTTATGCTTTGTTTTGTTTTTGTCTTGTTTTTTCGAGACAGGGTTTCCGTATGTAGTTGTGACTATCTTGGAACTCACTCTGTAGACCAGGCTGTCCTAGAACTCAGAGATCCACCTGCCTCTGCCTCCTGAATGCTGGGATTAAAGACGTGTGCCACCATTGCCCAGTTTAAACTATTTTTAAATTAATAATTTAAGCACCATATTTTTTCTTTTTACAGTTTCAACCCAGTGGCACCAACAATTATGATGAAATTTCTTAATAGAATCATGACTATCGAAGCTAGTAAGGTAAGTCTAATTTAAAACTTATATTGTAGCTATGGAAAACACAGCTTAGATGGAGGACACTACTGCTATAGAAATACATGTCTTAGCATTCTCTGTTTCTGTGTGCATGCATGTGAGAAGTTGGAAACAGTTGGAGACCAGCTTCCTGGTATATATAGTCTTTGCCTAGCTTGTGAAAGGCTCTGGTTTCATCCCCAAACCTGCCAAAATGCCAAAAGTTGTATACAGGACCATGACATCAAAATAATTGTTCCTTATTGGGGAAAATACTTGTTTTGTCAGAGGATATTAATGACATTATTTAAAATGTTGCTATACTTTTATTTATTTTGTGTTCATGTGAATTCGTTTATGGAGAGGGAAAGTGTTCCACGGGGCACATGTGGAGATCAGAGGGCAACTTGCAGTAGTCGACTCTTCTATCATGTGGGTTCTGGGGGGTGGAATTTAGGTCATCAGGTTTGGCAGCAAGTCCCTTACCCACTGACCCTTACCAGCCCTTCAATAAATAACATTTTAATAATGAAATAGATTTAAAGCTACTAACTTAAAAATCACCTCAGTGGTATTAGGTAGGAAATTAAACCTATTGAAAACAAATACTATAAGTCTGCCTAGGTTAAAAATATTAACTCTGCCAAGCAGTAGTGGCATATTGCCTTTTATCTCAGCACTAGGAAGGTAGAGGCAAGAGGATTTCATGAGTTTGAGGCCAGCCTGGACTATAAAGTGAATTCCAGGACAGCCAGTAATGATAGTGAAACCCTGTCTCAAAAAGACAAAACAAAAACCTCAAAACAAAAAATATTAACTCTGCACATTTGCCTAGACTTAGAGATATTGAATATATTCATAGAAGCACACAGAAAGTATGGAAAGATACTACATTTCTGTGACAGGGTTTGGTTTGTGAAGACAAACAATTTTCATAAAGAATTTTTGAGGGCTGGAAAGATGTCTCAATGCTTAAGAGCACTGGCTGCTTTTTCGGAGGACCTGGGTTCAGTTCCCATCACCTACATGGAAGTTCACAGCTGTTTGTCACTCCAGTCTGGGGAGCAGATGTGGTCTTCTGACTGCTGAGGACACTAGGCACATACCATACATGCGTACATACAGAAAAAAACCTCACATAAAATGTAAAAAATAAAATAACATTTGAAAAAAATAATTTTTGAAACACCTTTGGTTAATAAAGAGAATGTGTAAATTTAAGGACTGTAGTATAGTTCTATTTTCTATGATAATTAGTTTTATAAGATCTGGTGTCCAATAGACTATGAATAGTCAACATTGCTTTTAGAGAAAGGATCTCCCTAGGTAATCCATATGGGTCAGGATTTAGGATTCTTTTAGAGAAAGGATCTCCCTAGGTAATCCATATGGGTCAGGATTTAGGATTCTTTTAGAGAAAGGATCTCCCTAGGTAATCCATATGGGTCAGGATTTAGGATTCTTTTAGAGAAAGGATCTCCCTAGGTAATCCATATGGGTCAGGATTTAGGATTCTTTTAGAGAAAGGATCTCCCTAGGTAATCCATATGGGTCAGGATTTAGGATTCTTTTGCCTCGGTTTCCACGTGCTGGGACTATAGCCATGTCCTACCATACCTGGGCTGTGCAAGGTTTTAGACATTCAAATTTGAAAAAAATCTAATTTGTATATAAGTTCTCAAAATGGGCTTTAGTTTGCATGTATGTATTTATGTTTTGGCAAAACAGTTTAAATTGAATCTCTTCATTTTAGAATGGAGGAAGAGTTGTTGTTCCTGATAAATCGTCCCTGGAGTTGCTCTGTCAAGGGTGTTCTGGTGATATCCGAAGTGCAATAAATAGCCTGCAGTTTTCTTCTTCAAAGGGTAACTAACTAGAAGACACATTGATAGAACAATGATAGGTTACTTTCTCTTAACAGTCAGATTAAACCTCTGTGTAGGACTTCCCTATGGTGGACAGGTATTCCACTGAACTTTCTATTCTCAGCCCAGACTAGACATGTAGTGGTCCCTCCTTATCTGTACTTTAGTTGCCTGCCGGCAGAACTCTCTGAAAATTTTAATAAAATATTCTAGAAGTAGATTAAGTCATAACTTTTACATTTTACATTCTACTGACTACTGACAAGATCTTCCAGTGTGCACGCCTTTAATCCCAGCACACGGAGGCAGAGGCAGGCAGATCTCAGAGTTTGAGGCCAGCCTGGTCTACAGAGTGAGTTCTAGGACAGACAGGGCTATGCAGAGAGACTCTGTGACAAAACAGAAAAGAATTCTGTTGTCCATCCTGGGAAGCCAGTCATCTCTGGCGTGTGTGTGTGTGTGTGTGTGGTGTAGACCAGAACAACTTTCCAAGTTGGTTCTCACTTTGTAACGCTTAGCTAGGCAAATCCTACAGCATAGGTATTTTTAGATTTAATAGTTTTTTCCTAATTATGTGTATCTGTCTCTGTGTGGATGGATATATTTACTTGAGTATAGGACCTGTGGAGTGCAGATCTCCCACATGCTTACTGTGGCATGTGCATGTGTTCATCACACACACAGGCACACACACAAATATTTGTTTAAAAACTGCTTCAAGACAAAACATGATTCATTTACATACGGGCTTGGTACTGTAGTTTCCTTATTTGTTTGTTTGTTTGTTTTTGGTGTGGTGTTTTGCCTATGTGAGGATGCCGTGGAATCAGACTTACAGACAGTTGTGACTGCCACATGGGTGCTGGGTCTTCTGGGAGAGCAGCCAGTTTTCTTAACCACTGAGCCATCTCTCCAGCCCATCTTAATTATTTGTAATGTGGCTCAGGAAAGTCTTGGCTGGGCAATATGAATGATTACATCTTTTTGCTTTCATCTTCTTGCTTTTTACTTAGGGGTTGTGTTAAGGTTAAATGAAATAATATTTGATTATCATAGTGCTTGATACATATGAGGACCTCTATACATGATTCATAGGTTTTCTTTTTTGTGTTTTTGTTTTGTTTTAAAGATTTATTATGTATAGAGTGTTCTGCCTGCACACCAGAAGAGGGCACCAGATCTCATTACAGATAGTTGTGAGCCAACATGTAGTTGCTGGGAATTGAACTCATGACCTCTGGAAGAGCAGCCAGTGTTCTTAACTCCTGAGCTGTCTCTATAGCCCTGTTCATAGGTTTTAAAGTATTGTACTTCATTACATTTACTTTTGAACTTTTTCATAATAATTTCTATATTTAATAACTTTATTCCCTCCACTAGACAAAAAGGATTGTCTAGTGACATAGTAAAGCATAGATCCACTAATAATGATGAGTTATGTTTTTATTCTAGTAATTATAAAAGACTGCATAGTACTTACTGCAAGCATTTAACAAGCTGTTCACATGGCATTAAAGAATTGACCTCGCCGGGCGGTGGTGGCGCACGCCTTTAATCCCAGCACTTGGGAGGCAGAGGCAGGCGGATCTCTGTGAGTTCGAGACCAGCCTGGTCTACAAGAGCTAGTTCCAGGACAGGCTCCAAAACCACAGAGAAACCCTGTCTCGAAAAACCAAAAAAAAAAAAAAAAAAAAAAAAAAAAAAAAAAGAATTGACCTCAAGGGCTGGAGAGATGGCTCAGTGGTTAAGAGCATTGCCTGCTCTTCCAAAGGTCCTGAGTTCAATTCCCGGCAACCACATAGTGGCTCACAACCATCTGTAATGAGGTCTGGTGCCCTCTTCTGGCCTGCATACATACACACAGACAGAATATTGTATACATAATAAATAAATAAATATTTTTTTTTAAAAAAAAAAAGAATTGACCTCAAAATAGAAACTATCTGTTGATCTCTCAAAATCCATCTAAAATCCTGGTTTTCTTATTCACAATTGTAGCAACTTGTTATTCAATTTATTCACAACTGTTCTTTGTGTGCTTAATAACCATAGAAAAATGGAACCCTAACACAACTAAAACTAGTCTGTATGCAGCCTATTCCTGTGGGAGTATAAATCCTTAGATTGAGTATAGGAATTAGATGCTAGAAATCTCATGTGGGACAGTTTGAGATCCTGGGTCATTAACACATTGCTGTTCTGAACTCAGAAAGTTTAAGAGAAGAGGAAAATAATGTTTACCACGATTTATGGGAGCAATTAAAAAATTTATTTTCTTTTTTTTTGGTTTTTTTTTTTTTTTTTTTTTTTTTTTTTTTTTTGGTTTTTCGAGACAGGGTTTCTCTGTGGTTTTGGAGCCTGTCCTGGAACTAGCTCTGTAGACCAGGCTGGTCTCGAACTCACAGAGATCCGCCTGCCTCTGCCTCCCCGAGTGCTGGGATTAAAGGCGTGTGCCACCACCGCCCGGCAAAAATTTATTTTCTTTAAAGATTTATTTATTATGTATGCAGTGTTGTATGCCTGCAGGCCAGAAGAAGGCACCAGATCTCATTATAGATGGTTGTGAGCCACCATGTGGTTGCTGGGAATTGAACTCAGGACCTCTGGAAGAGCAGCCAGCCCTAAAATTCATTTTTTTATTACATAGATTTATTTGGGCATGTGTATGTATGTTGGCACATCATGTCATGGTGTGTGAATGGACATTAGTGGATGATTTGAAGGGTCAGTTCGCCCTCCGTGTGGGTCCTGGAATCAAGCTGAAGCTCTCAGGCTTACTTAGCATGCCTATAATAGCTATCTGCTGCCGCCATAGAATTTCTATGAGGGTAAAATTAGTTACTGTGTAGCATCCATCAAAAACAGCACCTTACATAAAACACTGTGAAAAATGAGGTGATATGGTTATAGTACTGTGTTATTAAGTTTCTGGAAATTTGTAATGTCATGAGATACTATTTTTATGGGGTTGGGATTATAAAATATTTTATTTTTTAATATTATTTTTAAACCAGGTGGTGGTGGTGCACGCCTTTAATCCCAGCACTAAGGAGGCAGAGGCAGGTGGATCTTTGTTCAAGGCCTGGTCTACATAGTGAGGTCCAGGACAGGCTCTAAAGCTATAAGAAACCCTCTCGAAAAGCAAAGACAAAAAAAAAAATTAAGAATTCATGTGTATGGGTGTTGTGCCTGCATGTGTGTCTGTGTGCTACATGTGCTTGGCACCCATAGACACCAAAAGAGGGCATCGTATTTCCTGGATCTTGAGTTATAGATGACTATGAGCTGCCATGTGGGTGCCAGGAATCAAACCTTAACTGCTGAGCAATGTCTCCAGCTCCTAAGAATTTAAATGGCATTTATTCCATTTTAATAGTTAGCAACAAATAGGATTTTTCACTAAGGTCATATTAAGTTACTGCTTGTTAGAAAAAGTTTTGGTTAGAATATTGAGTATAGGTATCTGAAATAGTCTTAGTTTTTATATTTTGATTTTTTAAAATGTCATTTGGATGTGTATTATTTAGGAGAGAACAGTTTATGGTCAAAGAAAAAAAGAATGTCAGTGAAATCGGATGCTGCTGTATCGAAATCAAAGCAAAGAAAGAAATGTAATAGTGCTTTGGAAAATCAAGAGATCCAAGCTATTGGTGGAAAAGATGTTTGTCTCTTTCTCTTCAGAGCTTTGGGGAAAATTCTGTACTCTAAAAGTAAGAAACATTTCTGCATTTTTTTCATTATATGTACTGCTCTCACTTCAGAAATAAGATACTATGTGTTTTGAAATGCCTTGTATTTTGTTTTGTTACTGGAAGGACCTAGGGACCCTGCCAGATATTGCAGAGCCAGTGCTAAAATGTAACAGGAAAATGTTTTCACCTGTATGGAGCATTTTCTACAACTATAGGTCATAGTCATGTCTGTGAGTTCCCTGAGGACGCCAGTCCACCTAGAGCAGTTCTCAGTCTGTGAGAAGGGTCCCTTTCATAGGGGTCGCCTAAGACCATTGCAAAACACAGATGTTTACATGATGATTCATAACTAGTGAAACTACAGTTATGAAGTAACAATGAAATTTATAGTTGGGGGTCACTACAACATGAGGAACTATATTGAAGGGTTGCAGTATTAAGAAGGCTGAGGGCCAGTGCTCTAGACCTTTAGTGGTAAAAGTTGGTAGCCCAAAGCAATTGTAATACTCAGCTCCAAATACTGGGTCCTGACCAGGGGCTAAGTAGCTTCAGGTTTCTTTGGCTTCTCTTCACTAACTTGCTGTCCTCATAACCGCAGGTGTCCATTGCTCTCATCTGTCTTCTGTATTATTTGTTCCATTTAGCCTTTCCTCCCCTACCCTCTCAAACTTTCCCTCCTTTCAGGAAAATCCAGACTTCGTTCTCTATATACTAAATACCAATAGGATTCTGAAGGGAGAGACTGATTCCAAAGTGGAAATGCCGTGTAAGGGAAGTCTGGTGAAAATACTCATCTGCCTCTTGGCCTCCTTTCCTTCCAGCCTCAGTGCCCATTCTCACCTAATTCCTTTCTTCCACCATTTCTTCCTTCCCAGTGTTCACTTCTAACCTCTGCATTGGGGCCTAGCTTTCCTGTTCCTGAGGTGGAATAGCCTCTTCCTCCACAGCAAATACTACACTTTAGCCTTCCATCCTGACAGAAGGCAAAGGGAGAAGACAACCCGGAACTGAAAGATGAAATGGGAAGTACTTTGAGACATGTCAGTTTTTAAGTTCAGGAAAACCATACCAGCTGGACTGATGGCACACACCTTTAATCCCAACACTTGGGAGGTGGAGGCAGGTGGATCTCTGTGAGTTTGAGGCCAGCCTGGTTTACAGAGCTAGTTCCAGGACAGCCAGAGCTACACAAAAAAAACCCTGTCTGGAAAAACAAAACAAAAAACAAGATCCATAATTTAAACATCACAATTCTGAATTTTGCCCTTATTAGTGATGGTAGTTAAACTTGTTTGTTTTGATGTTTTGGTTTTTAACAACTTTCTTGTTTTGAAATTAATATACCTAAAGTATTGAAAATCAGGTCATGAAAGCGCAGTGATTGGAAAGACTTTAGCTTTAGTAACCCCAGAGATTTTCTTACAGGAGCACCTTTAACAGAATCGGACTCACCCCGCTTGCCTGCCCACCTCTCAGAGCATGAGCGGGACACCTTACTTGTTCAGCCCGAGGTAAGGACTTTTGTAACACTTGGGACTTGGCTTAATATGTGTTATCTATTGTCTAAGCGTCTGTTCATTGCATTTGCACCAAAATTTATATATTTATGCCTCTTTTTATAGGAAATAGTGGAAATGTCACATATGCCAGGAGACTTTTTTAATTTATACCTTCACCAAAACTACATAGATTTCTTCGTGGAAGTGGATGATCTTGTGAGAGCCAGTGAGTTTCTGAGCTTTGCAGACGTCCTCGGTGGTGACTGGAATGTAAGATCATTTGACTTAAATAGTTTTGTATTTCTTCAGGAAAAAGTTGAATTTTATCTCTATTTCATATATGTTGTGACTCTCCTCCTGTGCTAGATCTAATTATTTAAGCCAGTGTTTATAATAAAATCTCAGGTTATTTGATTTTTATGATGATAGAAAGCACTGTTTTTTCTGATATTCTTTTCTAATTTTATTTATATTACTTATTTATGTCTATGAGCTTGATGTCCATGGAGGTCAGAAAACATTAAATCTCCTGGAACTGGAGTAATAAATGGTTGTGAACCTCAACAAGAGCAACACATGCTCTTAACCACTGAGCCATCTCTCCAGCCTCTGTTTTCTAATTTTAAAGTTAACATATACTCAGACCATTTTTAAAAGACTTATTTTTAATATGTATAGATGTGTCCTCATGCGTATATGTGCACTCTGAGGCTGGGGTTACAAACAGCTCTGAACTGCGTGGGTCTGGGTGCTGGGAGCCAGACTCAGGTCCTCTGGAGTAGCAGCAAGTGCCCTCCTTAAGGAGTCAGTCACTGACAAAACAGATTTTTGTTTTTAAAATAACTCTAAAATGTGTATCAGCTGGAAGTGTGGCTCCGTGGTAAATCATATGCTTAGGCGCACAAAGCCCGGATTTGACCCTCCATACTAGAAAGTCACCTGTCATTTCTTTCTCATTAACGGGGGGGGGGGGGGGCAGCAGAGGACAGCTCTGTGGAGTCAGTGCTCTCTTTCCACTTTTTTGTAGGTTCTTATTAAACCCACAGTATCATCACACTTAATAAAGTTGCTGTTAATTTAGTTACTATTAATTTAGCTTGAGCATAATGGTACACACTTGTAATTCTGGTACTCAGGAAAGTAAGGCAGGAGGTATCAAAGTTAAGACTAGCCTGGCTTACTTAGGAGACCTTGTCTTAAAAACCAACAAGACAAAAATAGTTTAGTAATATGCTATCATTTTCTTTTTTTTTTTCTTCATCCCCCCCGAAACAGGGTGTCACTCTGTAGCTCTGGCTGTTTTGGAACTCGCTCTGTAGACCAGGCTGGCCTCGAACTCAGAGATATGACTGCCTATGCCTCCCAAATGCTAGGATTAAAGGTGTGCACCATCACCTCTGGCTGTTATTATTATTTTCTAGTTGCCCCCAAAATGTTTCTCCTGACCTACCAAAGCCTTTCCCAACTCCACCAAAGTCTACTCAGTACATTTGTTTCCCTGTTAAGGCTTTGAGGATATTGGGAAACATATGCAAAGCAACTAAGCATAGGGGGTCTTAATCTGTGTCAGTACTACCAACAGTAGTATTTCATGCATTGTTTCACATCTTGTCTCTCCTGCTAGACGCGCTCTTTACTCAGGGAATATAGTACATCTGTAGCTACGAGAGGTGTGATGCATTCCAATAAATCCCGGGGATTTGCTCATTGCCAAGGAGGAGGTTCAAGCTTTCGACCCTTACATAAACCTCAGTGGTTCCTAATACATAAAAAGGTAAAAAAAAAAGTACATTTTTAAGCTATAATCTCAACACTGCTGGCTGAGGTGAGAGGATTGTGAATTCAAGTCCACCTGGGCTAACTACATAGACTCTATATACTGTGAACTTCATTATGTATGCATTGTATCTCCAAGCGGAAGTCTGGTTTGTTTGGTTCAGTTTTTAGTTAGTCTTGTGTATCACTAGTTGTCCCTGAACAACTCCTGATCCTTCTATCCTGTGCTGCCTTGCCAAGCTTATTTTCTTAACAACTAAAGTGTGTGTGTGTGTGTGTGTGTGTGCACGCGCTCACATGCACACACCAACCACTTGATGGCTCACAACCATCTGTAATAAGATATGGTGCCGTCTTCTGACCTGCAGACATACATGCAGACGGAACATTGTATACATAATAAATATATCTTTATAAAAAAGTCTAAAATTGAATAAACTACCAAATTAAACCTTAGGATACAAATTTCAGTAAAGAGCAGGGCAGTGGTGGCACACATCTTTAATCCCAGCACTCGGGAGGCAGAGGCAGGCGGATCTCTGTGAGTTTGAGGTCAGCGTGGTCTACAGAATGATTTGCGGTGTGTTGCACTGCCCCTCGATTACACTAGTTATGGTGATTACAGTAATGCACAGTCACACATTACTTGGTACAGAGACGCAGCCTGAGAACCTTACTGAGTTTTACCATTGTGTAACCATTATCGGTGTTCTCATCAGACAGGCCAAATTGTATATACAGGTCAAACATTGAGCAAGGACCATCCCTTCCATGAAAACATCTGGTAAATGCACATGTGTGAGGCTGCTGCGGGGTAATGTGATACTGTGAGGTAATGCTAGGACAATTATAAACTGCTACTTACATAACTTTTTAAAATTGTGTGTCTGTGTGCTGGGGAGAAGACCATAGAGATCAAAAGACAACAACTTGAGAGATTCAAGGGATTCAGGTCTCAGGCTTGGCAACACCTTTATATCTCTCCAGCCTCAGATAAATGCTTTAAAGTATGTTTATACACTCAGAGGGAGGAATCCTATTTGGAGACCAACCTAGTTGCATGAAAAAAAAGTATCTTTATGGTACATAAACTTAGTCTTTGTGGCATAATAAACTTTATCTGTGAATTCATAACCACTTTTTTTTGATTTGGTTTTAAATTTTTTATTAAACTTTATTATTGATAAACTTACTGATAAATAAAAATATCACACATCAAATTAACCAGACCCAAAGTATTAATGAACTTATATACAGTTAGAATTGGCATTTGTTTGAAACAGGATTTCACTGTGTAGCTCTGACTGGCCTGGAACTTGTTATGAAGATGAGGGTAGCCTCAAATTCACAGAAATCTGCATGCCTCTGCCTCTTGAGTGCTGGAATTAATCACCATGCCACACGTATAACCATCTTAAAATTTTATTTTCCTTTCATTGTCTTTCTCCCATACAGTATCGAGAAAATTGCCTGGCAGCAAAAGCCCTCTTTTTTGACTTCTGCCTACCAGCTTTGTGTCTTCAGACTCAGCTCTTGCCGTATCTTGCTCTGCTGACCATTCCAATGCGAAATACAGGTAACGTGTTTCTTTCCTGTAGATAACTTGTTACCTGTTAGTTGTAGCATCCACGCCGACGATGCTTAGTCTATAGGGACTGACATCTGGTTTTCATTCCTTCTATATTTTTGTCTGAATTGTACTGTGAGGAATAGCTTTGATTCTTTTTCATTGGTTTTCATTTTTGGTATCTATTGATAAAGACTCTGAGATCTTCAGTTGCAGCTCCTCACTATCATTTTGATCTCAGATTGTTCACAATTGACTAGTTGATGCTGCTTTAAGCTGTGGTTTTATTTCTTTTTATTACTATTTTTTAATTATGTGTATGTGTCTGTGTGTGGGTATGTGCACATGGATGTAAATGCAGTCAGAGGGCAGAAAGGATGTTGGAGCTACAGGTGGTTGTGAGTTGCCTGATGTTGGGAACCCAATTTGGGTCCTCTACTGTAAACCTGCTTAACAGCTGAGCCATCTCTCTGGAAACCCAGTGTCATTTCTAAGCTTTGTCTATAAAACAAAGCTAGACAAATTTGTGTGTATAACCTAAGTCCATAATAGAACATGTAGTTTCTACCTAGCCCGACAGTGTTTATTCTAACCCTTTCCCTTTCCGTATCTGTATTTCTGTTTGTTGTGATTGTTACTGTTTTGTAGGGCTGGAGGCCAGACTTGATTTTCTTTGATTACAAATACTTGGAATCAAATTGAGGGCCTTCCTTGTGCAAGCTAAATGAATTTGTATCACTGAAATATATTCCAGATATACCTCCCCCTTTGAATAATGAAATTGCCTACCATTTTTCTAGATGTATTTTCTTGTGTGATCATTATACGCATAGGTACTTTTTATGTATGTCAGTGTGTGAATGTGCACATAGAAGTCAGAAGACAACCTCAGGTATTGTTCCTCAGCTACTATCCACCGTTTTTTTCTTTCTTTCTTTTTTTTTTTTTTTTAAATCCGAGACAGGGTTTCATTGTGTAACCCTGACTATCTTGGAACTCACTCTGTAGATCAGCCTGGCCTTGTACTCACGGAGATCTGTCTGCATCTGTCTCCCAAGTGCCTGTACCACCACAATCTGCCCAAAAAATTATTTTTAATTGACAAATTTAAACTGTATATATTTATGGTATATGTGACATTTTTATGTGTGTATGTATACCTTATAGAATAGCTAAACCAATTTTTTTCTTTTTTTCTTTTTTTTTTTTTTTTTTTGGTTTTTCAAAAGAGGGCCACCACTCTGTGTCCCAGACTGTCCTGGAACTAGCTCTGTAGACCAGGCTGGCCTCAAATTCACCTGTCTCTGCCTCCTGAGTGCTGGCATTAAAGACATGTGCCACCAGTTGGCAAAAGTAATTTTTGAATGATGGTGTTTAAAACTTTATTAAAATGTGTTTTTCAGCTCAGATTTCTTTTATCCAAGATATTGGAAGACTTCCTTTGAAACGAAACTTTGGAAGGTAAGCTGATCATCTTAATTCCTAAAGAATTCTTTCTGAGCCGGGTGGTGGTGGCGCACGCCTTTAATCCCAGCACTTGGGAGGCAGAGGCAGGTGGATCTTTGTGAGTTTGAGACCAGCCTGGTCTACAAGAGCTAGTTCCAGGACAGGCTCCAAAACCACAGAGAAACCCTGTCTCGAAAAACCAAAAAAAAAAAAAAAAAAAAAAAAAATAGTAAAGAATTCTTTCTGAAATGTCCACTGAATGTATTTGCATACAGTCAGTAAATACAGAACAGCTTACAGAACAGCTGGAGGCTTGGTGGCAGACACGTTTAATTCCAGACCGGAGGAAATGTCGGCAGGTGGATTTCTGCTAGCCACAGCTTTGAAGATAGATCCTGACTCTGATTAATTAATTAATTATTTTAAAAAAGAACTATGGCTAGAGAGATGAGGGTTCCCTGGTTGAGAGTACAGACTGTTCCTCTAGGACCTGAGTTTGTTTCCCAGCACCCACGCTGGGCAACTTATAACTGCCTGTAACTGTGGCTACGGTATCTGACTTCCTATAAACATAAAAGTGAATAAAGTATCTTTTTCCAATTTCTAGCAGATAACTATAGGAAATAAAAATATATAAAAAGAAGGTATTGCAGCTTTGTTGTCTTGAGGTGGGGAGGGTCTCACTATGTAGCTGAGGCTCAGCTCAGGACTTCTCACTCTCTTGTTGCCTCCCAAGTGCTAGAATTACATGCTGCACACCATCCCTGACTGAAGTTTTAGTGTTTTTTTGTTTTTTTTTTTGTTTTTTTTTTAAAACAGGGTTTCTTTATGTGGCTTTGGCTGGCCTGGAACTCAGTCCAGTGTCTGCCTTTGCCCCCTGAGTTCTCGGATGAAAGGTGTGAGCACCATGCCCAGCTTTAGTTTCTATTTTTAAAATTATAAATTAATTATAAATTAAATAATATAAAATGTAGTCCTATTCATGTTTCCTGAAATTTCTGTTCATTTTTAATGTATATATAAACATTAGTGCATAGGAACTCTGCTGGAGACATTAACCCTCTTGTAGGCAGTAGGGTTTATTCACAGTTTCTCATTCACCTTGCATTTTGTGTAAGTGGAAAGACCTCTTAGGTTGCAATTGAAAGGACTCTCCTGTTTGGTAACTACTGACGTCTGCCCTGTGAATTCCACAGGTTGAAAATGGAAGCCCTGACTGAGCGAGAGCTCATAGAGCCCGACAGCGAGGATGAGTTCCCGCGTGTTGGAGGGAGGCTTGCACAGGATGCTCAGGGTGAAGCCTCTCAGACTGCTGACCCAGAGCCCTGGTCTCTCCCCCTGAGTCAGAACAGCGGGAGTGACCTGCCTGCTAGCCAGCCGCAGCCCTTCTCCTCCAGAGTGGACATGGAGGAAGAGGAGGAGGAGGACATCATAATAGAGGACTATGACAGTGATGGGACATAGAAGACACCTGTCAATCAAAGTCATTCAGGACTACAGAAATTGGTACTTGAACAGCATTAACACACTTCTGGCGCATGGCAAGCAGTTTGCTGATTGCTCAGTTGTCACAGAGTTCCTTCCAAGCCGCTGACTTGAGTCATCCTGAAGTAAAGCAGGGCTCAAGTACGAAGTCTTTAGTATTTATTTAGTCTTGTGAAAGCTTTAGGGAGCAGCGGTCACAGTGTGAAGTATGGTTCTCAATGTCCTGCTTAAATATCAGAAAATGTGAAGGAGTAATCCAGAATATAGACTTTATGGGGTGTTGTAAATTGATTTGCAAAACAATTTATGAGTATAAATAAACTTTGTGCCTTATTTACAGTTTGCATGTAGCTTCTCAGATACCGTTTGGTATGTTGTACAGTGAAATATTTTAGATACTTCTGGAAAATATTTACATAATTTATATAAAAATTAAAATGTTGGCTTTCATCGTGTTTTTCTTATCTTTTAACATTGCCTACCGCGCATTGTCTCCTTCGGTCCAGGCGAAAGTAGAACAAATGTTCTAAAGATGGACGGGGCAGGTAGCGCCTTACACCGTACTCGTTTCCTGGCAGGATCTGGGCTGGCCGCGGGCTGGGTAGGGAACCTGCGCGGGTGAGGCCGGGTGAGGCCGGCAGGAGGGATCTGGACTGGCGGGCGGGCAGGAGAGCGGGCGGGGCGCTGTGGCTCGACCACGCCTTAGGATCCCAATCCCAGTTTCGGTGCCCGCGGAGGGAGGCTCTGGGAGTCGCGTTCTTCCGGCCAGGTGAGTGGGTCCGCGATGGGACGCTGCGCCCGTGGGGTGGGGGGCTTTAACCCTGTAGCCAGGCTGAAGCCCGAGCATGTGGGCGAGCCGGCTGGGGGCGGCGGGAGGGTTTCCCTGCAGCGACAGGTGCGGCCGGCTGGACCGCCTCCTTCCGGGCGCCGGGTGGCGCCGCCCTCGCCACTTTCCCGGCTGTCCTGACCGGGACAACGGCCACCTTGGGGCGGAAGCCAGAGTGGATTTTCCAGAGAAGAAGGCGAAGTCGGGAGGCGCACCGGTGGGTACAGCCGTCGAACCGGGAGGCTGCATGGGAGAGCCCCGCGAGAACTCTGGTGACCGTCAGAGGCGGCTGCGGCTCGCCGCTCCCCACCCCAAATCCCGAGGTAGTCCACCTTCTGGAGGCGGCAAAACTATAAGGGGCGGTTGTGCCTGTGTAAAGATAATCAGGCTTGATTCCTGTGACGTGCAGGGAACCATTTTTCTGGCCAGGACTGTGGCATTCCTAAGTCCCTGGCCCCAACCAAACAAAGACCTGCGATCTCAACGACCTGGATGGAGTCTAGGGGGCTCTGGAGCAACCCGTAAGACGTCAGGAGTTTCTATATGTTTAAGATGTGGTAAAATACCACTGACCATTCCTTTCGACACATTTAAATTTGTTGTTTATTTAAATGATAAAATGATGTATTTCAGAGACGTTTCCCACAGGTGAAGATGAGCTGAACCAGTTACAGAGAGTCACACTTTTAACAGTGAGTTAAATTAACCAGCAGGATGCCCTGTAAACCCTCCGTACCCTAGACACTTCAAACCTTGTTCAGTTTGTTTGTTGTGCTTTTGCTTCTACATTCTTTTGTTTTGATTTCTTTTTTTTCTTTTGAGATAGGCTTCCTGTCTCAGAAACAGTGCTGGCTGTCCTGAAACTCACTTTGTAGACAGGCTGGCCTCGAACTCACAGAGGTCCTTCTGCTTCTACCTCCAAAGTGCTGGGATTAAAAGTGTGTGCCACCAGTGGGCTTTGCGTCTACATTCTTAGGCATGTGTTGAATAGAAACTTAGGACAACAAAGGTAAATGTTGTTGGCTGACTGGTTTTATGTCAGCCTGACACAGGTTAGAGCCCCTTTAGAAGAGGGAATCTCAGTTAAGAAACTGTCCCTGACAGGTTGGCCTGTGGGTAAGCCTCTGGTGCATTTTCTCTGTCAATGATTGATGTTGGAGGGCCCAGCTCACTATTGGTAGTGTCATCCCTGGCCTGGTAGTCCTGGACACTATAAGAAGACAAACTAAGCAAGCCAAGAGGAGAAAGTCAGTAACCAGTACTTCTCCATGGCCTCTATGTTAGCTCCTGCCTCCAAGTTCCTGTCCTGACTTCCCTCAGCAATGGAGTGCGATCTGAGTGCTGCGACCTGAAATAAACCCTTTCCTCCCCCGGTTATGGTCATGGTGTTTATCACAGAAATAGAAACCCCCACTAAAGGCTGGAGAAATGGCTCAGCGGCTAAGAGCACACACTGCTCCTCCAGAGATTCCGAGTTCAATTCCCAGCACCTACATGGTGGCTCACAACCATCTATAGTGGGACCCGATGCCCTTTTCTGGCCTGTAGGCATACACGCAGATAGTGTACTCATACACATAAAATAAATATTCTTTTTGTTTGTTTGTTTTTTTTGTTTTGTTTTTTTTCCGAGACAGGGTTTCTCTGTAGCTTTGGTGCCTGTCTCGGAACTAGCTCTTGTAGACCAGGCTGGCCTCGAACTCCCAGAGATCCACCTGCCTCTGCCTCCCGAGTGCTGGGAATAAACATTCTTTAAAAAGAAAAGAAAGCAACTTCATCAAAATATGCCTAAGAAACTGAACAGAATCCTCAAAAGAAGAAACATGAATGACTAACACACATTTTAAAAGAAAAAAAAAGGCTGTGCGGTGGTGGTGCACGCCTTTAGTCCCAGCACTCGGAAGGCAGAGGCAGGCGGATCTCTGTGAGTTAAGACCAGCCTGGTCTACAAGAGCTAGTTCCAGGACAGGGTCCAAAACCACAGAGAAACCCTGTCTCGAAAAACCAAAAAGAAAAAAAAAAAAAATGAGACCTGGTGTCTTCCTTGCAGCAGTACATTGTATGCTTAATAAATAAATATTTTTTAATAAAAGTTTTCGGTAGCTACATATTTTACATCTGCTATGTCTAGAATGCAAGGCCTCACTGTGTCTGTGGCTAGCACTGTGATGCTTTGTATATTAGCGTCCTTATCTTAGCCTTCCCCTCTCCATGGTGCTCTAAACATCCACAAAGATCCTACTAAAACAAGCCAGATCACACCACTCCTCAACTTTGAATCTTCTGGCTCATCACCCCCTAATAGCCAGTGGATTTAAGGTCTCTGGTGAATCAGTCAGCTTCCCTTCTGTCCTGCGTCTCCTTCTGCCGCTGCCTTGCTGAGCTCTGTGACATGGCATTTCCCTAGCATGTTAGGCAATCCCTAAGGGCGTTTGGGTTTTCACTGTAGCTGTTTCATTTGCCTGAAGCGCTCCTTCCAGGCGTCTGCTTGGTTTCCCCTTCTCCTTTATTTCCATACTGTCACTTTCTCCGTGAAGACCCCTGGCTGTGCTAAAATGAAAGCCTATTGCCTGCAGTGTGCTCCCTACTCCTCTTTTAAAACGTTAATCCTGCACACCTTTAATCCTAGCACTTGGGAGGCAGAGACACGAGGATCTCTGTGAGTTCAAGGCCAGTTTAGTCTACAGAGCGAGTTCCAGGACAGCTCCAAACCCTGCTCGAAAACACCAAACCAAAACAAACCGAAAAAAAAACCCAACTTTGATCCTTAGTGCATTATGCATTTCACTTACCACCTGCTGCTCACAGTGGGATTTTAGTTCCGCAAAAGTGGGAAAGTTAAATACAGCCTTAATGTGCCTGATTTATCAAGGTTTTCAGTCAGTCATTGTTGACTAATGGGTCTCCTCCATTTTACCAGATAAAATAATGCCTTAGGATTTCCAAATGTTCAGCATAGAATACTTAAATATATTTCTGGATAATCTAATTGTTACATATGTTTAAAATGTGTTTATCATTTTACATACAATAATACTTGGATATAATTATGTCTGCCCCCTGAATCATTTTTGTAACTAAGTGATTTATAAAATAATTGGATTTTATTTATGGAGGATTAAGTAACTAGACATTCTAACTTTAATCTTGTCCACAGGTGTGAAAACCCCAAATGTCGTCAAGTGATGGAAGGTCCAGGATTCGGGACAGGGGCTACAGTGAGGTTCCAGGGGACATGCCTGGTCCCGATGGTACCATAAGAACCCTCCAGTCCCTTCAGAGCAGTGAGCTGGCTCTGAGCGCAGATCCTCTGCCGCCTCCCCCTCTCCCATTACAGCCACCATTCGGCCCGAGCTTCTCCTCAGATGACACAGAGGACCCAGCCATAGCACCAGACCTCAAGCCGGTAAGGCGCTTTGTCCCCGACTCCTGGAAGAACTTCTTCAGAGGGAAGAAAAAGGATCCAGAATGGGATAAGCCAGTGTCTGATATCAGATACATCTCGGATGGTGTGGAGTGCTCACCTCCGGCCTCTCCAGGGAGACCAAACCACTTCCCACCCAGTTCTTACAAAGATCCTTCTGGAGGGTCGGAAGGTGCCTTCAACTCCCAGCGGGGGGCAGATGCCATGTTTCCCCAGGACCCCTACTCATCCCTAGACCGGCGCACACAGACGGCGCGGACCTACAGTGAGAAGGTGGAGGAGTACAATATGCGATATGCCTACATGAAGTCGTGGGCAGGCCTGCTGAGAATTCTGGGTGTGGCTGAACTGCTTCTGGGGGCTGGCGTCTTCGCCTGTGTCACGGCTTACATCCACAAGGACAACGAGTGGTACAACTTGTTTGGATATACACAGCCCTATGGCACGGCAGGTCTGGGCAGCACCTATGGGGGTTATTACTACAGTGGCCCCAAGACCCCTTTCGTACTCGTGGTGGCTGGATTGGCTTGGATCGCCACTATTATTATTCTGGTGCTGGGCATGTCCATGTACTACCGCACCATTCTTTTGGACTCTAACTGGTGGCCCCTGACGGAGTTTGGCGTGAACGTCGCCTTGTTTATCCTGTACATGGCCGCAGCCATTGTCTATGTGAATGACACCAACAGAGGTGGACTCTGCTACTATCCATTATTTAACACGCCGATGAATGCAGTGTTCTGCCGGGTAGAAGGAGGTCAGATCGCTGCAATGATCTTCCTGTTTGTCACCATGATAGTGTATCTCCTCAGCGCCCTGGTCTGTCTAAAGCTCTGGAGGCATGAGGCGGCCCGGAGGCATAGGGAATTCATGGAGCAGCAGGAGGTAGGTGACTTTCTCAATACCTTTGTTTTGCTTTGCTTTGTTTTTCTGTTGCTGCAAAAAATACAGCATCCTTGTCAAGGTCTTTCTGGATCTGGATCTGTATTTAATTGAGCTAAATTTTAAGAGTCCTTGCTCAGTCCTTGCTTTGACTGGGATAACCCACAGTTATTGCGCGCGCACACACACACACACACACACACACACACACACACACGAGAGTATGGCTAATGCGAATGGTGGTTTAACCTTAACCCCTGCTGTTGGGAAGTTAAAACAGGACAATTCTGAGTTCAAGTCTAGCTTGGGCCATATAGTTTGAGGCCTGAGCTCCTTTTCAACCCTCTGTCTCAAAAAGGAAAAACAGAAAAGCATACGGTGACTTTGCCTAAAAAACAAACCCTGAATGACTGAGTTGTGGTAAACATAGAGGTCACCTACTGGCTTGTAATGGTTCATCATTATTTTGGAGAGGTCTGTATTCCAAAATAAGAAAGTACCGCGTTTATTTTTCTCACTTGAATTTTACTTATTAAAAATAGCAATAAAAATAATAAGTAATGAGATTAATATAGAGGAAAAAGTGATGGTGCTATGTAATGGACAAGATCATGTAAAAAGTCCCATTTGAAAGTATTTGAGTTTGACAGTAGCAAGCATTAGGTTTGCTGTGCTACTTCCGGTCTGCCCTGAGATATGTTGATGTTTTACACTTTCCAGTAGGTGCCGTGGAATCTCCTATTCCAAAGAAAATTAGTTTGCCTTAAATTTGTCCCTAATTAAGTCGACCTTATTGTAAGCATTTCCATTCCTGCTTTCCCCAAGGCTTCCTAGATTCTATATAATTGCACATGTAAAAATAAAGATTAAACCCTGTCCCTTTAAGAGCACATTTTATGAATGTGATACATGTTTGTTTATTTGAGACGTGGTCTCACTGTGTGGTCCTAGCTGGCCTGGAACTCATTATATAGACCAGGACTTCATAGAGCTCCACCTGTCTCGGCCTCTGCTGGGATCAAAGGTGTGCTCCACCATGCCCTGCAAGTGATTTTTATAACACGTATATGGTAATCAAGAAACTTTGGATGGGGCTGGAGAAATGGCTCAGCGGTTAAGAGCACTGACTGCTCTTCCAGAGGACCCGGGTTCAATTCCCAGCACCCACATGGCAGCTCACAACTGTCTGAAAAATCCAGTTCCAGGGGATCTGACACCTTCACACCAATGCACATAAAATAAAGATAAATAAATCATAAAAAAAAAAGAAACTTTGAATGGTCTAGAGTGAATCTGTGAAAGTACTTCTATTGTTACAAAGTTACTTTGAAAAGTGTACCTCAGCTGGTGGGGGGGAGGGTTTGCACACACCTTTAATCCCAGCACTTGGGAGGCAGAGGCAGGTGGATCTCTGTGAGTTCGAGGCCAGGCTGGTCTACAGAGCTAGTTCCAGGACAGGCTCCAAAGCCACAGAGAAACACTGTCTCAAAAAAACAAAAAAAAACAAAAAAAAAAAAAAAAGCAGTCTTGGCAACTTTATCAAATTCTATCTCAAAATAAAGCGTGAGAAAAGGGCTGATGTAGCTCAGTCTTAGAGTGCTTGCCCAATTTGCTTCAGGCCCTGGGTTCAATTATCACTGCAGTCAAAACCAAAGAAAGAAAGAAAAGAAAAAAAATTGTACCTTAGCCCTTCAAGAGTATTTTCTTTCTTTTTTCTTTTTTTTTTTGTTTTTTGTTTTTTGAGGTTTTTTTTTGTTTTGTTGTGGGTTTTTTTGTTGTTGTTGTAAGACAGGATTTCTCTGTTTAGCGCCTCTGACTGCCCTGGAACTCGCTCTGTAGACCAGGCTGGCCCAAACTCAGAGAGCTCTGCCTGCCTCTGCCTTCCTAGTATTGGGATTAAGGTTTGTGTCACCAGTGCCTGGCCTGGTATTGCTCAAGTTTAAGTCTCTATGTATAAATTGAAGAATTTTACGAGTTTTCTTTTGGTTTTGGAACAGGATTTTACTATACAGCTATGGCTGGCCTGACACTGTGTATCAAGCTGACCTTGCTCAGCCTCTGAGGTGCTGGTGTTACAGGGATGCGCCTCTGCCCCCCACCTAAGAACTTTTAATTGTAATGTGTGGGATTCAAAACAGGAAAACTTAGACTCCTCCTCATAAGTTTTTGCTAGCTTAATATTAATTTTTAATTATTTAAATTTCATAAGTCTACTACATTAATATAATTATTATTAGCATAATGTTTTTCCTTCAATAAAAATGTATTTTGTGGTGGTGGCACACTCCTTTTCCCAGCACTTGGCAGGCAGAGGCAGGTTGATCTCTGAGTTTTAGGCTAGCTTGGTCTTTAGAATGAGTTCCAGGACAGTAGGGCTACACAGAAAACCCTGTCTTATGCAAAAACTCCAACAATTAGTTTTGTTTTATTTGAGAAGAGGTATTATTATGTAGCCCAGGTTGGACTCAAACTGATTATATAGCCCAGGATGACTTACCACTTACCACAGTCCTCCTGCCTCAGCCTCCCAGAGAGTTAGAATTTCAGGCATAAGCTAGTGTGTTCATCTTAAAAACTTTATATAAGAATTTTTTTTACAATATTTGATTAAACTTGAATTATTGAAGGTGATATTACAGCCTTTGGCGGTTTTTCTTCAATTAATTTTATAAAGTGACTGTATTAACTTTTCTATTGTCCAAAGTGCTGGACATGGTAAGTCACATCTGTAATCCCAGCACTTGGGGCAGAAGCAAGAAGACAGCCGCAAGATTAAGGCCAGCCTAATTATATAGTGAGTTGTAGGCTAGCCTAGGCTATGTAACAAGATCATATCTCATAAACAAAACAAAATAACAATATAATCACCCAAGATAAAGTAACCAGGAATAAATAAAATCTAGGTAATTCAAGCAACCTACCTAATAGTAACCACCATTCCCACATCTCCAAATCCTCCCGGCTAACTAACAGGGAAACACAGTCACCTGACATCTTCTGGTTCCCTACTGGTCCATAGGTGAACAAGTACGTAGAACAGACATCAAGAAGAGAGTCAACTCCCAGACATTGAGATTGGGTTAGAAGTGCAAATGGATGGAAACATTGAAAAATTAGCTTCTAGGGCTGGAGAGATGGCTCAGCGGTTAAGAGTGCTGACTGCTCTTCCAGAGGTCTTGAGTTCAATTCCCAGCAACCACATGGTGGCTCAAAACTATCTATAATCAGATCTGGTTTCTCTTCTGGCCTGCAGGCAGGACACTGTATACATAAATAAGTCTTTTAAAAAAAGAAAATTAGCTTCTATATTTTACACGCGCGCGTGCGTGCGTGTGTGCGTGTGTGTGTGTGATGTACACTTGCATGTGGGGGCCAGAAGAGGGCATGGGATCCCCAGATGCTGAATTTACAGGCAGTTGTGAGTCTCTGCAAGAGCAGTAAGCACTCCAGACTGTTGAGCTATTGAGAAGTCATTTTAACTCTTTTGTTGGTGTTATTATTGTTTCAGATAAATGACCCATCATTGTCATCAAAAAGGAGAATGGTAAGAGCAACATTAAGTTATCCTGTATCTGTGGATTTGCTAAACATTTATCTCTTGTGTATATTTGTTGACAATAGACTCATCCATGCATGAAACTATGATGCCACACTCGGATGAAGACTTTTGGCTCTTTTCTACACTGTAAGGACCGGATTAGGCAGTTCTCCCTTGATCCCCTTTTCATTTTGTTACATGAACTTTTTGTAATGAGTATGGTTGGTCTTCCTTATATGTATGTTTATTTGATGTGAATTCTTGCTGTGTGGCCCAGGCTGGCCTTTAATGCATGCTGCCTGCACCTGCTTCTGCCTCCTGTGCTATGGGACTCTTGACTTACCAACTATGCCTGGCTAATTTTCTTCAATGGAAATCATTATTCCTGAGGCTGGGGTATAGCTCAGTTGGTAGACTGCTTGCCTAGCATGTATGAAGCCCTGGATTCTCTCCCCCCACCCCACCCAGCGCTGTACAAACTGAGCATCCTGGCCCATGGCTGTAATCCTAGTTTGTGGAAGGTGAATGCAGGAGAATCAGAAGTTCAAGGTCATTGTCTGTTAGAGTTTCTATTGCTGTGATAAAACACCAGTACCATAAACAACTTGGGCGCACATCAGTCCGTCCCTGAAGGGAAAAGTCAGGACAGATACTTAAGCATAGCAGTGTACACATATACACACACATTTGACATGGGAAATCTATTTTATAATGCCAGCACTCGTTAACAGATAATGTCAAGACCTAGTATCAAAATTATGCAGAATGCTAACATTTGGAAGCCTATTCACAATATCCTAAGTATTTGGAATAAAGGTCAGTGGTAGAATGCTTACCTGCCTGATGTGTTTGAGGCCCTGGGTTTAATCCCCATCCCTGAAATCCTTCCATTTATTCATCCGTCCATCCCTCCATCCATCATCTTTGGGGACATTTAAAGGTGTTTTTTTGTTGTTGTTTGTTTGTTTTTTTCTTCTGAGACAGGGTTTCTCTATATAGCCTTTGCAGTTGCTTACTTCCCAGTACCAGGAAGGACAGGGTCACCTCACTGGGCTGCAGTATGGCGGTGATGTGGTAACACTAATTATTCTTGTCCTGGGTAGAATTGTCTGGACTTTGTGGTCATTCCCACTGAAGGCAGTGGGATTTACCAATGGACTTCAGTACAGAACAGAGTCAACCTAAAAAGCCAGGAAGATGCAAGGGAAAGCAGCCCTCAGTATCCAGCAGTCGGGTCCCCGCTGGATGGGATGCAGAGATGGGACTATTAAGATCTGCCAGAGAGTTCTGGGACTTGGCTTTCAGTCTGCCTAGAGCCAGACAGCGTGTCCAGGAGGCCCTGAAATAGTTAAGAATGATGGTAGAATGCCCGTTCTTTTTTTTTGTTGTTGTTTGTTTGTTTTTTTCTTCTGAGACAGGGTTTCTCTATATAGCCCTGGCTATCCTGGAACTTGTTCTGTATACTAGACTGGCCTCGAACTCCGCCTGCCTCTGCCTCCCAAGTGCTGGGCCTAAAGGTCTGCACCACTATCTAGCCAAAACATATCCCTTTAAAGACCTCTCGAGAGATGGAATCCAGAAATAGCTTAGGGGTATTTCAATCACATTAATCAGCTGGACTTAGCCAATGAGATAGAAAGTTCTAGAACCCGGCTTTCCATGGGTGTGATTTATTTCACCTGCCTTCCCCTGAATCCTGTGAGGGCCGGTTTGGGAGAAAGAGTGACTGACACCTTGATGAACTTTACAATTAGGCTGCTCTGAATCAGGGCTCTGGTGCAGCTTCCTTCTTGCCCTTTGATCCTGTGGAAATTACTTATCTTCTCTGAACTTGAATTTCCTGTCCATCATTTGGGCTGTAGAGTAGGCTGAACCTTATTTTTTATATTATATTTTATTTTATTTTTGGTTTTTTGAGACAGGGTTTCTTGGGGTTTTTTGTTTGTTTGTTTTGTTTTGTTTTATTTTTATTGAGCTCTGCATTTTTCTCTGCTCCCCTCCCTGCCTCTCCCTTAACCCCTTCAACCCTCCCCCAAGGTCCCCATGCTCCCAATTTACTCAGGAGATCTTGTCTTTTTCTACTTTCTACTTCCCGTGTAGATTAGATCTATGTAAGTCTCTCTTAGTGTCCACATTGTTGTCTAAGTTCTCTGGGATTGTGGTTTGTAGGCTTTTTTTTTTTTTTTTTTTTTTTTTTTTGGTTTTCTTTGCTTTATCTTTAAAAACCACCTATGAGGGCTGGTGAGATGGCTCAGCAGTTAAGAGCACTGACTGCTCTTCCAGAGGTCCTGAGTTCAATTCCCAGCAACCACATGGTGGCTTACAGCCATCTGTAATGAGATCTGGTTCCCCCTTCTGATGTGCAGGTGTACATGGAAGGAATGTTGTATACATAATAAAAAAGTGAATCTAAAAAAAAAAAAATCACCTATGAGTGAGTGCATGTGATAATTGTCTTTCTGGGTCTGGGTTACCTTACTCAAAATGATGTTTTCTAGTTCCATCCATTTTCCTGCAAAATTCAAGCTGTCATTTTTTTCTGCTGTGTAGTACTCCATTGTGTAAATGTACCACATTTTCCTTATCCATTCTTCAGTCGAGGGGCATTTATGTTGTTCCCAGGTTCTGACTATGACAAACAATGCTGCTATGAACATAGTTGAGCACATGTCCGTGTGGCACGATTGAGCATCCTATGGATATATACTCAAAAGTGGTGTTACTGGGTCTTGAGGAAGGTTGTTCCCTAATTTTCTGAGAAATGGCCACACTGACATCCAGAGGGGTTGTACCAGCTTGCATTCCCACCAGCAATGCAGAAGTGTTCCCTTTTCCCCACAACCTCTCCAGCATAAGTTGTCATCAGTGTTTTTGATCTTGGCCATTCTTTCAGGTGTAAGATGGAATTTCAGAGTTGTTTTGATTTGCATTTCTCTGATGACTAAGTATATAGAACATTTCCTTAAGTGTCTCACAGACATTTTAGATTCCTCTGTTGAGAGTTCTCTGTTTAGGTCTGTACTCCATTTTTTAAAATTGAATTATGTGTTCTTTTGGTGTCCAATTTCTTGAGTTCTTTGTATATTTTGGAGATCAGACCTCTGTCTGATGTGGGGTTAATGAAGATCTTTTCCCATTCTGTAGGCTGTCGTTTTGTCTTGACCGTGTCCTTTGCTTCTCAGTTTCCGGAGGTCCCATGTATTAATTGTTTCAGTGTCTGTGCTGCTGGGGTTATATTTAGGAAGTGGCCAATGCATTCAAGTGTACTTCCCACTTTCTCTTCTATAAGGTTCAGTGTGGCTGGCTTTATGTTGAGGTCTTTGATCCATTTGGACTTGAGTTTTGTGCATGGGGATAGATAATGGGTATATTTTCATTCTTCTACATGTTAATATCCAGTTATGCCAGCACCATTTGTTAAATATGCTTTCTTTTTTCCATTTGATATTTTTTGCTTCTTTGTTAAAAATCAGGTGTTTGAAGATGTGTGGATTGATATCTGAGTCTTCTGTTCAGTTCCATTGGTCCTCCTGTCTGTTCCTATGTCAATACCAGGCTCTTTTCAGTACTGTAGCTCTGTAGTAGAGTTTGAAGTCAGGGATTGTGATGCCTCCAGAAGTTCTTTTATTGTACAGGATTGTTTTGGCTGTCCTGGGTTTTTTGCTTTTCCATATGAAGCTAAGTACCGTTCTTTTGAGGTCTTTGAAGAATTTTTCTGGGATTTTAATGGGCATTGTGTTGAATCTGTAGATTGCTTTTGGAAAGATTGCTGAGACAGGCTTTCTCTGTAGCTTTGGAGCCTGTCCTGGAACTCGCTCTGTAGACCAGGCTGGTCTCGAACTCACAGAGGTCCACTTGTCTCTGCCTCCCAAGTAAGTAGGAGGCAGAGACAGACACACACACTGAAAATGGCATGGGTGTTTGAAGCCTCAAAGCCCACCCCAGTGACACACCTCCTCCAGTAATTTCTTTCCAAGCAGTTCCTCCAACTGGGGATCAGGTATTCAAACATATGAGCCATAGGGGCCGTTGTCATGCCGACAACATCAGTAAGACGCCTTGCTTCTGTTCCTTATTCTGTCCCCACTTGTTTGCCTTGGGTCCCCGAGGCTTGTGATGTGATCTCCTCCCATCAGTCTTGTGGGCTTGGAGCTTCTCCTTTCCTGGTTCCTTTTCTTGGGCAGGTTAACAGCTTCCACTAGCTCAGGCCTGTGCCATTTGGTGAGGTAAGAGCTGGTGGCTTTGACAGTGAGCTAAAGTTAAACCAAACCTCAAGACCAGTCCGGAAGCAGGGAGGTGGGGAGACAAAGGACTTTTAAAAGCTGCCAGAGCAATGGAGGGCAAGGCTTCAGAATCCTTCATTGTGTGTTTGCGCTCTTTTGTTGGTTTTTGTTTTGTTTGTATTATGTAGAGAAGAAAGGAGTTTCTACATCGGGACGTCATTTTCCTGTAGCTGTGGCTGGCACTGCCTGCCTTATTCATTAGGCTTGTTTCCAGTATGCATCTGGAACTTCAGGGTGCTTTAGCATGTGAACAATATACATTTAATCAAATAGGTTTTCTGCATCTTTTTCATATAAAGTGTCAGGGAATCTTGGGTTATGGTACAGTGCATTGGCGGAACACAGCTAGCCTGGCATGCTCAAATCCTCTGGGGTCAGTCTCTAGCATCACAAAAATCAAACACTTGCAGAATTTAGTTGGGTTTTTTCGGATTAGTTGCTGTGTGACCTTGGAGGGTTCAATTAGCCTTTCTGAACCTTACCTTATGCATCGGACCCTTCTTGCATCTACCCGCCTTGGGTGTTCTGGGTGCAGTGCAGTTAAATGCTGAGCTACCTTTGACTGCGTGTTCTAGAAGATTCCTCTGCATTTTCCATTCATGTGTCCCGTCTGCTGGCTTTGTTAGAAACCTCTCCCAGTCCTTCGCAGCCATTTTTCTTCTTTCCTGAATATGTAATATTTTTTATTGCTTTGTAATATGCTGATTAGGAGCGGGAGACGCCGGCGTCTCTGCGCTGCCGTTTCCCGACGTGACTCTGTTCAGCTGTTGCGTTGAGACCATCTTTGTGTGTTTAAGACACGGAACTCTCAACAGTTGTTTTTTTCACGTTTCGTCTTCCTACTCCCGCTTCGTTCTCTCCCAGTAACTTGGGTGGACTCTTTCCCTGTTCCCTCGTACAGTCGATTCTTTATCTCTTTTCCTGCAGTGCGAAGTGGCCACCAGTGACAGACAGAGAGACCAAGAAGTTAATCTCAAGGAGTCGAGAACAGTGAAAACGACCCCTGAGCTTCAAAGCGGGCACATCCCTCCGGGCTACATTCCCAAGCCCATCGTGATGCCTGACTACGTGGCGTGAGTCCATCCCGGTTTTTCTAGTATCTTCTAGTTTGTCATCAAGCCAGCACTGTGTTTAAAGTAATTTATGTGAGCGGTCGTTTGTTATCCAGGGTAAGGTTCGCCAGGCCTGGGCATTGAGTGAGCCGACCCGATTCAGCTATTCAGCTTGCGTTTCCCACTCTGTGGATAGAACCCAGGGTCTTGAGCCTGCTAGGGAAGTGCCACCAGAGACCTCCTGCAGGTAAAGTTGTCACCCCTGATTTGTGATTTTCCTCAGAAAATATCCTGTGATTCGGACGGATGACGATCGAGAACGTTACAAAGCTGTGTTCCAAGACCAGTTCTCAGAGTACAAAGAGCTGTCTGCGGAAGTGCAGGCCATCCTGAGGAAGTTCGAGGAGCTGGATGCGGTGATGAGCAGGCTGCCACGTCATGCTGAAAACCCCCAGGTCAGTGGCCACCCCTGCTGAGAGGAGACTGCCATGTGTTGGTAGTCCCGAACGCCTATCTGCTGTCTATCAAAGTGTTTGAGCAAGGTCACTAGGCAGCATTTCTATTCCTGTCAGTAGAGCACTGTGTGCAGAGCCTTAGGTTTGATCCCATCGCTACCAAAAAAAAAAAAAAAAAAAAAGAAAAAGAAAGAAAAAAAAAGAACTGTAAAAATTTTATAACTTAATGTTTTACCATTGCTGCCTTCTTTTTGTTTTGTTTTTTTTTCTTGTTTTTGTTGTTGTTGTTTTGTTTTGTTTTCTGAGACAGGGTTTCCATATAGCTTTGGAGTCTGTCCTCGAACTAGCTCTTGTAGACCAGGCTGGCCTCAAACTCACAGAGATCCTCCTGCCTCTGCCTCCCGAGTGCTGGGATTAGAGGCGTGCACCACCACCTCCCGGCTTCTTTTTGTCTTTTTATCTGGCACTGGAGATCAAAGGGTCTTGGTGTGACAGACAGCACTCTGCCGTTCTCAGCCCCCCACCTTCAGTTATTAAACACTTTATTTTCTTATTTAAGTAAAATGTGAACTTGCCAAAGATATGTGCCGCCAGAGTGTTGAAGGACACAAATGGTGCAGTCAGAGCAGGGTAACAAGAGGGGGGCTATGGGCAGGGCATTCCCTACCCGTCTCAGTCACAAGGGAAGAGGGCACTGTGGGGGTGCTGAGAGCAGAGCTAAGCCCTAGACAGCCACAACCGAGTGACCACAGGATTAAAGCAAAGACAAAAGCCATGGGGGAGATGATAATTATGGGAATGAGAGGACATTTTCTCTGAAACCTTCTTTGAAAAATGCTACGGGGTAAACCAGAAGCAGTGGCGCACGCCTTTAATCTCAGCAGTGAAGAGGCAGAAGCAGGCGGCTCTCTGGGTTTGAGGCCACCCTGGTCTATAGAACTAGTTCCAGGATAACCAGGACTACACAGAGAAAAGCTGTCTTGAACCCCCCCCCCAAAAAAAAGATAAAAGATGGTTAGGCTTGGGTGGCGCACGCCTTTAATCTCAGCACTCAAGAGACAGAGGCAGGCAGGTCTCTGAGGACTGCACAGTGAGACCCTGTCTGTGTTCTAGGAAGCAGGAGAAACCCAGCAAACACTGAACTAGTGGGTCAGGCACTACCATTTGGGAAATACTCAAGGCCAATGGGTGCAAAACGGTAACCAAGTTTAGAGGTCTTCAGAGGTGTGCAAGAAGAGCCGTGTTTGTTGGCCAAGCCTGCAGGGCCGGCTGCTTGGGAACTGAGCAGGAGAAGCTCCTGAACCCAGGAGTTCTAGGCCTGGGGAACGTTGTGAGATCTTGTCTCAAAAGAAGTTGTGTAGAAAAAGAAGTCATGTAAGAAAAACAAGGCATTCATGGAGAAATGGAAATATTTCTGTAGTCCTCTGTCTTACTTCTATTTATATAATATATAAATTATATTTATATATAATACTTATTTGATTACATAATATATTTATGTTTAGTATAAAATGTATAATAAAATTAGAAGGGACCTTCTACTAGCTCTTCTCAGGAGTCGAACAGTCCCGGCCTCTTCCTGGAGCACACCTGACTCACGAGGAGAGCTGTCCAGGGAGGATGAAGATGAGGGAAAGGGCCAATGTGGTGGTTTTTATTTATCTCTCTATCAGGATCATTGCGAATAAGTGAACCTCCTGACAAGCGTTTGAAGGTTATGGATATTGTTTGTGGTGGGGGAAGAATCTTAGGACAGACGGTTCACCCAGGGTCACACGGCTGCTTGTAACACTTGGCGGGGCCAAGAGCACTGCCTGGCAGGGAATTAGTTGCAAATGTTTGTGAATTATATTTTGTGTAGCTATTTTCATTCTAGCTTTGTGCAAAAAACAGGGAGGTTTGTGTTTTGAGGCAGGGTCCCCCTCTGTCAGCTCAGACTGACTTTGAATTCAGAGTGGTCCGACGTCTGCCCCCAAGTGCTAGAATTGCAAGCGTGTGACATCGTGCTTGGCAAAAAATAGGTTTTTTGTTCCAATTCCCAGTGTGCTTTGAGACATGATTTGAGTAAATGCAGGTTTTAACTAAAATAAGATAAAAATATATTAATTTTAGGAACACGAGAGAATTTCAAGAATCCATGAAGAGTTTAGGAAGAAAAGGAATGTGAGTAAATGAGCTGTCTTTGTCCGCGTCCGCGTCTCCATTAGTTGGTGATAACTGGTAGACCTCCAGTTTCTTTTACGCTAAATTATGAAATGTCTCCCATGGAGTCTCTATTGACTTGTGAGATTCCGCAAAGGGCGGAGTTGGGAAAAATCCGGGAGGGACCTTTATTCATATTTCCCACACTTGCTCTTCATATATGTTGACGACTAAAGGTTCCTCTCTGCTCTCCATATTCCCCTCAGTTTTCCTGTGACCCTAAAGCACGGGTTGTCTTGTGTTGACAGAGAGCGTGAGTGTTCTAATTATCAAATCGTATCTGCCGGGTAACCCCGCTGCTTTCTGTGCGAGGACGTGTCTGTCGGTCACGGAGGAAAGCTGAATTAATAACTGTTTCTTTCGTAGGACCCTTCATTTCTGGAAAAGAAGGAGCGTTGTGATTACCTCAAGAACAAACTTTCTCACATAAAGCAAAGAATTCAAGAGTATGATAAAGTAATGAACTGGGATACGCAAGGTTATTCTTAGCCCGTTTGAAACTGTTTTTATAGCCAACTGTCTCTTCACTGCCTTTATATGCTGGGCTCATGGGTGAGAAGCGGGCTCTTCCAGGTCAGTTTCTGCTTGGTTTAATATCCAAGGTTAAACGCTGTGATTTTACTCAGACATTTCAGACCTACCTAGAGCCTTTCCTGAGACTGGCGAAACCGTGTATTCACCTGATTCCAGTTTCATGTTTTTCTCATTAAAATGTGTTGCCGTTTTAGATATCCGTCTCTGGGGAGGGGCGAGCTCAGAACCCCCAGTTCTGATCTTGCTTTTTCCTTCATTCAGGCTGCTTCCTTCAGTTTCTCTAGGAATTTCTCTTCGTAAGAGAAGTTCTTAGGAGACTCTTCCTAGGGAAGTCACGAGGACTTGAAGCAAAGATCGGTTGTCACACATTGTGATCTTGGGCCACTTGATTAAGCCTCTGTGCCCTTTGCTGCTGTAAGATGGAAGTAGGGTGGTACCTACCTCATAGGGCAGTCAGAGCAGCGCATCTGTGCGGGAAGTGCTGCGGGCGTGTTGCTGCATGGGTGAGCTACCTAGGATGTGTCTCAAGGAACAGTCTTTAACCAGCGGTTAACCAAAAAAGATTGTCTTTGTGCCTTAAGTAGATGTCTCGCTGTTGTCTGTGACCATGCATATGTCCCCAAGTCCCCCGCCTAGCCTGTCTTGTGCACATGGGAATGACACCTTTTATTGACTTGGTTCTCTCCAAGATTCATTAGCACACTTCATCTTACCGATAACCTCCTGGTTGACGTTTTATTCATCAGAAAAGTTTTACTATTTTTTTTTTAAAGAAATTGTTGGCAGGCAGGAGATGTAGATCAGTGGTCAAGGATTTTCCTGGCAGGCTTAGAAGAAACCCTGATCCCTAGTAACGTCAAAAAAAAAAAAAAAAAAGAAAATTAACCAGGCGGTGGTGGTGTGCAGGCCCTTAATCCCAGCACTTGGGAGGCAGAGGCAGGTGGATCTCTGGGTTCAAGGCCAGCCTGGTCTACAAGAGTTCCAGAATGGGCTCTAGAAACCCTGCCTTGAAAAACAAACAAATAAATAAATAAAATTTTTAAGATGCTGAAGATGTAGCTGGGTTGATAGAACAACTGCCCAGCCTGTGTGAAGGTTCAGTCCCAGCACTGCATAAACAGTGCATTGTGTTTAATGCCTGGGAGGCAGGAAGATAAGGAGTTCAAAGTCAACCTTTGCACAGTGAGTTCAAGGCCAGCCTGGACTAAGTGAAGTCCTGTCTTGAAAAATAAAAATAAATTAAAAAAAATAAAAAAAATTAAGATGGAGAAGAAAAAAACACTACTTCTGGTTTCTCTCTATTCAGCAGGATCTAGCCAATTATTTCCCTGATAGAATTATGGTTTCTGCCTCATATAGCTTCCATTCAGATAACTGATTAATGTCCAAAGGATTTTACATAGTGGAGAAACCAGAGTAACACATGGAACAGGCAGAAAGTTCCAGCTTCTACATGACCTAACTTGTCTTTCTGAGTGACGGGCAGTACATCTGCAAATTCAAATAAGTAAATAAATAAGTCGATAAAATATGGTGGTGTGCACAATGTCCTAGCATTCAGCAGCTGAGGCAGAAGGATGTCAAGTTCAAGCCAGCTTGGGCTACAAAGCAAGACTCTGTTGTCTTGTTTTGTTTTTAAATGTGAGATATTCTCATTTTGTACATTTAAAAATATCTAGCTTAACATTAAAATTAAATGTTAAGGACATTTAACTTTGTGAAACTTTATTTTACTGTATTATAAATGTTAATCTTTTAAGACTGATGCTGTAGAACCGATTCTTTTTTAATGTTATATCAATGCATAGATGCATTAAAATGTCAATTACCTGCTATTTTGTGTGTGTTCTTTGTTGCTTTTCAAACATTCCTATGTTCACCAAGAATGTTCTTGAAGCTGGGCGGTGGTGGCGCACGCCTTTAATCCCAGCACTCGGGAGGCAGAGGCAGGCGGATCTCTGTGAGTTCAAGACCAGCCTGGTCTACAGAGCTAGTTCTAGGACAGGCTTCAAAGCCACAGAGAAAACCCTGTCTCGAAAAAAAAAAAAAAAAAAAAAAAAGAATGTTTTTTTTTTTGTTTTTTTTTTTTGTTTTTTTTTTGGTTTTTCGAGACAGGGTTTCTCTGTGGTTTTGGAGCCTGTCCTGGAACTAGCTCTTGTAGACCAGGCTGGTCTCGAACTCACAGAGATCCGCCTGCCTCTGCCTCCCAAGTGCTGGGATTAAAGGCGTGCGCCACCACCGCCCGGCAAGAATGTTTTTGAAAGTACTTTCCTTAATCAGAAAATAAACTGGAGGGCTGGTTAAGAGCTCACACTGCTCTTGCAAGGGACCTGTGACCTCTTCCCATTACCCACATCGGGTTGCTGACAATCACCTGTACCTGCCACCTTTGCCTTCCCTGGCACTGCACATACCCACACAGACACACTCATACATCATACATGTAATTAAAAGATAATAAAAACAAATCTTTTGTTCTTGTTTCCAAGACAGGGATTCTCTGTGTAGCCCTGACTGTCCAGGAACTCACTCTGTAGACAGGCTGGCCTTGAACTCAGAGACCCGCCTTCCTCTGCCTGAGTGCTGGGATTAAAGGCGTGGGCCACCATTGCCCAGCTAATAATTATTTTCTTAAAAAGAAACTGGAAAGTCATGAATACCTGTAGGTCACAGTGCTCAGGTGACTTAATATTGTCTCCTATCCTGTTTGAGCAAACTGTGGGTCACACCACTAGAAATGCATGCCTGTGAGCTCAGGACTTGGATCCTAGCACCCAGTCAGAGGTCGGAGGATCCCAGAAAGTTCCAGACCCACTAGGGCTGAAATCCAAAACAAACAACAACAAAACAAGCTAGGAAAGTCGGGGAGTTCCCAGAAAACTGGGCCATTGGCTCTGGAGAAAGAGACAGGGAGAACCCAGCCTGGTATATGGTGACTTGGCAAGACCCAGGCTAGTGGGAAAAGCACTTCGGAGGCAGAGACAGGTGGATTTCTGAGTTTGAGGCCAGCCTGGTCTACTGAGTTCCAGACACTAAACACTAAATGTTTAGTCTCAAACACTAAAATACAAAAACCTAGATTTGTATGATTCTGCTTTTATTTTTGGTTAAAGTTAGATGAGGTAATTTTTCTGAAATCCACATTTTTGTGCTTATCACTTATTTCATTTTAATGTAATTTTATATATTATTGTCTTAAGGTTTTTGATGTTCATGTCAGATGATGGAGAGAACAAGGAATGAGAATTAGGTCTAAGCTATATGACCTCATCAAGTCTTCCTGACTGAACAATGAGATCAGGCGACAGAAAGTTCAACAGCCATGTTGTCACTGCCTGAATATCCTGATGTTTAGTTTTATAGAGTTGGCTTAGTGAGGTTACTGGTAAGAACTTTCCCTTGAGTCAAAGAATAATTCATTGTTAATGAAGGGAGGCATGATCTCATCGTGTAATCAGGACTCTGGGGGCTGTGTATATGGGCTCAGCCTGTTATCTCCACAGTGACATTCATATACTCAGACAGAAGCGATTCACAAAGACCAAAGCCACAGTGTACTAGTTAGTCACCGTGAAAGGGGAGAAGCGGGCTGGGACCCGGGACATTTTCTGGTAACAGGGCAAAGATTCGGTTCCTTCTTTATGAGGAAGTTAGGTGGCTGTGGAGATGGCTGTCAAGAAGGCACTTGTGTCCTAAGCATGAGGACCTGCGTTGGGTCCCCAGGATCCAAGCAGAAAGGTATGACAGCGAAGTGCATTTGCAGTCCCAGCAAAGGCAGGAAGGACAGACAGGCAGATCCCTGATGCCCACTGCCCGGCTGGCTCACCCTATGAAAGTTCCAGGCCGGGCTGGAGAGATGGCTCAGAGGTTAAGAGCACTGGCTGCTCTTCTAGAGGTCCTGAGTTCAATTCCCAGCAACCACATGGTGGCTCACAGCCATCTGTAATGAGATCTGGCGCCCTCTTCTGGCGTGCGGGCATACATGGAGGCAGAATGTTGTATACATAATAAATAAATCTTAAAAAAAAAAAAAAAAAGAAAGTTCCAGGCCAAGGAGAACCTGTCTCAAACGAAAGCCCGAGGGACAGCACCCTTGGTCGTTCTCTGAACTCCACAGCCAGGTGCGCTGGCACACGTGGGAAAAAGAACCACAGGAGAGATGGGGGAGGGCAACGTGGGAGGAGGACCAATAAGAGCAAAGTAAGACAACATGGATGAGAATACCACAACAAAGCCCATTAGCTTGTGTGCTAGCTTAAATAATATTTTTCTTTATTTAGTAACAATTTTTAAAACAATTATTTGGGTCCTCACTACCTGGATTAGTCTGGCCCCTAATTCACAGTGATCTGCCTGCCTCTGCCTCCCAAGTGTTGGGAGTAAATGCTGGATTGCCATACCCAGCTAAGATAAATGATTTTCTTGTAGCCCTTAGGCTTCTGGCTTCTATCTCTGATGTCCTTGTAAACAGGCTCTGGGTATATACGTGCATGAAACAAACATGGAGATTGATATGGGAATCTCTTTTTTGTTACTCAAAGTATATTCACTAAACACTAGTTTGCTGAAATAAAAGTGAATAACAGGACAAAGGGCCCCAGATATAAGGAGCTTTCAGGCACCCCTCCTCCAGGTATGAACTTCCAGACTTAATTCCTTGGCCATGTAGAGGCTTTGGAGGAACTAAGTTACAGTAAAGTCTGGGACTCGTGACAGACATTAACCAAAACAGGTTGGATTATTTCACACAAGGCTATTCTTTACCCAGGGCACCCTGTAGATGGAAGTCTCTATCCTGCCCAGTCACATCTTGATTTAACCCATTTCTATTAATCTGTATATCACCACATAGCAGTGACTTACAGGGAAAGATTCAGCGTGTCTGACTCTGGCAGCTCCATGGCGGCTCTCTCTGACTCTGCTTTCTTCCTCCCAGAATTCAGTTCTGTCTTTTCCGCCGACCTAAGTTCTGCCATATCAGGCCAAAGCAGTTTTCTTTATTCATTAATCAATGAAAGCAGCACAAAGACAGAAGGACCTCCTACACCAGGCACCTTTACTGTTTTATTTGAGTACAGATGTTCGCCAAAAAGAATGGGCAACAATAGCAAGTTTTACTCATAATAACCCCAAATTGGCAATAACTAATCCTGTTAGCCCATCAACAGCAGATCAAAAGAAATGAGAAATAAACCGAGCTAAGACTGTATAACAGAAATGAGCTGCTATCACACAGAATAGACATATTTGTCTGAGGGTGGTGTGGTCTCCACAAGAGCCAGATGAGGGCATTCTGTACAATTCACTTTATATAAAGCCTAGAACACAGCAACCAGGGAAGGGGGACAAAAGACGATACACAATCAAAGTGTAGTACACACACGTGTGAAAATTTAATAAGGAAACTTATCACATTGCACAACTAATGTATGTTAACATTTAAAAAGGAGGGCTGGAGAGATGGCTCAGAGGTTAAGAGCATTGCCTGCTCTTCCAAAGGTCCTGAGTTCAATTCCCAGCAACCACATGGTGGCTCATAACCATCTGTAATGGGGTCTGGTGCTCTCTTCTGGCCAGCAGGCATATACACAGACAGAATATTGTATACATAATAAATAAATAAATATTAAAAAAAAAAAACATTTAAAAAGGAAAAAAGGCCAAGCATAGTGATGTGCACCTTTAATCCCAGCACTCTGGAGATAGGAGGCGGAGGCAGGTGGATTTCTGTGAGTTCTAGACCAGCCTCATCTATGTAGAGAGTTCCAGGCTAGCCAGGGTCTCAAAAATGCAAAACAAAAAATCCACAAGAAAAAAGTGTCAAAACTAATCAGGAGTGACTTAAGTCAGCACAGCGGAGGAGGAAGCCGTGGAGAGCAAGGACTAGCGAAAGGGACAGGAAGGTGTCTTCTCATGGTTGGAACTGACCTAGGCAATGCTCCGGGTGGCGGTTATATCAGTATCTTAGTCTTTAGTTGGGAGTTACCATAACAACATACCCAAGGCTTAGTACCTTAAAAAGAAAAGAGCTGCCTGGCAGAGGTGGCACACACCTTTAATCCCAGCACTCGGGAGGGAGAGGCAGGCGGATCTCTGTGAGTTGGAGGCCAGCCTGGTCTACAAGAGCTAGTTCCAGGACAGGCTCCAAAGCTACAGAGAAACCTTGTATCGAAAAACCAATAAAAAAGTAAGTAAGTAAATAAATAAATAAAAGAGTTACTTGGTTCAGAATTCTGGTGCTGGAAGTACTGAATAACATGGAAGATTGACCCTGGTGAGATGGCTCGGCTACATGGCATTGTGGCAGGGGAAAGGGCTGGGCGAGAAGAGTAGCTCATTAACAACGTAGCCTAACAAGAATAAGTCGCTAGTGAAGGTCAGCCCTAACTCCCTAGGGGCAGAGTTCCAGTTATCCAATGACCTGTACTAGAGCCTACCTAACAGTACCACCGCCGTGCTGACACAGCACGCCAAGCTTCCAGTGTGAACTGTGTGGCCGCGACGAAATACCAAGAGCAACGGCCACTTACGGAAGAAAAGGCTTTTCCTGAGGAGAGTCTGTAATGTGAGGCAGGGAAGGCAGCAGGTGGTCAAAGCAGGACACCAGGACACAGAGCAAAGAGAGAGGGAGCTAGAGGGGGTCAGGCCAAGGCTACAGTCTCAGAGCCTGCCCCAGTGACACATTTTCTCCAGGAAGGCTCCACCTCCTAAATGTTCCATCTGGAGACAGTTCAGCAGGGAAGAGCATTTGTTACTCTTCCAGGGGACATGGGTTTCGTTCCCAGCACACAAACGGTAGTTCACAACTACCTGTAACTCCAGTTCCTGGGGATCTGACATCTTCTTCTGACCTCCATAGGCACTAGGCACGTATGTAATCTATCTATCTATGCAGGCAAAACACTCATACACATAAAATAAATACATCTAAAAATAGATAGATGATAGATAGATAGATAGATAGATAGATAGATAGATAGATAGATAGATAGATGTTCTTATCCTTCCCCAAACAGCACCCCCAACAGAGGGCCAAATGTCTAGATACTTGAGCCTGGGGGAATTTCTCATTCAAAGCACCACACCGAGCTGCACTCTTGAGATGCAAGTACTTTGTGCACTTAACATCTGTGTGTTATGTTTATTGCATACCACTAAAAAACTTAATTTTAAACAGAAGGCTGCACAGGACTGGAGAGATGGCTCAATGGTTATAGTACTTGCCACAAGCTTGAAGATTAGGGGTCAGAAATATTCTGCCCCAGAACCAGTTAACTGCTGAGTGGGCCTGGTGGCCAGTGGATCCCCAGAACACGCTGGCTAGCAAGAGTACCCATAGAGGCAAGCCCTGGGCTTGTTGAGAAACCCTTCCTCAACAAATAAGATGAAATGGGGGACGGTTTCCTTCCTGACACCAAAATCAGGTCTTCACAAGCAAGCACACCTATCCACACACGGGCCCACAGATGCATACATACATACGCACAACACGCACTCACACTCACACACACCCATCCACACATTGGCCCACAGGTGCATACATACATACGCACAACACACACACACGCATACACTCACACGCACATCCACACATGGGCCCACAGGTGCATACATACATATGCATACATATGCACAACATGCACACGTATTCCCATACACACAGAGACACATGCACTTAAACACACCCATCCACACATATGCACATGACACACAGACACATACACACACCCCCAAAACAAATCTAAAGCTGTAGTTAACGGCTGCTGGAGTCAGGGAGTCATGGATTTTGTAGGCACTGGTAAAATGACTTTGCTCAAATAAATAAGCCCTACCCCAATTAAATGCAAAGGAGAACATCTTAAAAAAAAAAAAAAAAAGGAACAGAATGTGAGGGGAAGTAATGGCACACACCTTTAATCGCAGCAATGGGGAGACAGAGGCGGGTGGATCTCTATCTCTGTGAGTTCAAGGCCAGCCTGATCTACAAGAGCTAGTTCCAGGACAGCTAGGACTGTTACACAGAGAATCACTGTCTCAAAAAACAGAAAACAACACACAAACAACAACTAAAGCTGAGCGTGTTGTCTGTGATGCCAGCACTTGGGAGGTGAAGACAGCTACACAGTAAGAGCAAAGCCAGCCTGGGCTACACAAGACCCTGTCTCAACCCTCCACAAAATCTTTACTCAGGATAGGGGCTGCATTCATCCTAGAAGACTTTGTCTGAGAAGAGGCCCTAAGGAATTAGGGAGACTTCTGAATACTATATGCCCTGATTTGGCTGATTTGAATATATGTATTTTTTCAAAAATTCATTACACTAAACCTTTAAAAACCAGTGCTATCTAGTGTACATGCATTCTACTTCAATTTGAGCGTATATAAGGTGTGTGTGTGTGTGTGTGTGTGTGTGTACACACACACATGCGTGCATAGGTGTATGTGGAAACCAGAGGGCAACCATGGGTGTCCTTCCTTGGGAGTTATTCCCTTGTTCTAAGCCACCTATCATTGGCTAGAGCTCCCTGGTCAGATTAATCCCATTACTAGGTTTTGACACGGTTTCTGGAGATTGAACTCAGGCCCTCACGTCTGTGTAGCGAGCTCTTTACTAACAGCCATATTTCTAGCTCTATACCTTCATTTTTAACAATTATATACATTTGGAGAAGAGTAAGTCCTGGCTGTCGTGAAACTCGCCCTGTGCACCAAGCTGACCTCGATCTCACAGAGACCTGCCTGCTCTGCCTCCAGAGTGCACACATATGGCACACATACATGTGTGCAGGCAAAACACTCAGACACGTAAAGTAAAAATAAGTCTTTTTGTTTTAAAATAAAAAGACCAAAGTAAATTTAGAAAAATAATCATTTCATAAACTGGAAACTGCCTGTAGTGTTTTCATGATTTTTTAATTACTATTTTGTTTTTAAGCTTGAATATAAAATAATGAGCTTCGTTGCGGCCTAGCGATCTTAGAAGGACATTTACTGAGTTGTAGCTGGGGTGGCACAACTATCTGATAATTGCTGGTTTCACGCGTCATATTTGAAACTTGCGTCCATATGTGTATGTGTGCATGCACCTGAGACTCTGAGCCTGACCTCACAACCAAGGTGGCAAGTTCCGAGAGTGTTCTCCTCTCTGTCTCCGTGAGCAGAACTGAATGAGACAGAAAGCCAGAAAATGAAGGGACCCGCAGATGACTTATACTCCTCTTAACACACTGTGTGGCTTTGGAGCCTGTCCTGGCACTCACTCTGTAGACCAGGCTGGCCTCGAACTCACAGAGATCCACCTGCCTCTGCCTCCCAAGTGTGGGATTAAAGGTGCACGCCACCACCACCTGACTCCTTCTAACACGTCTGTCCTAATACTCCCTGTGTTTGAGGCAGGAGGCAGAGGAAGGAGTGGCAGGTGAGGAAAGAGCTGCTTGTTAACGAAGTGTAAAATATTCAGTTCTGTCCCATTTAAACTTTTCTTGTGACCTGAACGCCTGCCAGTGTTGTTGGTATTCAAGGGTACTCTGGGAATTTTTATTGCCAAAGGGCAAACCTAAGTCAAGCCATTAAGAACCCCCACTTCCAGGCCTGCCATGTGACTCAGCACTAGAAGCCATCAGGAGGTGAAAACTGCTGTGGTTCATGTACTTGTTGGTGACAGCCAGGGATTTCCTTAGAAACATGAATTAGCCTTTGAAATCAGAGAACAGGGATTGCATACTCGCTGCAGGAACAACGAAGACAACGGATGTCTGTACGTCCTGTGTCCACGAGCAGTCCATGAGGGACTGCTGGGCTGTCGATGGGAAGCTGTTCTAAAGATACTGAAAAAAAAAAATCCCTGCTCCCAGGCTGGGGATACAGCTCAAAGGTAGAGCACTTGCCTGGTGTGCAGGAGGCCCGATATTCCGTCCCTAATACAGGAGCAAAGGATGGAAGGACAGATAAAAGGAGGAAACAGAGGGAAGGGGGGAGGGAAGAAGGGAGAGAGGGAGGGAGGAAGTGAAGAGCCTAGAAATGGCTCGGTGGGTAAGAGTACTTGCTGCAGAAACACGAGGACCTGAGTTCGGATCCCAGGGTCCTGTAAAAAGCCTAGCATGTAACCTCAGTACTGAGGGACTGGGAGGGAACTGGAGACGGAATGATCACTGAAGCATGCTGTTGGGCTCCAGGTTCAGAGAGACGCCCTTCTCCAGGAAGATGGTAAAGCGTGACGGAGGATCTCCCATGTTCTCCTAGCCTCCACATGCTTAAAAACCAGTGCGCGCGCGCACACACACATGTACATACACCATATTTACACACATACAAATAAACTATTCTTCCTCTCTGCGATATTCATCAGCAGTTCGTGAAGGTTCCAGTTTCTCCACATCTTGTTTTGTTCTGTAAGGCAGAACCTAACACAGACCAGCTGACCTTAAACTCCCCGTTCTGCCCCACCCGCTGAGTACCAGCGTAACCTAGGACTACCAGCATGCCACCATAACACTTGGCCAATTTCTCCAAATGTTTCCCAATTCTTTTTTTTTGTTTTGTTTTGTTTTTTTTTTTTTTGGTTTTTCGAGATAGGGTTTCTCTGTGATTTTGGAGCCTGTCCTGGAACTAGCTCTTGTAGACCAGGCCGGTCTCGAACTCACAGAGATCCGCCTGCCTCTGCCTCCCCAGTGCTGGGATTAAAGGCGTGCGCCAGCACCGCCCGGCTTGTTTCCCAATTCTTTCTCTCCTTTCTTCTGCTGTGCTTTTAGTAACAGTCACCCTAGTGTATGTGAAGTTCTCTAGTGTGGTGGTCTTGATGTACATTTCTCTGAGGATGATGGTCATACGTCTGTCTTCTCTGAAGAAAAACCAATTAAGTCCTTTTTTGTCTTTTTTTTTTTTTTCTGGCTTTTCAAGACAGGGTTTCCCAGTGTAGTCCCGACTGTTCTGGAACTTGATCTGTAGGCCAGGCTGGCCTTGAACTCAGATGCTGGTGTTAAAGGTGTGCCACCACGTCCGGCCCTTTGTGCCCTTTTTTTTTTTAAAAAAAAAAAAACGTTTAGCCCAAGCTGGCCTCGAACTCATGATCCTCCTGCCTCTGCCTCCTTCAGCAAATCCTACCAGTGTGCACCACCACTACTGGCCTTTGTGCCTTTTTAAATTAGACTGTTTTTGGTTACAGAGTTCATTTCTATATATATAGAAAATATATATATATTTATATATATTAATATATATATTTTTGGGGGGGGGGTTTGGTTTTTTTCGAGACAGGGTTTCTCTGTGGTTTTGGAGCCTGTCCTGGAACTAGCTCTTGTAGACCAGGCTGGTCTCGAACTCACAGAGATCCGCCTGCCTCTGCCTCCCAAGTGCTGGGATTAAAGGCGTGCGCCACCACCACCCGGCATCCAAGAGATCTTTTGCATGCACCTGCAGCTGTAGTTCCTGAGGCTGCTGCTGGCCTCCTTACGTCAAGCCTGGGAAGCCATAAACCAAGTGGGAAATGGAACGGATTTGCTCCACAGTCTTTTTGTTGTATTTTATTTTTCAGACAGATTCTCACTATAAATGTAGCCTTGGCTGGCCTGGAACTTGCTATGTAGAAGAGGCTGAGGCTGGTGAAACTCGTAAAGACCCACGTGCCTCTCTCTGTCACCACGTCCAGTCAATTGCTTTGGGCTTGTAGTGGGAAATGAAAACTCCAGTTTGACCTTGAGACCTCTAAGGTCAAAGGATCTTTAAAGAAAGTAGGATATATCTGTCAAGAACGCTGTGAGTCGTGGGGGTAAAATTGGGACAGTGGAAGTTGAAAGATAAATACCAAGGGAAAGAATATGAAAGCGGGTGGTGGAGATGGTGCGGCCTCACAACCTGCATTCCACTGCCAGGCCCCACGTGGTGGAAGAAAAGAACGTGCCCCAAAGTTGTCCTCTGACCTCCACAAGCACAAGGTGGCACACCTGCGAGCACGTGGGCACACATCCACACACAGAATGCAATAAATAAATGTAATAAGAATATAAAGTGTAATCTAAAATAAATTCCTGCTGGGCAGTGGTGGTGCACACCTTTAACTCCAGCACTCAGAAGGCAGAGGCAGGCGGATCTTTGAGAGTTCGAGGCCAGCCTGGTCTACAAGAGCTAGTTCCAGAACAGTTAGGGCTGTTACACAGAGAAACTCTGTCTAGAAAAACCAAAAAAGAAACAACAACAACAACAACAAAAAAAAAAACAAAAGTAAACCCTGGGACTACTAACCAACTCATATGCTTTTCTCTTTGTCGATTTCAGCAATACTGTTTCCTGGGAATATTGCCCAGGGCTGAGGTCTTCTAAGCAACTCCAAATATTTGCTTCCATGCTTTGACCTTTGCCTTTATTGCAGACAGTTTAACAAGGCCCAAGACAAGATACAAGCTTTGGATGTTTTTGATATTATTTAGCCGGGCAGTGGTGGCGCACGCCTTTAATCCCAGCACTCGGGAGGCAGAGGCAGGCGGATCTCTGTGAGTTTGAGGCCAACCTGGTCTACAAGAGCTAGTTCCAGGACAGGAACCAAAAAGCTATGGAGAAACCTTTTCAAAAAAGAAAAAAAAAAGAGTACAAAGGCCAAAGTCCATACTAAGAAAACCTGACTGTTTCAAAACCAACAGCAGAGAGGTCGGTTATCTATCTGTCTATCTATATCTATGTTTATATATATCTGGAGGGCTTCCTTTGCTTTAGTTTTGGGGTATTTTTTCTTCTGTGAAGTAGGGGAGACTCAGGTGTGGTAGCATGCTCCTGTAGTTCCAGCCACATGGGAGGCTGAAGGCGAGATGATAACTTGGGCCCAGAAGGACCAGGCCAGCCAGAATAGTGCAACTGGGCTTGGGCTCAGCCTTGACAGTTAAACCCTTCCTTTCCAGGGCCAGGCTCCTGTGTGTGAATTAGCGGGCACAGCCAGCCAGTTCAAAAGGCTCCAGTGGGTGTTCCTTCCTTTTCTTTACACATCTAAAAAGCTGCGGACAGCAATAACCAGTTCCCAGGGATAAGGAACGGATATGACATCACAACTCTTAGTGACTTTGTGGCAGGAATAGAAAATTTAGAAATGCTTAAGTTCTTTATTATTTTTAATCCTGGAAGGAGGAGGGGCGTCTGTGACACTGACCTGTGGCCCTGGATATCTAAGGACGTGGACACTCAGGCACATTGCTGTCTTCTCTACGAAATCGAAATCCTTGTGTTCTTGACTGGGAGCACGTAGAAGCGGACTTTCCTGTTTGTCTTCTAGCCCATTCTGGGACATCCCTCTCCAGTTGTGGCTATGTAAGGAGGAGCCTGCAGAGGTTCCAGAAGCACATTTCCCCCTTAACTTAAAAACAAAAATAAAATCAACCAACCAAACAAAAAGACTTGGCAGCTGAGTACAGCGATGTGTGCACCTGGGAGCATGAGGCCACTCTGGGCAACTCAGCGCTCCCCTACCTTCTACCCCAAAGCTGGGTTTCTCTCTATAGCCCTGTCTGTTCTAGAACTCACTTGGTAGACCAGGCAGGCCTTGAATTTACAGAGATCCAGCTACGTCTGCCTCAACTGCTAGAATTAAAGGCGTGCCCTACCACCGCCTGGTAGGACCTCTTCTTAAAACAAACAAAACTGGGGTGGAGTTGATTCTTCCGTCCTTCCTGAGCCTACATCTAGACTTTGGAATTGTCCTCCAGTGAAGAAGTTTTAAAATATGAAGGCCACAGGAGCTCCACCCAACCAAATAAAATGTACAGGCAGAAAAACAGTCTCCTGCTTTCCCCTGTCAGGAACCTGTGTTTAGTTTATTGTCTGCAGCATCCAGCTTTTCCTACTACCTACGTACCACACCTACGTAGACTCAAGACCCCTACCTTCAGGCCTCTATCCATTTATTCCTCAGCTTACCACCTACTGGAGGATGATTTGGAGCTCAGACGTCTCCTAAAGACTCGTGCAGGAGTACACCCCTGGAGGGGATGTCCGGAATCCGTCTCACTTTCTTTTGTAGTACTGAGGATGGAACACAGGGCCCTGTAAGTTTTAGGTTTGTTTCTTGAGACAGGATCTTTAAAGTTTTCCAGGCTAGTCTCAAACTTGAAATCTATTTACCTCGGCTCCCATGTAGCTGGGATTACAGGTGAGTGCCACTATGCCCAGCTCCCATCTTTCCCTCTCCTCACCATTTTCTCCCTTTCTCTTCTTCCTCCTCCTCCCCCTTCTGCTCCCATCTTCCTCCTCTTTTTCCTCCATCTCATCCTTGTTCTTCCCCCACTATTCCCAACTGGTGAGAATAAGATCATTACTTCAATTTTTATTCCTCCAGAGACAGGATTTCTCTGTAGCTTTGGAGCCTGTCCTGGCACTCACTCTCTCTGTAGACCAGGCTGGCCTCAAACTCACAGAGATCCACCTGCCTCTGCCTCCGCAGTGCTGGAATTAAAGTGCCACCACCGCCTGGCTCAATACTTCAATTTGTGAGCCACATTTAAAGCAAGCTCTATCAAATACTTGCCAGGACGATGGACACTGACCAGGTCCAAACCCGGTATTCTCAGACGGCATTGAATTACATTAGACAGGGCTGATAAAGCCAAGACCCACCAGGCTACACACTAACTGCCTTTGTCCAATCAGGAGCAAGCAGACATCCTGACATACTTCCCGTGTGATCAAGCACATCCCATGCAGTTGGGGCAACCATGGTTGTTTACAGATGCAAACACACGTGACTTGTTAGTATATGTGAACGATGGCCCCCTCCACATTCCAGGAAGTTATCTGTCTTTAGGCAAATGGAGCTTATGGGTTAGAGGCATTTTTGTTTCCTAGATCGTTAAGCACAGTAATTTAAACTTAAAACACACCCTCATACTGGCCATGGTTGTTCTGTCTCACCTCAGGCCCCCAAACAACAGAGCCAAGCATCCATAGATTGCAAGTTCTGGCATCTGCAACCAAAGTATATTGTTACTTCTTTTAAAATAATTATCTTATGCCAGGTAGTGGTGGCTCAGGCCTTTGATTGCAGCACCCAGGAGGCAGAAGCAAGAGGATGTCTAAGTTCTAGGCCAACCTGGTCTACAGAGTGAGTTCCAGGACAGCCAGGGCTACACAGAGAAACCCTGTCCTGAAAAACCAAAATAAAATAAAAAGATTATCTCAAAGGCTGGAAAGATTGCTCAGCAGTTAAGAACTCTGGGCACTCTTTAAGAAGACACAGGTTTGGTTCCCAGCTCCCACACCTATAGCTCACAGGCATCTGCAACTCCAGTCTCGGGCATCTGATGACCTCTCTGACCTCTTCAGGCTCTAGGTATACACATGGTACACAGCTACACAGGCAGACAAAACAGTCATACATACCAAACAAAGAAATAAACTTTAAAAATTGATAAAAAGATTATCCCAGGTATTTTGTCATGGTGACAGGAAGCTGGAACACCTGTGTGGTGACACCATGCTGCCATTTGGAAAGAGAAGCGAAGAAGGCTGGGCAGTGGTGGCACACACCTTTAATCCTAGCACTTGGGAGGCAGAGGCAGGCAGATCTCTGTGAGTTCGAGATCAGCCTGGTCTACAAGAGCTAGTTCCAGGACAGGCTCCAAAACCACAGAGAAACCCTGTCTCGAAACCCCCCCCCAAATAAATAAATAAATAAATAAATAAATACATAAATAAATAAATACATAAATACATAAATAAATAAATAATGATAATAAAAAAAATAGGCCGGGCAGTGGTGGCACACGCCTTTAATCCCAGCACTTGGGAGGCAGAGGCAGGCGGATCTCTGTGAGTTCGAGACCAGCCTGGTCTACAAGAGCTAGTTCCAGGACAGGCTCCAAAACCACAGAGAAACCCTGTCTCAAACCCCCCCCCCTGCAAAAAAAATAAAAAAATAAAAAAATAATAATAAAAATATTTTTAAAAATACACATTTTTTAAAATTTTGGTGTTTAAAAGATAGACTCTCATGATATAGCTCTGAACTCACCACAGAGCCCAAGTTGGCTAAACTTACAGTGATCCTCCTGCTTCTGCCTCCTGAGTACTGGGATCATACTGAGATCATACTGAGATTAAGTCTCACTACACCTGGCCTCTTTGTTTTTTTTTTTTTTTTGAAACAGGATCTCACATGACCTTGAATTCATGGTAAGCTATAACCTCCCTAGTGATGGAACCACAAGCATGACTTCCCATGGGCTCTGAAATGTTTTTCTAAACTGCAAACCAGCCAAGTGTGGTGGCAGGCAGATGGAGAGTTCAAGGGCAGCCTGAGCTACACAGCAAGCTCTAAGCCAGTTGACTTGGCTGGCGATGCAGTTAAGTGATAGAGTCCTCGAACACCACGAAAGAGACCCTGGGTTTACTCCTCATCATTGGGGGAATAACGACAAAGACTTTAGCCTACCTTCCTGATGAAGGCAGCCAGTCCCAGGTAGGGAGCCCCCCAAGTGGTCCGCGGGCCATGAGGGCCAGCAGGTCCTAGGCAGGGAGCCACATGGTGGGTGAGAGACAGAGACAGATTGGCACACCACGAGACCATGCAGCAGGTCCCTAAGGCAGCTGGTCCCGGGCAGGGAGCCACACGGTGGCAGGTGAGAGACAGAAACATATAGGCAGGCCATGCAGAGTGAGGTTGGATATTTATTTAGTGGGTTATACAGGGAAACGGGGAAGGGAGAAGAGCCGAGAGGAAGAGAGGAGGGGGGGTAGAGGAGAGGAGCCACAGCAGCAGCTACCTCTTTGGGAGAGAGACAGAAGGGAAGGACTTGGGAAACAGGCAGAAAGGAAGATCTGCCTGCCTTGGTGGTTGTGGTGGGGGAGTAGGAGTGGGCGGGGCTTGTCTCTTAAAGGGACAGGACAGACCATTACACCTAGCACTGGTGGCAGGGGAGAACAGAGAAGGGAGAATCTCTGGAATAATGGTGCATTCCAGATTCAGTGGGAGACTCTGCCTGAAGGGAATAAAGTGGATCGTGGTAGAGCAGGACCTCTAATGTCATGGGGGCCTCTGTGCACACACAGACCCATACGCCCTTACAGATGAGCATGTGTGCACACACATATTCCACATGCACATACCCCCTCACATGAAGCTTTTAAAGAATAAATAAACTGGGTGGTGATGGCACATGCCTGTAATCTCAGCACTTGGAAGGTAGGAGGATTTCTCAGTTTGAGACCATCCTGGTTTATAGAGTGAGTTCCAGGAGAGCCAGGGTTACACAGAAAAACCCTATCTCAAAAAAACAAAATAAATTAAAAAAAATTACTTTTTAAAAAAAATTCAGTATTTGCTAACTTGGTGGTAAATCACAATTTTCTGAGGCTTAATTTCCTAATTTATAAGTCAGGCGGTGGTGGCGCACGCCTTTAATCCCAGCACTTGGGAGGCAGAGGCAGGCGGATCTCTGTGAGTTCGAGACCAGCCTGGTCTACAAGAGCTAGTTCCAGGACAGGCACCAAAACCACAGAGAAACCCTGTCTCGAAAAAAACAAAACAAACAAAAAACAAAAAACAAACAAACAAACAGAAAACCCAAAATTTCCTAATTTATAAATGGGGATGATGTTAATTTCCACCTGGCAAAGATTGTGTAAAGCTGTATGCAAGATTAGACTCCTTGGGGCTGGGATGTAACTCAGTTGGCAGAGTGCTTGCCTAGTGTATTTGACTACTTTTCCCATATTGGTGACAAATACCCTGACATAAGCCACGAAAGGAAAGGGTTTATTGACTTTCACATTCCTGGGGCACAGCCGATCACGGCAGGAAGGCACGGCAGCGGGGTGTAAGGCAGCTGATCACAGTGCAGCCACAGTCAGGAAACTACTTTTATGCTTTTCTCCTTTGTATTTACTCAAGCTTCTGGATCATAGAATAGCACCATCCTCAGTTGGCCTTGGGTGGGGTGGGGAGGGTGGGGGGATGGGGGGATGGGAGGGGGTGGGGTGTCTTCCCACCTCAGATAACCTAATCTAGGTAATTCCTCATAGGCATACCCAGAGGCTAACCAAATCCAGATAATCCTTCTATGACATTCCCAGAAGGTTATTTCCTGGATCCAAAACCATGACAAGTTGATAACCAGTACTAGCCACAAGAAGCTCAAAGAGCCTGGAATTCCAGCAGCGCAGTGTGAGGGGCAGGGTGGTACACACCTGTAATCTTAGCAGTTGGGAGGTGGAGTCAAGAGGGTCGGCAATTCAAGGTCATCTTCAGTGGCACAGAGTTTAAGATCAGCCTGGGAGATAAATGTATGTGTGTGTGTATGTATATGGATACATGTATATATACATACATGTACACATATATATCCATATACATGTGTGTATATATGCACACACACAGATAGATAGATAGATAGATAGATAGATAGATAGATAGATAGATAGATAGATAGATAGATAGATAGATAGATTTTAAGTCCTGGCACAAAAGAAATACCATTTAATGGTCATTTAGTAAGTACCATACTTGCATATCAAGATTATTTTGGTTTAGTGCAGGGGCTGAACTTTTTTTTAGTTCTTTCAGCTTTGTCTCCTCTCCCTGTGGATTTGATCCTTACATGGGTGCTCTATAGTTGGAGACCAGCAGCCCTGGAGCAGGATGTTCATCTGCATGCTGATTGGCTTAGGAGTGCAGTCCTGGTCTAATCACCAAAGGGCACTAAGACTCAGTGGCCAATAGAAACTGCTCCTGGATCTGAAGGTGGGATCAGCCACGTAACCATCCAGCTGTCTGGGGGAAATGAATATAAGCTTAAAATTAGCATTTGGTGCCCTAGGAAGAAGGAGGTAAAGAGATAGTCAACATCCATGTATCAAGCATTGGGGGCAGGTGTGGGCACCAGGATCTCTCAGTTGTAGGAGGCAGTTACCTAAAGTGCAGTGCAATCTCACAGGGTCTGTGGAACAAAGAGATATGGGGTTCTGAACCCCAGTGTCACCCATTTCTAATTGTGAAATTTGGGACAAGATTTCAACATATAGCTGTGTGTGGTGGCACGCTCACTTGGAAGGCAGAGGCAGGTGGATCTCTGTGAGTTTTAGGCTAGCCTGGTCTACAAATCAAGTTCCAGGACAGGGACGGCCAGGACTGTTAGGCAGAGAAATGTAGGGGGCAGAAGGCCTTGTGCACACAGATAAGCACTGGAGAAGCCAGGAAGGTAAGCACACAGCTCACCTCTTCACTAGAATGAGGAGCATAGCCGCTCTTCCTGGGAGGCTTGGAATGATGTACTTTTACAGCCTGGTGATCCTTTGCTGTCTGGTGGGACAGGCTCTGCCCATATCTCCCAGAATTTATTTTTTACTCTCTGGGAGTTCGAGGCCAGCGTGGTCTACAAGAGCTAGTTCTGGGACAGGCACCAAAGCTACAGAGAAACCCTGTCTCGAAAAACCAAAAAAAAAAAAAAAAAAAAAAGAATTTCAATGAAAAACATGTCAAACTGTACACTCGGAACTGAATTCTTTGTTAAACCGTACACCTTTTTCAAAAACTGTGCTGTGCTAGCTGGGCGGTGGTGGCGCACGCCTTTAATCCAGCACTCGGGAGGCAGAGGCAGGCGGATCTCTGTGAGTTCGAGACCAGCCTGGTCTACAAAAAAACAAAACAAAACAAAAAAAAAAAAAACCAACAAACAAAAACTGTGCTGTGCTTAAATATGGCTTAAAGTAAAATGATTTGCACTAGATTCTAGAAGTCCCGGTCCAGCACTAGTTACAATAAAATCGGGTTGAGCCAAGTTTCATTTTGTCCCCCACCCCCCACCCCACCCCCCCACCCCACCCCCCACCGCACCCCCACCCCCGCCTGCTGTAAAGCCTACGGGGGACTCACCACAGAGAAACCCTGTCTTGAAGTAGAAAATAAAATTTCAACATATATAACTCAGCTTCTTTTACCACAAAAACCGGCATTTAACTTGGAATGTTTCAAATAATACTTACAGAAACATCGTGTGACACACAGATAATAGTAATTTATTTTTCTAATAATAATCTATACAATATTTTTATTAATAATCTATTCATTATTCTAATAATCTATTTTTTCTCCCAGGGTCCAAAGGTTGTAGGAGCACAGCGAGGAAGTGACCAATTTACCTGTGGCACCAGACCAGGTTCCTGTATCACAAGGGTCCTAAGCAGCTTCCAGATGATAGTTGTGGGCACTTGGAATAATACCTATTATTTTTCTTAAAAGCTGTATGTATTTTAACCCCTGAGTTTCTATAAAAACAGGCCAATTGGTTCTGGAAATTCTTAGAGCTCAAAGCAACTTTGCTTATTTAGCGTGCTACCAAGATGACCCAAGGCCATGCCATGCAGAACCGCTCTAGCACGAAAGGAACAAATACTTGATATTCATCTTCATTGTTTTCTGTGAGTTGGTTTCCTGTTATTTATTTATTTTTTCTTCTTCTTCTGTCTGGGGGAAGGGAGTAAAGGAAACTTCCTGGTTAACCCCCTCCTGTGGGGAACATGCTTGAAAAAACAAACAGAAGGAAAGGGCAGAGTTTCTCATCAAAGCCATTACCAGGGGAACTCGACTCTTGTGTGCTTGAGGGTAATATTACAACCCCGAAAGCTAGCCACTCACTCACAGTGACAGCAGTGCAAAGTATGAGGGACAGAGACAAATGGAGAAAATACACTTTCTAGGACGAGAGACCTTCACATACTTATATAAGTCAAGAAAGGAAGTGATTTTGTGTCAGACAGTTAAGCGATTATAGTCAGTTTGGGAACATGTGCAGAATTAAGAGAAGCCACTGTTTAGAAAAAAATTAAAGAAAGCTTAAAAAATAGGAGTCAGGGGGCTGGAGAGATGGCTCAGTGGTTAAGAGCATTGCCTGCTCTTCCAAAGGTCCTGAGTTCAATTCCCAGCAACCACATGGTGGCTCACAACCATCTGTAATGGGGTCTGGTGCCCTCTTCTGGCCTTCAGGCATACACACAGACAGAATATTGTATACATAATAAATAAATAAATATTTAAAAAAAAAAGTTAAAGGCCTTCCTTTAAAAAAAAAAATAGGAGTCAGTATTTGGGAGGCAGAGGTAGGTGGAGCTCTGTGAGTTCAAGGGCCAGCCTGAACTACAAAACCAAGTTCCAAGACAGCCAGGACTGTTACACAGAGGAATCCTATCTCAAACAAAAAACAAAACAAAAGAAAACAAAAGTAGGAGTCAGCCCTTCAACTTAGTCTTGAGGCACCTGATTCTAGAATATTGACCTCCAAACACAGAGGAGGAAGAACACTGCAGGCAAAGGAATTTGTAAGAACAAAGAGCAAGTCCTAGAGAGGGGCATCTGTGCAGGCAGCTAAGCAGGTCTATCAGGAAGGGAGGGTGTGCTGAGGTCCTTATCTCCACTGCTCACCCAGCAATAGTCCTATGAGCATGACTCATTTTATAAGCCTACAGAAGAGAAAAGCCTGCTTTGATACCCCCCCACCCTAAACCCTTACCCTCCTTCGTAAGGTGCTGGTTAATTTTCTTTAATTTGACACAGCAAGAGTTCTCTGGGATGAAAGAATCTCAGTTGAGGGGTTGTCGCCATCAGAGTGGCCTGTGGGCATCTCTGTGCGTCATTTTCTTCATTAAGGACTGATGTGGGAGGGCATAGCCTATCGTGAGGAGTGCCAACTCTCGGCCCATGGTCCTGGGTTGTCTAAGAAGGCAAGCTGAGTGAGACAGGCAGGGAAACAAGCCAGCGAGCAGCACTCCTCCATGGCCTCTACCTGAGCTCGTGCCTTGGCTTCCTTCCATAACGAATTGCAAACTGTGAGCCAAATAAACCCTTTCCTTACCAATCTGGTTTTGGTCAGTGTTTTATCGCAGCAGCAGAAGAGCAGACAGGACAGGAAGTAAATAAGGGACATATATCTTATGTAAGGGAAGGGACTGATCAGTTCATTAAAGGTGAATAGAAGATAGGTCATCAGAAAAAAAACTTAAGTGGTGAAAATCCATTAATGCTTTAATGAAGTAGGATGTGTGGTATTCTGTTTCTTCACACACATGAACACACACATGCACACACACATATGGGAACAGGCATGGTGGTACATTCCTATAATCCTAGTACTTGGGAGGTAGGGGCAGGGGAGTCAGGAGTTCAAGGTCATGTAAGGATTCACAAGTTTAAGGTTAGCCTGAGCTCTATAAGACCCTGCCTAAAAAAAAATTTCTTTTCCTCGGCAGTATTGGATATTATCGATAATAATATCTTATAGTTTTAGAGAATGACTACTGTTATAATCAATGAAATAATGGATTCCAAAAGGGATCAGGAATGGAGAATCAGTGTATTGTCCCAAAGAATAAAGAGTAGTTATAAAGAGGACCACGCCCTCAAATTTATCCTTCATCCCATTGCCCTTGTGAGGTAATGTCCTAGGAAGGCCATGGCACCATCTCACAAATTTGTATTGTTGTTGCTGTTGCTTTAATCGGAACTGTGAACCAAGTCCTGAAAAGTAAACTGCTCAAAATTTAAGACTAAAGAGTCATGACAAAGAAATGCAAGGACTTGTCTCTAATTGGCAGTTGGATTTTAGAGGACCCAGAACAATATAAATGAGATAAGATCTCATAACAACGTTTCATTTGGGAAGTATGCTATGGCACAGCTGGGCACGTAAGAGAAGGTCCAGGTTCTCGAGAGACGGTTAGATATGCTGAAGTACTTAGGCAGGCTATCTAAAATTACTTTTGGAGCCCAAGGATATAACTCGTGGTAAAGCACAATTATGTGCAAGTCCCTGGAGTTGATTCCCAGGGCACACCTACACACACACACACACACACGTGCACACACACACATGCGCACACACACACAGAAAAGCTTAAACAACCAAATGTACGTGTTAGAATAAAAAAATTAGGCGTAAACTGGGCGGTGGTGACACACACCTTTAATTCCAACACTCAGGAGGCAGAGGCAATCGGATCTCTGTGAGTTCGTGGCCAGCCTGGTCTACAGAGTGAGTTCTAGGACAGGCTCCAAAGCTACACAGAAAACCCCTGTTTTGAAAAATGAAGATAAACAAACAAAAAATTAGGCATAAAAAGTGTTCTATGTATAAATACGTATGTGTGAGAAAGTAAACATTTCACAATATACTGTGAATTTTGATAAACAGCTATACATGCTATTTCCCTCCCTCCCTCCCTCCCTCCCTCCCTGCCTCCCTCCCTCCCTCCCTCCCTCCCTCCCTCCCTGCCTGCCTCCCTCCCTCCCTCCCTCCCTCCCTCCCTCCCTCCCTCCCTCCCTCCCTCCCTCCCTCCCTCCCTCCCTCCCTCCCTTCTTTCTTTCTTTCTTTCTTTCTTTCTTTCTTTCTTTCTTTCTTTCTTTCTTTCTTTTCTTTTCCGAGACAGGGTTTCTCTGTAGCTTTGGTGCCTGTCCTGGATAAAAAAACATTTGCTTTCTTTCTCTAGTCTTTAAAAATAAGAGAATCCTGTGATTAGGGCAGAACTTCTAACATCTTCCTGCCCAGTGTTTCCTGAGTCCTGTGTCAGGGTCTCTTCCACCCAAGGCCAGCTTCTGTCTTTAACACTCAGGTGGGAAGACATGGGAGTTACAGGATGCTCTCAGAGCATCTTAGCTCTTCCTCAACTTTAATCCTTTCTATGCGAAGCCACAAACTTTAGAGAGAAAATGCTTGCGTTATCTAAAATATTATTTAGAGCCGGGCGGTGGTGGCACACGCCTTTAATCCCAGCACTTGGGAGGCAGAGGCAGGTGAATCAGGTGAATCTCTGTGAGTTCGAGACCAGCCTGGTCTACAGAGCTAGTTCCAGGACAGGCTCCAAAACCACAGAGAAACCCTGTCTCGAAAAACCAAAAAAAAAAAAATATATATTATTTAGAAAATAGGAAAATGCTTAGCTAGACATTCAAAACTCCATAAAATTCATAAGCTTTCATGAAAAACCAGGATTCTTGGTTTCACTTTTTTTTTTTTTTTTTGCTTCCTTGTCTTTTGTCCCTTTTGTCTTGGAGGTACTCCTGAGATACCTTGGGTGGAATTATCTGATAACGTAAAACCAGATGCCACTAGTATTGCGTAAGGTGTCCCATACATGACTTTCCCCTGTGGATGAGGTTTCTGGTGAGATTCCTAGAAAATCGCAGGTTCATGGCCAGGAAGGGAAAAGGCCTTAGGCAGGTGTTAATTGTGTTGCCGCCAGCAAAGGCTGTAACTGGATTCCAGAGAGAGGAACTTCTCCCCCAACCCCCAACACTTTCTACCCTGCCTCACTCTGACTCTCTAAAGGGGCCGGGTTCCAACTTCAGGGTGTTTGTGACGGGGATCTCTGCATAACTAGCTCCCTCACTATTAAAGCTCCAATTCAGGTGTCCCTCTTGGAGGAGCTGCTGGTGACTCCCCTCCCAGGGACCTGCTTCCAACCTGGCCTCCTGGTCACCCCTGTCCAGTTAGCCTGTTTGCTTTCTTCATTCTGCCGGTCACTCTGAAATGATCTTGTTCTTTCTCAGATTAGTCCTTCCGAATGGGTGTCTTCCCCACCCCAGGTTCAGCAAGGGACCCCATCTATCCTGAGCTCACAGGATCTCCAGGACTTACCGCACAAATTACATATTTGCTTAGTTATATTTTTATTTTTGCTGTGCTGGGGGATCAAACTTGGGGGCTCTGCCACAGAACTGTTTCCCCAACTCTGAATCAACACTGTGTCTGAATAAAATCTCCCATATGTGTCCCTAGGACCAAACCTTCTGTCGACGAGAACCAGAGTGAACTTTCCTTTGCAGGCTCCTACAGCACCTCAAAAACCAAAAACCAGAAACTCGGCCTGTGGAGGTTCTGATGATAAAAATCAGAACTGTCCCTCACAACCAGCTCAAGTTGTTACCCATTTCATACCCACTCAAATGCAGTGGTTTTTCCTAAAGCTAGATTGTGTGTGTGTTTTGTTCCTCTGTGTAACAGCTCTGATTGTCTTGGAAATCACTTTGTAGACCAGGCTGGCCTAGAACTCACAAAACGCTTCCTTTACTATCCACTCTCTACCTGAGTGTTGGGATTAAAGGTGTGCACCAACACTGCCTGGCAAAGCTACATTTTTTGTTGTTGTTGTTGTTGGTTTGTTTTTCGAGACAGGGTTTCTCTGTAGCTTTGGAGCCTGTCCTGGAACTCCCTTTGTAGACCAGGCTGGCCTCGAATTTACAGAGATCTGCCTGCCTCTACCTCCCAAGTGCTGGGATTACAGGCGTGTGCCACCACCGCCCGGCCAAAGCTAGATTTTTTAAGTGATAAATTATAAGGTTTTAAAATTATTATTTATTAAAATTTGGAAACATAGAAGGTCAACAGTCTTATGAAGTTAAATTTAGATATGTAAACAAAATATTTGCAGTATTTGGTTAATGTTTATTTTATACTCCTTTCTCTTTTGAACTAAAAGTCTCTGGAGGGGCTGGAGAAATGGCTCAGCGGTTAAGAGCACTTGCTGGTCTTGCAGATGACCTGAGTTCAATTCCCACTGCCCACAAGGGTGCTCACAGCTGGCTACAACTCCAGTTCCAGGAGATCTGACACCTTCTTCTGGCCTCCATATGCACTAGGCATGAATGTAGTGTAATACATACATGCAGGCAAAACACTTATACACACAGAAAGTTAAAATAAAACCTTTTTAAAAATTCAGAAAGGAGCAGAGCTGTGGTGGCGCACACCTTTAATCCCAGCACTTGAGCAGCAGAGGCAGGTGGATCTCTGTGAGTTTGAGGCCAGCCTGGTCTATATATAGAGAGCTAGTTCCAGGACAGCCAGGGCTACACAGAGAAACCCTAACTTGAAAAATGAAAGCAAAAAGATTTAGGAAGTTTAGGTCCTAAAATAGCTAGGAGGCCAATTTTTTACTCAATGAATAACTGACACTGAAGAAATTAAGAAGTCAACTGGAATCTCTGTCTATATTATTCATATATATATTATATAAAATATATCCCATCCTATACTAAACCCATTTACGTTATCCTCATATATATATTATATAAAATATATCCTCATAGGATTGGGACATACCCTGACCTTACAAACTTATTTCCTGTTGGTAGGTGAGGACTGTTCCCTGCACACCTGCTGCACACAGGTGGCCAACCATCTCTAACAATGCCTCTAAGTCTTAGTGGAAGTTTATCAGCCAGGCATGAAGACACACGCCTGAAACCCCAGCACAGGCCGGAAGAGGCAGGAGGACTGTGGGTTTAAGGCTGGCCTGAGCTATACTGCAAGACTCGGAAAAAAAAAAAATTCTGGGAAAATACAAAATCTTTCCTACAAAGGAATGCATAAAACATACCATTAATAAGCTATTATAAGGTAAACAGCCGTGTAGGAATTAAAAAGAAAGTTACACCCAAAGGAAGGAACAGAGCATTTATCAACCATGGAATCTTGCCTAGTGATAATTAGTAGTTCAAAAACACAGAAAGAATGTTAAGAACATAAATTAGCTCAGGAATCAGACAGCCTGTGATTGAGTCCTGGCTTAGCAGATAAAGAGGAAATGATGGCACCATTCTGAACTTGAGTCTTCCAAGGCCTAAAATGAGGAACACAACAGTAGCTGTCAGTTTCGTGAAGACCAAACTGTAGAGCTCACAGTGCAGAAGGCCCGGGCCAGGGATGGCCGGGATGGCCGGGATGGCCGGGATGGCGGGGATGGCGGGGATGGCGGGGATGGCCGGGATGGCGGTTGTTATTAATGATTCTGCTCGCTGAGGCTCTAGGTGCTGACACCCAAGCACTCACCGGGCTCTTTATTTCCCCAGGATCCCTCCCAGGAAGCTCTTACTTCATACACAATCATGGAGCAGCTTGTGGCTTACTCACCTAGAACAGGCACCCTGTGAGAAACTGCCCCACACATTCTTCCACGACTGTGTCCTGGAAACTGCCTTCTGTGCGCAGGGCGCCTCCCTCCTTGTTACTAGCTGGTATAACAGCAGCCGGAAAGCCACTCCAACTGAGGTGCTCTTAAGCAAACACCAGACATTGAATTCTTTCGCTAGACTGAGTGGAAAAATCTTAATGTCTCCTTCTTCCCCCCCCTCTAAACCCTGGTACTAGAGATCGAAGCCTTGAAGGAAATGTGCTGGTTTCATAGCGGCAGGTGGCAGGGATTCAGCAGGGACCTTGGGTTTGGAACTATTGGTTAGGTGTTAATTATTCCACAGTAGTGTAACAAACATGTAATGGGATATAAGAATAAGCTGTCACATTTATTGAGACTCCTTTTTTGCCTCAGAATACAGTATGTTTGGGGGGACATGCTCTCCCAAACTACAATAGAGTTCTAATTTTATTTATATTTTTCATGCGATGCTAAGGAGAGTGGGTCTTGCAAATACCAGTGGACACCCCTATCACTGAGGTATATGTCTGGCCTGCATTGACATTCTACAAATTGTATTTATTTTGTCTGTATGTGTGTGCCCACACTCATGCCTTGGTTTGTGTGGAAGTCAGAGGTCAACTTGTGGGAGCTGGTTCTCTCTTTCTGCCGCACTGGACCCAAGGCTCCATCTCAGGTTGCCATGCTTGTTGACAAGGAGATACATTGCAAGTTTCAGGCTATCCTGAGCTCCAGGAAACCCTGCCACCTCACCTATCCCTGTTTCACTTCTGAGACAGAAGCTTAGGAGGTTGCCCATGCAGGTCTTGACTTTGTTATCATTTTGATCAGCCTCCTGAGTAGCTCAAGATGGTACTATTTATTATGCCTTTAAATGGGGTGAAGGCTTTTATACTTTTTTTCTTTAATCTAATTCAGTTACTAAATTGCAATACTGAGATTTGAACATAGATTCCTTCCTTCCTTTCTTGTTTCCTTTTTTTTTTCCCACCGAGACAGGGTTTCTCTGTGGCTTTGGTTCCTGTCCTGGAACTAGCTCATGTAGACCAGGCTGGTCTCAAACTCACAGAGATCCGCCTGCCTCTGCCTCCCGAGTGCTGGGATTAAAGGCGTGCGCCACCATTGCCCAGCTTGTTTTTTTTTTTTTTTTTGGTTTTCGAGACAGGGTTTCTCTGTGGTTTTGGAGCCTGTGCCCGGCTTGTTTTTAAATCTTAATGAGCCGGGCGGTGGTGGCGCACGCCTTTAATCCCAGCACTTGGGAGGCAGAGGCAGGCGGATCTCTGTGAGTTCGAGACCAGCCTGGTCTACAAGAGCTAGTTCCAGGACAGGCTCCAAAACCACAGAGAAACCCTGTCTCGAAAAACCAAAAAAAATAAAAAATAAAAAAAAAAAAATAAATCTTAATGATTTGCGGGAAAATCTACTTATAGATCCTCTAATAAAAACAATTACTGTTTCTATTAATTATTATGAATCACACTGGTTTGTTATTAATAAATAATAAAATTATTAATTATTAATCATACTGTTTTATTATTAATAAAAGTCATTGTTTTATTGTTTCTGGAGTAGAGTGAATTTTGATTGAATAATGTTCAAGAGTGGATAATACTACATAATACTATGGTAAGTAGCCAAAAAGGATTCTTTGGTTAAAAACTTTACTCTGCTACAAATTATGATTATATAAGTGATTAAATACAGCATGGCTCCCTTTAGTGTCCAATCTGTTTTGTTTTAGTATCGAGGAATGATGTGCATAAGGCTGAATTTTCTCTGTAGACCCTTTCAGTTACTACCCCTAGTAGGCACAATATTAGGCAGCAGTGGAAAAAAACAGGCTTAGATCTTTGCATGCTACAATATTGTTTCGAAAGTTAATCTGAATCTAATGAAAACAGCATATAGTATTTTAACAGAAAACAGATAAAGTCGACATTTTTACAATGAAAAATAATCAACTATTGCCAGTTTCACATAGCTCAACTTAGTTTTTAAAATTTTTACATTCATAATCAGTAGTAAGTAGAAGGCAAGTTTAATTAAAATAAGGGCTTTATCCTGCTGTGCAGAGTAAGGACTCAGAAAAACAGTGAGGCTGGAGATGTGGTTCAGTGGTAGAGCATGAGCTTAGGCATGGATGAGGCTCTTGGTTCAATCTCCATCCCTGATAGACAAGTGGAAGAACTGGGAGGAGAAGGAAGAGGAAGGGAGGGGAAGGAAGAGGATGACAAAGAGGGAGAAGTAGTCTTCTTGAATGAGTGATGTGGACAAGTGAACAGAACAGTCAGGAGGGTGTGGTGCGGCTGTAAGACAGCACTTGGGAGTCAGAGGCAGGAGGACTGTAAAGAAATGACAAGAACCGACCTTCCTCCAAACACAAGGTACCTTTTTGTTTAAATTTAAGGTAAGAATAAGAAAATAATACCATGTGTATGTTATTTTCTTTCTTTCTTTCTCTCTCTCTCTCTCTCTCTCTCTCTCTCTCTCTCTCTCTTTCTTTCTTTGTTTCTTTCTTTCCTTTTGGTTTTTCGAGACAGGGTTTCTCTGTGGCTTTGGAGCCTGTCCTGGAACTAGCTCTTGTAGATCAGGCTGGTCTCGAACTCACAGAGATCTGCCTGCCTCTGCCTCCCAAGTGCTGGGATTAAAGGCGTGCACCACCACCGCCCGGCTGTTATCTTCTTGAAATGAAAAAAAATTACTTGAAAGCTCACTAAAGAGTTTGGGGAACATATGTTCACACAAACTTATGCATGAATGTTCACAAATAGTATTCTTTATAATAGCCCAAAAGGAGAAACAACCTCAATTTCCACCAACTGATAAAAGGGTAAATAAAATGTGGCATATCCATGCAATGGGGTATTAGTCTTAAGAAAGAATAAGTAAGGTACTAATACATGGGTCAGCATGGATGAGCTGTGAAGGGAGTATACTAAGTAAAAGACATTGAAGTCATAAATTGTATTACCCATTCGTATAAAATGTCCAGAATAGCCCGGTGGTGGTTTTGTATATCCTTACTCCTTACATTCAAGAGGCAGAGGCAGGTGGGTCGCTATGAGTTCAAAGCCAGCCTGTGTTACAGAGCAAGTTCCAGCACAGCCAAGGGTGTTACACAGAGAACCCCTGTTTTAACCCCCCCCCCCACCAAAAAAGTCCAGAATAGGCAAGTCAATAGAGATAGAAAACACATTAATGCCGGGTGGTGGTGGCGCACGCCTTTAATCCCAGCACTCAGGAGGCAGAGGCAGGCGGATCTCTGTGAGTTCGAGACCAGCCTGGTCTACAGAGCTAGTTCCAGGACAGGCTCCAAAACCACAGAGAAACCCTGTCTCGAAAAAACAAAAAACAACAACAACAACAACAACAACAACAAAAAAACCAAAAAGAAACCAAACACATTAATATGCCAGGCAGTGGTGGGGTACACCTTTAATCTTAGCACTCAGGAGGCAGAGGCAAGCAGATCTCTGTAAGTTTGAATCCAGCCTGGTCTATTAAGTTAGTTCCAGGACAGCCTGGGTAACACAGAGAAACCCTGTCTCAAAAATACTAAAAAAAACCCCAAAAAACAAAAAAACAAAAACAAAATACTAAAAACAAACAAAAAAAACCATAAAAAAACCTATTAATAGTAACGGAGGCTAGGGAAGGCAAGGGGGAAACAGAAATGACTAGTAGGTACTGGTTTCTTTTGAAATGGTGGCAATGGTTATACAACCTGTGACTGCAAAAAATTATTACATGCACACATTATTCTTAAAAATATTTATTTAAGCCGGGCGGTGGTGGCGCACGCTTTTAATCCCAGCACTCGGGAGGCAGAGGCAGGCGGATCTCTGTGAGTTCGAGACCAGCCTGGTCTACAAGAGCTAGTTCCAGGACAGGCTCCAAAGCCACAGAGAAACCCTGTCTCGAAAAACCAAAATAAAAAAAAAATATATTTATTTAAGGCCTGGAGAGATGGATCAGTGGTTAAGAGCATTGCCTCCTCTTCCAAAGGTCCTGAGTTCAATTCCCAGCAACCACATGGTGGCTCACAACCATCTGTAATGGGGTCTGGTGCCCTCTTCTGGCCTCCAGACATACACACAGACAGAATATTGTGTACATAATAAATAAATAAATAAATATTTTTTTTAAAAAAAATTTATTTAAGGCCGGGCGGTGGTGGCTCACGCCTTTAATCCCAGCACTCGGGAGGCAGAGGCAGGCAGATCTCTGTGAGTTCGAGACCAGCCTGGTCTACAAGAGCTAGTTCCAGGACAGGCTCCAAAACCACAGAGAAACCCTGTCTCGAAAAACAAAACAAAACAAAAAAATATTTATTTAAAATATTTATCTTAAGTGTATGGGTAATTCGCCTGTATGTTTATGCACCACTTGAGTGCCCACTGCCCAAGGAGGCCAGAAGAGGGCGTCCTAGTCCCCAGAACTAGGGCTACAGGGCTTGTGAGACACCCTGTGGAGTGGGAAGCTGAAGCCCAACAGAAGAGCAGTCACTGCTTTTAACCACTCCCTGAGCGAACACTTTACAAGGACATATGTTTGGTATGCGAACCAAGGATGGAACCAGAGGGCCTCAAACATGGCAGGCAGGTGTTCCAGGGACAAAATGCACCTCGCCCCCAGTCAACCCATAGTATTTATTTTTAAGTATAAAATAACAACAGCAAAAACCTCCTATGAAGTCCTCTTCAGAACACGGCAAAATGCATTATAATAGGTGTTTACAAACGATGGGGTATTAGGAAATGTTCCCTTGTTTAATTACAATCTGGGTTGGAATGTGCGGAGATTTTAGCAATCTGACAGCTAACATTAAGAGGATTAACCTGACTTCCTTACTGTTAACATGAATTTAATCTGCATCACTCAAAAACTACAGTCACAATGAAATAATTATAGCAATGACTTCACGAAAAATTACTAATTAGATTAGCAATCTATTAAGGCTGTCATTTAAATTTTTACTTCCTGAAGTACCGAATTGTGCCTTAAGATCTGATGGAAAGGAGCGTCACACCTCTAGCTACTTAATCAGAGGCAGAGAAGAGGAAGGGATAGGAAGGAAAGTTCTGGGCAATGCAGACATTCAAGATCGGAACACAAAAGGAAGCAGGACTTAAGAAATTTAAATCCTCATCTTCGATGCAGATAGGTAAATAACAAGAGCTAAAATCTCTATATCGTAGCGGACAATTAATAAACAGAACACACACGCGCACACATACAACTCTGCATCGTCACGGGCAGCGTGTATGAGTAAAAAAAAATAGCTTCTAGCAGTCAGAAAGGCTTTGTTTTGGAACCAAAAAAGAATACTGCGACGGCTTAAAATCCCTTTTGTCCCTTTCGTGTTCTTTAACTTTTTTTAAAAAAATTTACCTTTTATTCATTTCACACACGGACCACAGTTACCCCTCCCTTCCCTCCTCCCGCTCCCCCCCGCCCCCCCGCCCTCCCTCCAACCTCTCCACAGAGAGGGTAAGGCCTCCCACCGGGTATCAACTAAGCCTGGCGGCACACTGAGTTGAGACCCGACCAACTCCCAACCCTCTGCAGCAAGGCTGAGTAAGGCACCCCCCCCTCTTCCCCCGCATAAGGGAATGGGCTCCAAAAAGCCAGTTCAAGCACCTGGGATAAACTCTGGTCCTGTAGACTCGATCACATGGTAACTACACTTAGTGCGCGCGTGGGCAGGGGGCCCTTTGACCTGGTGACTCTGCGTGCAGAATCGGCACACCTGCAGTAGTCCTCTCCATTTGAACCAGTTCAGAGGACGGTCTTTTCCCGAATCCACTGATTCCGAAGGGGTTAGAAATTAGCCCTTCTGAAAATGTTCCCAATCTTTCGTTGGAAGAAGCAATAGGATACTGCTTTCCAACAAACATTAAATTAAAACCTGGAAACAGGACAGTGAAGGGAGAAGACTCGCCTTCCTTATCAGCGCTCCAGGGACCCAGGGACCCTCTCCCGGAACCAGCACTCCGCAGGGTCCCTAAAGCAAACCGATCTCCGAGCACTCCCAAGGTGGTCCGGGATCACCCACCCTTTGCCTCCACGATCCTGAGCCCCTCCCCTCCCTGAACCCCAGCCCCCTCCAGCAAAGCGTCGCTGTTCCTTTAACTCCGCTTGCTCGGGAGGGTGAGCCCGACTCTGTCCTCCCGCCTCCTTCTCTGCCGCTCCCTCCCTCCCTCTCCCGTCGGAGTTTCAGGTGAATGGGTCACAGAGGGCGGAGGCCGGCCACGCCACACCTTGTCGCTCGTGCCCACCTCCCGCACCCTCCTTCCTCAGGCGACCGAGGGGCGGTGGAGTTCAAGGAGATCTGGCCAGCACACGGCCGAGCAGTCGGCCCGGGGCGCAGCAGGTGGGTCCCGGAGCGCCCGAGCGCGCGGCCGGGGCTGGCTCGGCCAGAAATTGGTGCGCATGCCCGGGGGCGGGGGAGTGGGGGAGGACGCAGCTCCGGGCTCAGTGCGAGCCTTTGGTTGTCACTGCGGGCGGCGGCAGGTGCACCCGCCAGGTGAGCGCTCGGGGTTTCCGCCGCCCAGGTGGCCTGGGCCTTGGCGAGTGGGTGCGAGGCAGGTGCGGCACCGGGGGTCCCCTCCCCAAGGGCGACAGCGCGGCGTCTGGGAGGCGCGGGGAGGGCGCGCGGAGTTAGTTTCGGTGGCAGTTTCGCCCTGGACTTGGGGTTCCCGGGAACCGGAGAAGCGCGGGTTCTTGGGCATAGCGACGGAGGAGTTGGGTGGTCTCCGTCTCTGTCTGTCTGTCTGTCTGTCTGTCTGTCTGTCTGTCTGTCTGTCTGTCTGTCTCTCTCTCTCTCTCTCTCTCTCTCTCTCTCAGCTGCGGGCGAAACCCTCTCCACTACAAATACCTGGGCAAGGCAACTTTCTATTAGAGAGGCAGGCGCCTCATGGGCCGAACCCACGCTCAGCTAGGGCGATAGAGAACTGTGGGCTTCTCGGGGTCCCCAGTTAGGGCTGGAGAGAGATGATGCAGGACGACCTAGATCCCCGTGGCCCTCCTGGTTTCTGCCCCTTTGGGTAATTCATCCTAGGAGAAGGGAAGGCCGGGGGTCTTCTGCAATGTCCCCAGAGTCTCGGCGTGTATTACTTGGCTGTTTGAAACAGGGGGCTGTGCGTGCGCCTTTGTTGATTTGAGCTGTCGGAGTTCTTTTCGAGTGATGCTGGATTTCGAGGGAAGCTGCTCACACAGAACATTCTCATCCGTGACCGCGAGCTGCGGATCTGCCCCGGGGCAGAGCCCGCTCGGCCGCCCTGCACTGGCCCGGCTGCTCCCGAGCGTAGAGCCGCCGTGGGGCGCACGCACGGTCGCGGGGTTCTCGCAGCTTGCCTAGGCTATCCACTTTGCAGATATTCCGGGCAAAGCCGGCCCCGCGAGTACAGCGGCGAGTGACCAGCGTTGGAGGAAGTATGCAGGGACAAGTGGGTGGGGACCAAAATGGCCTCTGCATCTTGGCGCTGGAACAGCTCTGAGCCCCTTTCGTCCAATGTGGAGCGACTGAACCCCAGCAGGAGTGGCAGTATCCTTCGGTCTGCCCCAGGCTCACCGGGCAAAGTGCCACCAAGGGAATTACCTGGGGCGGGAAGGAGGCAGCTTTCCAGGCGGGTTAGTAGTGTGTGGCTCTCTGGCACAACAGGTGTGTTGTGGAGATCCCGGGAAAAGAGAAATGATTCCCAGTGCGGTGCTTTCTGGTGAAGCCTTCTGTTGCTGGTGGGCTGTTCAGCTACATGTCCCTGTGTGTAACAGTAGTTCCTTAAATTTCCACAGGTGGTGGTTTTCTCTTTTCTTCTTTGAATTTATCTACTTGTTAGTGCTTCCTTTGTTAGGTGATGGGATGGCCAGGTCAGCGAGCTAAGTTTGGGCTGGGTGGGGGACGGGACGACGACACTCTCTATCTTCTGGCGACTTCCTGGCAGCTCCTCTCTGTATAAGGTTCGTTGTTAAAGCAGATCCTTCTATACCTTTTTCGTAAGAGTTTGGGGTGGGACATTGTTCCAAGGTTGGAATCTCAGCACGAAAACAAAACAAGCAACAGAAAACCCCAAACCAAAACAAAATGCCTCAAAAATTTACATTTTTGTAAATGTATAATACAGAATACAGAAAACTTAAGCCAAGCCATAAGGACCAGTTAACCCTAGAGAATTCCAGAGAAAATGTCTACTATAGCAAGCCGAGGAGGCACTTTTCAATCCAGCCTGTTTGTACCACACTTGGAGGTTTTGGGGTGTCACTTGATATTGAGAATAATTTTGCACTTTGGGGAATACAGTTTAGGGCTCTGCTAGCAGTATAGCTCAGCTGTGTCCCAACTCTCAAGCAAGCTTGTGTTAGTTATGGTCTTGGCTTTTGTATGTAGCACCGAGGGTTTTGTTTTTTTTTTCTCTGAAGTACTTGTGGCTTGTAGTTTGGGATGGAGCCTTTCATTCTTCCTTTCTAACAAGCTCACAAGTTGAGCCTATACTGTTGTGTGTTTGTCCCCCACCCCCATCTCAGAATGTAAGCACGGACTTTCACCTGGCCTCAATTTGATATATTTACTGTTAGTTTGCGTAGTTCAAGAGATTCACTGCTGGGCTGAAATTCCAGCTCACTAAAATGGAGCATTGGCTTTATTATCCAAATATTGATGGACCAGCCCTTTGTGCTCAGGACCAGCAAAGGGACAAGGGAAGGTGATGGGGAGGAGAGGTCAGGCCTGAGGTCAGGGATGGAGGAAAATTACTGAGTGGTCTGGAGAGCATCCCTGAAGCTACCTTTGAGCTGTGAGCTGAACTAGGGAACTTGACTGGCAACATCAAGATCCTCTCAGGGGGGTGGAGCATAGTGTCACAGAACTTGGGAGACAGAGGCAGATGGAGCTCTTGTGAGTTCTAGGACAGCCAGTGCTACATAACGAGATCGTATCTCAAAAAGAAAAAAAAATAAGTTTTGGGGCTGGAGCGATGGCTCACTCATTGGTTAGTAGCATATTCTACTCTTCCAGAGGCCCCAAGTTCACTTCCTAGGAACTACGTGAGATGGCTCACAACTGTCTCCAGCTCCTGGGGATCAACTTCTGGCCTCTGGGCACCTGCACTCAAATACGCATACCTAAACACAGATACATACACATAACTAAAAATAATGAAAAATAAATCTCTCTGTGAGTTCGAGACCAGCCTGGTCTACAGAGCTAGTTCCAGGACAGGCTCCAAAGCCACAGAGAAACCCTGTCTCGAAAAACCAAAAAAAAAAAAAAATGAAAAATAAATCTTTACAAATCCTCTTTGGGCTCAGTGGGTAAAGGCACTTGCCAGCAAGCCTATGACTTCAGTTTGGTCCATGGAGGGAATAGAATGCCAAAAGTTGTCCTTTGACCTCGCATGCCATGAGACATGAGTGTAAATTAATATAATTAAAAAAGACTTAAAAATATTCTTTGTAGGGGCTGGAGAGATGGCTCAGTGGTTAGGAGCATTGCCTGCTCTCCCAAAGTTCCTGAGTTCAATTCCCAGCAACCACACGGTGGCTCACAACCATCTGTAAAGAGGTCTGGCGCCCTCTTCTGGCCCTCAGGCATACACACAGACAGAATATTGTATACATAATAAATAAATAAATATTTAAAAAAAATTCTTTGTAGTTGAAGATCTAATTCAATGTTAGGCTGCTTGATTAGAATGTATAATGTCCTAGGTTCAATCCTCAGCAGGGGGAAAATCCTAGTTGGAGTCCTTAATTATATATAGAGATTTTTTACGTTTTTTTTCTTTATATGTATGACTGCTTTTGTCTACATGCATATATGTGTATGCATATGTTTGCCTGAAGGCAGGGTTGCAGATGGTTGTGTATCGCTATGTAGGTTCTGGGAATCAAACCCTGATCTTCTGTAAGGGCAACAAGTGATTTTTTAAGCTGGTCAGTGGTGGCGCACACCTTTAATCCCAGTACTTGGGAGTGGATCTCTCTGAGTTCGAGGCCAGCCTGGTCTATGAGAGTTCCAGAGTGGGGGAGGGGGAGGGAAATGGGAGGCGGGGAGGAGGCAGAAATTTTTTCAATTAAAAAAAAAAAAGAGTTCCAGGGTTCCAGCACAGACTCGAGCTACAAAGAAACCCTGTCTTTAAAAACAAAAACAAACAAAAAGAGCAACAAGTAATTTTTTTTTAACGTTAGAACGCTCTCTCTAGCCCTTAGAGAGAGATTCTTAATATATTACTTTAGATTTTGTTGTTGTGGTTTGTTTTGGGGACAAAATCTCTCTGCTAGGTAGCTCTGGCTGTCCTGAACTCCCTCTGCAGACCAGACTGATCTCCAACTCACAGAGATCCACCTGCCTCTGCCTCCCAAGTGCTGTGATTAAAATCATACACCACCATACTTAGCTTAAAAAACAATACGTGCACACATATATGTACATACACACACACATAAAAGCATTAGCTGGGGATGCTGGTTTTCTGTGTAATACGTTCTGTAAGGATCTGTCTGTCCTCCATTAGCTAACATAGCTGTGGTCTTCTAGCCCTGCTGGTCTTCACGCTCTGGTGATGAAAGAAACCAGTGGGGCCCTTAGGCCAAGCCCTAGAGGCCTTTCCACTCCCTTTTCCCCTCTGCGTGGCACAAACTTACTGTGCCTTGCTCTTTAGCTGCTGGTTGTGTTTGTCACTGATTTAGGGACCTTGAAGTGGCATCTCTAAAGTAATACTAAGTAACTCCTGCCTATGGGCAGGAACTGAAATGGTTGTTATTCCTGGAGGGGGTGGAGTCAGGGCCACTTCCCACTGGGGAAACTTCCCAACATTGAGATGAAATCCAATCCTGCGGTTTTGGGTGTTTTGTTTTTGTTTCAAACCATTTCTAGGACTACAAAGACGGCTCTTAAAATGTTTCAGGTCTTTTAGAGTAGTCTAAAAGGACATTAAAATCATCTCGTTTTCCAGGTCAAGTTCTACAGGACAAGCGTTTCCTGTTTTCCAGCTATTTTCTTAAGACATGTTTGTTTGTTTTGTTTTGTTTTAAGATCCTGCACTGTTATAGTCGCTGTCCTGGATCTGTACCCAGGGTGGAACCTGATGTACAGATTCAGGTTTTGTTTCTTTTCATTTTCGGGGTTAGGGCTGGAATCCAAGGCCACCGAGCTCCAGCCCTAGCTCCTGTTGGTTCCCTTACAGCATTCCTAGACACTAACACTATTTCTGAGTGCTCTCAAAGATTTGGACAGCCTTTGCTAAAATTCTTACCGAAGGAAATGTTCTTTTTGCTGGGGTGGGGTATGTGCCTCTAAGATTGAACAGAGACCAAGTCGGATCCCCTTTCTTCTGTATTCTCATATAGATTTTTGAGAATTAAGTTTTTTATTTTTATTTTTCCATCTCCTCTACCAACCTCAGCTTCAGGGAAGCAGGCAGTCACAAAATCTCTGGCCTTTAGCAGCAGGCTTGCTGTATTTTATTGGTGCTGGGCATTGAACTTGAGACCTTGTGAGTGACCTCATTGAGCTATAGCTGCAGCCCCGAGTGTTCACATCAAAGTGACTTATTTATGTCCCCAAATACCTGAGTGCCTGAGTGCTTACCTTACTCACCTTTTGGGGAATCACGGAGTATGAATGCATCTGCTTCTTATTTCTGCTTTATTTACCCCAGTCAAGGTCAGGGTTATTCCCCCTTTTGACAGAGATAAATCTCTGGAGCTCAGAGAACTCGACAGGGTTTGAGGCTGATGAAACTAGTTCGTGTCTTCAAACTCATTTTGATCTTGCAGAGAGACCTTGCTCATTCTCGATGGATTCCTAGCCCTTGGGTTCTTAGTTATTCTTTCCAGTGTTTGGTCAGCTGCAAATCTGGATAACCTTGTCTGCGGTTACCACTGGAGACCTCACTCCAGGTGAACATAAATGCTCCATTCTTTGTGCTAATTAGATGTTGTTATTTAGCTCCCTGGGTCTCTGCCCAATCCTACAAGTTGTACTCCAGATTCCCTGGATTCTTTCTCTGTGCTCTTGCCTGGTAACTTTCTTCAGAGGAGAAACCAAGGTGTAGCAAGAGCTGTCTACAATCTGCTTTCTCAAATTGTTTCAGTTTAGAAATCCTTGCTGTTGGAGGAAACATGACAGCCAAACTCCAACCTCTAGGAAATAACACTTAGAAAGGGATCTTGTTTGAATTTCTGACAACTAAAGCTTGAATTGGAATTAATTTAGCTTTTTTTGGGGAGGGGGGAGTTGAGACAAGGTTAATTTAATTTTTAATAATTGATACAAAGCCTGGAATTCGGGGGTAGTCGTTGTCAATCTCCTCCTCTTTTTTTTTTTTGAGACAGGGTCTTACTATGTAACCTTAACTGCCCTAAAGCTTGCTCTGTAGACCAGGCTAGCCTTAAACTCATAGATATCCTCCTGCCTCTGCCTCCTGTGCTGAGACTAAAGGTGCATGCCACCCACCATACCTGGCTCACCTGTTGTATTATAGGAAAGAAAAGATGTGTGTATTAACGTGTAGGTGTGTGTGCCAGGATATGTTTATGTGCACCACACGTATGTTGGTATCTGAAGAAGCCAGGAAGTGTTGGGTCCCTGGAACTAGAGTTACTGGCACTTGCTGCCTGATGTGGAAACCAAACCCAGTTCTTCTGCTAGAGCAGTAAGCACTTTAAATTGCTGAGCCATCTCTCTAGCCCCTATATTGCCTTTGTGTGTGTGTATGTGTGTGTGTGTTTGTGTGTGTGTTTTGAGACAGAGTTTTTCTGTGTAACAGCCTTAACTGTCCTGGAACTAGCTCTGTAGACCAGGCTGGCCTCAAACTCACAGAGATCCACCTGCCTCTCTGCCTCCCAAGTGCTGGGACTAAAGGTGTGCTCCACCACTGCCTGGTTCTTGTATTGTCTTTTGAGACAGAATCTCATGTTAAAGCCAAGTTGGACTCAACTTATAGCCCAGACAGACCTTGAACTCATGGAAATCCTCCCACCTCAGCCTCCCAAATGCTGAAATTTCAGAGGCTAGCCACCATGCCTGGCTTTGGGAGTAGTCTTGAGTGATTGAATTGTAGATCACTTAGATCACTTAGAAGAGGAATCACTGTCTCCTCTGAGGTCAGTATTTGTCACTATCAGCATCAGTCTTAACATTTATTTAATAATGTTTGAAGTTTTCCTTAATGTTCTTTTTCCAAACATCATTTAGGAAGTCCAAATGGGCTTGAATTGCTCATATATGTATTTCAATGTGAGATGAAGAAGTGGACCGTGGGCTAGTTACAGGGCTGCACACACACAGGATTTATGTGTTTGTTGTGCATTGGCAGAGTGGTTTTAAAAAATCAAATGACTGGCGGGAGGCACTCTAGTTACTTCCTGGACTGTTGCCTCTTGCAGTTTACCCACAAACCATTCTTCTTTAAAAAAATAAAGTGAAGAAGTTGTCTTTCCTGTGCTGCTGCTGTGTTGGTATTACCTGGATTTTCATCTTGGAGATTTTTTTTTTTTTTTTTTTTTTTTTTGTTTTTCGAGACAGGGTATCTCTGTGGTTTTTTTTTTTGGAGCCTGTCCTGGAACTAGCTCTGTAGACCAGGCTGGTCTCGAACTCACAGAGATCCACCTGCCTCTGCCTCCCAAGTGCTGGGATTAATCATCTTGGAGATTTTGTCTGATGTTCAGAGAGTTTTATTCTGAGATTTGGAACTGACTATTGAGTGGCGTGGAAGAGAATTACTATCTATGTAGCTTACATGACACATTTAAAAAGTTTAAATTGACTTACTCCTCCTGATGGAGCAGTGGACAGTTGTACAGACTTTACTTGAAAATGAAAAATAAATTTTGCTTCAATATACTCAAGTCATAAATCGTTCTTGACTGTTATTTGAAGGCAATACTCTGTCAAGTTCTGATATTTTCTCGTAACCTTCAGCCTGAAAGCACATGGGACAGAAGTGTCCATGGTCCAATCTGATCCATGTAAATGTTGAGCAAATATTTGCACATTTACTGTGTGCCAGGTGCTGTTTTAATCAGTGAACAACATGCAAAAAACTGTTTACATGGAGTTTACCTAGTGGATCTAAAGTTCTCTTCCTTGCTAATCAATTACTAGTGTTGCCTGGAAAGAACTTAGTATGTTTCCATATACCGTACCCGAGGGACAGGAAGTGCTAGAAACTAAGCTGGGTGGTGCTGATGCACGCCTTTAATCCCAGCACTCAGAGGAAGAGGCAGGTGGATCTCTGTGAGTTCGAGGCCAGCCTGGTCTACCAGAGCTAGTTCCAGGACAGGCATCAAAGCTACAGAGAAACCCTGTCTCAAAAAAAGCAAAAACAGAAACACCCCCCAAACAAAAACAAAAAACAAAAAAAGAAAACTGTAAAACTGAAGTTCATTTGTTTGCTCGCTCCTTCCTTCATCTTCTGCACACACGTGTGGGCACACCCACCGCCTATGTGTGGTGGTCAGAGGACAGTATGCAGGTGTTGTTTCTCTCTTTCCACCATGCAGGTCCTGGGGATTAAACTCAGGTCCTCATTGCCGGTGGCAATCCCTTTACCTGCTGAGCCATCTCATAAGCCCTTTCTTGGCTTTTCTGGCACTGGAAAATTATTCTAGGATAAACTTCAGGTTTTGAGCCTTACCAAGAACTCTTGGGTGCCGTGGAGTCACCTTGTACCAAGGCAGGTCGTGCCCAGATTCACTGCTTCATGAACATTAACACCACTTGTCGGCTCCAGGGAAACTAAGAGTATTCCAAATGAAATGGACTGAAGATCTGCATGGAAAGGCTGTGGGTCAGGTGACATCTCAGTGACTCATTGACTTCTTTATGGCTTTGGGTACATTGCTCCCCATGTCTTTCTCATCCTTTCTGGGTTTGTAAAACTGGGTAACCAGGGTGCTTTTGAGTCTGAATTGGAATTTTGTGCTAAGTGCCTGGCACGTCGGTAGGCATCCAGTGTGGCTTTTCTCCTTTTTCTCCTTCTTCTCCAAGCTCCTCAGCCCAAGCTTCACAACTTACAGGGCTTGGCGGCAGCTGCTCTTGGGGCCCTTTCCTACACGTCCTCATACATCCACTGCTGAGGATCATAACTCGTTTATGGGTGGGGAAGAGACTCTCCATGCACTTTGTCCTCTCAGCATCATCTTATTTTAACAGATTAACAACGTGTCTATATAGCTCCACCCCCATGTCAACACCTCACCAGCCTGGATGCTCATCCTTCTTCCCAAGACACCAGCTGATGGTCTTCATCACCTTTCTTTTTTGTTTGTTTTTTTGAGACAGGGTTTCTCTAGCTTTGGAGCCTGTCCTGGGACTAGCTCTTGTAGACCAGGCTGGCCTCGAACTCACAGAACTCACAGAGATCCACCTGCCTCTGCCTCCCGAGTGCTGGGATTAAAGGCATGCACCACCACCGCCTGGCATCACTCTTGGTCACATAGTTCAGCCTGGAGACGTTCCTGTTCTGTGTGTGTCTCATACTTCCACAGGCTCCGCTGTGTAGTTAGGACCTTGGTAAATGTGCGTTGATTGAGTGAAATCGCCTTTCAGGTGTGCAGACACTCTGCTTTAAGGAATTCTAGAATACAACTGCTCTGCTTTTTCTCCTCTGGAAGGACTCTTTAATATGTGTTTTCTTGTTTTGTAAAAATGATATTTTTGGAGACTTAGAGAAAGTGATAAGAGAATGGGATAGCTTGAAATTACACCATTTTTTTTTTTTTTTTTTTTTTTTTTTTTTTAAGACAGGGTTTCTCTCTGTAACAGTTCTGGCTGTCAGGGGCTCCTTTGTAGACCATGCTTGCTGACCTTGAACTAGCAGAGAGCCGACGTCTCTGCTTCCCAGTGATGGGGTTAAAGGTGTGTGACGCCACCACCTGGATAGTATCACTTTTAATAAGGGCACACTTTTAAGCTGTGCTTTAGTTAATTCTGGAGCACTAACAGGTGCTGCACTGTCATATGCACGCTCATCCTACGTTAGCATTAAAGGTAATAGGAAGTTACCTTTCTTTCAGTGTTGGGGATCAGATCTAGGACCCTGGACATTCTAGGCAAATCCTTCGCTATGGAGCTATAGTCCTAGCAAATCCTCCATTAAGGAGCGACAGTCTTCGGCTTTGTTTGTTTATTTGTTTTGTTTTGTTTTTGTTAAGGGTCTTACTGTATTGGCTAGGTTGGTCTCCCACTTGAGATCCTTTTGACCCAGATTCCTGAGTAGCTGGGGTTTCTGATATATATTACTGTACCTGGCATTGAAATTATTATTATCACTTTGTTTTTGAGACAGGGTTTCTCTTTATAGCTTTGGAAACTGTCCTGGAACTCTTTCTGTAGACCAGGCTGGCCTCGAACTCACAGAGATCCACCTGTCTCTGCCTCCCAAGTGCTGGAATTAAAGGTGTGCACCACCAGCAAAATTATTATTATTTGTTTTAGAAATTTAAAGGGGCTGGAGAGATGGCTCAGTGGTTAAGAGCACTGGCTGCTCTTCCACAGGACCTTGGTTCAATTCCCAGCACCCACACGGCAGCTCACAACTGTCTGTAACTCCAGTTCCAGGGGATCCAACACTCTCACATAGGTAAAACTCCACTGCACAAAAATAAGAGAAAATAAATCATTGAGCCAGGCCTGGTGGTACATGCCTTTAGTTCGTACTCAGGAACCAGAAGCAGGTGGACCTCTGTGAGTTCAAGGCCAGGCTGATCTACAGAGTGAGTTCTTGGACAGTCAGGACCACACAGAAAAACCAAAAAACCAAAAGCAACAACAACAAAAAAGGAAATCATTACTTTTTTTTTTAAATTTAAACTTAGGGTGTGGGTGTGTGTGCATGTGTGCTTGCCATGGCACACGCGTGAAGGTGCGAGAACAACCTGCAGAAATTGACTCTCTCTTTGTAGTGTGTTATTCCAGGGATTGAATTTAGTCATCAGACTTCGTGGCGGACACCCTTACCCACTGTGCCAGCTTGCTGATCCAGAATAATAATTTTGTGAAATAAATCCTTCCTTCTCTCCCCCTTTTTCCTTTATCTTTTTGAGACAAGATCTCATGTTAATCCTACATTTTTCTTTTTTCTTTGTAGGCCTTTGTTCTTAGTAGTATCTATTTAATTTTTTTTCCCTTCTATATTGTAAAGTGATGTGAGGTTGTCATTATTGTAGCTCAGAATTTTAAGTTTAAAGATACTTGTGTGCCAGGGCCATGCAGAATGCAATACTGGCGCCAGGAGAAATGTGATTTTCTGTGCCTGCAGAACTGAAGGTCTGCCACGTGGAAGTGGGCAGTGGAACAGAGAATTAACGTGGGGTGAGCGGGCGCTTAGAGACTGTATTTTGTACGTTTCTTGGTGATGCAAACTCCTCTGGTCTCAGCAGTAATCCCATCGGCCTACTTCTGTTGCTTAGGTTTGCTTATCTTGGGAGCCTGAAGTCTTGCTCATCATAAAGATCAGGTGACCAGTGAGATCAGCCATGTCTGTGAGGCCTCTTGAAAGTCCTCCGCCTTACCGACCTGATGAGTTGTAAGTAACTAATTTTTCTTTCTTCTAACGGGGCTTGTTATATATAAAAGAAACTTCCATCTATTAAGTCTTTGTTTTTTAGAAATTAAGCCAGGGGATTAGGGCTCTAGCTCAGCAGTTGGCCCCAAACCCATCCCCAGTACTGATTTCCCCCCACTGCCCCGCACCACACACTTTTAGGCTGGGGACATGGCTCAGTTGGTAGAGTGTTTGCCTAGCAATGATTCAGGTGGTGGCTGGGTTTGATCTGTAGTACTGCATAAGCCAGGCATGGTGGCATACACCTTAACACCTTAATTCCAGCATTTTGGAGGTGGAGGCAGGAGAATCAGCCACATAATGAGAGTGAAGCCAGCCGGGGCCACGTGTGATCCCGTCTCAAAACAACAAGCAAGGAAACAAAAAAATCTAAGCCCAGGATGGTGTGCACACTTGCAATCCTAGTGCTTTGGGGGCAGAGATAGGACGATTACCATACATTTGAGGTCGTCTGGGTCTCTGGTAGATCACAAGGCTGGTTAGGGCTATGTGGTAAGACTGTCTCAAACAATCTGAACAGTTTGCACTTAATGATGTGAATTGTACCAAAGATTTACAATGAAAAGTGAATTTCCTTCTTCTGCATAACTTCCAAAACCTCCACAGGCAACTACACCGTCTATTTTTAATATTTGCCTCAAGATACTGTCTAGGGCTAGGTGTAGTAGCTTATGCCTTTGATCCTAGTGCCTGAAAGGCAGAGGCAGATTCAGTAGATATCTCTGTGAGTTTGAGGACAGCCAGGGTTATGTAGAGAGACTGCTATAAAAACAACAACAATAACAACAACAACAACAACAACAAAACAAAAACAAAAAAAAAACCGAAGAGAGTAACACCCACCAAGGCTCAAAGTTCTTAGGTTCAATTTGGTCAAATGACAGTGGCTCTGATACAAGTTGTCAATTTATAATTAAATTATTGGAATGTGCAGAGTAATTTTTTTTTTTTTTTTTTTTTTTTTTTTGGTTTTCTGAAACAGGGTTTCTCTGTGGCTTTGGAGCCTGTCCTGGAACTAGCTCTGTAGACCAGGCTGGTCTCAAACTCACAGAGATCCACCTGCCTCTGCCTCCCGAGTGCTGGGATTAAAGGTGTGCGCCACCATCGCCCGGCTTGTGCAGAGTAATTTTTATAACGGAGATTCAGAGTCCAGCCGAGCATTCCCTGATGAGCTCTTAGTGTAGAATTGGTTTACTTTGCCACTGTTTTTTGTTTTTCAAGACAGGGTTTCTTTCTGTAGCTTTGGAGCCTGTCCTGGAACTCACTCTGTAGATAAGACTGGCCTTGAACTCACAGGGATCCACCTGCCTCTGAGTGCTGGGATTAAAGATGTGTGCCACCACTGCCTGGCACTTTGCCACTCTTGATGTAATTAACTATAGATTATGTAGTATTTTGCTCAATATTTTACTCCTTGAGTAATAAATATATAATACGTATTATAAATAATTTATGTACCACACTCGTGTGCACACGCACACATACATAACACACACACACATTCTTCTTGATGGTCCTGGGAATTGAATGCAGGGTTCTACCCCTTGTTATATAGCATGAAAATAAAACCCCAGAGACAGATATTGGAATTCAACCTGAAGATCAGAAAAGCAAAGCAGCCGAACCACTAGAGAGCTCTTACCTCTATGAAATCTTCAGACTGAAGAGAGTGAGTTCCTGTCTCATTCCACCTTATATTCCTCTCTAGTGCTGGGATTAAAGGTGTGCACCACCACTACCCAGCCTCTATGGCTAACTAGTGTGGCTGCTGGGATTAAAGGTGTGCACCATCACCACCTGGCCTCTATGGCTAACTAGTGCGGCTGTTTTGAACTGATCTTCAGGCGAGCTTTATTTATTAAAACACAAATAATATACGACTATAACACTACATCTCGTTTTTTCCTCCTTTTCTAACTTAGGTCTTTCCACTGCCAAGCACAGTGCCTACATAAGCCTGCCTGGTAATTCCAGCAGTTGCCTTTAGAGACTAAGTCCTGAGAAGAACAGGACTGCTAGGAACTGCACAGGACACCCAATAGGCTGGGGTGGGCGTTGTGTTGAAATGCAATTACCTTGTGCCACAGAGACAAAAAAAAAGCTTGATATCATTGTTCTGAAGCTGTGTGGGTCCCACCCACACATGCTGTGATTTTACTGATAAGATGTGCAGCCTCTGAGTTTTTTTTCTCTCTCCCAGTACTGGGAGTGGAACAAATATGGCCCTTACCAGGCAATACTCTGCCACTGAATTACATCACCAGCCCCATTACCTGACATTTTACGTTTCCAGATGATCGTTACATAGAGCAACATCTGGAGAACCATTGCCCTTTAATGTCGTAGAGTGGTTATTGTCCAGTACGTTTCCAAGACCAGTGGTGCCTGTATCAGCCGGAAACTCAACCCATCTCAGATTTGTCCTGCAGAGTCAGCTGTGCCCCTTTAGTCTTCAGTGGGACATTTGAAATAGTTTTATCCTGGGCTGGAGAGATGGCTCAGTGGTTAAGAGCATTGCCTGCTCTTCCAGAGGTCCTGAGTTCAATTCCCAGCAACCACATGGTGGCTCACAACCATCGGTAATGAGGTCTGGTGCCCTCTTCTGGCCTGTAGACATACACACAGACAGAATATTGTGTACATAATAAATAAATAAATAAATTTTTGAAATAGTTTTATCCATGTGGCTAATTTTATTCCAAGCAGTTTTTCATTTGAGATCTTTTATTTCCCCTTTAGCAAACCCAATCATTATGCGCCAAGCAATGATGTCTATGGCGGAGAAATGCACGTTCGACCAATGCTCTCTCAGCCGGCATACTCCTTTTACCCAGAAGATGAAATTCTTCACTTTTACAAATGGACGTCGCCCCCAGGAGTGATCCGGATCCTGTCCATGCTCATCATTGTCATGTGCATCGCCATATTTGCCTGTGTGGCTTCCACGCTCGCTTGGGACAGAGGCTATGGAAATGGCATCTTTGGCGGTAGCGTAAGCTACCCTTATGGAGGAATTGGTGGCTTCGGTGGTTATGGAACTGGCTATGGCTATGGTTATGGCTATGGTTATGGCTATGGAGGGTATACAGATCCAAGAGCAGCCAAAGGTTTCCTGTTGGCCATGGCAGCCTTTTGCTTCATTGCCTCCTTGGTAATATTTGTTACCAGTGTTGTAAGATCTGGAATGTCCAGAACAAGAAGATTTTACTTGATTGTGATCATAGTCAGCGTTATCCTGGGCATCCTGGTATTTATCGCGACAATCGTGTATATAATGGGAGTCAACCCAACCGCTCAGACCTCTGGATCTATATACGGTTCACAGATCTACGCCCTCTGCAGTCAGTTCTATACTGGAGCTACTGGACTCTACGTGGATCAGTATCTCTACCACTACTGTGTGGTGGATCCTCAAGAGGTATGAATAGCTTGTTGGTTTTTCAAGACAGGTTTCTCTGTGTAACTGCCCTAACTGTCCTGGAACTCGGTCCACAGACCAGGCTGGCTGGGATGAAAAGCATGCACCACCGCCTCATGGTGGTGTGAGTAGTTTTTGTTCTTTCCCATGACCCATCCTTCTCTCCATGAGATTAGAGATGCTCAGAATAGTGAGTATGGGAACATTTAAACATAATGTCTGAGGCCCTACTTTTAATGATGCCATAATGTTGGGGAGAGTCTGGATGCCATTGTTAAGCCATAGTTAACATACTGTTTATCTGTTTAGAGAGTACCTCAGTGGTTGGTTATGCAGTCACAGAATTGGGCAAGCATCCTTACAGTTGTGGAACATTTTCACTGTCTCCTGAGGCAATGTCTGTGTCCATTAGCATTTGCTCACCATTTTTTGGACCCACTCTGAGCAGCAACCCTTTGCCCATCCAGCTTGGGCTGTTCCCTGTTGTTAAGAATTTTCACAATATCTGGTCTCTTATGATTGGTATCTTTCACTTAGCATGATGGTATCTTTTTTAAAATTTAATTTAATTTTTTAATCTGTGTTTTTGTCATGTGTCAGTCCTTTATTTCTTTTTATTGATGAGTGATTTAAGAACATATATCACGTTTTATTTACCCATCATTTATGAACATTAAGGCTACCTCTGCATTGTCTGTGACTTCTGTTATTAGGATCCTTGATGCACAGGTTTTTGCGTGACTCCTAATAGTTCTTGAGTTGTGAGTATAGCTGCAGGGAGAATTGATGAGCTGTGTGTGGCTCTAACTTTTTGAGGTACTGTCAGTTTTCCAAAGAAGCCATTTTACAGTCTCTCCAAAAAGCTTGCGGGTCGTAACCGTCCCCTTCCTCACCAAAGCCTGTTGTCAGTCTGTCTGATTCCAGTCATGCTAATGGGTGTGAAATGGTACCTCACTGTAGGTGGCGTTTTGGGTGTGTGTGGTTTGTTTTTGGTTTTTTTGTTTGTTTGTTTGTTTTTTTTTTTTGAGGTAGAGTTTTGATGTGTATCCCAGGTCATCCTTGAATTCACAACATTCCTGCTTTAGCATTCTGAGCCCTAATTATGAGTGTGCTCCTATGCCCTGCTTGTATTTTGATTTGTTTTCCGTGATAGCCAGTGGTACTGAGCATATTTTCATATATGTATTCAACATTTATCATCATTGTATATTCACAAACTTACTTTTAAAATTAGCCTGTTTTTAGTCTTTATAATAGGCATATAAATCTCTTATGAATGATTTATATAAATATTTGTTATTTTTGCCCTAACCCCCTTTTTTTTTTTTTTTTTTTTTTTTTTTTTTTCCTTTTTCGAGACAGGGTTTCTCTGTGGTTTTGGAGCCTGTCCTGGAACTAGCTCTTGTAGACCAGGCTGGTCTCGAACTCACAGAGATCCGCCTGCCTCTGCCTCCCAAGTGCTGGGATTAAAGGCGTGCGCCACCACCGCCCGGCGCCCTAACCCCTTTTAAGTTTTTTTTTTTTTTTATGATATTCTTTACACAAAACTTTAGTTTTCATAGGCTCTTGTCTGATTTTTCTTTTGTTGTTTTTTGCTTGTGGTATCTTACCAATGAAAGTAAACATTCTTCATAAAAGTTGCTTTTTCTTTTTAATTATATCACCCTCTTTGGAGCCAGGGTCCTACTGTATAGCCCACATTTGCCTGTGAATTGTGGCCCTGCTGTAGCTCCAGCCTTTTGAGTGAGGTAGTTACAGGTGTATGAGCTACCTCCCCTGCTGCATTAAATTTTCTCCGTGCAGTGTCCCAAATGAGTTGACTGTGTGGGTGATAGTTATAGCTCATTGGTGGAAAATTTGCTTATTCTGCACAAGACCCTGGATTAGAAACATTTGGAATTGCAGATGGCTCAGTGGGTAGATGCTTGCACAATCATGATGACTTGAGTTTGGATCCCCAGAACCCATGCAAGAACCCCAAACATGCCGGGCGGTGGTGGCGCACGCCTTTAATCCCAGCACTTGGGAGGCAGAGGCAGGCGGATCTCTGTGAGTTCAAGACCGGCCTGGTCTACAGAGCTAGTTCCAGGACAGGCTCCAAAACCACAGAGAAACCCTGTCTCGAAAAACCAAAAAAAAAAAAAAAAAAAACAAAAAAAAAACAAAAAAAAAACCCCAAACATGGTGGATGTGCACACATGTAACCCTAGTGCTGACGATACAGAAGTCGGCACTCCGGGGAGTTCACTGGCCAGCCAGTCTAGGTGAAATGTCAAGCTCCGGGTACACGGAGAGTCTACTTCTTGAAAATTAAAATGAACAGTCATAGAGGAAGATACCTGTTGTTGACCTTTGACCTTTTCCTCATAGACACACACGTATATAGGCAAGTATACCCATGTGCACACCCAAGAAAGTGCACTCTTGCTTGCACTTGCGTGTACACACAAACACACAAAATTGGTTATTGATGTGAACATTTTGGAGTCTCATTTGATTCCATTAATCTATATTTCTGTCCTTACACCCATACCACACTGTCTTTTTACTTTACTGTTATGGTAAGTTTTTGAAGTTGTGAAGTATGGATTCTCTAACTTTGTTTAAAATTATTTTGACTAGATTGTGTAGATTCTGTTTTTCTTGCATTTCTATTTGCCTTTTAGGATTATCCTTTAGGATAGCCCTTGTGCATGGTAGGATAAGTTTTAGTTTTTGCAAGCTACCTGCTGGGACTTTGAAGTATTGCCCCAAATCTGTAGCTCAGTTTAGGGGATTTCTGTCATTATTGCAATTTTAAGCCTTTTTTTTTTTTCTTTCTTTTTTTTTGGGGTGGGGTGGGGTGGGAAATGTGCATTTTTCAAGACAGGGTTTCTCTGTAGCCCTGGTTGTCCTGGAATTCACTTTATAGATCAGGCTGGCCTTGAATTCACAGAGATCCCTCTGCCTCCCAAGTGCTGGAATTAAAGGCATATGCAATCATTGTCCAATGAGATTGTAAATCTTCTAATCAATGAACATAGGATATCTTTCCATTTCTTGTGGTAGTTTTCAGAATGTCGGTGCTTTTTGTCCAGGTGATTTTATGTGCTTCGGGGGTGTAACCCGTACCGTAGGCAACTGTGAGTCACCTCAATTACTTCAAACCGCGAATGCCACTGCTCCTTCCCCTCCTCTTGACTCAGGAGCTCTCATTCTTCCTCCTGAATGAGTCACTCTCTTGGGTTAGACTTTCTCCACTGTCTGCCTATCTTGATTTTGAAGACGGAGTGTTTTCCCTGCTGGTGTAGGTTTCAGAGGGCTTGCTGTTACTGTTCAGACCTGTCTGTGGTGAGGATTGCGAATTGGTAGAATCGGTTTGCCTGTCTCACTACACTCCGGTCCCTCGTAATCCTCTGGCCACTTGAAACCTATATTCTTTGAAAAAGGATGTCACTGCGAGGTAGACAGTGGGTAGGAGACCCTGCTGTTAGCCGTGAGTGGATAACTAGTACTGGTCTCGTCTTCAAGTGTGCGCAGACCAGTGTGCCACCTAATATGTCTGCCAGAAACTGGGTGAGCCATCAAGAGGAGGCGTCATTGTCACAAGGCACTGAAACCGAGGAACTTGCTAGATCGAAGGACTCATTCGTCCATTTGCTCTAATTTATAGGTTGGTTAGATTCATAGTGTTATCATTTATGTTAAGACAGATGGCGCAGTTTACATAGTGTAAAAAGGTTGCCAAACGTGCGTCATGAACAGGGTTATAGGTATGATTCTGAAATTAGCATTTTCTTTCTTTTTTTTTTTTTTTTTTTTTGGTTTTTCGAGACAGGGTTTCTCTGTGGTTTTGGAGCCTGTCCTGGAACTAGCTCTTGTAGACCAGGCTGGTCTCGAACTCACAGAGATCTGCCTGCCTCTGCCTCCCAAGTGCTGGGATTAAAGGCGTGCGCCACCACCGCCCGGCTGAAATTAGAATTTTCAAACCCTTTAGAAGAAAGACATTGATGCTGGGCATATGTCTGTAATCTTAGCACTGGGGAAGAATAAGAAGGAAGACCAAGAGGTTAAGGTCATTTTCGGCTACATAGAGGGGCTAGCCTGGGCTATTTGAGACACTGCCTCAAAAAACAAACAAAAACCCATTGATTTCATTACTGTACCAGCTATTTTCGCTTTTTTATAAAAATCTGACAGCAACTGAGGCACAGTGCCCAGAACCCATTTCCTGAGCTCTGAAGTGGGTACTGACGGGTCTACTTTAAGCAGGGTTTGAGCACAGAGTCACTTGGTTTGTGTCCATTTCTGTTTATGCGCACCCAGGTACACTTGGCGTGTGTTTTGCTAGCTTTGTCCAGTTGGTGTGGGTTAGTTTTTAATGACAGAACTAATCTGTAGAAGTTTAGTTTTGTGCCCTTAAATCACAAGTACTCAGGCCCGTTGGTAAGGGTTTTAGTTCTTAGAAGGTGGATTTCAATTAAAGCAATTAAAATTAATTATGTCCATATCTTTCTTCCCTTTTAGGCTATAGCCATTGTCCTGGGCTTCATGATACTCGTGGCTTTTGCTTTAATCATTTTCTTTGCTGTGAAAACCCGAAGAAAGATGGACCAGTATGACAAGTCCAATATTTTGTGGGATAAGGAACATATTTATGATGAACAGCCCCCCAATGTTGAAGAGTGGGTAAGTGTTAACAGAACAAAACACTTTTAACCTTCTATTAAATTTCTAATGTCTGTCCCTAATTTTTTTGTACTTTGTTAAACTTTTTGCTTAGAATTATTGTGTTTGTACATTTAATAAGTTGTTTGTTCTTTGCTCAGAATTTTTAAAAGGTTGGTAAATGGAAATCACTTCTTTAAAGGGTGAACTCATTTCTGTTTTCAGGAAGGAATACTCCCTAGAAAGTCACAGAGAACTCTTGGCTTTGCAAAATGCAAGCAACTCCTCTCCACCCCTTTTTTTCTTTGCTTTACTGTTTTGGAGAAAACCCTGTTGCCCCAGGGTTGGGGGCGGTTGGGGTCAAGCTTGGCAGAGGCATTTTGGGAATGGGATGGCCACTGTTGGTAACCTTATCAATTTTTTATATTAATAGCAGCATGGTCAACCACAGTGACTCATTCTGTATCCCATTTAGCTATCAAATACTTCAGCATGACAGAGATTACAGGAGTTTCTCTTTTAGGAGGGAGGGTAATAGATTGCAAATTTTAGCAGCCTTTAGCTGGGCAGTGGTGGTGCACGCCTTTAATCCCAGCACTCTGGAGGCAGAGACAGGTGGATCTCTGTGAGTCCAAGATCAGCCTGGTTACAGAGAGAATTCCAGGACAATCAGGGCTACACAGAGAAACCCTGTCTTGAAAAAAAAGAAAACAGAGCCGGGCAGTGGTGGTGCATGCCTTTAATCCTAGCACTCGGGAGGCAGAGGCAGGCGGATCTCTGTGAGTTTGAGACCAGCCTGGTCTACAAGTTCCAGGACAGGCTCCAAAACCACAGAGAAACCCTGTCTCGAAAAACCAAAAAAAAAAAAAAAAAAGGAAAAAGAAAAAAGAAAAAAACCAAACCAAAAAAACAAAAAACCTGAGCAAGCTGGTGTGTGTGTGTAAGATGATAAGCTCCTTTAATCCCAGCACTTTTGAGGTAGAGGCAGGCCAATCTCTGTGTGGAAACAGACTTTGTTTCTGTTGGGTTGCTGTGAGGATGAGGAGCACCTATAGAAACTTCTTTTTCCTACTTTTTCTTTAATATTTTTTTCTTCAGTCCTGGAGACTGAACCCAGGGCCTTGTGCTTGCATGCTAGGCCAGCTGTTTGCTGCTGTATCAGTATGTTTCTGTGCTTGCTCCTTTTGTTTGATCTTTGTGAGTTCGTGTGTAGTGAATTGTGTGTGTGTTCCTGCTTGTGAGTGTGGGCATATGCACTTGTGCACTGTCTGTGGATGTCGCAGGACAACCTCAGGTGCTGGCTGACATCTTCCACCTCTTTGGGGCAGTATCTGTTTGTGCTGCACCTGCCAGGGCCTTGCCCTGGGCCTTCCTGGGATTCTCCTGACTGCTTCTGTCTTACCTTGGAAGAGCTTTGATTATAGATTAGCTATTGCATTTGGCTTTTATCCGGGTTCCGGAGATCTAAATTTACATTCTCCCAATTTCCAGGCAAGGGATTTACCCATTAAGCCATCTTCCTACATTCCTGTACTTCCTGTTTTTGAGATAGCGTATCCTAACTTGCCCAGGCTGGACCTGAACTCACTGTGATCTAAGCAGGCCTCCCAAGTAGCCAGGACCTCGGGCCTTTACCACTAGATCTGGTTCTAGCCAGACTGTTTTCGGCTATGAAATTTAATTGTGAATACTGGACCCTGACTGGCGCTAGGGTAGGCTTATTGTGGCCACTGGCAATGGGGTATAGGAGGGCTTCAAAAGAGCTATGGGTTCCTGATAAACTGTCCCCTTAGCTCTAGCATTCTATATGCCAGAGTTTTTAGGAAATCTGCAAGCTTAGCTAGAAACTGTTTCTAGCTAGTGAAGAAAAAAAAAGCCATGTTAAGAAAGCCAGAAAGAGAGCAACTTATTTGCTGCAAGTGATGGGTGCTAACCCTGCCTTCTGTAGGAAGCCACTTCCTCTGTGAGGTGTGAAGCTGCCTTAGAGGGAGATTGTCCGTCTGTAGCTCCAGGCGAGGCCACCTCTGGACGGACTGGGACGTTCACCACGGACGATGAAGTCAATGTTTTGCTGAGAGTTTCTGGGTGTGTCAGTTGTTTCACTGACTGTTGGGTTTGTTTACTCAAGGTTTCGAGAGAGCTTTAAAAAAAAAATAAATAAACCAGCTCAAGGGAGCCCAGCACCTGTAATATTAGTCACGGTGAACTTTAGCCTCTCACCTGATTTAGTATCAGGAAGGTTTAATCAGTTATTAGTTCTTTTGATACCTTGGCAACAGCAGGTAGTCACTCATGGGAGTGGTGATGAGCTGAAAGATAGTTCTTTAAAAGGTATCCTCTTGGCTGCTGGCGTAGCTCGGTGGTAGAGCTCTTGCCTAACATGTCGAAGGTCCTGGGTTCAACCCCCAGCCCAATATATACCGACAAAAAAGGCAGTACCTTATAATTAGCGACTTGGGTATTGTAGCCTCGAGTAGTTTGTCTTTTCTGCTATCTTCCCTGGCTACCCAAACTCAGTCCACTGAGCTCAGTTGCACATTTCAGTTCAACCCCAGATGCAGCTGTTTGCTCCCCGTTCTCAGCTCTCTGTGCCCTTCTTCTCAAGTGGCTTCCACTCTGCCCCTGCGCTGCCCCGGAGATACCAGTCTGCGTGAGAAGCGCAGCAGTGAGTCTTTGTAGTCTTTGTCCTTTGGTCTTAACAAAATATAACAGAGTGAAAAATGAGTGTGGATTAGATTTTGATTTTATACATGCAAGGGACCTTGAGTTAAGTCTCCAGTGCTGGGGGAAAATGGGAATCTTAGTAACTGTGGAGTGCTGAAACAGGGGACTTGTATATTGGTGGGACTAAAGTAAGTGTTACTTAGTGGAAATTTATTACCATTTGAAATCTTGCCATCTCTTTTGATTTGGGATCGCTCTCCATTCCCTAGATCCTTTTGTATACCGACGGGAACATATGCAACTTTCTAAGTTCCTAGTCCTGCGTCTCTTGCATGTTGTTTCTTCTATTAGGGAATTTTTTTGTGGGTATCTTTTCTGTATCTGTTGTTCATTGTAAAGTGAGCCTACATTTGCATATTTGTCCTTTATAGTCACTGAAGTGGATGCTGTTTGTCTTGGTTACAGTTTTATTGGAAGAGACACCATAACCATAGCAACTCTTACAGGGAAAACACTTAATTGAGGGGGCTTGCTTGCAGTTTCAGGGGTTCAGTCCATTATCATCAGCCATCACGGTGGGGAGCATGGCATTATGCTGGAGAGTAGCTGAGAGTCCTACATCTTTCAGGCAACAGAGTTGACTGAGATACTGGCAGTATTATGAGCATAGAAACCCTCAAGTTTTTATGGCTTTTTTGTTTCATTACTTTAGGTATTATTGGTTTTATTATTTATGTGCTTGTTTGTTCATGTATGTATACATGTGGCATGGCCTGGATGTAGAGGTCAGAAGTAAATTTTTCAGGGATCTGTTCTCTCTGTCTGTCCTGTGTGTTGTAGAGATCGAACTCAGGTTCTCAGGCTTGGTAGCACGCTTCCTTATTTGCTGATCCATCTTACCAGCCCTGTTTTGATTTATAATTTTTTTTTGAGATAGAGTCCTGTTATATAGCCCAGGTTGGCTTTGAACTCTTTATGTAGCCCAGGCTTGTAGTGGGGAGCTGTGGGCTGCGTTCCTGCTGCCCCAGCTTCTGGTCGCCTGGTTAGCTTATGCCCTGAAATAACAACACACAAACTGTATTCTTTTAAACACTGCTTGGCCCATTATATCTAGCCTCTTCTCGGCTAACTCTCGCACCTGGACTAGCCCATTTCTAATAATGTGTGTAGCACCCCAAGGTGCACTTACCGGGAAGATTCTAGCCTACGTCTGTTGAAATAATGAGCTGCGGGGCTGCGTCCCCGGCACCCAGCCGCCCACATGGCTCATGCACCAAAATAATTACACGGAAACTGTATTCTTTTAATCACTGCCTGGCCCATTAGTTCCAGTCTCTTATTGGCTAGCTCTTACATATTGATCTAACCCATTTCTAATATTCTGTGTAGCACAACGAGTTGGCTTACCAGGGAAGATCTTAACCTGCGTCTGTCTGGAGTGGGAGAATCATGGCGACTCCTGACTCGGCTTCTTTCTCCCAGCATTCTGTTCTGTCTACTCCGCCTACCTAATTTTCTGTCCTATTAAAGGGGCCAAGGCAGTTTCTTTATTACTTAACCAATGAAACAACAGATAGAAAGATGACCCACCTCCATCATTTCCCCTTTTTTTGTTTAAACAAAAAAGAAAGCCTTTAACTTTAACATAGTAAAATTACATATAACAAAATGGTTATCAAGCAAGAATTACAGTTACAATATTTATATCTATTTTATCTCTTATCATAACTAAGGAAAACTATAACTATCTATCCATTCTTCAACTCCATCAAAGACTCCAGAAGGATATAATATTACCTAAGCAAACAAGAGATCCAAAACTCTAGAAATGACAGAGACATCTCACTGCCTGGACAGTCACCCAAAGTTCTTTTGTACCATTGGGGCATCCGTCTTCGGCCTTCAGGCCCATAGTATCCAGCAGACTCTTCCATGAAGCAGGAAATTCCAAAGACAGTTCAGTCACTTTTTGCTGTGTCCTGCAGAATGTCTTGCAGACTCTTTCATGAGTCAGGAACCCCCCAAAACCATCTCACCTTTAGGCAAGTTCAGCAGTCCTTTTTCTGCGGGTTCTTTGTTTCCAGTTCATGCATCAGTCCAGGCAAGAGCAGTTTCTTGCCCAAATGGCTAACCAACTCCATAAGGAGCCTCTTTGATGCCCATCTTCTTCTTGAAGTAGATTGGTGCTGCCAGGAGCAGAGTGCCTCATTGTCATGAAAAGCCCTAAGTTATTAAAATATTTTAAATGCCATATTCTGCAGTCTTTGAAAGATATGAAGAATGCTTATCTAACTGAAATATATCTCTATATAACTAGAAAATCTAACTAATATGACTACAAGCTTGACTATTATTGATAATTATCCATTAACAACTTATATTTCCTAATTATACATTACATTTTAAATGAACTACACAATCACAATACCTTAATCAAGATCAGAAATACATATACACATAACAAAATTGACCTTAAAGTCCATACCAATGCAAATTATTCATACCTATATCATTTCCCCCTTTAAATGTAAAAGAACATTTATAAACAATATATGGGAACATGGGTGCAGTTTTTCTCTCCAAACTGCTTCCTGCTGAATGGGGACGCTGTATTCAAATCTTTCATGGTGTAACCTGTGTGTCAGGGTCATCTCAGTTGGCAGTTGAATGAAGTAATTTTCTGAAGGTGTTCACAGCAACCTTTCAGGAGGGCGTGGTCTATCATACCATATTGGGATAGAAGAAATCCACAGGGTCGCATCCTCTGTGAAAACAAAAGAAGACCCTCTCCAAAGCATCATATCCTTAGTCCCAAATTCTGAAATCATAATACCCTTATATCCATTCTGGTTTAGCTTGGCAGCCCATATAATGAAATGTCTCTCTGTCCTTAGCTCCTTCACAGTCAAAAATTTTAAAGAAAGCACAGTAATACAAAAAATCCAGATTCTCTGTGAATTTTCCATTTTTACGTGGCTTATTTTTCTTTATTTCTTTTAATCTATAACTATCTGTACTCTGTCTCTTTAAAGACTTTATCCCCCCTTTTTAAGGGCATTAACTTTATTCTTCATATATATATTTTTCTCTCTCTCAAGCCTACGTACATTCATCCAACAGTGTCTGAATCAGTTTTATGGTACTGCCTGTGTCCTGCCCAGTCTAAACCTTAACTGCGCTGTTATTATGGTAATTACGGTAGTTCCTGCCTGAGACCAGCAGAGTTTCACAGGGCGGAGCTGAGTTGCTCCTGCATCAGAACCATTTGGTGCCCCTGAGTCACACACAGTTCCAGGCACACAGCAGTCCACATTACCATCAAGCAAGCCGTAGCACTTTACTCCAAATGCTCCATTCAAAAGCTCTGTCTCCTGCAGGAGCCAGACAGAGATTGCAATGGTGGCACAGCCCAGAAAGCCGGCATTTTAAAACAGCCAGTTTTTTTTTTTCTGCTGCTGAGTCAGGACAACTTCTTTGCGGCACGCAACCCACAAACAGCAAAAAACTGTCTTGAATTCTCTTTCTGTCCTTTTTAAGCCCTCTCAGGTTTTACGTGGAGTTCATTAGCACGTTGGGTGCCACTCTGTTGAAATAATGAGCTGCGGGGCTGCGTCCCCGGCACCCAGCCGCCCACATGGCTCATGCACCAAAATAATTACACGGAAACTGTATTCTTTTAATCACTGCCTGGCCCATTAGTTCCAGCCTCTTATTGGCTAGCTCTTACATATTGATCTAACCCATTTCTAATATTCTGTGTAGCACAACGAGTTGGCTTACCAGGGAAGATCTTAACCTGCGTCTGTCTGGAGTGGGAGAATCATGGCGACTCCTGACTCGGCTTCTTTCTCCCAGCATTCTGTTCTGTCTACTCCGCCTACCTAATTTTCTGTCCTATTAAAGGGGCCAAGGCAGTTTCTTTATTACTTAACCAATGAAACAACAGATAGAAAGATGACCCACCTCCATCATACGTCCATCCTGGGTCAGAGCTTTATCTCATCTGCCCCAAAGAGGAGAGCTATCGAGTCTGAGCTCACTTCCTCTTCCTCCCAGCATTCTGTTCTGTTTACTCCACCCACCTATGTTCTAACCTATGAGGGCCAAGCAGTTTCTTTATTTTTTAACCAATGACCTTCCTCCATCACAGGCTGGCCTTAATCTAACCTGCTGTCTCAGCCTTCCAAGTAGCAAGCATCACAAGTATGTGGACTACCACTTTTGTCTTATTGTGAAAATAAGCCCTCACTAGCTTATTGAAACTTTCTGCTTTCATCTTTATGGGGTATCTTGCTGAATTTTCCTTACCACCCACAGCTGCCAGATGGTGTGACTGTGCCGTGGTTTGCTAATGGGTAAATTTGCCATTTAATATTGCAAACAGATAAGAATAAAAAAACTATTTTGTATACCTTTCATACATGTCTGTAGTTACATAGGGTAGATTCTCCATTGTAGTATTAGCAGGCTAAAGGCTATACTCATGGAGTCATTAGATATAAAAAAATCGCCAGTCTGGGCGGTGGTGGTGTACACCTTTAATACCAGCACCCGGGAGGCAGAGGCAGGCGGATCTCTGTGAGATCGAGGCCAGCCTGGTCTACAAGAGCTAGTTCCAGGACAGGCTCCAAAGCTACAGAGAAACCCTGTCTCAAAAAACAAAAACAAAACAAAACAACAACAAAAAAGAAAGTGTTAGAGAATAGAGAAGATTGGTGTCGAACCTGAGTTGTATCGGCTGACAGCTTTTTCATTCACAGATACTGGGTCACAGAGTCTGTGGCAGAGCTTGACCTGAAACTATTTCCCGCTCTTGGGACCACCTTTTACTTGGGTTTGTTTCTACTGGGGCTTCAGGCCCACAGAAGTACATGAATACAGTTCTTGGTTCATTATATTGTTGTCTTTGTTACCTGCACAGCGTTCTTGTTACTTTGTTTCATAATTGGGGACACACATTCCCGGCCAAGAATTATAATAATAGCCTCACATTATGCTAGTCTATATATTGTACTTTCTCATCGACCTCTTCACGTCTGCCTGTTAGGAGAGCTGGGCGATGTGTGAGTTGTGTGTGTGTGTGTGTGTGTGTGTGTGTGTGTGGCTACGAATTGTCTTATCACTTGCCTTTTTTAATTCGGTACTAGATTGATGAGGTTAATTCACATTATTGTATTTAACTAGAGGTAACACTCCGAGCCCCTGTATTCCACAGTTTCATGGCGATTTCTCTAGCTCTTGTCGGTGAGCTGTTACGTTATTAAGAGCAGCATTGCTAGCTAGACCGGCATTGTGTAGCTCAGCTGCGTAGAGTGCCCGGGGCGCTGCGTGTGTGCGTGTGATCCCCGGTGCGCTGAGTGTGTGCATCTGATCCACAGCACTGCCACAGTGTAGGACATAAACACCAGCGCTCTTGCTACAAACCTCTCAACTCGCCCACTCTTGTGCAAATTTCTCTTGGCTCTGGACCCAAGCGTGGAACTTCTGGGGTGAAGAACTTGTGAGCGCACTTTTTTATAAAATAATCACAAATGTTTTCCAAAGCTTGCCCACTTACTATCTTGGTACTGTTAGACTTGATTTTTATTTATTTATTCATGTTTTTCAAGACAGGGTTTTTCTGTGTAGCTGTGGCTGTCTTGGAACTTACTCTGTAGACCAGGCTGGCCTTGAACTCATAGAGATCCGCTTGCCACTACCCCCCCACACCTCCCCCTTCCTGTCCTGTTAGACTTTATAATGTTTGTCTATCAACAGAAGAAGTGTATCACTATTGTCTTTGTTTATATGCGTGTGTATGTGTGTGTGTTTTCTTTCTACTTTATATTTTAGCAACTGTTGAGGTAGGAAAAATCCAAGCAGTGTCTCTGATATCTTGATTTTTCTAAGAGTTTTGATGGGAGCAAAGGGCACCTTTTATGAGGCACGGGATAGTCTAAGCCCCCTGCTTGATGCGCGTGTGTCATGCACGACTGACTAAGCATTGTAGATATGCCAAGCCCAAGTGCCTCCCTCACCTCAGCTATGGGGACATGTTCCTTCTCCGCCATTGTCCTGATTGTGTGAGGGAGATGATTCTCAGTGTTTGTGATGAGCTGGGGACTGGGTCAGTGTGCCACCTACAGTTCAAGCTCCCGAGGGGATGGAGGCAGGTAGGAGGCTTGAAGCCAGGAGTTGAAGGCTAGCCTGAATAACCAGTGAGAACCATCTGAAAGAAAAAAATCAACAACCAAAAGGAGCCCTCAAATGTTCTTGCGTCTTTAATGTGTTTCCTCACTCTTAATTGAGATTATTTTCCTACACATGAGCATACAAAAAACCAGGCTCTGGGGAGTTTGTGTATCATCAGTAGGCAAAGCAGATCCCTTGCTGTGGGCTTCAGTTCTTAGATAATTGGAGTAGTGGGAATCTTAGCGCTCCCTCCCTTCCTTCCACTCTTGGTGTGTAATGTTGGCTTTTGTACTTCTTATGGAAGTAAGTGATATATTAGGGAATTATTGTGAATTCTGATCCTATGCCTGGTTTTAGGTAGATAAATTCTGATGTCTTTAACCCACATGTTTGGTTGGAGAGACTGCCTGGTTCTTTTTTTTTTTTTTTTTTTTTTTTTTAAATATTTATTTATTTATTATGTTTACAATATTCCGTCTGTGTGTATGCCTGCATGCCAGAAGAGGGCACCAGACCCCATTACAGATGGTTGTGAGCCACCATGTGGTTGCTGGGAATTGAACTCAGGACCTTTGGAAAAGCAGGCAATGCTCTTAACCTCTGAGCCATCTCTCCAGCCCGACTGCCTGGTTCTTTGTGGCCATCTCTGATTCCAGCGTTCCCTGGCAAGCAGATGGAACACCTTTGCATCTCTGTTTCTTTGTGCAGTCATTTTGTCTGCCTCTCATTCTAGTGTAGGATGTAGCTGATTCAAACCGTGGCTGTTTAACTCCAGGGATTTGGAAAGGAAAATAACTGACAACAGAGAGAAGAATTTTGATGTCCTGGTTACAGGTGGCAGAAACAACTTGAATTCGCTTAGGTAAAAAGATTTTATTTAGGCCAGGCGGTGGTGGTGCATGCCTTTAATCCCAGCACTCGGGAGGCAGAGGCAGGCGGATCTCTGTGAGTTCGAGGCCAGCCTGGTCTACAGAGGGAGTTCCAGGATAGGCTCCAAAGCTACAGAGAAACCCTGTCTTGATAAACCAAAAAAAAAAAAAAAAAAAGATTTTATTTAAAACACATGAAATCTTAGAAAGAGTTGAAACAGCTTATCCTCAGTGGGCAATGGTGAGGCTGTGTACCCCTGATAGCCGAAACCAGGGGTTTTCTAAAGGTCCTTAGGACTTGCGAATTCACCTTGATCTCTTCCTGCCGGGGTAGGCCTCACTTCTTGGGAACACAGGCAGACACTTGAGTCCTTGAGATTGTTTTTCTGTTTCTTTTACAAGATTGTATGTGGCTCAGGTCACTAAGAATGACTTTGACTTTATGATCCTCCTGTTTCTACTTTCCAAGTGCTGGGATTGTATGTGTCGCTGTATCCAGCTTGAGCACTTCATACTATTCCTCTCAAACAGGCTGGAAAGGGACTATGGCCGAGTTTGGTTGGGTCTCAAGGCCTCCTTGCACTAACCTGCTGTGGCCACATGGTATGACTTTTGTGTAGAACGAGGAAAGAGTGTCTAGAAAAATAATGCTGAGGACAGTATGCACTCTAAGTATGCTACTTAAATTAATTGTGATTTCTCCTTTGTGTTTATATGGAATCATCTGAGCCAGAGTAAGTTCAGGGTACAATCTGAATAGCTTACGAGCTTCTGAGTAGGTTGGAATGTGTTTGTTGGCTTCTCTTATTGAGGCTGCCATGTTCCTCTGATCCCTTTCTGCCTCTTTATGAGAGCAAGCACTATGCTCTAAGGGATCGAGAGTGACAGAGGAGAGACTACTTGGCTATGGCTGTTAGTTGAGAAGGTCTAGCACCCTTGACTCCTCAAAGACAGAGTCATTCATGCTAGTTTTTCCATTAAAATCCCTTTACCAAGCCTGCAGTCTTAGACAGTTGTAACTATAGGAACATGAGTATTAAATGCGTATTCACGTTCTGGATAAATACAACGCCACAGGCTTGGGAAAAGTTACACTTCTATGGTAAATATTTAAAAGTTCACTGTGAACATGTGCTTGAGATCAGTTCTTGTTTAATTTTTAATTTTTCCAAGGTATGTGCCATCACGCCTGGCCTTGAGATCAGTTTTTATTGCTGCATTATCTAATGAAGTGGCAATTGAAATTCAGAGCCGAGTTTCAGGTACTCCCACTGTGGTTAAAGAATCTGTGACTAAGGGTCTCATGAGGATGATGAAAATCTGAGAGGCAGGTGTTCCACGGTGATAACGATGGTTGCTTGTTGTGGCGACAGATGGGCTTAGATGCTGATCACTCAAACTCTCTCTAGTGGAGGGCATCAAAATGACTTGGGTTTGAATTTTATAACTTTAATTTTTTGACAGAAGAGGTTTTTTTTTTTTTTTTTTTTTTTTTTTTTTTGCCGTGAAAGTCTAGAGTTGGGGCAGGATTTGTGCATTCGTACCTTGTTGCCTGTGGTCACCCCAGAATAGCTTTCTGTGTCCTTGACTTCTAATGAGGGTTTTAAATAGAATAGGTTAGTTCTCTAAACAAGGAAAAACAAAGTTCTATCCATAGTTAAGCTGGTGTAACAATGAAAGGGTAGCCAATATAATTATACCCAATAATTTTTTTTAAATTTATTTATTTATTTATTATGTATACAATATTCTGTCTGTGTGTATGCCTGCAGGCAAGAGAGGGTACCAGACCCCATTACAGATGGTTGTGAGCCACCATGTGGTTGCTGGGAATTGAACTCAGGACCTTTGGAAGAGCAGGCAATGCTCTTAACTTCTGAGCCATCTCTCCAGCCCCCCCAATAATTTTTAAAAACAGCTTCAAAGAAGTTTATTTGATGTACAGTAAACTATACATATGCACTGATGTGCCTTGATTTTATATGGTGGGTTATATCCTGATAAAATCATTGTACATTGAAATTATAAGTAAGACATATATTGAATACATCTACACCCAATACATTTCAGTTAGGACAGTAATCGTAACAGTAACAGCGTGGGTAAGAGTATCCAAGATGTAAGTACATAAATGTATCATTGCGGTGTGACTTAGTCCTATCTACCCTGCTACAACCTTTCAGTGAAAACAGATTTTTTTTGAAGGCTTCCTATGTCACCTCCCGGCAGCATGTATAAGTCCATAGTGGGAGACAAATGAGCATGGCCAGGCTGGAGTGAGTTGGCATGGCTGGTTATCAGTGTCAGACAACTGACAATACTTGAATAGCTTTTCCAGTCTTGCTCAGTACAGCATTCTTGGCTCTACCATTGGTATACTAGACTCTCACTGTGGAAGAGATGACATGGTGGTCATGGTCTCTGGTGGAACTAGGGTAAAAGAAGTAGCAGCGGCCTCGCTGGCTTTCTGAACCACACGAGTGGAGTGTTGCAGTCGACCCTGACTGTTCCAGCTCCGTTGTGAATGGAGAGAGGTTGGAGGACAAGAAAAGGGCAGAGCGTTCTTCGGGGAGGAGGAGGAGGAGTTGGTGTGAGAGCTAGAGAGTGCTTCTGTGGTTCTCTGAAAGCTGGAATTCCTAGATTTCCAGCACCAAGAGTTGATGTTTCTAAGCTCAGCCATGTGGATAGGTGTAATGACCTAAACAGGGCATGGCTGTCTGTAGAACAGAGTATCCGTCCCACATCAGAGGCTCTCCTCCTCCTCGTTGCCATCAGAATCCCCTGGAAGGCTTGTTAGAGCAGTTTACTCTGCCCCACGCCCCCTGGTTTCCGACTTAGTGGGTTTGGAATGGGGTTGAGCATGATTTGAGAACGCCTGCTTCCTGAAGTCTACCCACAACGATTACACTGCAGGTCTGTTTAGCCTTTGAGTTAATATAGGCGGAAGTATCCTCTGCACCATGGCATACTTTGTACACTGTACTATAGTAAACTGAAGGGCACTGAAGGGTATTTGGAAAATCAGGTGATGGCTGACTCAGGGATATTTCTGGCTTTTCAGCTCTCCTGTAAAGAGCCATAGCCTGAAGTGCCTCTGTATTAAGGTTCAGCCTTCACCAGGATTTGTTTCTGCAGCAAGCAGCCATGGATTAGATAACCAATATGGTTCACTCAGTGAGAATAAGGTGGTTTCTCCACCTTGCCTGCTTATAGCCCCTGACTTGCTTCTAAAGCTCTGATAGCCCAGTGACTTAGAATTTGCCCTTGATACATGGACAGTTTCTTTGGGCAACCTGCCACTGCTGCTGAGCAAAGGCCTTGGTGCAGCTGAGCAACTTAGACCAATCCGTCTTTCCAACTTGGTCTATGGACTCTTAATTCATGGGATTGGTTCACATGGGAACATTTCAAACAAATCCAAAGTGAAAAAAAGAAATAGGAAAAGAACTTTGAGAGGCATTCTGAGCTTTTTCAGGGGTGAGCATCTGCAGGTATAAAACACCAGGAAACGGGAGAAACAAGTTGGACCGCTTACTGTTGAGACCTTGTAAGGATAGTGACGGTGGGTTGGGCAGGTTGTAAAACTGGAGATGGCCCTTTGAGATTAGCCTGCTTCTCTCTGTGCAGGGCTTTCTCCGCACGTCTCCTACCTACCAAGCAGGAAGAGAACCATCCGAGGTGGATTTCTCACAATCACTAGAGACTAAATTCTGTGTAAAATTTACTGCTCTCACAAAGTTAGACAAGTAGAGGTTTCACCTTGCATCTCATTAGTGCTCAGCAGCTTTACCGTAGCCCTAAGGACGAGCTTCCTTTGTTTCGAGGACAGGCGTGCATCTCAAGCTGAGGTTGAGCTAAAAGGGAACAGCTTGTAGTGAGAAGGGACAAGACTTGGATTCCATAGCAACCATTTCACCTGTTTTACTCTGAACAGGTTTAGTTCAGTTTCCTCCTCAGAAAATGTTGACATCCTATCTACCTGGGTGGTGCCAAATAAACGTGATTAGACTGCTTGGCACATGAGAGACACTCAATAGATGAAGTTCCCTTTCCTCCTTAGAAGTAGATGACTTTTGTCGCATTGCTAGACTGGCTGGATGTGGGTCCAGCCTGACTGTCCACATGTGAGCTTGTAGCGAAGGCAGGGTGGAGAGGAAAATGGAGGGTGGCTGTCTGTAATTGCGGCATCCTACTCATCACAAATTATAGGAGATTGATTTTGATGAGAAAAAGTGTTTTCCCCAATCTTTGAGCTTTTTATTGGCTCTGACTTTAGGGGGTCAGGGTGGAGAAAATAGGGTTCACAGAGCCCGTTGCTCTATCTTGTTTCCAGCGAGGAAGGCAGAGACCTGGTAGCATCGTGCCCCTGCACTGTATTGCTCTGAAACAAAGCCCTTCCCGCTTGTTTTCCTTCTGGTATTCCACAGGGTGCCGGATGTTTTCATTAACACTAGGAGGGAGAGGGGGAGGGTTAAACAAAGTCACAAGACTTTGTTCACAGGCGACGTAATTGTCATCCTTCTAATGAGAATAATTAAATTTTGATTAAAATTTGTCCTCATTATACTTACTTCTTGTGTGGCTCTTTGAAATAAATATATTGTATTTTGACATTTCAGAACAGGTTCTTTTGCGGGGGGAGGTGGGGAGGCGCAGGGTCTCACTGTACAGCCCTGGTTGTCAGGCTGGCTTTGAACTTGCAAGTATCTAATTGCTCTGCCTCCCAAGTGCTTGGGATTAAAGGCATGTCCCATTATGGCCAGATATAGTTCTTTTTCTATCGATGTACCCTGTGCACCTCCAAAAATTAATTATTCCATTCTTTAAACTGGTTTGTGTGAGGTATGTTTTTGAGATAAGCTTTTCCACTTAATCTCAAGAGCGAGTCTGTGGCAGGTATTCCTTGGTTGGCTGGATTCTGAGGGTGGATTTCCATTTCCTTTCTCTGATCTTTTTCATGCGTGAAGACCCTGGAGTGGAGACTTGGCCAAGGGTTTGCCGCAGGACAGATCTTAATTTGTATTTTCGTTCTACTTTCTTTACCTCTCGTTCCCCAGAGGCAATCTTTTTATAGCATGCTCTGAGCTTCTTTTTGTTACATTTATTTATTTGTGTATCTGTGTGTGCATCTGGGGGTGCGTGTGCTTGTGACATAGCATATGTGCGTAACTCAGAGGACAGTGTGTGGGAGTTGGTGCTCTCCTTCCTCCATGTGAACTCAGGTTCACCTTGAAGGCCGGGCTCTGGGCCTCTGACTTGTGCAGACACTGGGCAGGGCTTGCAGACTCAACAGCAAGGCTGCACACATTACTATTTTTATTGGGTCTAGGTCCTTGGGAAAGTTATCCAATCCCCTAAGCCACAGCTTCCTCATTTCTGAGAGAGGTGTCACACCTGTAGGACTGTGCCTAGGAAAAGGTCTGTTGGCTGTGAGCGTTGTTAGCTGTCCAGTCCCGTAGCTCGTTAACAGGAGTTAGAGATGAGTGAGCCATTGGCGTGAGTAAGCGACTGCGTGGCACTGAATAGGCGCTCTGACTGGAGGTTTATGGAGCTAGATGTGGGGGATAGAGGTTTGTACCTCACCCTGCAGCCCCTCAGGAGCTGGCTGCACTTGAACCAAGATTTGGAGCAAATCTTGAGGGATTAGCAGGCAAAGAAAGGGGGAAGGGCATTCAGGACTGGGGCTCTGATAAAGTTCATGCTGGAGGGGACGGGAAGGGAGTGGATCCTGGAGAAATGAAGACGGGCTTTGAAGAAAAGGAAGCCTTTTATAGTTCTGATGAGGTCTCTAGAGTAAGGGCAGGCCCTTGACTGCAAAGCATTTGCCGGAGAGGGTGTTTTGTTTTGTTGTAAGAAATTCACTGGGAGCCAAGAATGGCTCCCACCAGGGCCTCCTGCGGTGGAATCTAAGTCCACTCCCTGGAAACCCACCTGCTGGCTTGGCTGTGGCCCTGAATTCCACTTTCAGAGGGAAATGATTCCATTCCTCTCTAACCCTGAGTAGGAAACAGTGAAGGAAGTCACTGAGTACTCCCACAGCACAGAACACAAGATAGAAGAGGCCCTATTGCAGAGACGCACCCTATAGAGATGTTGATAATAACTGCAAGGGTATAAAATAGCAGAATAATCCAAAAGCTCAATTGGATCTAAAGGATTTTTTTTTCTTTCTTCCCTCACTCTCCTCTCCCAAGTCGGGTTTCTTCTCTGTGTAGCTCTGGCTGTCCTGGAACTTGCTTTGTAGAGCAGGCTGGCCTTGAACTCACAGAGATCCACCTGCATCTGCCTCCCCAGTTCTGAGATTAAAGGCATGTACATTCCCCCATTTCTTTTTTTTATTATTAGTAATGATGTAATGATTTTATTTTTTCAAATATCTTTTTTGAATTTTTTAATTGTTTTTATTGAGCTATACATTTTTCTCTACTCCCCTACCTTCCTCCCTACTCCCCTTCTACCCTCTCCCATGATCCCCACACTCCCAGTTTACTTAGGAGATCTTGTCTTTTTCTACTTCCCATGTAGATTAGATCCATGTTTGTCTCTCTTAGGGTTCTCTTTATTGTCTAGGTTCTAGGTTCTCTGGGATTGTGAATTATAGGCTGGTTTTTCTTTGCTTTATGTCTAAAAGCCACTTACGAATGAGTTCATATGATATTTATCTTTCTGGGTCTAGGTTACCTCACTCAATATGACGTTTTCTAGATCTATTTACCTGTTCCCCTATTTCTTTAACCCTTTGATTATGAATAAATGGTTTCTTGGGTTGTTTTTTTCCTAGGTTAAAAATGTGTCTGCAGGCACACAAGACATGCCTCCACCGCCATCTGACTATGCAGAGAGAGTTGACAGTCCGATGGCATACTCCTCCAATGGCAAAGTAGATGGCAGGCGGTCCTACCCAGAGTCTTTCTATAAGTCAACACCAATGTAAGTAGCACCTTAATTGGATAGCATTTGTCTAGAGAGGAGTATTGGATTGATTAATAAAGGAACTGCTTTGGCCTGTTGATAGGGCAGAACTTAGGTAGGCGGGGAAAACTAAGTAGAATGCAGGGAGAAAGGAGGTGGAGTGAGGGAGAAGCCTTGTATCCCATTGAACTCAGCTGGAACTTTAGCCGGTAAGCCATAGCCACGTGGCGATACACAGAAATGTGTTAAATTAAGATGTAAGAGTTAGCCATTAAGAAGCTAGAGCTAATGGGTCAAACAGTGACTTAATTAATACAGTTTCTGTGTGATTATTTTGGGGCTAAGCAGCCAGGAACCAACGAGCAGCCCACGCCCCTTACAACAAATTGGCGTGACAATGTGGTGGACTAAATCCACGTAAAACCTAGAAAAGCTTAAAAAGAAATCCTGGACGCATTATTTCGGGGCTGAGCAGCTGGAACAAGCGGCCTCCTCCAGCAGGCCTATTGCTTTGTACCATCCTTCTTTACACTGTTGTGAATCACAAGGCCGAGAAGCGACAGGGCCATTCTTTAAAAAGTACCTACTGGCCGGGCGATGGTGGCGCACGCCTTTAATCCCAGCACTTGGGAGGCAGAGGCAGGCGGATCTCTGTGAGTTCGAGACCAGCCTGGTCTACAGAGCTAGTTCCAGGACAGGCTCCAAAGCCACAGAGAAACCCTGTCTCGAAAAACCAAAAAAAAATAAAAAAATAGGCCGGGCGGTGGTGGCGCACGCCTTTAATCCCAGCACTTGGGAGGCAGAGGCAGGTGGATCTCTGTGAGTTCAAGACCAGCCTGGTCTACAGAGCTAGTTCCAGGACAGGCTCCAAAGCCACAGAGAAACCCCGTCTCGAAAAACCAAAAAAAAAAAAAATAAAATAAAATAAAAATAAAAAAAATAATAAATTAAAATAAATAAAAATTACCTACTGGCACCAGGCAAGCAGGCCACAAACCCTCCTTCCTCTTACAGTGATCTTTGCTAGAGGCTTAAGCACTACTTGGAAATTCAGGATGCGGAGGATGAGACCCCCTTTCATCTGCTAATTATACTGAAGGGTCAGATATGTGGCTTTTCAAGAGGAATAGGGTTCTGTGCTCTGCTCAGAAATGAGTGTGGAAGTTAGCTAAGCAGAGATGTGTGGCGACTTGGTTTTCTCCCTTTGCCCGTGATTATTGGGTCTCATAGACAGGAAAGGTTGCCTGTCAATCGGCTCTATTCACACACGTGTCTGCTAAACTAGAAAGCACGATTTGAAGCCCAGAATTTTGGTTATTCATCTGTTTTTCAACATTTAAAACAAAATACCCAAAGCAGACTTACTTTGTAAACCTCATAGTTGGGGAGGTAAGGGCACTGGCACCTGCTTGGCTCTGGTGAGGACCTCGTGGTGCTGATAACAATTATGGGGCACGAGAGAGAGAGTCACGGGTTGAGATGGACCTCGGTCCTCTTGAAAGGAGACACTCTTTTTCTTTTTTAAAAATATCTATTTATTTATTGTGTATACAGTATTCTGCCTACATGAATGCTTGCAGGCCAGAAGAGGGCACCAGATCTCATTACAGATGGTTGTGAGCCACCATGTGGTTGCTGGGAATTGAACTCAGGACCTTTAGACAAGCAGGCGGTGCTCTTGAGCCATTTCTTCATCTGAAAGGAGACACTCTTAGTGACCATAAAACTCTCCCAGTGGGCTCCGCTGCTTTAAGGTCCACAGTGCAGCCCGACATCACCGTCTTAGGGACTGGCGTAACTAAACTCAGGGCGGATTCACGGGGACCCCATCCGAACCATAGGGTTTTCTTTATGCTTTATGTTGCTGGAATGGGGCTTGGGCCGTTCTCCAGCTCTGCCCTCTGCCACACAGTCAGTTTGTCTTGTAAGCCTGGGCAGGCTCCACTCCAAGGCTGCTGCTGCTCTTGTGGTGATCCTATGGCTGGCGTTTCCAAACTGCTGGGGTCTCTGCTGCGACTGGGCTGTACTTTTACCTCACCTAGGCGCTCTTGTGTTGCTGAACCTCAGCTTCCCTGCGTAATGCCTTCAGTCCCTCTCCTTTGACTGCTACCGAGGCTGTGTCTTCACCAGAGTTCTCCTCTGGCCTCTCACAGTGCCAAATCTTAACTGCTCCATGACCCCTTTATGCCTTTAAAACAAGTACCACCCAGGTGATGCTTACACTACCAGATTTGGCTGCCAACATGAGGTACAACCTTGGCCGCCTCTGGAACACAGCTTCCCTGTGCTTCTGGAAACATTTCCCTGAAGATTTCACCTCAGTGATGCTGGTCTCTTCCTCTTTTCTTTTTTGTTTTGTTTTGGTTTGGTTTTTTGAGACAGGGTTTCTCTGTAGCTTTGGAGCCTGTCCTGGAACTAGCTCTTGTAGACCAGGCTGGCCTCGAACTCACAGAGATCCACTTGTTTCTGCCTCCCGAGTGCTGGGATTAAAGGCATGCGCCACTACTGCCTGGCACTGGTCTCTTCTTAATTACTGCTAATTTCTCAGTTTCAGCTGACCAGCACTGATGATCCCAGTAAAACAAAGGTTTTACTTTAGTCCTCTGGTCTCTTGCTAATCACTCTGATTCTTCATCCCCAGCTGACCAGAACCCACAGATTCTTTACATAAATGACCTGAATCTTTGCTTTGCTTCCCTCTGAAACTTCACCAACAAGGTCTGCTCTAAACATTCTTATCTTCAGAGCTCCAGTAGAACAGCTGACTGAGCTCTGAAATAAATGACTTTTCTAGGCCAAAAACACAATCCTACCCAATACAATATGGTCAGGTCTGTCATAGCAATACCCCATTATCCTGTAACAACTTGTCTTAGTTAGGCTTACTACTGCTGTGATGAAATACCATGACCGAAGCAACTTGGGGAGGAAAGGGCTTATTTGACTTACACTTCTTTTTTTTTTTTTTTTTTTTTTTTTTGATTTTCGAGACAGGGTTTCTCCGTAGCTTTTGGTTCCTGTCCTGGAACTAGCTCTTGTAGACCAGGCTGGACTCGAACTCCCAGAGATCCGCCTGCCTCTGCCTCCCGAGTGCTGGGATTAAAGGCGTGCGCCACCACCGCCCGGCCCTTGACTTACACTTCTATATCATTGTTTATCAATGAAGGAGGTCAGGACAGGACTCATGCAGGGCGGGAACCGGGAGGCAGGAGCTGATGCAGAGGCCCTCAAATAGGCCAACCATATTCAAATGTTTTATTTGAAGCCTGGCATAGTGATACATAACTGTAGTCCTAACCCTTGAGGAAGTGGAGGCAGGAGGCTCAAGAGTTCAAGGTTATCCCCAGCAATATTGTGAATTTGAGGCCAGGGCTGCAGGATACCCTGTCACAAAAACAAACAAAGCCCTTCAAAGCAAAGAGCAGTTGCAAAACCTTGTTTTACTGCCTCAAGCAACAAAGCACATACAGTAGCTGGTGGTGTGGGTAGCGTGTCGGAGAGCTTGTCAATCATTGACACTCATGGAAGCATAGCACTGACGCAACACAGGCAGCTACCTTGGCTGCATAGATTTTGACAGAAGAAATAGATACTGCCACCTGTGTTTTCCCAACCGCACATCCATCCCCCAGAGCTTTAGGGTCGGTAGAGCTTAAGTGTGGTTAGAATGCTAAGGCCTTGAGAGTAGTGAGAGCCAAGCGGCCCTAGAGACCGGTCAGCCTGGGAGATGGAATCTCAGCTTCTGGATTCTGTAATTTGGAAGCAATTGAAAGGGGGAAAAGAAACAGCTTGATGGTTGTCTAGCATTCATGAGGCCCCAGGTTCAATCCTGAGCATCAGCCACAGAGGGAAAAAGGAAAAGTGGGGGGGGGGCAAAAGCTTCAGACTTTTTAAATAGTGGATTTGAATAGCCAGGCTGATAACTTAGAAAGCCTAGCCCTTCCTTTGTTCCTTTCTGTTCTTGCTGTTTACAGAGCAAAGTAAAACTGTTTCTGGTACTTTCTGTTGCTGCACTGGGCTTTGTTTTCATGCTCGTTGCAGGAACATTACATGCAATTTAAAATCTGATGCAACGTGAAATAATTACATTAGAAACATAATGAGTGTTCTAGTAAACCTCCTGTTGATTCTATGTGGCTTTAAGATCAACACAGAGAGAGTTAAAATACTTAATAAACACCTTCCTTTGAATGGCGGGGGTTTAGACAGGTCTCACTGTGTAACCCACCCAGCATGGCCCAAAGAGTCTCCTGCTTCAATCTCTTGAATGCTGGGGTGACAGGCATTTGTCACTCAAAAACCAGGAAGCATTTTAGTTTAAATATTGTAGTTTTTCAAACTTTGATAATCTATATGCAGTATCATAAAATTAATGTTGCAAACAGCCTATCTCCTTTGGATAAGCTGTATCTTTCTCCTCACACCGCATTCCAGGGACTGGAAGAACCTGTAGAAAAGAATTGTGCTCATTTTCCTAACAGCCTTTTGTAGAGTAAGTCTCTGGCACAGGCCAGATAAACACTTCTTGTTTGAACGTCCTAAAAGGAAGCATGACATCCATTTTTCTTAGATGTTTAAGCACGGACTCCCTCCCCCAATCACAGCTTTAAAGCTACTTGTGTATTAGTGGGTTCTGAATTAGTGCCAGACTGAATGCAGGAAGCCAGGCATCTGTGCTCAGCGGATGAGCTCCTCGGATGGGTGCCCCCGAGGGTGGGTGTCTCACCGCCCTTTCGGGTGCGTGCAGGGAGGTGGCAGAGTCTCTGAGAGTGGCCCATGTTTCCACTAGGGTGCCTGAAGTGGCTCAGGAGCTTCCTCTGACCTCACCTGTGGATGACTTCAGGCAGCCTCGGTACAGCAATAGTGGGAACCTAGAGACACCTTCAAAAAGGGCTCCCACAAAGGGACGAGCAGGAAAACCGAAGAGAACGGATCCAGAGCACTATGAGACGGACTACACGACAGGCGGCGAGTCCTGTGACGAGCTGGAGGAGGACTGGGTCAGGTAAGGCCTTTCTCCTCTCCTAGAGCCGCCTAAGCGTTCTGGTTATCGTTGTGATCGACTACCCAGGTTTAGGGTTGTTGCCTTTGAAACTGGGGTCATGTTGCCGTCTCATTTTTTGCCCCCAAGACCTGGAAATGGTTTTCGGGTTGCGTTTTTCTTTGATGCCCTTTTATAAAACAGAAGTGGAAGGGTCTATTTGGCTGTAACCGTATTTCTCTCACACATAGTCTCTCTGAATTGGCTCTTCTACCAGTAGACACTCAAGGAAGACTTTCAAAGAAATAAAACTTGGGTTTAGGGAAACTGTGTTGGACTGATTATAAAATTTTCCAATCACACAGGCTTTCCTTCAAATTACACTTTCATGGTGAGTCCCTGAGTTTCTTTTAAAGTTTAATCCAAAGAACTCTTGTGACAGTTTCGTAAGCAGTTAAGGAAACAGTTTAGTGTTGCGCCAAAGTTGTTGTGTTAGTCTGCTATCACCAGACACACAGGTGTGATGTGTATTATGTAGCCTTTTCCTGTTAGGTGTCTGACACTAGAACAGATGTCTATTTTTTTTTTCTTGAGACAGGGTTTCTCTGTGTAGCCTTGAGTGTCCTAGAACTTAATCTGTAGACCAGACTGGCCCGAACTCAGATATCCGCCTGCCTCTGCTGCCCGAGTGCTGGAATTAAAGGCATGCACCACCACTGCCCCAGTCATCAGAAATTTTTGCACTATGAATGGTGGTTCATAAACCTTGCTTCTCAAGGTGTTAAGAGCATAGATAGCTTGACATCCTTTACTTATGATTCTCATACTTTGCATTCTGTGCTCACAGAATCTTTTTGACCGATTTATTTACCTGTGAAGTACTTATTGGTCTAAATTGTATAATGGAACATCTAACTAAAAACTCTGAGAAATCTCAAGTTTCTGTTTCCTTTTAATTAAAAGATAAAATTTTTCTGTCTGTCAAATGAAGACATTTTATTGACTGTTAGAACTAAAGTTTAAGTCCCATATTCCGTGAAGCTTTATCTTCCTGTGAAATAATTCCAAGTATTTTCCCTGTGGATGATTTGATGTTTCAGCTTCCTATACAAGGAATAGCTAGCACATTCAGAGATGCAGAATGTATCTTAGAGATTGCTTATTACATTTTTCTTTATCTGGGTGAGGCACTGTGTGTATGTGCATGTATGTGTGTGCATGTGTGTATGTGTGCGCATGTGTGTGTATAGGTCAGAGGACAATTTGAGGGAGTCACAGTCACTCACTTCTCTCCTTACACCAAGCACTTCTACCCACAGAGCCATCTTTCTGGCTCCAGAATTCCAGCATTAATTCATCATATTTTCCTGACTTGCAAGCTTATTTATGCAATGAACATGTTTTCATAGTTTTTTTTCTGTTTGGTTTTGTTTTTTTTAGTGCCGGAGATTGGACCTAGGATGTTACACACACTAAACACACACTTTAGTGCTGAGCTACGCCTCCAGCCTCTGTGTGTACATTTTTAATGCATGCTTTTCTAATGACAGAACAAGATAAGCTGTTTCCACTTGGGAAAAATACAACCAAAAATAAACAAATAAGCTGGGCTGAAGAAGGTAGGTGGTGGCAGGAAAGAGCCACTCCTAGCCAGCTCTTTGGCAGTGCTCGAGCATTTGTGTTAAGACTTTAAACCCAAGTGTTTAAACCATGTAGCATCCTTAGTGAGAATTAGCACATTTTTATTGGCCTGGAACCTTAGATTTCGTGACTTTTGCCTAAAAAGTATAATTATTCTTTTTGTGTGATAGTGGAGTTTGAACTCAGAACCTTGTGCATGGTGTTGGCAAATGGTCTGCTACTGAGCTGTATCTTCAGGTCTGAAGTCATTCCAGATGGCTTATCCAGAACGTTTAGCAAGGGAGCACAGCCCTGTGACCAAATGATGTTCTCCTTTACGGGAAGACATCTCCTTGACAACCACTTAGCTACTTCAGACTAGGTGCCTGTGCAGCTGATGGGGTGACAAGCCCTATCGGCCACGCACCCTTAAGGTCTCTGAATAGTTCTTCATAGAATTTAACTGTATCCCCCCTCTGTCTCCTTGGACACGACAGAAAACAAGAGAACATGCTTCCACACTCCTTACCAGTGTGTTGCCTTTGAGGGAAGCCTCCATCTTTTTCTTTAGCCCTGAACCATCTCTCCAGACCCAACCACCCGCTTTTTGTGTGTGCAAAGGGTGCTCATGTAACTGTGTCCTCCACTGCTTCTCAGGGAATATCCACCCATCACTTCAGATCAACAAAGACAGCTCTACAAGAGAGACTTTGACTCAGGGCTCCAGGAGTACAAGAGTCTACAAGCTGAGCTCGATGAGGTCAACAAGGAGCTCTCTCGTCTGGACAGAGAGCTGGATGACTACAGAGAAGAAAGCGAGGAGTACATGGTAAAGACCACGCCTCATTTTGTCTGTCGTTTTGGTTTTGTTTTTACAGGCAGGGTCTCACGTACCTCAGGCTCCCCTCGCACTCACTGTGTAGCTGAGGACAACATTGAGTCTTCCCTTCTCAAGACTGGGATTTCAGACATGTACCCCACCTTGCCTAGCTTCAGAACACACACACACATGCACACACGATAAATAAATTGATTAAAAAGTCACAATGCAACAATCTAGATACATAAATATCCCTCTCTATTTAGAAAAACTGGCCACATTAAATTTTTTTCTATTTATAAATACAGGTCATTTTTACTGTAAAAACCTCAATTCAAAATTGGGCCCATAAAAGTATATCCCTTACATGGGGCTTTTAATCCCAGCACTAGGGGGAAGGGGCAGGATCTCTGTGAGTTTAGCCCTTCTAGTCTGCATACTGAGATCTATGCTAGCCAGAGCTATATGAGGGGTGGGGGTTCCCCCTTAAATTTCTACCTCATACTCCAGAAAAGCTTTGTTTCCAAGAGAATGCCAGGAGTTCAGGTAGGCAGACACAGTCCGAACAGTTAAGAGCACTGGCTTGTCATCCAGAGAACTGAGGTTCAATCTCCAGTACCCAGGGTATCTGATGCCCTCTTCTGGCCTACTTAACCACCAGACGTAAGTGATGTGTGCAAACTTAATCTGCAGGCAAAGCACCTGTATGCAAAAATTTAAATTAAAATTAAGCTGGGTGTGGTAATGTACACCTTTAATCCCATCGCTGAGGAGGCAGAGGCCGGCAGATCTCTGTGGTCTACAAAGTGAGTTCAAGTACAGCCAAGGCTGTTACACAGAGAAACCCTGTCTTGAACTCCCCACCCCTCCAAAAAAAGAATAAAAGAGAAAGACAAGAAAGCATCATTAAGCAGGCACTGGAAGCATTCACCAAACATTGACTGGGGAAATTCCTTTAAAGGCAACCAGCTGGAGTTCCTGAAAGACTCCCAGGGCAGAGCTGCAGTCCTCTTGTCAGGCTCCAGCAGAAGAACAAATAACAGCAGGGAGGTAACTTTGTCACACTAGGCCTTGCAGACATCCAGCAGAGACATTGGGAAGCCTCTTTAAAGCTGTTGTTCCTAACTGAGCTTTCTCTGCATGGATGAGCCTCCCAAGCTGAACTTTAGCTTCTGGGAGCCCCCAGCAGACACTGTTACATCTGGGATAAACAATAGTCGCCTCTGTTGGAATGGTTCACTCTCTAGCTCTTCTCAAGGACACATTGTTGTTGCTCTTTGGCTGTTTTGCTGTTCACTTCCCTCATGGTCACGAAGTCTGAGGCTGGTGAGTCCATTCCCTGATAAGGGGTTTTGAAGGACATGGCACAAACACGCTTGGTCTGAAGGGAACGGACAGCCCTGCTTCCAGAGCCGGCTTCTCACCAAGCTCAAGCTGTATGTGACAGTTACCAATATAATGCCCATTGTAGTGGCCCAAATTGTTCTGATTTGACCATGGGGATGTCTTTGGTTGCTCCCTATGTCTCTTTACCGTCATCCTTTGGGTTCTCATCTTTATGAGACAAGGTCTCATATGTCGCTGTGTAGCTCAGGTGAGCTTGAACTCCTCTTGCTTAGTACCGTATTAAAGGTGTGTGTCCTCACACCTGGCTTTTCTTTAAAGATTTATTTGTTTATTATGATACAGTTTCTGTCTGCATGCATGCCTGCAGGCCAGAAGAGGGCACCAGTTCTCATTACAGATGGTTGTGAGCCACCATGTGGCTGGGAATTGAACTCAGGACCTCTAGAAGAGCAGTTAGTGCTCTTAACCCCTTAGCCATCTCTCTAGCCTCCTGGTCTTTTCTTTTGCAGATAGATAACATGCTAGACAAGCTCCTTGCTGGCTGGCACTGTTTCTTTCCTACTCCTTTACACAGAAATGGTTTGTGGTTATTGTTTCCTATCAGTAAGAAATGTCTCCTTTTATTGACACAGGATCTGGTTCTGTAGCATAGGCTGACCTTGAACCCTGTATCCTCTTGCCTCCTACCTACTGGGATTTCAAGTTTGTGCCATCATGTTTGACTTCTTAAAACGTTTATGCATAAAAGTAGCTATACAGTTTTCAATTTTATGATTCTGTCATAATTTAGTGAAGAGTGTATATAATGCTTTGAAAATGTGTGTTTCTGTGTAGTGACTACAAATGCCAGAATATGAAACTGTTTTTCTAGAGAGCATGAATTTAAAACATTTCAATTGTCTGTCAGGATTTTACTGAGAACACTTCCACAGTAGTGTGCTGGGGGCCATTTGACTGTCTTGAGCTTTAGTAAATAAACCTCCACCATCACCCCATATGCTGCTCGGAGCTTTGTTCTCATTGAGTTCTTCTTAGAGTTCTCAGTTGAGATGATCTGCTACTGTACCTTGATTTATATGTTCTCTTATAGCTTTTATCTGATATTTTGGTAAGCCTTTCTCAATTTATTCAACATTTACAAATCAGTTACTGTATATTTGATTATTTTGAAATGCTAAGATTAGAAAGATAAAATCCTATGTCCCTCTTGACAGAGAATTAAAATTCTCGTCAGAAAACTGCCATCTGAATGCTGTAGACAGCACGGCTGACACTGTATTCACATTCTGTGTACAAAGGGTTGTCTGAGTAAATGCTCAGAGTGGGAATCGAGGCAGCCCAAGGCCTAGACAGTTTAGGGGAGGTTCACTGAGCTGTGATTGTTAAGAATCGTGTAAAGTGAGTGAGTGGGTTTTGCTTGCCCTTTTAGATACTTGGAAGGCCCACATTCTCAACAACTGAGCCGTCTCTCCAGTTCCAAAGAATGCTATTCTTTTTCTGTTTGTTTGTTTGGTTTTTTAGACAGGATTTCTCTGTAACAGCCCTGGCTGTCCTAGAACTCACTCTGTAGACCAGGCTGGCCTCGAACTCACAGAGATCTGCCTGCCTCTGCCTTCTGAGTGCTGAAATTAAAGACGTGCACCACCACCACTAAGCAAGAATGCTAGAGAAAATGCTTCAATAAACATTGTCTTTTTTTTCTCATTCATAGGCTGCCGCTGATGAATATAACAGACTAAAGGAAGTTAAAGTAGTAAGTATCTAATTTTAAGATTCTTTTTTATTTAATGTTTATTATAATGACTACACCATTCATGTATATGTACACTGTTTATAGACAAAGTTCCTGCCATTTACATATGAGCATTATAACATTAATTTTATTTGTAGCTACAGCTTATACTGATTTTCTTTTTCTTTTTTTTTAATTTATTTATTATGTATACAACATTCCTTCCATGTATACTTGCAGGCCAGAAAAGGGCACCAGATTTCATCACAGATGGTTGTGAGCCACCATGTGGTTGCTGGGAACTGAACTCAGGACCTCTGGAAGAGCAGCCAGTGCTCTTAACCTCTGAGCCATCTCTCCAGCCCCTTATATTGATTTTCTAAAAACTTTTTTGAGACAAGGTTTCATTGGGTATCTGACTGGCCTGGAATTCAACTTTATAAACCAGGCTGGCCTTGAACACACAGAGATCCACCTGCCTCTGCCTCCTGAGTGCTGGGATTAAAGACATGCACCACCACTGCCCGGCCTACCTACCTATTTTATTGCTAACAATTATTTGGTTCTGGAGTGAGTTGATATCCCAGTGGAGACCTATTCAGATTTTTTCATTCATGCGATTCATTTTCTCCCTTCTAGTCTGCAGATTTTAAAAGTAAGAGGAATTACTGCAAGCAGCTGAAGAGCAAATTATCGCACATCAAGAGGATGGTTGGGGAGTATGATAGACGGAAAACTTAGGCAAGTGCCTGCTGCTGGGGAGATGTGGCGCATCTGTCCGCCTGATGGCTCTGCAGTTCTCTTCGGAGGCAAAGTGACTTTGGACTCTAATCTGGGAAGTTAAAACTTCGTGATCATTACCAAGTTTCTGTAGCGTTAATACCATCAGTTTCATATCGTCAGTATTGAAACATTTTATAAATGGCTTTTGATAATCCACTGGGCCGAACACTCCAATTAGGAATTTCACACTTTACACATTGATTCTTGTATTAAGAATGAAATATTGTTCAAGGGTGTAAATTCAAAGACAGGTGCTGGTGTGGACTGTGTTGTGAACTTTCACACACCAGACAATGATGTCTTAATACCCAAGTGTGTTCCTCCAGGTGGAGGCCATCTCCTTAATCATCTCAGCAGCCCTTCAGGTGGCTTATTTATAATCACTTTTCAGGTGAGGAAGTTGGGTCCCTGCCGTGATGTCTCCACAGCGAGACTGCTTGCTTCCCAGAGGCGGTGTTGGCTAAGTCTGTTTTATGACTCACAGCATTTCCCCGCCTTTTGTAATTCCCTACTGTGTACAGTACATCCTGTCGGCCACCTTCCCTACTGGTGTTTTTCTTGTATTGACTTTAACATAAATGATTACACATTATTTCGCCTTCACATTTTTCCTGATTTCTAAGATCATGTAACATTAACAAATGTGTGAAATTTAAAAATTGTAAATATATTATTTACTTTTGAAAGATCATTTTAAACCCAGGGTTAGAGTTTTGTGTATTTTTAAAATACTCTTTATACTTGATAGTTTACATGTTTTTTTTTTTGTTTTTGTTTTTGTAACCCACTAGATCTTTTCACTGTATCAGAGTATCCAATTACATTTACAATTATGGCTTGAATTGTATTTCACAGGAGCGTTCAAGTTTTGTACATATTTTGTAAGGTATTAAAGCCTGGTGTTCTGTAATGTGCTTGTTTGATATCATTCGTGCTGTGGTGGTCAGCTGTGCAGAACTAGACTCAGGAGTTTCAGTTGTGTGAGCTGTCTTGGGTTCTGTGCCAGCTAGTGATTCCTAGTCCTTGGGCAGTGAAAAACACAAATCTGTCTGGATATGGAATAATGTTCATACAACAGCAGTGTCTGAAAATTCATGATGTTCTTTAAAAATTAAGGTTCTTGTTAGTAGCATAAAATCAGTTGATAATACTGCATACACCAAATAGTTTGTGTACATCGAACTCAGTTTGGTTTATTTTTTATTTTGTTTTTTTTGAGAGAGGGTTTCCCTATATAACTTTGGCTGTTCTGGAGCTCACTCTGTAGACCAGGCTGGCCTCAAACTCGCAGAGATCCACCTGCTTCTGCCTCCCGAGTGCTGGGATTACAGGTGTGCACCACAACTGCCAGGCATTTGGTCTATTTTTTCCGAAAATATTTTACATATCTTCTAGATATTGAAGTACATGTTTTTGTGAATACAATTTTGAATTATTTTTTCCAGGATAACCTTTTAAATAATGTTTTTGTACAACCTTGGTTCATTTTTTTAAAAATTGAAGAAAAATTTTACTTTCTATATGCTAAGCATAATGCAAAAAGCATTTTCATAGCTTTGGGGTTGACAGCGAGTTGACACCGTCCCTGGCTTTATGGTAACTAGCCCTTTGTTCTTGGAAATCAGTACTTTTGTGTTGTTTTGTTCTGGACAGGATTTCATAAGGTAGCTCAAGCTGGCCCTGAACTAATGATTAGTTCAAGTTGGCTCAAATTTTCAATCCTCCTGTTCCCACCTTCCTAGCGGTGGGATTACAGGTTCTACTCCATGCCTGGCTCATTTAGTTTATGAAGCCAACTTTCTGGTGTCCTCACAATGTTGCACGAATTCTAATTGGCCTTAATAATAGAAACCCAGAGCCAGATATCGGGGTAAATACTGAAAGATCAGAGAGACAAAGGAGCAAGCCACAGCCAGCTCTTACCTTCTAACTCTTTAGTCAAGCAGAGGGTTGAGCTCCCATCTCCTCCTGACTTATAGTTCTCTCTCCGCCCAGCCATATCACTTCCTCCAGACCTCTGTGGTTAACTAGTGGCTAGCTCTGCCCTCTGATCTTCAGACAAGCTTTATTTCTTTTTTTTTTTTTTTTTTTTTGGTTTTTCGAGTCAGGATTTCTCTGTGGCTTTGGAGCCTGTCCTGGAACTAGCTCTTGTCAGACCAGGCTGGTCTCGAACTCACAGCGATCCGCCTGCCTCTGCCTCCCGAGTGCTAGGATTAAAGGCGTGCGCCACCACCGCCCGGCGACAAGCTTTATTTCTTAGAACACAAACAAAATATCACCTCATCACAAAGCAAACCTGTTTTGTTGAGTGAAGAAAATGAAGTGGCAGGAATTATAAAGCTGTGCCATAAAGTTATATGTTGGAATAAAAATAATTATTTTCCAATGTGGTGCTACCACCACAGGCCTGAAGCCAGTCAGTACAAAGGTGTGTCTGTTGGTGCTGATATTAACTAGCTGGGTCTAACCTAGAGAAACCACTTAGGCAGTTTTCTAGCAAATAATGGGGTTAGATTAAACTTCAGAGGTTTCTTATACTTGCTGACCCATGGTTCTCATACCCACTCTCTGCTAATCAACTGTTCTGGAGACTAGTTTGTGAAAACATAACCCTTCTTATAAAAGTTCCCTGCACAAAGTGATGCCTTATGTGTGTGATTTTATTTCAAAATTAAAAGTTTTCCATTTGAAAAGCTGAAAAATTAGTATAAACATACATGAACTCACCCTCTCCCCAAAGAGGAGGTGATACTGTTTTGTTGCTTGTTTCTTTGTTTCTGACACAGCCTTTATGTAACAACCCTGGCTATCCTAGAACTCACTCTGTAGACCAGGCCTTGAAATCACAGGGATCCATCTACCTCTGCCTCCCGAGTGCTGGAATCAAAGGTGTGTGCCACCAATACTGTTTTGTTGTATGTACTTTATATTTTTGAAATAAAGTCTAGTATTTATTGGTAAATATTAGTCCAGTATTTGCAGTTAAAATTGTATAGACAGACATAAAGGATATCTCACTTAATTCTTGTAACAGTCCCTTGGCATATAACTTCCTTATTCTTATTTTATGGATAAGGAAATTAATAATTTGATATATTAACTGGCTGAGTCACGTACTAGTGAGTTTAGAACTGAGGTGGACTCTCGATCCTGTGGAGTGGTGCATTCTGTCAGTGCTTCCTTCCTGGATTGACGAGATAAGCGGTGCACTGTATACGGCGGGGCTGCACTGTGAATAAGACGTCTTATTTTAGTTTGAATGCATTTGATACTTTACACTAACAGGAAATGGTTCATCTGAATCTGCAGACTCTGTAAGGATCTGAATGGGTCAAGAATGGTCAGGGCAGAAGCCTGCTGTCATTGTGGACTGTGGGACTCTGGTGTATGGGAATTCTTCATACAACGACAAATCCCTGCCTCAGCCTCGAAACAGAAGTTTCTTTTGTCTGAACTTTGTCAGAGTTTTATCTGGGTAAACTGGAATAGGATTTATACTTGATCTCCTGTCTGATTTGACTGCCCTATACTAGCTTATCTGAAAGGATAAATTAACCAGGCAGAGTTTATCATCTATTGAGAGGTAAGGTCTCACTTTGTTCCTCAGGCTGGCCTTGAACTTGTGACCCTCCTTTCTAAGCCTCGCGGGTGGTGGGATTGCAGGTGTGTGTCGCCCTGCTCAGCTCTCCTCCAGTATTTGATATTAGCCTTTCTCATAGTGGGAGGGAATGAGCCAATGTACATAAGTTGGGGTAGTTTTTAGAAAATACTCTGCTAGAGAATTGTGATGATGATTGGCGCTGAGGGAAGCATCGACTATACACCCTGGATGTCTTTATGTGCTGTGAAAGATACGGAAGGGTGTGCCCTCCTGCTTCCAGCTGTTGGCCACAAGACCTGTGAACGGCTGTTGCCTGTGTATGTTGTCTCATTCTTCCTGTGCGCTATCCAGCAAACTCAACTCCTGTACCTCAGGCTTTTGGCATCTCTAAAAGATATCTGAGAGCCAGGTATGGTTATGTACTTCTATAATCCTGTCACTTGCTGAGGCAGGAGGATCACTTTGACTTTGAGGCCAGCCTGAATCACCTGATGAAACTCTCAAAATGGGGTGTGGTGAGGGCTACTGGAGCAGCGGCTGAGTGGTTATGAGTGGTTATGTGGGTACTGAGAATCAAACTGGACCCAACTTTGACCCAAGTTTGATTCTCAGTACCCACATAGGGGGGCTCATAACTACCTATAACTAACTCTTCTGGCCTCTGCTGGCAGTGTATTTATGGGTTCAAATGGACACAGACACATATACACATAATCATTGAAAAATTTTTAAAATATTTATTATGTATACAGAAATACAGTGTTCTGTCTGCATGTATGCATGCAGGTCAGAAGAGGGCATCAGATTTCATTACAGACGGTTGTGAGCCACCATGTGGTTGCTGGGAATTGAACTCAGACCTCTGGAAGAACAATCAGTGCTCTCAAACTCTGAACCATCTCTCCAGCCCTATTAAAAAAATTTTATTGGCGTTCTTGGGTTAGAGCTACAACACCGTGCTAACATGCTTGCCTAGCACATACATAGCTCACTGTCCAGTCTGCAGAAATGCAAAGATACTGGTAATCTTATGGAAGTAATGTGTGAGTTAGAACTGATCTTGTCAAAAGTGAGATAATAAATATGTCCAAGCAATCCTGTCTTCCAATGTTAAAAACTTTTAAAAGTTAATGAAAGTTTTAGAAAAGGAAATTGTATTTTATTTTAAAATTGTATTACTGGGGCTGGAGAGATGGCTCAGCACTTAAGAGCACTGTCTGCTTCTCCACAGGTTCTATGTTGGATTTGCAGCACCCACATGATGGCTCACAACCGTCTATAGTGGGATCTGATGCCCTCTTCTGGCCTGCAGATGTACATGCAGATAGAGCCCTCAATATATAAATAAGTTCTTTTTTTAATCTCAGCACCCAGGAAGGCAAAGGTTGGCTGATCTTTGTGAGTTTAAGGCCAACCTGGTCTACAGAGCAGGTTTTAGGACAGCCAGGGCAACACAGAGAAACCTTGTCTCAAAACCAGCCCTACTCCTGCTCCTTCCACCAAAAAGTGTTGGAAATGTTCACTTCTCTCAGTCTTTCAAGTTAAAACACTTTTTGTATTTCAATTACATTCCAGTAGCCGAGCTATTCACAAACTTTCCAACTGCACCGTGTCCAGCTGTCCATGTAAAAAAACCCAGATTTTATATGTATATTTTTTTATTTTGAGACAAGGACTTAGGATACAAGTTCAGACCAGTCTTGAACTTGTAATCCTCCTGCCTCAGCCTGCCTTCATTCTGGCATAATAGGAATGCTCCACAATATCCAGCTCTTGTTTAGCTCTTTACAGTTGTACGTGATTGGAATATTAGCCATAATTACACTAATATTATATCATGAATTTGTGCACATTTTGTTTAGCACCCCCCCTTTTTTGGTTGTTTTGTTTTTTGTTTTTCATGATACAGTTTCTCTGTGTAACAGCCCTAACTGTCCCGGAACTCTCTTTGTAAACCAGGCTGGCCTCGAACTCAGAGATCCATCTGCTTCTGCCTCCTGAGTGCCAGGATTAAAGGCATGTGGCACCTGGCTGCTTATAGTACCCTTATTAGTATAATTTTAGTGCAAAAGCCCCACAATTCCAGGAGTTCCAGCAGACTATGTTTGGCTATCTGTCTCAGCTTGTGGAATAGACAGTAATGAATGGCAGAGAAAGATTTTTATTAAGGTGGCCACGATGAGAAAAACAGATAAAAGGGCTTGCCAATACCAAGTCTGTCTTCAGAAGGCTGAGAGGAACTTGGAGATTTTATAGAAAAGCGAAATGGGAGAGGCTTGTGGTTTGCGTAGGCGACAGAGCTTGTGATCTGGGTCAGGACATGGGTCTGATTTCTTATGCCGGTTCAGTTCTGGTTCTGCAAAGTCTTCTAGAGAACTTGTTAGTGATGCCATCACTCTGGGGCAGTCTGTTTGCCATAAGCTGATTTCTCCAGTGCCAGCGAGCAGCCTCACATTATAGGTAATTGCCCTTGTTTGGGAGGTGATCTGTCCTGCCAGGCTTGCTTTTGCTTGGGAGGAGTTTTGGCTTCTTGTCATAAAGATGTTTGCAGAGCAGCCTTGTCATTCCTGGAATCCAAGAGAACTGCAGAAGGGAGTGAGTTAGCAGGAAAAATGTTAAAAAAAAAAAAAAAGAAAAGAAAAAAAAAGAATGAAAGAGCCAGAAGGCAGGGACTGGTGCCCTTCATCTTCCTAGTTTAGTCTTAAAACGCCTTTCTAAAGTTAATACAGAGCCAAAGTTAATTTAAACAGAGTTAAAGTTATGATTGGGAAAGTCTGAATGTGTTCTTTTTCTTTCTTTCTTTTTTTTTTTTTTTTTTTTTTTTTTTTTTTTTTTTTTTTTTTTTTTTTGGTTTTTCGAGACAAGGTTTCTCTGTAGCTTTGATGCCTGTCCCGGAACTAGCTCTTGTAGACCAGGCTGGCCTCCAACTCCCAGAGATCCGCCTGCCTCTGCCTCCGAGTGCTGGGATTAAAGGCGTGCGCCACCACCGCCCGGCTGAATGTGTTCTATTTCTACAAATATACTTTAAATATAGTGGGGGGAAATCCTCTTCTATTTTTTGTTTAAGGCGCGCGCTCGCGGTGGGTGTGTGTGTGTGTCAGGGGACGTGACAGGAGAGATGGCTCAGCTTTCAAAAGCCCTTGTTGCTCTTCCAGAGGGTCTGGATTTGATTCCCATCATCCATATGGCGGATAACAAACACCTGTAACTTCAGTTCCATGGATCCGATGCCACATTCTGTAGCCTGCCCCAACTAGGCACATACATAGTGCACAGACATGCATTCAGGCAAAAACACCCACACACTTAAAATTTAAAAACAGACTCCCTAAACCGATGTATAACATATCCAGAACTTGTCGTTTTAACCGTTTGCAGAAATGCACCCCACAGTAGAAATCTTGGCGTCACCACTAATTAGTTTTTTAGCTACAAGTTCAGCTGCCCCCGTTCTCACACGGGCGGTCCCTCAACCACACCAATATTCCTCTGCTTCCGAGGCTGCACGCGGTTTCCTTTATCCGTAGAGCGTTCCCCATCGGCTGGCTAAACGTTCCTGTTCTGGGTGATTCCTCAGCTGCCTCTCTTTGGAAGATTCCCCTAGCCTTGTTCTTCCAGATCCGGCACCGCAAACTAGTGGGCACCATACCTCCCCAGCTCCCCCATCTGGCAGGTGCTTCCCGCAGCCGCCGGAACGTTTTTTTGCGTGGTTCCAGCGCGCTGCGGAGGAATTTTGACAGCGCTCCCTATCGACGCTTCCGGTGAGGGTCGTCTACCCCCCCAGGGCCCGTGAGTGCACAGCTAGGGGCCTGCGCGGGCAGCACCGAGGCTTTGGAGGTTGGAGTGTGGACCGGAGGGACCTGGAGGAGAAGACCGAGGTGCGATGCCGGAGCTGGCCTCGGGGGAGACCTGGAAGGTGGAGGGAGGGGCGTGTGCAGGGGGGCAACTTCCGCCTGCCTAGCCTGGCTGCAGGCAGAGGAAGGTTCTCGCTGCCTGCGCTCTCGCTTACCGCATCCCTCTCTCTGCCCGTGTGACCTGGAGCGAGCGTCCAGCACCAGAGCTGGTCATTTCTGAGAAACACGGGCAGGGATCGCCCTTGTCAGTCATCCTCGTGCCAGGCAGGGTAAGGTGAAGCAGACTCTTGCCAGGTGCCATGCGCGCGGCGGCTCTCGTGTTTGCTGAAAGCGTTTCCAGCCCCTTCGACAGCAAACACTCCGTGGACTCCGTGGACCTACTTTTAGCTTTTCGGGTGGGGGGGGGTGGCGACTGAGATTCCAGGAACTGGATTAGTGTATCTGCAGTTTGGGGAATTTTAATTCTTCCCCATTGTAAGAGTTTTAATTAAGTTCTCCTGTTAAATGCCTTTTTTTTTTTTTTTTTTTTGAGACAGGGTTTCTCTGTAGCTTTGGTGCCTGTCCTGGAACTAGCTCTTGTAGACCAGGCTGGCCTCGAACTCCCAAAGATCCGTCTGCCTCTGCCTCCCAAGTGCTGGGATTAAAGGCGTGCGCCACCACCGCCCGGCAAATGCCCTTTTAAGACCAAAATTGCTGTAATTTTTACCTATTGGTTTTTATTTTCTCAGAACGTCAAAGAATAATAGAGATAAATAATAAAAAAGTAAACAGTATAATAAAATGTATACAAGCATAAAATAATATATAAAATGTAATAAAAATAATAAAGAAAAATACAAAATATTTTTGATGTGGTGGAACTACATTATACAAGTTTAAAAGCAAGGTTATGCGAAGCGTGTGTGCACTCGCTCCCACTTGTCCTGGGCTCCCAGGGTACCCCACTAAGCCCATCTAGAGCAGGATTTCCATTGTTAGTATTCGCATTAAGTGCAGAAAACAAGGTATCGGAATGTTGGGTTTTAGTCACTTTATTTACTCCTCAAGTACATTCACCAGATAGATGGCCCCAAGATAGTGTTGAAATAGCTCATGTTGTGAAATACTGTCCTTTATGTTTTCAAGAGATGATGAAGGCTGTTAAATTGGGATAGATGGAGACAAAGTGAAATAAAAGATAGGAGACAGGCATCTCCAGAAGCGGGATTATCCTTTATTCAGAACAAGGGAAGGGTCGCCAGGCTCTTTGTGGAAGTGGAGACTGCCCTGTGGCTTTTGGGGCTTGAGAGGGAAAGGGTATCTCAGGGCGAGGGGTTCAGTGGATCATTTTCTGGCCTTACTTCTGCCCTAGCGGTTTCAGATAGGAACTGTTCGTGCTGGCAGTTACTCTTGGCTTGGGGGCTTCTAGGTAAGCATTTGCCAGACAGATATTCTTACCCTTTGTAGGTAAACTGTCAGGTTTTCTGAGACAAACGAATCTCTTACAGAGATAATAAAAGACCTCTAAATTAAGTGGGAAATAAACAGAATTTAAGTAATAGCATTCGATTGTGGCAGGTTCCATTAAAAAGTCCCTCGGAAGTTGTCTCCAGCCCTCTAACCTATCGGTAGATTCCAAATTCCAGAAGTCCGTGTATGGGGCTAGATCTTTAGTGAGCAGGTTTTTTGGTGTGTGTGTCTTGTTTTGTTTTCTGAGACAGTCAGCTATGTAGGTCACACATTGTCTTCACATAGACCTGGGCACACACCTTTAATCCCAGCACTTGGGAGGAAGAGGCAGACAGATATTTCTATGAGTTTGAGGCTAACCTGGTGTGCATACAGAGTTCCAGGCTAGCAGGGCTACATAGACAGACTCTGTTTGAACAAAAGAAAGTAGAGACCCTCCTGCTTCTGCCTCCTGAATGTGGGCAGCTCACTCACCTCAGTTCTGTAGATTAAAAAAAAGTTTCCAAGCCAAGTACTCATACCTGTAACCTCAGCACTGGAATGCTGAGTGAGTTCCCGACCACTAGGGCTACATAGTCTTAAACATTCACCGCATTACCATGACCCCTCCATATGTATGTATATATATTCTGTTTTTGGTGAATATGTGTTGTGTGTATGGTTTATTTGTGTGTACCCTAGAAATTGATGTCTATTGTCCTTGTGTAGTTTTTACGTTTTTTGAGATAGGGTCTCTTACTGAGCCTGGAGCATGTTGGTTTGCTTGACTGGGTGGCCATCAAGATCCCCCCTCCGCCCAATCCTGCCTCTGTCTCCTAGGGCGAGAATTACAGATGTGTCTGTATGTGAGTAGTGCTGGGGATAAGAGCTCAGGTCATTGAGTCTGCAGGACCCTCCTTTCCCTTGAGACAGGGTCTCATGCACCCCAAGCTGGCCTTGAACTCACTGAGACCCACCTGCTTCTGTCTTTCAAGATCTGTGATAAAAGGAGCTAGTTCTCACTGCCTTGAACTTTGACCCTCCTGTCTCCACTGAGTTATAAGCCTGTGCCACCTTTCTCAAACTGAGGTCTTTGTGCATAGTAGACAGTACTCTCTCAACTGAGCTACATCCCTAGCTTTTTTCTTTTCTGTAGAAACAGTGTTAAAAAAGGAGGATAAAGTATTGCTTATAGTCCTCATTACCTTTGTCCAGGTCGGTTGGTGTTAGAGGATATGCTTTTGTCCTTATTGGCGGTGGGGAGGGAACCTCCCCCTGCAATCTAATGTCAATTTTTCACTTTTTTTTTTTTTTTTTGAGATAGCATCTCGTTTTGTAGCCAGGCTGGCCTGGAGCTCATTGTGTAGGCCACACTGGTCTTAGACTTGCTGCTATCTTCCAGTTGAGATTAGACTTGTGAGCTATCATCATCCCCAGCAATTTTGCCTTTAATTAATAAGGAAACAGATGTAATGTGAATATATATAAACTAAAAAGCAGAGGAGTCCAACTAATCTTAATTCTATCATGCAGATGAAATCATTTGTAATACTTACTGTGTAGAGCAGGCTGGCCCCCCCATCATAGATCTTTGTGTCTGTCTGTGGAGTGCAGTGTTGAGATTAAAGGCATACACTACTGTGCCCAACTAATACTTATTGAATGATCAAAAAATTCCTTTTATATTTTTCTTTTAATAGTTGAGATCATATTCCATATGTAATTTTGTGTCTCATTGAATTATGAGTTATAGCATTTACCTATTTATAAATGATAAATTTCTATCCTCCTACCCTGCCCCAAGACAGTTTCTCTGTGTGGTCCTGGTTGTCCTGGAACTGGATCTGTAGAACAGGCTAGCCTCAAACTCAGAGATCTGCCTGCCTCTGTCTGGGATTAAAGGCATACACCATCCCTGACTGGCTGATAAATTTCATTTTGCTTGAGAATTGTTTTTCCTGTTTTTTTTGGGACAGGGTTTCTCTGTGTAACAGCCCTAGCTGTCCTGGAACTAGATCTTGTAGATCAGGTTGGTCTCAAATTCACAGAGATCTGCTTGTCTCCTGAGTACTGGGATTAAAGGTGTGTGACACCACCACCTGGATAAATTTCATTTTAAAACATGTGGTCCTAGGCCGGGCGGTGGTGGCGCACGCCTTTAATCCCAGCACTTGGGAGGCAGAGGCAGGCGGATCTCTGTGAGTTCGAGACCAGCCTGGTCTACAGAGCTAGTTCCAGGACAGGCTCCAAAACCACAGAGAAACCCTGTCTCGAAAAACCAAAAAAAAAACAACAAAAAAAAAACATGTGGTCCTAAAACAGTCAAGCTTACACAAAGGAGAGAAAGAACAATGAATTGATCTCTCAGTTATAATAATTGTTGGTTATGGTTAATCTTATTCTTATTTCTCAGAATTCTTGTCCAGTGACATGTTCATGAAACAGTTTTTATTTTTTTACATGTTTCAAATATTTTTGTTGTTGTTGTTTTTGCTTTTTTGTTTTTGTTTTTCGAGATAGGGTTTCTCTGTAACTTTGGAGCCTGTCCTGAAACTAGCTCTTGTAGACCAGGCTGACTTCGAACTCACAGAGATCCATCTGCTCTGCCTCCTGAGGGCTGGGATTAAAGGCGTGCACCACCACTGCCTGGCTAAATGTTTTCTTATATTCTGATATTTTAACTTTGTCCTTAACTATCACATAATTAAATTCATTTTGTAATAACCATCTTTAGAAAACGTGTGATCCAATGGTTTGTTTACAGTGTTGAATAAGCACATATCATTATACAAGCATGGATGAAGAGCCTGAGAGAACTAAGCGGTGGGAAGGAGGCTACGAGAGAACCTGGTAGGTAGATGTAAATGTCACATGTTGTGGACATTGTTGCTTTCCCTTCAGCTTCAGTTTACATGCACCTCATGTAGAATCTCTTTTGTGTAGCTTCTGCCGTAAACTATTAGAACATTTTAATCACAGCAAAGTCCCTTTGGACTCACTCCGTTTCCACCGCCTGTTAGACAACTGTGAATCTGTGACCTATAGACTCACCTTTCTTGTACGTTTTATATAAATTTCAAGGCTCATTCACGTGTATGTTTCTTTGTAATTGCTGTATAGTATCCCATGTACTGTTCTGCTACATTTTTGTTTATGCATTCAGCATTTGATGGACATTTAGATCAGTTCCAGCTTTTGGCTATTGTGGATTGTACTGCTACAAAATTATATATACACATTTTTACATATTTTAATTTTTTGGGGTTAGTACTTTTAGCTTATCTTTTCAAACCAATAAATATCGACTACAGGGAAATTCTTAAAGAAGATGAAAGTGGATCACTTAAAGCCACGATAGAAGACATTCTCTTCAAGGCGAAGAGGAAAAGGTATGAGATGCTTCTGTGAAAGCGTTACAGGAGGGGAGATAGATTCCTGAAGCCTTCCTGTCTCGCTCCAGCCATCCTTTAAAAAAGCACCCTTCCTTTTACTGTGTGCTCAGTAGGAAGCTCATCCATAGTTGACCAGGGTAAAGAACTAGCAACTAGCCCTGCCCCCAGGAAAGTAGTGTTCAGAAACTGTCCGTGTGTATTCCAAATTTAATAATTCACTAAAAGATACAGATTAGTTGTTTTATTGGGTTTTTGGTAGCGTACGGTGTTGAAATGAAGTATTTTTTATGATTTTTAACAGAGTGTTTGAGCACCATGGACAGGTCCGACTTGGAATGGTATGTTATGATTTTTTCCTTGACTTGTGCAGAACTAGTTTGGATCAGAGGAATATTCTGACTTGATAGAATAAATGGTAAAACAACTACTTCTTTAAAATATATTTAAAATATATGGAATATTTGAATATTAAATGATATTTTTGCTTCTCAAAAATGTACTTGGGAATTTCATTTGTATTTGGTAGATGCGCCACCTGTATGTGGTAGTAGATGGCTCCAGAACAATGGAGGACCAAGATTTAAAGCCCAGTAGGCTGACTTGCACTTTAAAGGTAGAGTAAAACCATTTAAATCTGTGCTAAGTGTAGGGAACGCATTTACATACACACACATGTATATATGTTTAAGAATGTAGGAAATGTTTTGCTTTGTTTTTCTAACTAATAGCAAATGTTAGCTATGTAGAAATGCTGCTAGATCATTTTCTAAAGTGATTTTTTTTACCCCAAGAGCTAGTCTATAAATACGTTTTGAATTCTCCAACAATTTTTAAAAATTATGTATGTACATTGGTGTTTTGTCTCCATGTATATGTGTGTCAGATCCTCTGGACCTGGAGTTACAGACAGGTGTAAGCTGACATGTTGGTGCTGGAAATTGAACCCAGGTCCTCTGTAAGAGTAGCCAGTGTTCTTAACCACTGAGCCATCTCTCCAGCCCACTTTTTTTTTTTTAAACAAATATATGAGCCAGCAAGATGGCTCCAAAGTGTTTGCTGTACAAGACTGACAACCTGAGTACCACTAGTTGCTCTTCCAGAGGACCCAGGCTCAATTTCCTGTGCCATTGTGACAGTTCATAACTGGCCATAACTTATTGTTTCAGGAATCCAGCACCATTTTCTGACCTCCACAGGCATCAGGCAGGTCATGCGCAGGTATACATGCAGGCAAAACACCCATATACATAAAATAAAATAAAAATGGTGGAAGGAGAAAACTGACTAACTCTAGAAAGTTACCCTCTGACCTCCACGTGTACACTGTGTTTGTTTTTTCTCTCTGTCTCTGTCTCACACACACACATACAAACACACCATGATAATAAAAAATTAACTTGTTTTTAAAAAAGACTTGAAGCCATGAAGTGGTGGCTCACACTGGTGGCACACACCTTTAATCCCAGCACTCAGGAGGCAGGCCAGCCTGGTCTGGTTTGAGACCAGAGTGAGTTCCAGTACAGCCAGGGTTATACAGATGAATCCTGTCTGGAAAAACAAAATAAAAACAAGATCGAAAAAACAAAATAAAAGACTTGAATAAGTAATTGCTTTGGTTTATTATTTCCCTAAATTACTAGTTCTTAACTTTCCTAATGGTCTTAGGTGACCCCTTTGAAAGTGTCATTTGTCCCCAATGGGTCGCAACCCTCAGGCTGAGAACCGCTTTCTTGAGGCTAGTTATCCCCTGCCTCCCCGAGTGGTTCTCATTCTCCTTTGACTTTTGAATCTGTGCTTTCAATTTAACAGATTAGATTAACAATATTCTAATTTATTTATTTAGTTTTTTTCCAGACAGAGTTTCTGTGTGGTCCTGGCTGTCCTAGAACTAATTCTGTAGAACAGACTCAGAGATCTGTTAGCCAGGGGTGCACAGTGAAACACTGTCTCACCAACACCTTGTATTTCTTCAAAGAAGTGCTACTTAATAAATAGATTCTACAGAATATTGAAATGTTCTTTCTTGTTGTTATTTTGCCTTTTATAATACTTCCTTTTAATTTCCTTTTAACAGTTGTTGGAATACTTTGTAGAAGAATATTTTGATCAAAATCCTATTAGTCAGGTATGTAGATAAATGGTAGAATTCAAAATTAGATTCCCTGCTGTCAAATATAGTTTATTTCAAGAAGATGAGGCATATATTGTATGAGGTATTAAGGAAACCAGATCATGTACCTATTTTTGGTGTACTTGATAGTGAAGAGCAAGCTAGCTCAGGGTTAGACATGTGCTGGGTTAATAGTGTGTAGTCAGTTCATAGCCAGATTGTCAGAAACACCATGAGGAAAAAGTTCATGTGTGTTCCTTGTTTCTTTTGCAGTTACTAATTGATAGTTCATGTATTTCTTTATGAAGAGGAAATAATTTGTTATATTAAAATAATTATTTTTTGTTTTCGTTTTGAGATTGGAATACTTATAACTAAGAGTAAAAGAGCTGAAAAACTGACCGAACTCTCAGGTGTGTATAAAAGTGTCTTTACAAGGCTCAAGGACTTTCTTACCTGACTCTGTAATCTTCCCGTGTGGCTTGCTGATAAAGTGAAACTTTCCTCTGCATTTTAGGTGAACAACTTACTGTCCTTTTATTGAACTCTTGGGACTTACTGTTAATTGTTTCAAATTGAGTTCTGAAGTGTTGGATGATTGCATTGAAATACACATCCTTATCCTGAAAATAATAAGATAGCCTAATTGTTCGCGATTCATAAAATTAATATAATGTTGAAATTAAATGTCTAATTAAGAAAGCAAAAAGTATAAAAATTGAATTGGGCTATTTATGAATAGCGATAGAAATGGCTCAGAGCACTTGCTCTTTCAGGGGATCTGGGTTTAGTTCTCAGCACTCACACAGGGACTCCCAACTGTCTGTTACTCCAGTTGTAGGGGCTCTGACACCCTTTTCATGTGCAGGCGAAACTGTCATACACATAAGTAAATAAATAAAAATTTAAAAAATTAGTGGCAGTTTCTTTTGCCTTTATTATATATGCTGTTACAAATTTGTATCACTGTTTTTTGTAAAATATATTATCCCTTAAATTAGGTTCTCAGTTTTCTGTTAGTACACATAAGGGAGATGGCATACTTTGTTCACTAATAGTTCTTCCTCTAGCCACAAGGAATCAAATATACATTTGTCAAAAGTGTGCCAGGAAATCAGTTGACAATAATCCCTACTAAATAGTCCTAGAGAATGTTAGGGATGTAGCTTAATAAATAAGGCCCTGGGTTTGAATACCAATACCATAAGAAGCAAAAATCAGGGGGAGGAGAGATGGCTTACTAGTTAAGAGCATTGGCTGCTCTTCCAGAGGATCCAAGTTCAATTCCCAGTACCCACATTGGCCCATAATCATCTGTAACTCCAGTTCTTGCAGATGTGATGTCGTCTTCTGGTTTGTAGGGACACCAGGCACACACATGGTGCATAGATATACGTGCAGCCAAAACAGCCATTCACATAAAAAAACAAAAATGCAAACCAACTCAAAGTAATTTCACTGAAAAAAGGAAATTGGCATATATTCAAAAGTGGACTGATTTCTCATGTAACTGTTATGTATATTAATGGGTAAAGATTTTATATCTATATATAGCAAAATATATAGTAATATATGTGAATAAATAATATATATATACACACATATATTCTTTTCAGTATGAAACAAGACTGTCTACCAGATATCTCTGATAAAAATGCAAACTGATAGAAATTGAAAGCATTCTGTTCTTTAAAATCATAAATTTGTAGTTTGGAAACAATATGCTTTTCTATATTTATATATAGAATTTTATTGAAAGTTATTTCATTTTACTTTAGGAAACCCAAGGAAACACATAGCATCTTTGAAGAAAGCTGTTGATATGACCTGCAGTGGAGAACCGTCTCTCTATAATTCCTTAAGCATGGCTATGCAAACCCTGAAGTCAGTATTTTAAAATTTATTTATTCTGTTTTTGATTGTGTGTCTGTGTGTGTATATGTGTGTGTGCAGGAGTACAGCAGGCCAGAAGAGAGTGTCATATCCCTTGGAATGGAGTTACAGGCGTTTGTGAACTGCCCAACATGGCTGCTGAGACTCGAGCTTTGTGCCTTTGCAGGAACATATCTTCCTGTAGTTGCTGAGCCATTTCTCTAGGCCCCATTTCTTTCTTTGTTTTTTCCTTCTTTTTTGCTCCTTATCTTCGCCTTTCCCTTCCCCTTCCTTCCTTTCTCAGGACAGTATTTCCCATGTTGCCCAGGCAGCCCTCCAGTTTGCTGTGTATCTGAGGATGACCTGAACTCCCGGTTCTTCTGTCTCCACCTCCCCAGTGCTGGGATGACAGGCATGCGCAACCGTAGCCAGTTTATATTATTATTTATAATTGTTTCAGAATTTTTTCTGTGAGTTGTGTTGGGTTTCATGAAGCCTGTTTTAACAAGAGTTAAGTAGGAAAAATCTGAAATGTCATGTATGATGTTTATTTTGATGTTGCTTATTTTTAATTTGTATTTTATCAGTTAACATGTATCTGCAGTGGATTTAGAAAAATACAACAAAATTCACAGTGGTATACAAGAATTTTTAAAAAAATTTAATTAAGAATAAATTGAATGACTAGGCATGGCATTGGATGCTAGTAACTGCAGTACACCAGAGGCTTATGAGTTTGAACTATATAGTAAGACTCTGTTGAGAGAGAGATTGAAATTAGATTTTTTTTTCTTTCTTTTTCTTGTTTTTTTGAGACAGGGTTTCTTTGTGTAGCCCTAGCTGTCCTAGAACTCACTCTGTAGACCAGGTTGGCCTTGGTCTCAGAGATCCACCTGCCCCTGCCTTCCAAGTGCTGGGATTAAAGGAGTATGTCTACTGCCCAGTGAAATTTAGAATTGGATACCAAATAATAATCGTGAATTAACTGTAACTTTTTTTTTTTAACATTTATTACCTTATTTTGTAGCTTAGATGTATAAACCATATGTACTCATTTTGGATGAATTTTTTGCTAGTATAATTTGTTTGATCTATTGTAATGTATCTTCACCTCTCTTTATAGACATATGCCTGGACATACAAGTAGAGAAGTACTAATCATCTTTGGTAGCCTGACAACCTGTGATCCGTCTAATATTTATGATCTCATCAAGGTAGGACCACAACTGAAGCAGACTCTAAAGAAAATGTTGTAGTAAATTTATCAGTAGTTTTCAGAACACTATTTTTCAAAGTTATTATTCATAAATGTTTTTCTTTTTCTTATGAAATATTTCATCTTTCTGGATCTTATGAAGACCCTGAAGGCAGCTAAAATCAGAGTGTCTGTTATTGGATTGTCTGCCGAGGTTCGAGTTTGCACTGTACTTGCTCGTGAAACTGGTGGTATATATCTCCATTCTCAAATAATTATAGTTACTGTGTAAGAAGAAGTTTATTAATTAAGTAGGATGTTTTGCACTATTAAACTGAAACCTTTTTTTTTTTTTTTTTTTTTTTTTGGTTTTTCGAGACAGGGTTTCTCTGTGGTTTTGGAGCCTGTCCTGGAACTAGCTCTTGTAGACCAGGCTGGTCTCGAACTCACAGAGATCCGCCTGCCTCTGCCTCCTGAGTGCTGGGATTAAAAGCGTGCGCCACCACCGCCCGGCAAACTGAAACCATTTTATGTTTGTAGTTGAGAATATGCCGTAATCTTAAGCATATTGATTTTATTAAGCAAACACTTAAAATGCAAGGAACTTTCAGTAGGTCAGTGTTTAGAGTTATAGCTTTCAAAACACTAGTAAGCTCACTTTATGTAATACTTTGTAAAGACTGTAGCTTGGCTTTAATTTTATTTACTATTATGCCTAGAGAATTTGATTGAGAGATTTATTTAAATTATTTTTAAATGATAATTTACTTAAAGTGGTTATGAAAATCTATATTTTCACATGATGAGACTGCCTTAGACTGACAGAGAAGCTCTTGTCTTTATAACTGCTGTGTTTTGCTTTTGCTTGTTAGGCACATACCATGTTATTTTAGATGAAACCCATTACAAAGAGTTGTTAACACATCATGTTAGCCCTCCTCCTGCCAGCTCCAGCTCCGAGTGCTCACTCATTCGTATGGGTACGTGTTTCTTCTGTGTCGGTTTACGTGTTTGCCTTTGGTTCAAACTAAGCATTCTGCTTTCATTTGTGCAAGTTATCGCTTTAACATTTAAGATTTTTCTTACTTAAATCCTTTATAATAAAAAATTTCATGCTGAAGTGTATTTATAAAATAAAGAGAATTGATAGTTACGTATAGTCATGTCATATGAAACACTTCTGGCCTTTTTTAGCTAGGAAGGTACAGAGGTGTTTTATTTAATGAAAAGTACTTGTGGTAAGAAATTTCCTAAATAAGCTACAAAATCTTTATTATATAATCAAAGTATGTCATACAACCTGCAAAGACAAAAGTTGCAATGAGTACACCAGTTACTCATTGATTCTCCCTCCCCCCAGAAGCAGGAGATGATTGGTCATAAAAATGATTATTTAATGCTTTTTCCTTCCTTCCTTCCTTCCTTCCTTCCTTCCTTCCTTCCTTCCTTCCTTCCTTCCTTCCTTCCTTCCTTCCTTCCTTCCTTCCTTCTCCTCCTCCCTCCCTCCCCCCCTTTTCTCCCTCCCTCCCCCCCTTTTCTCCCTCCCTCCCTCCCTCCCTCCCTCCCTCCCTCCCTCCCTCCCTCCCTCCCTCCCTCCCTCCCTCCCTTTTTGGAGACAGGGTTTCTCTATGTAGCTAGCCCTGGCTGGCCTGCTTCAAACTCATTGATATCTACTTGCTTCTTCCTCCGATGTGCTGGGATTAAAGGTGTACATCACTATGCCTGGCATTTATAAGAATTTTTGCTTTTATTTTCTAAAAAATTTATAATGAACACAAGTTGCATTGATGTTTTTAGAAGGTATACATATATTTTTTTAAACATTAAAAAAGAATCTCCTTGCTTAATTTGCCTTTTTAAAATACCAGTGAAATGAAATGCTTTTCTACCTTGGTTTTGGATATTTGTGATACCAGTAACTTCTTTTTCCTGTGGGTTTTTTTTTCTTCTGTTGTTTTTGTTTTTGTAAACTATGTTAATATATACTTAACTGTGTGCTGGAAAGATTGAGAGACTGAGTTAATAGAGATGAAGCATTTAGAATTTTTTTTTGTGTAAAGTGTATTTTATTTTAGATTTGCTAATTTATATATATGGGTACTTTATCTGCATGTACATCTGGATATCAGAAGATGGCATCAGACAGTTGTGAGCTACCATGTGGGTGCTGGGAATTGAACTCAGTACTTTTGGAATAGCATTGAGTGCTCTTAACCACTGAGCCATCTCTTCAGCCCTAGAATAATTTTTATTTTTATGTGCATTGGTATTTTGCCTGCATGTGTATCAGTGTGAGGGTACCAGATTCCCTGGAACTGGAGTTACAGAATTGCTGGGAATTGAGCCCAGTTTTTCAGCCAGTATTCTTAACTGCTGAATCATCTTTCCAGTTCCTATAATAATTCATGTTGTAAATATTTAGTATATTTTTCAGTGATATGTTTGCCAGTCTTTTAAATTTAGTGATATATTTTTTTACTCCATTTGAAAGTTATTATTTAACTTATAGTTTATTTGAAATACTTTCTCTTCATGCATCTAATGCAAATAATTGACCTTACTTTAAAACAAAAACTAGCAAACAATATCTCTTTATGATGTTCACACTGGCCTCAAATTCCAGGGTTCATGGAATCTTCCTGCCTTCGCCTCCTAAGTAGCTGGAACTACTGGTGTGTTGCATTGCACCGCCCTTGCTGTTCTTGGTCATTTGTTTAACTATTTTGTGATGCTGGAGATTAAACCTCAGGCCTTGTACATACTAAATACATGCCATACATACTTAATTTAATTTTTTCTTAAGTTTGTTTTTATTTGTAGATCCATTTTTCAGTTTTATTAATGATCTCTCTTGCTCTCATCTTTCTGGTTTCTGCTTTTCCTAAAATTTCTTCCATATCTAGTCCCTTAAATTTCAAAAATTTAAAATTTAAAACAAATATGTACTTAAAGAGAAACTATATCATGTAATGTATATTTATTTATATTAGGAGCTATATAAAATATGTGAACTGTTTCTTTTTAGATGCAGTATTAATAAATTAAAATATAGATAGACATTTTGGAATGTGAGGTCATATGTGTAGCTAGATCGTTTCCCTTTTCTCTACTTTTTCTTATACCTTTGAATTAGAATTTCATCATATTATGATAGGCAGCACCTGAGAGGTAGGAAAGAGCTTTCATACGACTTTGTTGATTTTCTGGTAGGACTATTTTTAGATTCATAGTTCTAAAATTCTGTTCTTTGTCCATAAAAAGAAATTAATACTTTAAATTTTTTTTTAAATTTATAAAGGATTTCCTCAGCATACCATTGCTTCTTTGTCTGATCAGGATGCAAAACCATCCTTCAGCATGGCGTAAGTAGAGAGCAATTGTCAATGATATTTTAGCATTCAAAATTTATTCTTCTAAGTTTTAGCTTAGATAGAAGGTCTTAAAATACAATGATTTTTATAAACTAATAACATGTACATGGCCATAAAAAGAAATGATCCTCTTGTATATGTCTATGCTATGATAGTCAGGATATATTACTAAATAAAATGGCAAGGCTGGGTGGTGGTGGTGCACGCCTTTAATCCCAGCACTCGGGAGGCAGAGACAGGTGGATCTCTGTGAGTTCAAGACCAACCTGGTCTACAGAGTGAGTTCCAGGACAGGAACCAAAGCTACAGAGAAACCCTGTCTCAAAAAACAAAACAAACAGACAAACAAAGACAAGGTAGAAATGTATACTACATTTACCAGTCATCTAAATTAAAGGTGGGGAGGGATACTGGCTCACACCTGTAATTCCAGGACTCAGGGAGACTGAGGCAAGGTGATAGTGTTTAGTTTGAGGTCACTCTGGTCTGTAGAATGAGATCTTGTGTCAAAAAGCCATAAAGAATAAATAAAATAAAAATGCAGATATGAGTAAATGTATTTACTTGTTTATTCTAAGGATAAAAAATAATATTGGGAATAGAAAGTTAAAAAAAAAACATTAACCTTGGTGGGTGCTTTGGTAACTTAGGGAGGCTCTTCTCAGAATACAAAGGGAAAGGAAGGTTGGATAGAGCTAAGTGGTAAAGTGCGTAACTATTCTGCATAAGGCTGCACAAAGGACCTTTGATAGAGCCCATAGTAATGGGGTCACATTAGGTTAGTGGCTGATCTAGACCAGACAAGTGATACTAAAAACAAATTTTGAGTAGATCAGTAAGTATCTCAGTTACTTTATTCTAAAACAAAGCTCTGAATGTTAATGGAGAAAAAAGTTAGCACCCAGAACAGCACAATTTATAGTAGCTGAGAGCATGCAGAAATGACTAGGCAGCCAGCTGTGCTGATGAATTGTCATATGCCAGCCAGCACTTGGGGATGAGATAGGAGGATCATGGCAAGTTTAAGGCTAGCTTGGGTTGTAAAGAAAACTGGGAAGAGAGGGAAGGAATAAAGGAGAGGGTGGGAAGGAGGCAGGGAAATTGGTGGTGGTGGTAGGGATTTCCCTAGAAAGAGAATATGAGATAATGAGAAAAGATACAGATAAAGAAAAAATAAAGAATGGAGAACACTTACTAGAATTAGGAGATGACTATTAAAATAGCCAATGTAAATACACTTTATAATTCTCTAAGCGAAAGAGAACTTGACAATGTATTAAAAGACTTCTAGAAATGAAATCAAATTTCTAGAAATGAGGAATATAATGTCTGTGATGAAAAGTGCATTGGAGGGCCTGAAGAGATGTCTCAGTTGTTAAGATCACATAACTTTCCTCCACAGGACCAAAGTTTGGTTCCTAGTACCTACATTGGGCAGCCCACAGCTGCCGGTAGCTCCAGGTCTGGGGGATCTAACACTTCTGGTCTCTGAAGGCACCTGTACTCATGTGCACATACCCACTCACAGACATACACACTCACACAAAATTAAAAATAAAATCTTAAGCACAGTGGTTGGGATGAACAGAGTAGTTAGTGCAGGAGAAAGGAAAAAAAATGAATTCAGAGGCAGCAAGAGAAACTTCAAAATAAAGACAGAAAAAAGTCGAGCATTAGTGAGCAATGAAACATACATGTTTTCAAATAAAATTTTACTCATTTACCTATGTAATACATATTTTTTAAGACCTGATCTCATTATGTAGCCCTGGCTGGCCTAGAACTCACTATTAGACCAGGCTGGCCTTGAACTCAGAGATCTCTCTGCTTGCCTTTGTCTTCTGAGTGCTGGGATTGAGTTACATACTTTCTTTAGCTTTTTTCACCTTTTAAAAATAACTGTTTTCTCCCACAGGCATTTGGATAATAGCACTGAGCCAGGACTTACGTTGGGAGGCTATTTCTGCCCACAGTGTCGAGCAAAGTACTGTGAGCTTCCTGTTGAGTGTAAAATATGTGGTAAGAACTCCGTTATTTTTCACTCAATAAATTAGTATTGAATAACTTCCTATCTATATAGCTGCTGAAATAAACATAGAGTCCTGCTTATTATGAATTTAATTTGTACATATAAAGTAGAAGTAATCCACTTCTAAGAATAAACATATCATTATAAATGTTTCCTTATTCTCTTTCTGATAAGTATATTTTTTAAAAGCACCTTAATAGACAATTTTGGGCTCTTAATATAATCTATATATAAATAGAATGAGGAATTAATATAATTCTAAGACCTTTCATTTTTAAGTAAGCAAATTGTTTTCTAAGAGGGGGGTTGCATTTAGTGACAGAACAAATTCTATCCTGGAATTTGTTTTTATGGCTACAGGTAAAAAACTCTCAAGGTCCTAAAATTACTGAGTGCTGGGTGTGTAGCATAGTGTCAGGTTCTTAGTGTGTGTGAGGTCCTAGATTTGATTCCCCACAAGAAAAATAAAAATACTTTTTCTAAGTGTGTCGTTTGACTTTTCAGCTATTATCTTAATGAGGTTGTACTTATTATTTCTGTCTTTATGCATCAGGTCTTACTTTGGTGTCTGCTCCTCACTTGGCACGATCTTACCATCATTTATTTCCTTTGGATGCTTTTCAAGAAATTTCCCTAGAAGAATATAATGGAGAAAGGTATATGAGTTTTGATTTTTATGTTACACTTGTAAACTAATATTTGGAACAGTTACCACCACCTAAAGTTATATTAATTTGTGCAAAATTACATCTAATATAGAAAATGACATGTAGAATACTCTGTATTTCTAGAAATTTGTTTATTTCTCTAAGCTCCCATATTGTAGTTGAGAGTGATGTGTACTGTTTTGGTGGGGAGTGGGGGTTGGGGTGGGGCCTAGAAAAATGGCTCAGTGTTTAGGAGTGTGTACTGCTCATGGAGAGGACCCTGATTGGGTTCCTAGTACCTTGGAGCTGCCTGTACTTCCAGCTCTAGGAGAGTCTACGCGTTCTTTCTTCCATATATCCATACATATGCATATACATAATTAAAATTAATCTTTTCTCTCTCTCTTTTTTTTTTTTTTTTTGAGACAGGGTTTCTCTGTAACTTTAGAGTCTGTCCTAGAACTCACTCTGTAGACCAGGCTGGCCCAAATTCATGGAGAGGCGCCTGCCTCTGCCTCCTGAGTCCTGGGATTAAAGGCATGTACCACCATTGCCAGCTAATATGGCTGTTTTGTAATAAATTCTGAGAACCTGTGGGCAGGGTTGATGCTATGCATTTATTTTAGGGCCTTGTACCTGCTGAGGTTGTATACCAGCCCCAGTTCCAAGAACTCTTATCTCTTTTTTTTTAATGTTTAAGTGCTGTGTGTTTTCAAATTTTAAACAATAGATACATTAAATTAAAATTAATTTAAGTCAGCTAAACATAAGCCTCAGTTGTTCAAGACTATCTCTGGTTCTTTTTCTTTTTGCAAATGTGTGGGGTCATATTTTGTAAATAATTGCTTTTTTTTTTTTTTTCCCCGAGACAGGGTTTCTCTGTAGCTTTGGAGCCTGTCCTGGAACTAGCTCTTATAGACCAGGCTGGCCTTGAACTCAAAGAGATCCTCCTGCCTCTGCTGGGATTAAAGGCGTATGCCACCACTGCCCGGCATAATTGCTTTTTAAAATTGTTTTTATTGAGCTATACATATTTCTGCACTCCCCTTCCTTCCTCCCCTGAACTCTTAACTCTTACAACCAGTCCTGGAAAACAAAGCCACAGGCATCTACTATATGTAACAAATTCTTTGGTGCCCTCTAGGATTCTCTGCTATTCACTGTATTTTGGAGAACTGAAAAATAATAATTCAAATATTTTCTGTAGGGATCAATTCTCATAAAATTCTAGTTCAGAAAACATGTGTTTATTTAATCATAATGAAAATAATAACTAACCTTTGGGTTATGTGATGACCTGGGGCATATTTTATAATTTTTCTTGTTGTTCTGAGGAATTATAAACAGGGTTATTGGGTATACTGCAAGGAACACAGGCTAGACTATAACAAGAGTTCCGTAACCCATACTATAAGGTTAAAAGAACTATTGACTTCTTAACATGCTCCCTGAAAGTCATGTGTAAATACAATTACTAATTAAAGGATTCTAAGTTCTAAGATTTTCCTAAATCTTATTTTATTTATTTATTTTTTAGATTTTATTTATTATTTTTTAATATATGGGTATTTTGTCTGCCTGTATGCTTACAGGCCAGAGGAGGGTATCAAATTCCATTATAGATGGTTGTGAGCCACCATGTGGTTACTGGGACTTGAACTCATGACCTCTAGAAGAACAGTCAGTGCCCTTAACCACTGAGCTACCTCTCCAGCCCGCTAAATTATTTTAATGAGTGAGAGCAAGTAATGATTGTCAAACTTTTTTTTTTTTCAGGTTTTGTTATGGATGTCAGGGGGAATTGAAAGACCAACATGTAAGTTCATTGGCTTTATCAACATTAAGTGATACGTTAGAAATATTGAGACAATGACACTATAATAAGTTGTCAATAGATTGGTGAAGGTCAGGCTTGTATCAGGTTGTTCCCTATAAGACAATAAGTAGAAAGAGTTAAAATGGGAACAAAGTAGTTTTGTTATGCTCATTCTAACTTACTACAGGGGGTTTTAATACTGGTGCTTCAGTTTTTCAAGCTAAAATACATTTAATTTAGAAATATTATAGTATTATACTTTAGGATCTATTATAATTTATTTTGAAATTAGAACTATGGTTCATAAACAAAACATTGTGCTAATAAGAAAATACTTTAAACTTTTTTTTAAAATATTTATTTATTTATTATGTATACAATATTCTGTCTGTGTGTCTGCAGCCAGAAGAGGGCATCAGATCTCATTTCAGATGGTTGTGAGCCACCATGTGGTTGCTGGGAATTGAACTCAGGACCTTTGGAAGAGCAGGCAGTGCTCTTAACCTCTGAGCCATCTCTCCAGCCCCTTTAAACTTTTTTTTGATGACAGAGCCAGGTGCAATGGCATGCGCCTATAATTTCAGCTATTGGAATGGTAAGGCCAAGAAATACTTGAGCTAGGAATTCAAGGTCACCCCGGGCAGCATAGTGAACTCTCCTCTTAAGACATAGCAGAGTTTAGAGCTGGGCATGGTAGAGCTGAGATCACAGGCTTGTGCTCCTATGCCCTGCTTGCTTTCACAGATAGGTACAATAGCAAGTGCATAATGTCATAGCTGTTCATTCAGGAGGCTGAGGCAGGAGGGTCTGAAGTTTAGGACCAATGTGGGTAATGTAGTTCCATTTTTCAAAAATAAACAAGTAATAATAAAGGAAACAAATAGAAAGAGAAATGTTTTTTTTTTTCTTTTCATTAAATTTTATATCCCTTAGTACCAGTAGGTCAGTGGTAGAGCACCTACCTATCATGCAGGAAGCCCTGGCTTTGAATCCCTGCACCGAACAAAAAGGGTTTGCATTTTCTTTGTCATTTGTAGCTTTGTTCTCACCAGAACCACTTTAAAAAATCATTTTGTGGTTTTAAATTTATTATTATTGCGTGTGAGAGTATAATGTATATGTGAGAGTGTGAGCACATGTGCCAAGTGCACGTGTGGAGGTCAGAGGACAACTTCTGGGAGCCATTTTTATCCTACAATTTTTATATGGGTTTTGAGGATCAAATGTAGGTTTGCATGGTGCTTTATGCTTTGAGCTCCATCCATCCATCCATCCATCCATCCATCCATCCATCCATCCATCCATCCATCCATCTTTAAATGAACAAGTACAACCTTCTCTGTCTGTATAATGCTATGTATGTATGTTTTCAGGGCTGACCACTAGTCCTGGATAGCCCATTGGGAAGACTATTTCTCCCACTCTTAGTGTTCCGTGGTTGCTTATAGTTCTTTGTGTTTTTGTGTTGCTGCCCCCATGGTCTTTCCTATGTTCGTGTTAGCATGTCTTCTGGTATCCTTGCTCAGCTAATGTTTAGGCAGTCACATAGTGAGACTTCATGGGTGTAGCTTCTCTAACATTCCTAGGAGATAGAATCTCACAATATACTATCTGTTTCTCTGCTCTTAGAATCTTTCTATGCTCTCTTTTGCAATGATTCCTGAACCTTAGGTGCAGGAGTTGTATTGTATTAGTTGGGATTGCATTCCACAACTCTGCATTTTGATTGGTTGTGGTTTTCTGTTGCAAAGAGAAGTTTCTATAGCTGGAGACTTCTCTGTCCTGCCCGATCCTACTGGACTGGTTTCTCTCCTGCCTCTGGTCTCCATAGCCACTTATAAAATAATCATTCGGAGGCTTAATATTAATTATAACTATTTGGTCAATGGTTCAGGCTTCTTACTGGGTAGCTCTGCATATAAATTAACCAATTTCTAATAATTTGTGCATCGCCACGTGCCCCATGGCTTACTGGTAATGTTCTGGCATCTTACTCCTCCTGCGACTACTGGCATCTCCATGACTCCTCCTTCTTTTTCCCTGTCTCTCTGCTTGGATTTCTCATCTAGCTGCATTCTGCCCTGCCATAGGCCAAAGCAGCTTCTTTTTTAACCAGTGGTAATAAAACATATTTACAGCATACAGAGGGGCATCCCACATCACGTTTCCTTGATGATGTTTCCAATTATCTGTGGGTATAAGGACAAATATTTAGAATTAGTAGTATTTTCGCTAGTGTAGTAAACTAGTGGTTGTATATTCTCCTCCAAGATTTAACTAACTCTGGTAGACCAGGTTTCTACTACCTGGCGTAATTTCTCTCTTGTTGGAGAGCCGTTGGTCACTACTGAAGTGTGTGTGCTACTATTACACCCTTAGGGCTGTCACACCGTGCTGGTTATTCTTGCATAGCTGGGTAGGACTGTTGGTTGCTTTCCTCCTTGGAAAACAAGTATGGATCCTAACGGTACCATGAAAACTGGGCCTCAGGGAGGAGGCTTCCAGGTCAGTTTCCTGAGGACTAGCTGTCATGCTACCATAAGGTGCTCCATTGTCGGTTTTAAAGAACACATATTAGTGTAGTGATTTGGAATCTGTGTATTGTTGCCCTAGAAATATTAGACCAAAGTGTAAGGATCCCCATATGTAATGTTGATAAAATAATGCATTTTTATATGTCTTATGTGTTTCATTTGACATACTCTTATGTTTGTTTTTGTGCTTTGCTTTTTTGAGATGGGGTCTTGTAGCCCAGGCTGGCTTGGACCTTGATTCATAGGCTGGGATGACTTTGAGTTTGTGATCTTCCTGCCTCCACTTCCCAAGTGCTTTAATTATAGGTGTGTATCTACCCTCCCTCCCAGATGTTTGTCATATTCCTTAAAGATTTAATAGGGGAGTATAGCTTTTGTAATTGAGAGTTCATTCCCTAAGAATAACTAATCTATAGTAAGTTTTTGTGCTTTTCTTTTTTTTTGGTTTTTTCGAGACAGGGTTTCTCTGTAGCTTTGGTGCCTGTCCTGTGTGCTTTTCTTTTTATTTTAATTGTCAAATGCCTTCAAATCTAGTACTGGTTTTAAATTCATGTGTCTGTAGAAGGGAGCTGTGGGCTGTGTTCCTGCCGCCCCAGCTCCCGGTAGCCTGGCCAGCTTATGCCCCAAAATAACGACACACAAATTGTATTCTTTTAAACACTGCGTGGCCCATTAGCTCTAGCCCTTACTGGCTAATTCTCATATCCCGATCAACCCATCTCTAATAATCTGTGTAGCACCAGTCTTACCAGGAAAGATTTAGCATGTCTGACCTGGTGGCTTGCTTCATGGCGTCTGGCTCTGAGAGGAGCCGCCCTGCATCTGCCTGGGAGAGGGGAGCATGGCATCTGAGCTCACTTCCTCTTCCTCCTAGCATTCTGTTCTGTTTACTCCACCCACCTATGTTCTAACCTATGAGGGCCAAGCAGTTTCTTTTTTAATTAACCAATGACCTTCCTCCATCATTTCCCCTTTTTCTGTTTAAACAGAAAAAAAGGAAAGCTTTAACTTCAACACAGCAAAATTACATATAACAGTTATCAAGTAAAAATTACAATATTTACATCTATTTTATCTTTATCATAACTAAGGAAAACTATAACCATAACTATTCTTCAACTCCATCAAAGACTCCATAAGGATATAATATTACCTAAGTAAATGAGAAGTAAGCAACTTACAAAACTCTAGAAATCACAGAGACATCTCGCTGCCTTGACAGTCACCCAAAATTCCTCTGTACCGTTGGGGCATCCATCTTCGGCCTACAGGTCCATAGTATCCAAAGACATTTCCATGAAGCAGGAAATTTCAAAGGCAGTTCAGTCACTATCTGCTGTGTCCTGCGGAATGTTTCGCAGACTCTTTCATGAATCAGGAACCCTGAAAGATCATCTCACCTTTAGACAAGTTCAGCAGTCCTCTCTGTCTGCGGGTTCTCTGTGTCCAGTTTATACAATAGTTCAGGCAAGAGCAGTTTCTTGCCTAAATGACTATCAAACTCCATAAGGATCCTCTTCAATGCCCATCTTCTTCTTGAAGTAGATTGGTGCTACCAGGAGCAGATGTGTCTCATTGTCATGAAAAACCATAAGTTATTAAAACATTTAAAATGCCATATTCTCTAGCCTTTGAAAGATATGAAGAATGTCTATCTAAAATATATCTATGTGCGTCTAGAAAATCTTAACTAACATTACTACAAACTTGACTATTATGATTATCCATTAACAACCTATATACATTACATTTTCACATGAACTACACAATCACAATACCTTAATCAATATCAGAAATACATATACATATAACAAAACTGACCTTAAATTAATATCAGTAAACCAAGATTCATATCAATGCAAATTATTCACATCTCTATCATCTCCCCCTTTAAATGTAAAAGAACATTTATAAACAATATTTGGGAATATGGATGTAGTTATTTCTCTCCAAACTGCTTCCTGCTGAATGGGGGCACCGTTAATCAGATATTTCAGGGTATAACCTGTGTGCTAGATTCATGTCAGTCGGCAGTTGAGTGAAGTGATTTTTTTTGAAGGTGTTCACAGCAACCCTTTAGGAGGGCGTGGTCCATCATACCATATTGGAATAAAAGCAATCCAAAGAGTCTCATCCTCTGTGAAAACAAAAGAAGAAACTCTTTTCCAAAGTATCATATCCTTAGATCCAAATTCTGAAGTCAAGGTATTTTGAAAATATCTATCTTGGATTAGTTCAGCAGCATTTATAAACAAATATCTTTTAGCATCTGTTGCTCCTTCCTCAGCATTCAAACAATTCAAAAGAGAGCATAATAGCATACAGTATCAAGATTCTCTGTGTATTTTCCATCTTTGTGCAGCTTTATTTTAACTCCATTTTGTTTATTTTTACTTTTGTTTTATATTATCTGTATATATTTGTCCTGGAATAACTCTGTAGACCAGACTGTCCTTGAACTCTCAGAGATCCTTCTGTCTCTGCCTTCCAGGCATTGGGATTAAAGGTGTGTGCTACCACACCTTGAAGTCACAGAGGTAAATCTCCCTCTGCCTCCCAAGTGTTGGGATTAAAGGTGTGTACTACCACACCCAACTACTTTCTTTCTTCCTTTTTTACTTTTAAGAACTTTAATTTTTAGCCTCCATATATTTTTAATACACTGTAAATCATTTAAACATTTTCTTTGACTCTGAATCTTTCTTTTACTGTATATCTCTCTTTTTCTGACCACACGAGCCTTGAAATTACTGAGCAATATGGGTAGGTTTAAAGCTGTGGCTTTGATGGCTGGATCCAGCCCATTCCTTAGCTTTCCAGCCTCATGGCTGAGGTACCGGCTGTAGCCATGTTTATCACCACAACTCTGTGGCGTTTCAAGGTCCTTGCCAGCAAACAAGCTACAACACTCAAATGCTCTCTCTGTAGCTGATCTCCTGCCTCAGAGTCAGAGTTTGCCCTGGCAGGACGGACCAGAATGCCAGCATTTTAAAACAGCACAACTTTTTTCCTGCTATGGCTGAAAACAAACAAGCATGCAGTCAGCTTTTATCAATACCATTTAAGTGTTTTGTGGCAGGACCCTTAATGAGCTGCAGGATTTTGCAGCTAAAGCTGAGTCAGGAAGCCTCTTTTAGATGAGAGCGCTTGCTTGCCTCTAGCAAGCAGAGCAGACCCGAGAAATTGCTGCTACCAAGAAAACACGCTTTACTCTATTCTTTCCCAAGCTTTCTCAGGCTTTCTGTGGATGCAGTTATCCACATGGGCGCCATTCTGTAGTGGGAGCTGAGGGCTGCGTTCCTGCCGCCCCAGCTCCTGGGCCGCCTGGCTAGCTTATTCCCCAAAATAACGACACACAAATTGTATTCTTTTAAGCACTGCTTGGCCCATTAGCTCTAGCCCTTACTGGCTAATTCTCATATCCCAATCAACCCATCTCTAATAATCTGTGTAGCACCAGTCTTACCAGGAAAGATTCAGCATGTCTGACCTGGTGGCTTGCTTCATTGCTTCTGGCTCTGAGAGGAGCTGCCCTGCATCTGCCCGGGAGAGGGGAGCATGGCGTCTGAGCTCACTTCCTCTTTCTCCCAGCATTCTGTTCTGTTTACTCCACCCACCTATGTTCTAACCTATGAGGGCCAAGCAGTTTCTTTTTTAATTAACCAATGACCTTCCTCCATCATGTGTCTTCCCCAAGTTGTTATTTAAGAGCAAGTAATCGTGACTGTCTTATAATAGAATAGACTTTAAGGTCTCAAAACAGAGTAGCTCCTTACTCCTAAGGACCAACTTAAGAGGAAAATATGTATTAGATTTGAGAAAACTGTGTTATATTTAATACATTGGAAGCAATACAGTATATAGGTGGGTAGGGAAAATTGTTAAGACTAGAGAGCAAGGCGTCTCTGGCTATGCTGCACTTAGCTTTTGGAAACTAGCTTGGTTCATTCACTTTTCTCCTTTTCATTGCAGGTCTATGTTTGCACAGTGTGCCAAAACGTTTTCTGTGTGGATTGTGATGTTTTTGTTCATGACTCTCTCCACTGTTGTCCTGGCTGTATTCATAAGATTCCAACTCCTGCAGGTATTTGATTCCTACATGTAAGACACACACTGAGTGGGTTAAGAAAGCCTGTAACTTAAATAAAATGATTCTTTGAATAAATCGATTCTCTAATTAAAACATGAAAACACTTTGAAAGAAGAATCTGACTTAAGAAACTTTTTGTTATGAAAGAATATTTTTATTTATATTCTATCAGAAATATGCATATAAATTCAATTAATTTTGTTTTATTTTGAGTCGTATTTTCAGTTTTAACTCAGTATTATATATAAATTACTTACAGTGATTAAATTAATGTCATAGTCTCAATTTTTTGTTTTTAGATTTTTATTTAAATGTTTGTGTGAGTGTATACATGAGTTTATATTCATCATAACGGTGTAGATGCCCACAGGAGTTAGAAGAGGGGTCAGATCTCCCGGAACTGGAGTTAAAAGACATCTGTAAACTGCCCAGTGTGGGTACTGGGAACCGAACCCAGGTCCTGTGAAAGAGTAGCAAGTGCTTTAATCACTGAGCCATCTCTCCAGCTCTAGAGTATGTTAAGTAAAAAAAAGCATGCACATATATACACACACAGACACAGACACACAGACACACACACACGTGTTCAGAGTCATACCAAATGTACCAAGGTAATTGATGTTTCTCTCAGGATTCATATTTATTGAGTCTAAACTCAGATTCTTTTTTAAAAAATTATTTTGTTTTATGTATGTTGGATTTTGCCTGCATGTATGTCTGTGTGAGGGTATAAGAAGCCCTGGAACTGGAGTTACAGACAGATGTGAACTACCATGTGGGTGCTGGGAATTTGTGGTGATTTGAAAGAAAATGGCCCCCAAAGGGAGTGGCACTATTAGGAGGTGTGGCCTTGTTTGAGTAGGTGTGGCCTTCTTAGAGGAAGCATATCACTGTGGAGGTGGGCTTTGAGGCCTCATATATGCTTGAGTCATAGCCAGTGAGATAGTTCACTTCCTGTTGCCTTTGGATCAAGATGTAAGGACTCTGAGCTCCAGCACAATGTCTGCCTGTGTACTGCCACCCCCCCCCCATGATGGTAATGTACTAAACCTCTGAACTGTAAGCCAGCCCCAGTTAAATGTTTTCTTTATAAGTGTTGCCTTGGTCATGGTGTCTCTTTGAATTGAACCCTGGTCCTCTCAAAGAACATTTTGCTCTACTGATTGTTTTATGTGGAACCAATTTCTGTTACAGGTAACCTGGTAACTCTCTTTTTTCCTTGTCAACAGAGCTGTTAGCTACTTGTAAGACATGTCTCTAGCACTGTCAGGGTATTCTCTATCCCCTATTCCATACTTAGAAAGGCCTTGAATGTCTCCTCTTGAAGTCACCAGAACCAGCCTCCGTAAACCCAGCACTTGGGAGGTAGAGGCAGGTGGATCTCTCTGAGTTCAAGGCCAGCTACAGAGTGAGCTCCAGGACAGCCAGGGCTATTACGTAGCTAAACCTATCTTGAAAAACAAAACAAAGCAAACAACAACAGCAACAAAAAAACTCAATGAAAGAACGAAAGAAAGAAAGAAAGGAAGAAAGAACGAAAGGAACGAAGGAAGGAAGGAAGGAAGAAAGGAAGAATAATCACCAGACTGTTTTAGAGACTGGCAGCTAGTTTTTGTTCTATTTCATTTAGGTCTTTTTTTTTTTTTTAATTTTAATTCTTCTCTCATACATTACATCCCGACAGCAGTTTCCTCTCCCTCTACTCTTCCCAGTTCCTCTCCTCTCCCCCAGATCCACTCCTTCTTGGTTTCTCTTCAGAAAAGAACAGGCCTCCCAGGGATATCTACTGAACACAGCATAACAAGTTACAATAAGACTAGGCACAAACCCTCATATCAAGGCTGAATGAGGCAACCAATATAGGAGGAAAAAGGTCCCCAGAGCTGGTGAAAGAGTCGGAGACAACCCCACTCCCACTTTGAGGAGTCCCACAAAAGCGCTGAGATGCACAGCCAGAACGTTTATGCAGAGGACCTAGGCAGACCCATCAGGCTCCATAGCTGTTGCTTTAGTCTCTGTGAACCCCTTTGGGTTCTGCTTAGTTGATTCTGTGGACCATGTTCTAATATGTCCTAGATCCTTCTGGCTCGCACTTCCTTCTCCTCTTCCATGGGGTTCCCTGAACTCCACCTAAAGTTTGTCTGTGGGTCTGCATCTCCTCCCTTCAGTTGCTGGGTGCAGCCTCTCTGATGACACTTGGGCTGGGCACTGATCTAAGAGGATAGAATATCATTAGGAATCATTTCGTTGACTTGTTTGGTTTTTTGTTTGTTTGTTTTTGTTTTTGGCCGGTTGTGTTTGGTTCTGTCTAGGTCTCTGGGCTGTCCAGCCTCCAGATTCTGGCTATCCAGCCAGTGCTAGACATGGGCTCCCTCTCATGGCATGGGCTTCTAGTTTTTTTTTTTTTTTAGCTTTCTGAAACTTGGAGTAGAAGATAAGACAACTCTGAAAAGAAGGGATTCAAAGGACTCTGAGATGGTGTCAGGAGTTTGTGATCATCATAAAGTACAAAAGTCTAAAGTTAATATGTTCCATACTCTCCCTTCAGGAAATAAAAGGACCAAAATAATCTTAATTCATCTAATTCTTCCCTCAAATAAGTTGTTATATATTTCATTTTTTTCTGTTTCACAAAACATTACTCTTTGTTTTTAATCAGTTACCATTTGTTAAGATGCAATAAAAAATTTACCACTTTCTTGGCTCTGTTTTTTCTTTCATTTGAGGTCCATTTAGGACCATTTTTCTTTTCCTTGAATTACATTTTTTTAGAATATAGTAAAATTCACAGCCTTAAACACATGGGCACAGGAGACCACTTTCTAAATATAACTCCAGTAGCACAGACACTGAGAGCAACAATAAATGAATGGCACCTCCTGAAACAGAAGCTTCTGTAAGGCAAAGGACACAGTCAATAAAACAAAACGGCAGCCTACTGAATGGGAAAAGATCTTCACCAATGCCATATCAGTCAGAGGACTGATCTTCAAAATTTATAAATTTATAAAGAGTTCAAGAAACTAGACATCAAAATACCAAATAATCCAATTAAAAAATGGGGTACAGATCTAAACAGAATTCTCAACAGAAGAATCTCAGAGATGGACAAAAGATACTTAAAAAAACTGCTTAGCATCCTTAGCCATCAGGGAAATAAAAATCAAAACGACTGTGAGGTACACCAGTCAGAATGGCTAAGATCAAATGAAACACCAATGACAGCTTATGGTGGAGAGAATGCAGAGTAAGGGAAACACTCCACCATTGCTGCTGGGACTGCAAACTTGTTAGCTACTTAGGACATCAGTATGGTGGTTTCTCAGAAAATTGAGAATCACAGTGTAGTTTGTTTATGTCATTCATATATATATATATATATATATATATATATATATATATATATATTGAGTAAAGATAGCATAAGCAAAAGGAAATACTGGGAACTAGTAGAAATCATGAAGTCCAGATACAAGATCAACACAATTTGTAATCTTTAGTAGATTGACCAATAAAAAAGAAGACCAGATTACTAACATCCAAATAAGATGAAGGCTGGTGAAAAAGCTCAGAGGCTTAAGGCAAGGGCCTCTAAGCCCGTGACCCGAGTGCAACCTCTGGGGCCCATGAGGTGGAATAGGGAAGTGACTGCTACAAATTGTCGTCTGGCCGCACATGTGACATGTGCATACACACAAACACACTGAAAATGTAGGGAAGAGTTAACAGAAGTAAAAGATGATCCAGGTGAGATGGTACACTCCTGTAATTCTAGGGCTTGGAAAGCTGAGACGAGAGTTGCCTCAAGTTCAAAGCCAGCTTGAACTACAAAGCAAAACCTTGTCTCAGAAACAACCAAACAGGAAATGCGAGCTATTCTTAAACTTTAGAATTCACATATTTACCCTCCAAAGAAATACTCATTTCCTAAAACAGTGCAGTGGCACAAGCCTTTAATTGCCAACACTTGGACAGCAGAGACATACAGTTCTTTGCCAGTTTGAGGCCAGCCTGATCTATATAGTGAGTTCCAGGACAGCCGGGGTTATGTAGACAGACTGTCTCAAACGGGACAAAGAAAAAAAAAGGTTCATCTCTTTCTATTCTCTCTCAGGTTCTGTTATAATCCTTTTTAGCTGAGCAAATTGTTTGAACTAATATCTCAACAAAATGGGAGTTTTTTGAGGGGAATATGTTGTGTTTTTCCCCCTCAATACCTGGGTCTCATATACTCATACATGCTAGGCAAGAGCTCTTTGACCTACATTCTCACCATCCCCCTCCCTTTATTTTAAAGAGACTTCCCAACACTGGGGAGGCAGAGTCAGAGGCAGGTGGATCTCTGAGTTTGGGGCCAGCCTGTCTGTATAGCAAGTTCTAGGACAGCCAGAGCTACATATAAGATCCTGTTTCAAGAAAGGAAGAATAGGGAAGGAGAGTCAGTTTTCCTTAAGGATGTGGCCCCGGGTAGGCTGACCACACTACATTGACTACCATCAACAATTTATGGACAGTACAAATTAGACAATGAATTATTTACTTTTAGGAGCATGAATGTTTTACCAGCATGCACCATGTGTGTGCAGGGCCCCCACAACAGCTGGAAGAAGCATTGGATTCCCTGGAACTGGAGTTACAGATGATTGTTAACCACCATGTGGTGCTGGGATTCAAACCCCAGCCCTCTGACAGAGCAGCCAGTGCTCTTAACCACTAATCATATTTCTACCCTTGATGAATTATTTAAAAAAAATTGGGGTTAAGGAAACGAAGCATTTTTTAAGATTGCGTAACATTTACAACTTCCTCATGATTGTATGCCCATGTTCAGGTCCATCTCTGTAATGGTTAGAAAATTCATACCAAGAAGTAGCTTCCTGGATGTGGAGAAAGAAAAGGCATATCCAACCCTTTATTGAAATAAGTATTAGTGGACTCTTGGGGCTTCCAGGGAGTGATAGAGTTTAGGAGAAAAGACAAGAAGCCTGAACTCCTGAGGCCTGTATGAAGAAAGAAAGGGCACAATGGCTAGGTGCACTTCTGGGGATCCTCGTAGCCCTTTGGGTCGAGTTCTACAAGGACAGAGGACTCATTAATTGTCTACCTCTCCTCTGGGGGAGGAATTACAAGCCGGGTTGTGGACTCTTCCCCTGCGTGAGCTGCTGTTTGAGTCACACCTCACAGCAGGACCCTGGGAACAATTCACTGCTTCATTTGTCCTTTTTTAATTTACTCAACAGACCGTATATCTCAAGAGTTGAAGCATTAGGGATGTATGTAATGTGTGTAGACCAGAGGACAACTTTGGGTGTTATCCTTCAATAATTCCTTTGAATTAGCATGCTTCCTTTTAAACAAGGTCTTTTCTTTGCTTGGAAATCATTAATGAAGCCGGGCAGTAGTGGCGGCATGCCTTTAATCCCAGCACTTGGGAGGCAGAGGTAGGCAGATCTCTGTGAGTTTGAGGCCAGCCTGGTTGGTCTACAAGAGCTAGTTCCAGGATAGCTAGGGCTGTTACCCAGAGAAACCCTGTCTGGGGGGGGGGGGGGGAGAGGAAAGATTATTAATGAGGTTAATGAGGTTATAATGGTTAAACAGCAATTTCAGGAATCCTCCTGCTTCTGCCTTCCCATAATTAGGGTTATGGGTGCATGTATTATATCCAGCAGCTTTTTTTTTTTTTTTTTTTTTTTTCCCGAGACAGGGTTTCTCTGTGGTTTTGGAGCCTGTCCTGGAACTAGCTCTTGTAGATCAGGCTGGTCTCGAACTCACAGAGATCCGCCTGCCTCTGCCTCCCGAGTGCTGGGATTAAAGGCGTGCGCCACCACCGCCTGGCTTATATCCAGCAGTTTTATGTAGGTTCTTGGACTTGGAGCTTAGGTCCTTATGTGCGTGTACACACACACACACACACACACACACAAAACACACAATGTTAAAGTTCGAGGTCAGCCTGGTGTACAAAGTGAGTTCCAGGACAGCCAAGGCTACATAGAGGAAATTCTGTCTCGAAGATTTTTTTTAAAGCATTTTTTTTAAGATTTTATTTATTTATTATGTATACAACATTCTGCCTCCATGTATGCCTGCAGGCCAGAAGAGGGCGTCAGATCTCATTACAGATGGTTGTGAGCAACCATGTGATTGCTGGGAATTGAACTCAGGTCCTCTGGAAGAACAGTCAATGCTCTTAACAACTGAGCCATCTCTCCAGCCCCTCGAAGATTTTTTTTTAAATTATTAGAATAAAAACACAGACTAAAAATATATATGAATTGTAGATGTCTGACAAAGGAATAATCGAAAATATAGAACATTACCATAATTTAGTAATATAAAGGTAAATAATTTTGAAATGAGTAAGATGGGACTTGGAGTCTTGAGCATGTGGCATGTTGTTGGTAATGGGTGGCTGTGCAGGTGTGTGGGCAGCAGTGGAGGCACCCCCTTCACTGGCCCAGAAGCCCTTACCCCTTCTCTGCTTCCTTCAGTGCACCAGGTGTAGGCGCCCACTCCTATAAAGTCAGCTAGGGTTTTTGGATAGGGAATCCTCAAGGCCAAAGGAAAGTTAGATGAAAGAAACAGAAGACAGGATAGAATTGGGAGGTCCATCTGGTTATGCTGAAGCAGCCAAATAGCCCAGAGTTTATTTTAGAACTTGTTTATGTACAAAAGCAGAACATGTAAAAGCAGGGCGGGGCAGAGCAGGGCCTCTGAAATCCTGGCACTGTGGAGGTGAAGGCAGGATCCACTGTGGTGGGTCCATGGTGTAATACCTTCCTAGTCAGGAATGGAGAGAATCACCATGTAGAGTCCTTTCCAAGTTGGTTTTAATGCCCCTTTGGCTACCTGCCTGACCCAGACAGGATCACTAGACTGGAACAAGGGGAAACTGGTGATGGACTTGGAGGTTGATTGGGTCTCTCAGATAGTTCAATGAAAAGTCTTTACAGAGGACTTGAATGCCAGAAGTGATTTGAGAAAGGAATGGTTAGATATTTCTGCCAATTGCTGGTCTCCAAGCCTGGGAAACAGTAGGAGAGATCTTTCAAACAAAATCTCATATAGGGGTAAATCCCTCCCTACTTAGGGTACAATGGGCTGAAGCAAAGCAAAGGAAGGAGGCCTCTCCATCCTTCACTGGTCTTTTGTTAGAGTTTCTTTCTTTCTTTCTTTTTTTTTTTGGGGGGGGGGCGGATTTTCGAGACAGGGTTTCTCGGTAGCTTTTGGTTCCTGTCCTGGAACTAGCTCTTGTAGACCAGGCTGGCCTTGAACTCACAGAGATTCACCTGCCTCTGTCTCCCAAGTGCTGGGATTAAAGGCGTGCGCCACCACCGCCCAGGTTAGAGTTTCTTTTAACATCCTGTTTATTCTTTCTACCTGACCAGAACTCTGAGGTCTATATGCACAATGTAGTTTTCAATTTATACCTAAATCTTTGACTATTAATTGAGAGGTTTTGACTATGAAAGTCAGACCCTATTGCTAGGGAAGGCCAAATCAGAGATCTGGTTCCTATAGGAGCTTTTTAGATTTGAGCAGTTTCAGTCTGGATGGGGAACACTTTTACCTACTCTGAAAAGATATCTATAAAAATCAGCAAGTTCTTTTGATCCTTCCCTAGCAGACTGGATCTTGGTGAACTCAGTTTTCCCAGAGTTCACTGGGGTGTTGGTTTCATTTTTATCCCTTCCTAGGTAAGGATTCTCTGTTTTGGTTTTACTTGAGCCCAAACTTGCCATGTGGCTGAGACATCCCGCATTAGACTGTCCAGTGTAGGTATAACATACCTTGGTTTGAGCATCTCAGAAAGTTGTGTGGACCCCAGATGAGTAAGTAGCCCAGGAGAGTCCTGCCAGCTGTTTCTGGGAGAATGATCTTTCCCTCTGGTGTCCTCCATCAAACCTGTCTGTTTTCTCTTTACCATGGGATCTGAAGTGTGTCACCAGAATATGAACAGGCCCCACTGGTCTTAGGGTCATCTGTTGACAGCCAGGTCAGTGATCTGACAGTAGAGGACAGAAATTCGTAGGGGAAGCCAAAGAGCCTCTAGGAGGGTTTTAAAATATTCTTTTCCCAGTGGTAAGAAGCCCTCTTCCTCTGTAGATCACACCATGAAAATGGCTGGTCATAAAAGCATACTGACTGACAGTCTGTGTATGTGATCAGGTTAATAAGTTCTGATCTCTGGGCCTGGGCTCCAATTCTTTTGGTGAAAGACCTACTTCAGCTCCCGTGTCCCTGGTTTCATCTTTCATCTCTTGACAGTCACGGACGAGTACCTCTGTCATCAGGCAAGAGGGTAGCTGAATTGATGGCAGTGGGTTTCTCAAACTTGACTTGAGGGTGGGCCGGGAGTAGGGCCCGCTGCTGGGTCACACAGCCATTAGGCAGTCAGTATTCTGGGGCTCCTCAAAGGAGGGCCTCAACCATGTCGTGAGGTGCTGTGAGTATAAGATCTTGACCCAGAGTTAACATGTTTGCTTTCTTTCATTAAACCAGCATTACTCACCACAGCTCTTAGACAGGTGGGCCTTCCTGCGGCTGCAGGGTTCAGTCGTTTGGACAGGTATGCCAGAGGGCATTTCCATGGCACCAAAGTCCAGATTGAAGGCTTGGTGCCCCCCACTTTGTGTTGGTGTGTAGAGGCCTTGCTCTGTCCACAAACTGGTATTCAGAGGCAGCAACATAGGGACTCTCAAACCTGTCTCAGTCAATGGAGTTGGGATCTGAAGGATCCTACTCTGAAACAGGCTCCTTTTATCTCTTTTTAGCTGGTAGCCAGGATGGGTAGCCTCTGATGTGCAAAGTTGGGCTTTCTTAACTGACATTCTGTAGCCCAAGGTCTTCAGTTCTGGCAGCAGCCCTCAGTGGTCCTTTTATGACCTATTTAACCAGGAAACCTCTGGCAGAAGAACTGGAAGTCTGCATTTATTGTCTTTAAATCCTTGGGACAACCTGGTCCAGGTGTGTTGCCCATTGTAAACTCCCAGTGGGCTTGTCCATTTAAAAAAAAGGTGGTCCTGGCAGTGATGGCACACACCTTTAGTCCCAGTACTCGGGAGGCAGAGGCAGGCGGGTCTCTGTGAGTTCGAGGCCAGCCTGGTTTACAAGAACTAGTTCCAGGACAGGCACCACATCTACAAAAACAAACAAAAAAGATGGGTTGGCTCACTTCTGCTAATGGGAGGCTGAAGAATGCCTCTTTCAGGCCCAAAAGAGTGTGCAATTATTTCTCTGGAAGAGTCTGACTCATGAGAATCCAAGGTCCCAGGTTTCTTCATAGGCAGGAGAGGCATATTCTAGGGTGACTGGCAGGGCACCAGGATGCTTGTCTCTTCAAGCCAGGCAATATAGACTGCAACTTTCCCCTTTGTTTTCAGGGCCACAGGGTATTGTTTAATCTGGATGGAGGTAGCTGAACAGTTATAGGAGCTTCATGTTGGGCCAGTCCTGGGGGGTTGGTTTCTTCTGATCAAAATTTTGCTGGTCATCTGTAAGTCTAGTTGCATCTCATCATCAGAGGAGGTAACAGTGGCTTTCAGTTTATGTAAAATGCCTTGTTCCCATCACTTCTCTATTGTGAAATACCCTGTAAGCTACCAGCTGGGACCAACTTATACTACACACACACACACACACACACACACACACACACACACACACACACACTTTTTTAACTTTTTCCCAATATGTGGGGCCTAAAAGGAACAAAGGAAATGTTTTTAGTAGCTTTCTTTAATCTTTCTAAAGGGACCTAGCGAAAATCTCCTTGGTCATGGTTGGACAGAAGAAAATATCTGTTTTGTTCAGGCCATGTTGCCTACAGCAATTTCCCTCCCAACCTAGGGTCATTTTTTTTTTGTTTTTTTTTTTGTTTTGTTTTTTAATGAGGATGGTGGTTTTATAGATCATTGGTTTAAAAGGAGACATAAATTTATAAAAGAGAAAGGAGTGGAACTTCTCTTTTCCTTCAGACTCAGCCCAGGGAAATTTTCTCCCTTCTCTGTGGCTGCTTAGGGCAGGCACAGAGCACAGCAGAAGAAATGCTCATCTGGGCGGAACTAGTTCCTTCTTCCTGTGTGCATTCCGCTTAGATGTCATGGGACCCTGGATGAGAGGACTGGCCTCTCTTGACCTCCACACAGGGACCAACCCTGACCTTGAACAGGAGTCAGCAACAAAACAAGCAAGTGTTCCTGCTCCCAGAGTGGGACAGGTGAGGGTTTTTGGGGTTTCTCTGGGTAACCTGGCAGAGCCAAAAGGATTTGGGTCCCCAGTAGCACAGGTGTTAAGCCAGGGGTTCTCACACCAGATAAAGCCACTGTCAATACAGGAATACAAAACTGGCAGAAACACACAGAAAGAAACATAGAGACACAGTAAAGACAACCAGGGGTGGCCACCACACACCCATGCACCTAAACAGACAGCATCCAGGGACGTCTCACTTAGATCCTGCATACTGCATCAGCAGTGTGTTGAACTCTCCTGTGTGTCCGAATGGAAGGCTTCTTAACCAGACTAACCCCTGGGAGGTGACAGACCAGGCTACTTTCTAATTTGCTTTTTTTTGGGGGGGCGGGGGGGCTGGAGGTGTCAGATCCCTCTTAAGAGTTAGGCAGCAACTGATCTAAGAGAACCCTGGGGATCTGGAACATTTCAGGTTGCACACCCCCTAGAAGCCTCCTGATCATTGTACTCTTACCAAGGGATTCTGAGACCCCCGGTGTCTCCAAGTCTGGTCTCTGGGGTCTCAGTGGAACCTCCAGAAATGTTGTGGGGGCCTTCATCAGAGAAGACTACTCGAACATGGGTTTCAGTCAGTAGAAAGTCTTTATTAGCTGGGCAGCAACTAGACTGGGTGTTCGGCACCCAGTGCAGCACTGAGCCTTTTTTAGGATGAGCTTTTAAGCATAAAATCCATGTTCTGGGTTGACAGACTTCAGTTAATAAAACATCCGAAAGTGGAACAACAAAAATTAAAAAATTTAGAGACTTTCCCAGAACTATATGGACTTTGCCTTTGTTTTGGTTTTGTCTACGTGCTGGGATGGGCTTTTGTTGATACAACTCTGAGTCATTTCTGTTCCTGTAACTCCTCACCCATCTTCCTGTAAGAACCCCAGTAAAACTTACTGGCTCACCAAGTTGGACTTTTCCTTCCTTCCTTCCTTCCTTCCTTCCTTCCTTCCTTCCTTCCTTCCTTCCTTCCTTCCTTCCTTCCTTCCTTCCTTCCCTTTCTTTTCTTTCTTTTCTTTTCTTTCTTTCTTTCTTTCTTTCTTTCTTTCTTTCTTTCTTTCTTTCTTTCTTTCTTTCTTTCTTTCTTTCTTTCTTTCTTTTTTAAGACAGAATTCACTATATAGCTCTGACTTGCCTGGAATGTGTTCTGTAGATCAGGTTGCCTGCCTCTGCCTCCCAAGTCCTGGGACTAAAGGTGTGCACCATCATCTCTGGTCCCAGGTAGGACTTTGTATTCTTACTTTTGTCTGTGTCTGTGTTTCCTTACTTGGGGTGAGTAAATGTTTGTTCATGTCTCCCAAAGAATAGTGTCACAAAAAGCTATGACAATTTTAAACTGTTCAAAATGAAATCCCACTTTATGGGACTTACTGTTCCTCTTGGGTCCTGACTAGCATGCTAATGCAATTCAGAGCCTTAACTGGTGGCTTCCCTAACTTTGCAATTTGAGTTTTAGTTCCTCAAATACTTTCTTGGTTTCTCATTAAAGGGCTTCTATGGGATTCTGGGCCAAAACAAAAGAATCAGGAGATAACCATCCCCAAGATTTACCTAGCTGAAGGAGAGATCTGACCTCCACCACATGCCTCTGCTATATGGCATGTGTGCACCTTACTACAAACACACACAAAATAAAGAAAATCTAATAAAACATTTTTAATAAAAGAAAGAGGAGCATAAGGATGAGGTGGGAGAGAAAATTGTTCAGATATGTATGAAGTTAGTGTGGACTACTCGTTCTTGATTATTGTGATATGATTGTAAAATAGCCCTTTTAGGCAGCTCATGTGTTTGACTTTTGTCGTCCAGCTCTTAGTGCTGCTTGGGCAGTTTGTGAAACCTTTAGGAGGCGGAGCCTCACTGCAGGAAGTAAGTTCTTCTGGGTTTATAGCCTGGGTCAGCTTCTTATTTTCTCTGCTTCTTTCCTGAGGATGCAATATGACCAGAAGCCTCTGCTCCTTCTACCACACCTTCCTTGCCTCGTTGGAACTTATGCCTTCAAACTGTAAGCTGAAATGGACTTTGTCTCTCTGGCTACTTTCTTTAAAGCTTTTAAAATTTATTTTAATTTATTCTTTGAGATTTCATACATGCATATAATGTATCTTTATCATACACCCCCTTAGAGCCATTTCATACATGCATATAATGTATCTTGATCATACACCCCCTAGAGCCGTTCACACACCTCATACAGTTCCCTTTCCCATCTTCATGTTTCCTTCTTTTTTTTTTTTTTTCCATAATCAGCTGAGTTCAGCTGGTGCTGTCTGTATGAGTGTAGGGCCATCCTCTGCCTTGTGGGGAACCTACAACTGGTCACACCACTGGAAAAAAAAAGACTATCCCATAGCAGTCACAAACTGCCTCTAAGCTGTTCAGTTGTGACCTAATGAGCCACGTCCCTGTCTGTGCTAAGACTGTTGACTGACTTAGTCTTATGAGGTCTTGTGCAGTTAACCACAGTTGCTATGAGTTCATGGGTTCAATGTCCATGTCATATTCAGAAAACATTTTACAGCTTTCCTCCTCATTCTTTAGCTCTTATTTTCTTTCTGTCCTCTCGTCCATGATGTTCCCTAAGGTAATGTTGATGTAGCTGCCTCATCGAGGGCTGATCATTCTCAGCTACTTATCCTGCGAACTTTGACCCAATGAGTCTATACATGACTTCTCCCCTCTGCAGAAGGAACTTCTTTGACCAAGACTGAGAGCAGCACTAATCTATGGGAATAAACATTAATATTCAGAGAGCATCTTGACAACATAACCATAGGGCGAAGCATCAGTAATAGGTTGCTGCCCTGGTTGGCTTTGGAGGTCAGCTTGATACAGCCTAGAATTATCTGAGGGGAGAATCTTAATTAAGGAAATTCAAGGATTAGATTGCCCTGTAGCCATATCTGTGGATATTGTCTTGACTGTTACTTTTGGAGGGCCCACTGCGGGCAGTTCCATCCTTAAGCAGGTGGTCATGGTTTACTTAAGGCTAGCTGATTATAAGGTGGGCTGTGAGCCAGCTAGCAAGCAACATTCGACCCAGTCTATTGTAGCACAAATAATAGAAACCCAGAGACAGATATTGGGGTTTATCCTGAATATCAGAAAGGCAAAGCAGCCAACCACTAGAGAGAACTTTTACCTCTACCAAATCTTCAGACCTAAGGGACAAGATCCAGATCCTGTCTCCATGAATCCTCAGACTTCACACTCCACTGAGCTCCTGTCTCTTCCTCTTTATATTCCTTCCTCCACCAGCCATATTGCTCCTGTCTCCACCTCCATAGTGCTGGGATTAAAGGTATGTGATCCCAAGTGGTGGGATTCAATCTTGGGTAGCCCAGGGTGGCCTTGAACTCAGAAATACATCTGCCTCTGTTTCCTGAGTCCTGGGTTTAAAGGTGTGTGCCACTACTCCCTGGCCTATATGGCTGACTAGTGTGATTGCTTTGCCCTCTGACTTTTAGGCAAGCTTTATTTATTAAAACACAAATAATACCACTATATATCCCCCCATCTTTTTTTGTTTGTTTGTTTGTTTGTTTTTGTTTTTCGAGACAGGGTTTCTCTGAGAGCTTTGGAGCCTGTCCTGGAACTAACTCTTGTAGACTAGGTTTGGCTTCCAACTCACAGAAATCTGCCTGCCTCTGCTTCCCGAGTGTTGGGATTAAAGGTGTGCGCCACCACCGCCTGGCTCCTTTTTCTAAAATAAAGAAAGAAGGCCATAACTAATATAAGAAAAACTATAAACAATAAGTATAATACCTATATACAATAAATACAGGCAATAAATACATCAACAATGTCTAGTCCATTTGCATTTGACAAATTCAGAAAAAATTCTCCATTATCTATCCTATCTTGGTGAGTCCAAAGTCTTGTACCTAATTTACTTTCTATCATAACTTGCTTTCTGTGTCTGGTAAACAAGGAAAACTGTAACTTTCTAGTCTTCAACTCCCTCAGAGACCCAAGAAGAAAATAATATTAACTGAATAAGCAGAAAATACAAGCAAGTGATTTCCAAAAAAAAAGAGAGTAATGACAGAAACAGCTGTCTGTCTGAACAGTCACCCTAAGTTCCTCTGCAACATTGGGGCATCTATCTTTGGCCTATAGGCCTATCTTATCTTATAGACTTTTCTGTGAAGCAGAATATTCTGAAGGGCTGTCCCTCCTTGTCTTGACAACGTTTGGCAATCACTTTCTTTTGTGTCCTGCTTGTCCAATTAGGGCAGCATACTGTCAGTCTATGCTGTCCTTATTTGCCTGTGAAGTGAGTTCCTTATTTGGAGGTATTGTTGTGTGCAATAGTAAACAGACCTGCCTTCAGGTTCCTGACTTGACTTTCCTCAATGATGGACTGTAACCTGCACTTGTATACTAAAATAAACTTTTTCTTCTCTAAGTGGCTTTTGACTCTGGGTCATAGAATTCATTACAACATCATGAAAGAAAAGAATTAGAAAAAAGATAAAAAAAATTAGAAAAAAGTAATTAGAGAAGTTCCACCCTAGGGTATTCTGCCTTGTGGTGAGGCATGCCTTCAATCTCAGCACTCAGGAGGCATTGCTCAGCAAGTAAAGGCACCGGTCTGACGACCTGAGTGTGATCCCTCGGATACACTTGGTAGAAAGAGAACAAGTTGTCCTCTAACCTCCACACAGTTGCCATGCTTGAGTGTACACACACACACACACACACACACTCACACACACTTTCAAAATGTAATAAAAATGCATTAAGATATCTAGCATTTGAGAGACTGAAGCAGGAAGATTACCATATGTTCAAGGCTAGCCAAGACTATGTAGCAAGAGTTGCAGTAAGCTCAGGGACATTGGTGCTCTGTTAAGGAGCTGGTACATGTTTTCTTTTTTATTCCTATTTTAGAAGAACTTAAAAATTAAGCTCTGAAAGGGGGAAGGATGCCAATGTACATTTAAGATGCTCCCAGAGTATATTTGTTTATTCAGTATTCTTTTTTGGGAGGAGTGGGGAGTGGGAGTTCCGAGACAGGTTTTCTCTGTGTAGCCCTGGCTGTCCTGGAACTTGCTCTGTAGACCAGACTGGTCTCAAACTCAGAGATCTGCCTACCTCTGCTCCCAAGGGCTGGGAATGAAGGTGTCCACTACAATTGGCTATCACAGAAGATATTTAAATTCTCTTGCTTACTCTTACAAACTAGTGATGGAAAGTTTCAATTTGATTCAACGGGGAAGCACTGCTTCACACATGAATCTGAATTATCTAAGATTGAACTGAAAGTTGCAGTTAATAAAATAACCACTAGGAGGGGCTAGTTACAGGAGAAAAACAAGACCTAAAATGATAAAATTTTAGGATTTACTTGGATTATTCTTAATAACCCCAATTTACAAAACTAATGTACTAGATACCAGATTGAGATAAAGTTGAACAAAACTTGGCTACATTTTTTTGATTCCTGGAGAAATTACGTGTCATGTTTGAAATTTTTGGTAAACTTCTGTTCTCAAAGTTACTGGGGTTGGATGGGCAGGTATCTGGAGAAAAGGAGTGAATTAATTTGTGGTATGAATGATAACAGGCTCTGGTGGGTTCTGATGGAGCTGCACAACCTTAGTTCCAAGGAAGTATCAGTCACATAATTGTGGGTATGCTGGAGCCTGTTGTCAAAGACCATGACTGCCACCCCGGAGGGCCACTGGGAGAGTGGACTCGGAGTCATCAAAACTGCTGACAGATCTTTTCCCTTGGGAAATCAGTTTTCAGTTTGTAATCAGACTTTTTTTCTCTTACAGAGAGACACGAAATTCTGCTGTGTGAAATCTCATTGCAGGAAGCCACCTGAGGAAGAGGCAGGACCCTGACCCCTACTGAAGGTAAAGAACCTCAGGTGACCACTAGCCAGAGCCAGCGCATGACATCCACCAGAATCCTTAAAACTATGCGTGCGGCTGACTCAGCAATTCTGATTTCAGGACTTTATTCTGAGGCAACGTTAAAGCTTGGAGAAAAGGTTTTGTTTTGCATATTGAAATGTTTGTTTATGAAGAGAAAAATGGCAATGGCCTAAATGATCTGCTGTAATTAGCCATTAAGAAGTGTTACTGAATTAAACAACACCAGCAAAACAAACAAAACCAAAAGCCCTGCACGGAAAAGAGATTGCCTTGCAAACCTGAGTTCAGTTCCTGGATCCCACTGTGGAGGGAGGTTGGAGAAAACAGCTTCCAAAAGTTGTTGTCTGACCTCCACAGGAACACTGTGGCGCAGGTGTGCCCACACTCAGAAATCACAACTATGCTCACACAAAAAGTGTTAAGGGAAAATCAAGGTTTCCCTTTTTTGGGTTCTTAAGTCTTGTGAATTAAAACATTTACAGAATCAGTAGGAAGCTCAGGGATCATTTGTTAGAGTTTCAGAGGAAAACAATGGGGCAGCAAGCTATAAATATGGCAGCTGGCAGAAGGAGAGAAATGGAGAAAAGGAGAGAAAGTTATGCTTTTGAGTTAGGACCCTAGAGCTCAGACAAATTCAGCACTGGAGATCAGTAAGCAGCTGCATGGGCTGAGACCTCCACAAATGCGAACTCTAAAGCAGCAGGAGCCCCTGCTTAGGCCTTAGCTCAATATCCAAAGAATAATAGGAAGAAAGAGGAAAATTACAGGTTTAAAGAATTTTATTTATTATTTGTTTTTACGTATGTATGCCTATGCGACCAGTTGTGAGCCTGGTGCCCATGGAGGCCAGAAAAGGGCGATAAATCCCCCTGAATCTGGAGTTAGACCATTGTGAGTGGTCACGTGGATTCCGGGAATGGAACCCAAGTCCTCTGGAAGAACATCAGTGCTTGTAACCATCGAGCTTTTGAATTAGAATTGAGAAAACTGGGGAGGCTTAGCAGAAAGACATGACGGAAGGTCCGTAATAACATTCTCCTTTGAGGAGATAACTGTCCCTTCATCCCCTTAGCATATCTTCAGGTGAATCAGATCTCCTGTGCAGTGGTCTCTTGGTTGGGTAACTGACAAGCCTGTTGGATTAGCTCTTAAAGTAGGAGACAGTAATATAAAATATTCTAATCTCTGGATAAGATCACAGTGTCACAAGGGCAGGGCAATACAAAAGGAAGAACTCAGATAAGGCTGCAGTGCTGTCTCTAGCAGCTAGCTAGACAATGTATAAGTAGCAGTGGGGAAATAAAAACAGTTTACTCTTGAAGGGACCCAGAGTCTTGTGTCCCCATCTACTATTGCTCGCCTTTCTACTTTCTAGGTCTCTGTGGTGTTCATGGCTGTGCTGGCCGAGCTAACTCATGTGTGTGTGTGTGTGTGTGTGTGTGTGTGTGTGTGTGTTCTATCCTAGTATGCAAAAGGCGTTGGGCTCAATCTCTAATACCCAACCTAGACACTGAAAGAGCTCAGGGCTTGGTTAATCCAAGCCTGATAGCCAAAATAGAGAACCTGAGCTCAATCCCTAAAAACCACCCCAGTACATTGCAGATTTATATTTGCTCATGGTACAATGTAACTTTTAGCTAAGAGAAAAATAGTTCATAAAATAAATTCTGTAGCACCTATAACAATAATTATGTACCCTAGTCAGAAGAATAGGGAATAGGGTGGAGGAAGAGGCTTCAAAGTGATGTGGGATTCCCCTCTGTATGCTGTGAATACCATTGGTTAATAAAATACTGACTGCTTTGAGCCCATAGCAGAGAAGGGCGGAAAGAGCTAGGTGGGGAAAACTAAAGTGAATGCTGGGAGGAAGAAGGGCTGAGTCAGAGAGAAGCCATGTAGCCCCATCAAAGACAGACACCAGAACTTGACCTGGTAAGCCATGGCCTCGTGGCAATACACAGATTCCTAGAAATGGGTTAAATTAATATGTAAGAGTTAGCCAATAAGAAGCTAGAGCTAATGGGCCAAGCAGTGATTTAAATAATACAGTTTCTGTGTGATTATTTCAGAAGTCTGGGTGGTCAGGAAATGAACTAGCAGCCTCCTTGTAACACCAAAGATGAACATGAAAGGTAGCAGCAGTGAAGGACTGGAAGCCCTTACCCACCTGGGCTTCATTCCACCAAGGGAGCATGCTCAAGAAGAGCTAGCTTTGTAAGAACACTGGGAAAAGCAGATACTGTACAAATATTTTGTGAAATGTCATGCAGATCTATCCCTTTCCACTCTTGGATCCGGGTCATGATCAGGCCTGACATCATTCGTAGCTGGTCAGAACCTCTCCTGTAATAAACTATCTCCTTCATTAACTATCCATGTGTTCTATACAGCCATGGTAAAGCGGTATAAGAGCCCTGAATCCTAGTGGCTGCCTATCAGACTCAGATCCTCGCCTGCAACAGTGGGGCATCTGGAGTTTGTAAGCCAGGGCGCAGTCAAGCCACCGAAATGGACCACTTGTGGGAGAAAGAAAAGTTGATTTGGGAAAGCAAACTGCCAGGTATTCCCTCGGAGGGCAGAGAATAGCATCATGGGAAAAGCCTTGTCAATTTTAAGGGGACAGGTTGTAATGAGAGGAGAGCTGTGGGCCAGAGCAGCCTGGGAGTTCGTGCAGGCTGTTTGGGTTATCAGGAACTAGATGCCTTTGTCTCAGAGAGCTGACTGCTGGGGGCAGGTGGATAGGGAAGTAGTGGTTTCCCGGTAAACAGAAACTTGCCTTTTGAGATTCCTGAGGAAAGCCGAGTTTAGCTTCTGTTTACTCAGTGACCTTCAGTTTACCTGGCCAGAGTCCTACCTGGGTTAGGATGTTGATGCTAACATTATCATTTTGGGGTCCTCTTTGGACTTCACAGAGTTTAGGTGCAGAGCACGAAACCTGAAAGCTGTGCTCACAACACACAACAGTTTCAAAGAACTGAGTAATTTTATGAAATTGCCTGTACCAGCCTGTGGAATAATGTATATATTTTTTCTGACATGCATTGTAAATAAATGCCCATGTCACAAAAATGATTTCATAATTAACGTTTGGCACTGGTCTTGGTGATGCAGACCTGTACAGCATTCTGGAAACTGAGGTGGTCTGGGTTGTGTTCCAAGAGGCTCTTGGCCTCTTACTCAAACAACTGAAAATAAGGGCTCACGGATTTTTAAAAGAAGCAAAATAACTGTCCAGAGCGAAGTGATGTTACAGATTTAGAGAGGGATACACTGTCAGATCCGCAAATGGCCGTGCGGACGAGAGTGCTGAAGGGCCCTGATCAGTGTTTGGAGGCTTTCGTTCATAGGGCTGAAAAAAAGGACGGGGTTTGGTCACTGGTAGTGAGAATAGTTCTCTATTTTGGCTGAAAGGCTTAAACTAACCAAGCCTTTAGTTCCTGAGCATGTCCTTCCCATAATGCATCTGACTTTCTTCTTATGCATACTAATTAAACATAATTTACATAAATGTTTACTTGAGGACAGTTTTACTTCCTTGCACACGCTCCAAACCAGTTCAGGCAAGATCAACCTGTTCATTCTTCCTTCCTAATACATTGCTGATACACTTGATTAGAGATTGTCTAAACTTGATTATTGCCAGGAGTGCTTCAGAGATGAGAGTAGTCCACTGCAGGCTGGTGTTGTACCCAGCTGCTTAGTCACTGCTTGGCCAATCACTTAAGCGTATTGCTAGCTAGCTCTTTTGTCTTTGGTTAACCCATTTCTATTATTTTATATTTTACCAGGAGGATCGTGGCCTACCGGCAAAGTTTCAACTAGCAGCTTGCGTCTTTTTCCTCTGGTGGCTCCATGGTGTCTCACGACTCTGCCTTCTTTCTCTATATATCTTTATAGCCTGGCTATATTCTGTTAAGCCATTGGCCAAAAGCAGCTTCTTTATATATTAACCAGTAAAAGCAGCACATGTATAGGACTTCCCACACCAGGCTTGAGTCTGAAGGAGGGGTGTGTGTAGTATATATAGGTTATTGCAAGAGGAAAATATGCACAACCTAAACCAAACAGGGTCTATGGCTAAACAGTATCCTATAATGCCTGCCTCAAGTTCTAGGCTGGCATGGGGTACACGACATGATTCTATTTCAAAATAACAAGCAAAAAAAAAAAAAAAAAAGAAAGAAAAAAGAAAAAGGAAACCTTTATAAATGGAACCAGGTCTATTTGTCTTGTTCATTGCTGGTCCTTGTGGCACACAAGTAGACAGCGATTATTTCTTGAGTAAACAGATGAATACTGATGTTTTATAATTTCCCAAACAACTTTCCTTCTGTCTTGACAATCCAGGTATTTCTTCAATATATTCTGCCTTCTTTAAAAGCTGAGAACATGATCTGTATTTAAATTTTTTGTTTCTTTTATTTGGTTGTGTGGGGCGGGGGCATGAGTATGTGTATCGCTGTGTCCATGTGGATGGAGGTCAGAGGACAACCTGTGGAAGTCAGCTCTCCTTCCACCACGCGGGTCCAGGGACTGACTACATGTGTCTTTACCCACTGAGCCACCTCATGGACCCTGAATTCAAGCTTTTTATACTAAAAACCATCCTTGTCATCACCATCTGCTTTCCTTTTCCTTTTAGAAAATGGCCGCTCACCTGGAGGCCTCTGAGGAGCGAGTTTCTGAGTTTGATTACAATTTTCTCCCTGAGCTCTCTGCTCTTGTTGGTATGGATGCGGGTCAGCTTGTAAGGAGTCAAGAAGAAGAAGAGCATAAATTACGAATGAAAATGAAGAAAGGTTTCAACCCACAGATGCGCAGTGAAGCCAAACGATTAAAGACTTTCGTGACCTATGACACATTCAGATCATGGACACCACAGGAGATGGCAGCCGCTGGATTTTACCATACTGGGGTGAAACTTGGGGTTCAGTGCTTCTGCTGTAGCTTAATCCTCTTTGGTACCAGCCTAAGGAAAACTCCCATAGAAAAGCACAAGAGATGGCGTCCAGAATGTGCGTTCCTTTTGGGCAAAGATGTTGGGAACATTGGCAAGTATGACATAAGGGTAAAGAGTCCAGAGAAGCTGAGGGGCGGCAAAGCAAGGTACCAAGAAGAGGAGGCCAGACTGGAGTCCTTTGAGAACTGGCCGTTCTATGCCCATGGGACATCGCCACGTGTACTCTCAGCAGCTGGCTTTGTCTTTACAGGTAACTGGATCCCATTGTGTGATGTGTTTATATAAAGTTCAGTTTCATGTTTTTATTTGCAATATTTGTCAATTATTAACTGTTGTATCAGGTATAAACCTATTTTATTAAAATTCAACAACTAGTATAGAATCACTAACTTGCTCTATATGTGTTGAAGGAGAAGCAGGTTGCTTGTTCTTCCCTCCAACCGGCTAGCTTAACCCCTGAAATAATCACACAGAAATTGTATTAATTAAATTACTGCTTGGTTCACTATCTCTAGTCTCTTATTGGCTAACTCTCACATCTTGATTTAACCCTTTTCTATTAATCTGTGTTCACCACGAGGTCGTGGCTTACCAGGAAAGATTCAGCATGTCTGACCTGGCGGCTCCATGGTGGCTTCTCTCCCTCTCTGCTTTCTTCCTCCCAGCATTCAGTTCTGTCTTCTCTGCCTACCTAAGTTCTGCCCTATCAGGCCAAGCAGTTTCTTTATTAATTAACCAGTGAAAGCAGCATACAAACAGAAGGACCTCCTACACCATATATGTATAAAATAAAAGGTTACTTTTCTTTAAACGTGGACATTAGAAAATATTGCTGTGGCTTGAGGGTGTAGCTCGGTGCCAGACTCCTTAGCTAGCATGTGCAGGGCCCTGGGATATGCCTATGTAAGAAGACCATGGCTAGAGGGTGGAGGTCCGATGTTCAGAGGGGGTCATTTACGGCAGTGGGATTCTGGATGTAGATTCAGCCTGAGAGGTCATGAGGAGTCCATCTTGTTTCGGTACAATATGATCATCTCTAAGACACCTCTGGTGTTATTGCTGGCCAGTCAGAACATGTCACTGCATTGTAGGTAAAAGGGACACCGTGCAGTGTTTCTCCTGCGCTGGATGCTTGGGAAACTGGGAAGAAGGAGATGATCCTTGGAAGGAGCATGCCAAGTGGTTCCCTAAGTAAGTGAATAAATATTTTATGATTAAAAATTTCAATTTTTTAAAAGAGCAAAATAAAATTAGAGACAAAGAGGCACATTGTTGGAGTAGTCCCTCGAGTTCTGATCTTTCTCTTGTTCAGTATAGGATCACCCAGAACTTTTCAGGCAAGGAAGAGCTGGTCACAGCGTTTGAATCACACGAACTTATAGGTGGGTCTCTGTGACTTTGAGGACAGCCAGGTATACAGAGTGAGTTCCAAGACAGCCAAGGCTTTTACACAGAGAAACCCTGTATCAACCCCTACTCCCAATTTATTTATCTTTCATTTTAAAACATTTTTTTGGTTTGATTTGTTGCATGTGTGTATAGTGTAAGTGCAGGCATATATATGGACCACAGGTTGACCTAGCCTGTCTTCCCTCTCACTCTGTACCTTGCTTGAGACAGAATCATTGAACTGAACTCATAGATTGGCTAAACTAGCTGGCAAGTGATCCTCTAGGACCTGCCTGTCTCTGCTATTGCAAGGCTAGGGTTAAAGTTATGTGTGACCATACTTCTTTACCTTGGTGTGTATACCAGGAATTCAAACTCTAGGTCACCATGATTTTTTTTATAATTGAACATCTGCCATTTTAAATTTTATCTTCCTCCTCTGTATACTTTAAAATTTACATTTATTTATTTATTTATTTATTTATTTATTTATTTATTTATTGTGTATATAGTATTCTGCCTGCATGTCTGCCTTCATGCCAGAAGAAGGCACCAGATCTCATTATGGATAGTTGTGAGCCACCATGTGGTTGCTGGGAATTGAACTCAGGACCTCTGGAAGAGTAATTAGTGCTCTTAACCTCTGAGCCATCTCTCCAGTCACCTCACCATGATTGTTTATCCCAAATACTAGGATAATGTCTTGCCAAGCAGCACTTCCTGGATTTCCCTTAACTAATAAATAAGTTACTCTACACAGGGGTGGAAACGGCGCATAAATGAAAGAAAGTAAGAATGTTTAAAGCGTTGTAAGCAGTTTCACATACTGCAGAATATGTACCGACTGAAAATGCTTGCTGGATGCAGTGCTCACACTTGTAATCCCATCTCTAGGAAGGTGGAAACTGGAGAATTAGGGGTTCAAAGCCACCCTCTGCTAAAAGACGAGAGGACCAGATACCTAGGTTGTCCACATCCCAGTGCCACAAGGGAAAAAACGTTTGTGTCCAAGATTCAAGGTTTTGTTATTGCAGTGGACAGTGCTCTTCAGATTGTACAGAGGGAACATGACCCACATAAGAAGAAGAGACAGTCCAGGGGCTGGCCCCACAGCTTGAAGGAGTGAGGCTTGCTCACACAAGAAGTGCCAGATAGAGGCAGGCTTGCAGATGCAGGCTGCCTGACTCCAGTCCTGAAATGAAGCACTGGCCTCTTAGATGAATGTAAAATGCAGACAATAATATGTAGCTCATAGGCCTTGCAGAAGGCTACCACACGTTACGTGCAGTAACTGATGAACTGTCTGTTTGTCAGCGTGAGCACAGGGCTGGCTTCAGAACTCAGTCTCTAAATTTCTTGTTGTTTCATTTATCCTTAGTTTCTTAGACTTCAGTTTTGAACACTGGCTTGATCACTTCTTTTATGAAATATTGACAAAATATCTGAATATTTTCTTTTAAAACCTGAATAATACATGTATGCTGATTTTAGTATAATTTTAAGTTTTGAAACATGGACTTGCTATGTATCTCAGACTGGCATCAAACTCATGATTCTCCTTTCTCCGACTCCCAAGTTCTGGGATTGTAATTTGTGTCAATATGTCTGGCAATTACAATATTTTTTTAAAAATACCATTTGAGAAAGTAACATTGAGGTGGGAGTGACGGCACATGCCTGTAACCCAGGCCTTGTGAGACGGTGGCAAGAGGAGCAGGAACTCAGAGTTTTTATTTTTGCTACCCAGAGAGCCTAAGGCAAGCCTGTCCCATATAAGACCCTGTCTCAAGAAAAAAAAGTACTGAAATGTTTTAAAAGCAAGTTGACTTATTATAATATTTCTAAAAGGACCAATAACCTCAGTTGACTGTAGTCCAGCCCAGGTGCTGTGTGCTATGTGGGCTGCATTCAGGCCCAGAACAATGTATGGAGAGGGATGAGAAGTGGAGCCAGGGTCCCTGGCTGCCACAGACATTGAGTCATGTGACCTTTTGAGTCATGTGATTGAGTTCATCTTCTTATGTGATTAGAAGGGACCAGGGCATTTCACCATCCCACTGATGAAAGAGCTCTCAGCCCACTCCTCACCACACCATCAGAAACGTTCGTGTCAGTTAGAGGAATACTGTTTCATCTTCAAAGCAGCTTAGTTTTTATGGAAAAGGAATGCCTTGCAGGAAGCTGTTCAATATACTTTGTAAAAAGTCAAAATTAAAAGGTTAATACCTATTACTTCAAAAAATTATCATGATCTTTTTGTTTAGTAGGTGGAATATGGTACAACGAATTTTCATATTTTCTCTTTACTATTAGTGACTGATCTACCATGGGAACTAGGCTTATCCCCTCAGAAAGGCCAAGTTCTCCCCACTCTGTCTCTGTGCCAGTCTCTCTGATGCTTTTTTTTCTTTTTTTTTTTTAAAATATTTATTTATTATTTATTATGTATATATCTGTGTGTATGCCGAAGGCCAGAAGAGGGCACCAGACCTCATTACAGATGGCTGTGAGCCACCATGTGGTTGCTGGGAATTGAACTCAGGACCTTTGGAGGAGCAGGCAATGCTCTTAACCACTGAGCCATCTCTTCAGCCCCCTGCTTTTTTTTCCTTTTACACCTTTGGGTTAAGAAGACGACGCAGTGCTGTGGTGTATGCTTACAGCTGAAGATTGCTTCAGACCAGGAGGTTATCATTAGCCTGGGCCACACAGGGATGCCCCGTTATAAAGTAAAAATAAAAGTTATCTGAAGATTCAGTTATGAATAACCACATGTGTTGTCATTAATATAAATAAAAAACAGTGGTGCTTCTCATGAGAAACGTTGGAGTGAATTTTCTAACACAATATATTTTAATTATGTCCCCCTCACCTCTCCAGTTTTTCCCAGATCTTCCCCATTTCACCCCTCACACTGCTCAGCCAACTTTATGTTTTCTGTGTTTCAACACAGACACAGACACCCAGACACCCAGACACCCAGACACCCAGACACCCAGACACACACACACACACACACACACACACACACACACACACACACACGGAAACCAAAATAAATAAATAAATAACTAGTAAGACAACCAAACAAAACCCCCAAATGAAAGGATTGCCCATAAAAACAATATGGAGATTATTTTGTGTTGGCCAACTCTTCCTGGGTCTGGGGCCTGTCCTGGAATGTGGTTGTTATACCCAGTGACACTTCACTGGAGGAAACCGATTTTCCTTCATCAGCAGCGATCATTTGCAAACAGCTTCTTGATTAAGAGTCAGACACTGTGTCTACATGCCCTCTCAGCCCCGGGCCCCATCTGGTTTGGGCCTGGGCAGGACTTGTGCCTACTATTGGGGCAAGGCTTTTTTTTTTTTTTTTTTTTAATAGTTTTGCTGATGTATAAAGTCCAGTGGTTTTAAAGGTTTTATCAAATGCTCATTGTGTTTGAGAACACCTCTATTTATTGGGATGTATTTTAATTATAGGTGTGAATTTCTTCGAAGTAAGAAATCCTCGGAGGAAATTGCCCAGTATATTAAAAGCTACGAGGGATTTGTCCATGTTACGGTAATTCACAGCAGCAAACTCTTCCCACTGGTGTGGAGTCATTGAGGAGTTTTGTTTTTTCATAGATTTCATACTCCTGCATCTGATCTGCGGAGTGGAGAAGCAAAAATCTTGTCTTGCGGGCTGGAGAAATGGCTCAGTGGTTAAGAGCACTGTTTGTTCTTCCAGAGGTCCTGAGTTCAATTCCCAGCAACCACATGATGGCTCCAAACCATCTGTAATGAGATCTGGCGCCCTCCTCTGGCATGTGGGTATACATGGAGGCAGAAAGTTGTATACATAATAAATAAATAAATAAATAAATAAATAAATAAATCTTTAAAAAAAAAATCTTGTCTTGCTCAGCTGGAACCATGTATATGTGGTTTCTCAGGCTGACTTTGGGTGGCTCAGCTGCCTCCTTCCTCCTCCCCCACTGACTGAGCCCACTGCCCTCGCTTCCTTCTGCTGCTTCTGTCTGGATGCCCGACCCAGTCTTCTGTCTAGTACCTGGCTCTCAGAGCTGGCTCCTGCCCCTGGTTGTCTAGGGTCTACACTAGTAGGTAAGCGGTGGGAAACTTAGCCCAAACAGAAGCCAAAGGAGAATGTAATGGCTGATGACCCAGAGGCTGTGTCTGCAGAGAGCAGGGCTGAGAGTCTGGGCGCAGTTTTCTCGGAAGGAGAGTTGCTCAGTTGGAAAGGTCCTTCTGAGGGGAGCTTCCTTCCCGTGACTCAGTTCCCCCTGAGCCAAATGCATCTGTGTGTGTGACTGCAGTTCTGTTGCTGAGCTGTGTGTCTGTTGATAGTGGCCCCGAGAAAGCTCCCATTCGCTGCTGGTCTGTACTGCATAAAATTCCCGAGATCAATAGAAATCAAACTAAAGGTCTGCTTTGCCAACACTTCCGCTGCTCTAGTGAGAAGTCGCTTTAGTGCTTGGGGGCGGGGAGTCCTTCATTTGCAGCTCACAGACAGATGTATATTTTATAAATCAGTCAGTAACCTGAATTTCTTTCCCTCAGGGAGAACAATTTCTGAATTCCTGGGTCAGAAGAGAATTACCTATGGTGTCAGGTAAAACCTCAGGCACTTTCTAAATGCTTTGCTTGTTTATTTCCTTTCCGTGAGTGAGTTGAAAGCCAGTCTGTTTTTAGCCAGTTCTGTTTCCAGGACAGCCAGGCAGGGCTGAAGGAAGGAAAGGAAGAAGAAAGGGAGGGAGGGAAGGAGGGAGGGAAGAAGGAAGGAAGGAAGGAAGGAAGGAAGGAAGGAAGGAAGGAAGGAAGGAAGGAAGGAAGGAAGGAAGGAAGGAAGGAAGGAGAAAGAAGAAAATAATCAACCTACATTCCAAAACAAGCAAGCAAACAAACAATAATAAACAAACAAATAAATAAATGAGGCAAAGTTGGTTGACTCCCTGATTGTGTTTTTTTGTCCCCATTCTTTCTTAAAGAAACAACACAAAAAGAGAGAAAATAAAAGTAACAACAATAAATAAATGAACAAATAAATATGCATACATACAAAAAGGCAGCTCCCTGGTCATTTATTTTCCCCTGCTTCCTTAGGAAAAAAAGCAGCACACATATATACACACACACACACACACACACAACAAAAGACAAATTATACCAGCTGTCCTATCCTTAACAAATAAAAAAAAATTAAAAGAATGACTAATTGACCTCCCTCTAAAGCTTTTAGAAAAAAATTCTACAGAGCCAACTGATCAACCTCTGTGTTCAATAAAATGACAACCTGTTTACAGTATTAGTATATATTAAAAAATCACTAAAAGAAAAAAATAAATTATACTGCCTACCCCATCCTTATTTAAATAAGAAAATTTTTAAAATTTTAAAATAAAAATTCAATAAATTGCACCACCAGCCCTGTTCTTATTAAAGAAGAAAAATTTAAGAGATCAACTGGTCAGCCTCCATTTAAAAGCTTTAGAAACAAATTCCACAGAGTCAACTGGTCAACTTCCATGTTCAGTAAAAAGACAACTAACTGATTTACCTATATATTAAAAAAAAAGTTCAGTCAGGACATCATATCTGGTTGACCCACGTCCAAGAGGAAGAAAAGAGCAGCTAAGTCCAGCCATATCTGGTTGACCCAAAGGGCAGGTTTTTTTTGTCAAAAGAATATATATATTGAGCATTTTAAGAGCTAGTAAGGGCTGGGTGTAATGGCACACACTTAATCCCAGCATGTAGGAGGCAGAGACAGGCACATTTCCATGTGCTCAAGGCTAGCCTGGTCAACATATTGAATTCCAGGCTAGCCAAAGCTACATAGTAAGACCCTGTTTTCAAAAACCACAGACAAAAGAAACTAATAAGGGTTGGGAGTACCAAAGGTCTTTAGAGAACAATGACCTGGGCTCTATCTCCAGAATCCATGTGAAAAAGCAGTGTGTGGCAGTATGGGCTTGTGATCTCAGCACTGGGAGGCAGGCATGTCCATCCTTAGATATCCATAGCCGGATAACCTAGTTGGCTTAGTGAGTTCAAGGCAAATGAGGGACTTTCTCAAAAACGGGGGGGGGGGGGGTAAGTATTGAAAAATAACAGTGAACATTGTCTTCTGGTCTCCACTTGTACGTGTCCACAATGCACATGTACCCACACACAGACAGGTACCTGTACACACATGGAACCCATACACATACATACACATGTCCGTGGGGGGGGAGGTGGGTGGAGGAGGAAGAGGAGAGAGAAACTAAGAGCTGAATATACTCCTTGAAATGAGTGATGGAAAATGATCAGAGGAAGGAAGCCAAGGAGAAACTGAAGTGCCAACCTGCTCCTCCCAGAGAACACACATCGTGGTACTAGGGAGCTATTCCCTATTATTCCATGGTTCGATAGAAGTAAAAAGTAAAATAAAATAAAGACATCTAGACTGTAAAAATGTTTTTCTTAGTTATTATTTTGTGCTTTTCTAACCACTCTCAATTATTTTGATGCAAGCACAGTATATCAGATCATTCCACGCCCACACACAGCTAACTTGAACTTTTCAAATGCTGGTCTCACACACGTCTGTTTTCTCTCTCTCCCACAACTCCCAAGCTTACTGCGGTGACAGTGTCTTCGCTAATGAAGAGCTAAGGCTGGACACTTTTAAGGATTGGCCCCAAGAATCACCCGTGGCTGTCGAAGATCTGGTCAGAGCAGGCCTTTTCTACACAGGTGAGTCAGTGTTTGTGTCCATCAGATGCTGTGGCCCAGGTGAGTCAGTATTTGTGTCCATCAGATGCTGTGGTCCAGGTGAGTCAGTATTTGTGTCCATCTGTTGCTAAGGAAGAATGGGAGGAAGTAGGGTGTGCATCACTTATTTTATATAGTGCTCACAGGAGAAACATTCATTTCCTTAGTTTCAACCTATGAAGGATCTCCCACAAGTTCCTCGCCTCTCTTTGGCTGCTGTCCCTCAGAAGCTCCACTTGGTAATATACGAAACTCGTTCCCCTCAGCTGAGTCACTGCCTAAAGTACAAGGAGAGGAAGGAAAAGATACGGTGCCCTCCCTGGTTATCTTGCTAGTGTTCCTCCGACCAGGTGCACTCCTGAGTTGAGATGGAGTTTTGTGTGGCTCCGTCACTGTGGTAACATAATACTGTACGGTTGTCAGAGCAGTTCAGAATGTGGATTGTGGAGACACTTTACCTAACAGATGTATTCCACTGGCATGAACGGTCTTTTTACCTTACAGTCTTAACCCTTTGTCCCTTCTTTATTGCGTCTCCTCTTGCCAGCCTTCATCAAGTCTCATGGGCAACGTGCTCCTATTTTTAGTGAAATAGACCTGGAAATAACATGGGAAGAGACAAGGAATTCTTCACGATCTCACTTACAGAAAGCCCCTAAGCTTGCTCCTGTGTTTCTCCACCTAAGATCCTCACATGTCTTCTTCCTCATTCATTCTTTAAGCAGATCCTTATTGATTGGCTGTCTGTGAGAGTCCACCGTGCCATCATTGTCCAAATCAGACAGAAATCTCTACTCCCACGGAGCTTCTGTTCTTTGAAAATCTCTTAGAATGACAGGGCTGAGATGGTCAAAATACACAGTGCACAGGAGCATTCAGTGACTGTTGCTGGCCACCCCATAGGAGGACCGAGTGTCCCCTGTGAACTGTTGCCCCCGATGACCCATGCATGACTTTGCCACACAATTCAATTGGGGATGCAAATAGGGTTTTACTCTCAAGATCTTGAGTTATTATCTGTGTGTGAGTTGATATGCATGTGTTGGAGTAACACACTGACCACATTTTCTTACTTCTAGGCATAAGGGACACTGTCCAATGTTTCTCCTGTGGCGCATATATGTGGAAATGGGAGGAAGGTGACGACCCGTTAGAAGATCACACCAGGTTTTATCCCAAGTGAGCAGGATGAATTCCCATAACTTTGAATGTACTTCAGCAGTTATTCCGTCACTGCTCTCAAACCTGCTTTATCTCTGTCCACTCCACCGGTTCCCACTATGAAGGACACATACTTTATCTTCATCTCCTTCCTCCCATGACATCTTCCCTGTCTAGCTTTCCTCTCATAGTTAGACTTGGTTTTTACTGGGTCAATATATATGTGGTGTTTGTTTGTTTGTTTTGGTATTTCAAGACAGGGTTTCTCTGTGCTGCTTTAGAGCCTGTCCTGGAACTAGCTCTTTTTTCCCCCAGCAGGTTATTTTTTTTATTACTTTAAAAATAATACTAATCAAAATTTCCACTTCCTCCCCTCCTCTCACTTCCCTCCCACTCCCCCACTCCCTCTCCCTCCTCCCCCACTCCCTCTCCCTCCTCCCCCACTCCCTCTCCCTCCTCCCCCTCCATTCCCAAGGGTACCTAAGGGTACCCTGCCCTGGGAAGTCCAAGGCCCTCCCCCATCTATCCAGGCTTAGGAAGGTGTGCATCCAAATAGAATAGGATCCTAAAAAGCCAGAACATGCTGTAGACACAAATCCCAAGGCCATTATCATTGGCTTCTCAGTCTGCCCCAATTGTCAGCCACATTCAGAGGGTCCAGTTTGATCCGCTTGTTCAGTCCCAGTCTACTGGATTTGGTGAGCTCCCATTAGATCAGGCACACTGTCTCAATGGGTTGACCAACCCCTACATATTTGCATCCATTAGCATGCAAAATTCAAGATGTCATTATTTTTTACCGCTGAGTAGTACTCTAATGTGTAGATGTGCACATTATCTATTCTTTATCTTTATCTATTCTTCCATTTATTGAGGGGCATCTAGGTTGTTTCCAGGTTCTGGCTATTACAAATAATGCTGCTATGAGCATAGTTGAACAAATACTTTGGTAGTATGATTGGGCATCTCTTGGGTATATTCCCAAGAGTGGTATTGCTGGATCCTGAGATAGGTTGACTCCCAATTTTCTGAGAAACCACCACACTGATTTCCAAAGTGGTTGCACAACTTTGCATTCCCACCAGCAATGGATGAGTGTTCCCCTTACTCCACATCCTCTCCAACATAGGCTATCATTGGTGTTTTTTTATTTTAGCCATTCTGACAGGTGTAAGATGGTATCTAAAAGTTGTTTTGATTTGCATTTCTGTGATCACTAAGGAAGCTGAATATGTCTTTAAGTATCTTTTGGCCATTTGAAATTCTTCTGTTAAGAATTCTCTGTTCAGAGCCGGGCGGTGGTGGCGCACGCCTTTAATCCCAGCACTTGGGAGGAAGAGGCAGGCGGAGCTCTGTGAGTTCGAGGCCAGCCTGGTCTACAAGAGCTAGTTCCAGGACAGGAACCAAAAGCTACAGAGAAACCCTGCCTCGAAAATAAAAAAAAATTAAAAAAAAAAAAAAAAGAATTCTCTGTTCAGTTCAGTACCCCATTTTTTAAATTGAGTTATTTAGAATTTTCATGTCTATTTTCTTGAGTTCTTTATATATTTTGGAGATCATTCCTTTGTCTGATGTGGGATTGGTGAAGATCTCCCATTCAGTAGGTTGCCTTTTTGTCTTAATGACTGTGTCCTTTGCTTTACAGAAGCTTCTTAGTTTCAGGAGGTCCCATTTACTCATTGTTGCTCTAATTGTCTGTGCTACTGGGGTTATATGTAGGAAGTGGTCTCCTGTGCCCATGTATTGCAGGCTACTTCTCACTTTCTCTTCTATCAGGCTCAGTGTGGTCGAATTTATATTGAGGTCTTTAATCCACTGGGACTTGAGTTTTGTGCATGGTGATAGATACAGATCTATTTTCATTCTTCTACAGGTTGACATCCAGTTATGCCAGCACCATTTGTTTTTTGTTTTTTGTTTTTTTTTTTTTTTGATTTTTCGAGACAGGGTTTCTCCGTAGCTTTTTGGTTCCTGTCCTGGAACTAGCTCTTCTAGACCAGGCTGGCCTCAAACTCACAGAGATCTGCCTGCCTTTGCCTCCCAGGTGCTGGGATTAAAGGTGTGCGCCACCACCGCCCGGCACCAGCACCATTTGTTAAAGATGCTTTCCTTCTTCCATTTTATAATTTTAGCTTCTTTGTCAAAAATCAGGTGTTCATAAGTTTGTGGATTAATATCTGGGTCTTCAATTTGATTCTATTGGTCACTCTGTTTTTATGCCAGTACCAAGCTGTTTTCATTATTGCAGCTCTTTAATAGAGTTTGATGTCAGGGGTAGTAATGCCTCCGGAAGTTCCTTTGTTGTATAGAATTGTTTTGGCTATCCTGGGTTTTTTGTTTTTCCAAAATAAAATTGATTATTTTTCTCTCAAGGTCTGTGAAGAATTTTGTTTGGATTTTGATGGGGATTGCATTGAATCTATAGATTGCCTTTGGTAGAATTACCATTTTTACTATGTTGATCCTACCAGTCCAAGAGCATGGGAGATCCCTCCATTTTCTGGTGTCCTCCTCAATTTCTTTCTTCAAGGACTTAAAGTTCTTGTCAAATAGATCTTTCACTTTCTTGGTTAGAGTTACCCCAAGATACTTTATGCTATTTGTGGCTATTGTGAAAGGTGATGTTTCTCTGATTTCCCTCTCTGCTTCTTTATCCTTTGCGTATAGGAGGGCTACTGATTTTTTTTGAGTTGATCTTGTATCCTGCCACATCACTGAAGGTATTTATCAGCTGTAGGAGTTCTCTGGTAGAGTGTTTGTGGTCACTTATGTATACTATCATATCATCTGCAAATAATGAAAGTTTGACTTCTTCCTTTCCAGTTCAAGTCCCCTCAATCTTTATGTTGACTTTATTGGTATTGCTAGAACTTCAAGCACTATATTGAACAGGTATGGAGAGAATGGACAGCCTTGTCTTGTTCCTGATTTTAGTGGAATGGCTTTGAGTTTCTCTCCTTTTAATTTGATGTTAGCTGTTGGCTTGTTGTATATTGCTTTTATTATATTTAGATATGATTCTTGTATCCCTAATCTCTCCAAGACCTTTATCATAAAGGGGTGTTGAATTTTTTCAAATGCTTTTTCGGCATCTAATGAAATGATCATATGGTTTTCTCTTTCATTTTATTTATATGATGGATTACATTGATAGATTTTGAACCAGCCCTGCATCTCTGCGATGAAGCCTACTTGATCATAATGGATGATTTTTTTGATATGTTCTTGGATTCAGTTTGCCAGTATTTTACGGAGAATTTTTGCATCAATGCTCATGAATGAGATTGGTTTTTGTTTTGTTTTGTTTGTTTTTTTTTTTTTTTTTTTTTTTTTTTTTGGTTTTTTCGAGACAGGGTTTCTTTGTAGCTCTGGAGCCTGTCCTCCTGTCCTGGAACTCCCTTTGTAGACCAGGTTGGCCTCGAACTCACAGAGATCCGCCTGCCTCTGCCTCCCGAGTGCTGGGATTAAAGGCGTGCACCACCAATGCCCGGCATTGAGATTGGTTTGTAATTCACTTTCTTGGTTGAGCCTTTGTGTGGTTTTGGTATCAGGGTAACTGTAGCTTCATAAAAAGAGTTTGGCAATGACTCTTCTGTTTCTATTATGTGGAACACATTAAGGAGTATAGGTATCAGCTCTTCCTGCAAGTTATAGTAGAATTCTGAACTAAAACCTTCTTGCCCTGGGCTTTTTTTGGTTGTGAGGTTTTTGATGACAACTTCTATTTCTTCACAACTTATAGGTCTATATAAATTGTTCACCTGGTCTTGATTTAATTTTGGTATATGGTATTTATCTAAAAAATAGTCCATTTCTTTTACATTTTCCAATTTTGTGGTGTACAGGCTTTTGTAGTAAGACCTAATGATTCTCTGAATTTCCTCAGTGTCTGTTGTTATGTCCCCCTTTTCATTTCCAATCGTGTTAATTTTAGTGTTCTCTCTCTGTCTTTTGATTAGTTTGGATAGGGGTTTGTCAATCTTGTTGATTTTCTCAAAGAATAGCTCTTTGTTTCATTGATTCTTTGGATTGTTTTGTGTGTTTCTATTTTGTTGATTTCAGCCCTCAGTTTATTTCCAGTCTTCTACTCCTCCTGGGTCAGCCTGTTTCTTTTTTTTTTTTCCAGAGCTTTCAGGTATGCTGTTAAGTCTCTAATGTGAGCTTTCTCCGTTTTCTCTTTTCTTTTTCTTTTTTTTTTTTTTTGGATTTTTCGAGGCAGGGTTTCTCTGTAATTTTTGGTTCCTGTCCTGGAATTAGCTCTTGGAGACCAGGCTGGCCTCGAACTCACAGAGCTCCGCCTGCCTCTGCCTCCCAAGTGCTGGGATTAAAGGCGTGCGCCACCACCACCCGGCTTCTTCGTTTTCTTTATGTGGACACTTAGTGCTATGAACTTTCCTCTTATCACTGCTTTCATTGTGTCCCATAGGTTTGGGTATATTGTGTCTTCATTTTCGTTGAATTCAAGGAAGACTTTATTTTTTTTTTTTTCTTTATTTCTTCCTTGACCCAGGAGTGGTTCAGTAACTGACTGTTCAGTTTCCATGAGTTTGTAGGCTTTCTAGGGGTGAAATTGTTAAATTCTAACATTACTTCATGGTGATCCAATAAGACACAGGTGGTTACTCCATTTTTTTTTTTTTTTTGTATCTGTGGATGTTTGCTTTGTTACCGAGTATGTGATCAATTTTCGAGAAGGTTCCATGAGGTGTTTAGAAGAAGGTATATTCTTTTGTGTTTGGGTGGAATGTTCTATAGATGTCTGTTAAGTCCATTTGATTCCTTACATCTGTTAGCTCTTTTATTTCTCTGTTAAGTTTCTGTCTGTTTGACCTGTCCATTGGTGAGAGAGGAGTGTTGAAATCTCCTATTATTGTGTGGGGTTTGATGTGTGATTTGAGTTCTAGTAATGTTTCTTTTACATATGTGGGTGCTTTTATATTAGGGGCATAGATATTCAGGATTAATACTTCATCCTGATGAATTGTTCCTGTTATGAGTATAAAGTATCCTTCTCCACCTCTTCTGATTGATTTTAGTTTGAAATCAATTATGTTAGATATTAGGATAACTACACCTGCTTGTTTCTTAGGTCTGTTTGCTTGGAAAACCTTTCCCCAATTTTTTCCTCCGAGGTAGTGTCTGTCTTTGAGGTTGAGGTTTGTTTCTTGTAAACAGCAGAATGTTAGATCCTGTTTTTGTATCCATTCTCTTAACCTGTGCCTTTTTATAGGTGAATTGAGTCCATTGATATTAAGCGATATTAATGACCAGTGGTTGTTAACTTTGGTTATTTTTTGGTGGTAGTGTTTGTGTGTTTTCTTTCTTTGATTTGTGTTGGTGGAGGGTTATCAGATGTCTGTGCTATTGTGGGTGTTGTTGGCTTCCTTGGGTTGAGGTTTTCCTTCTAGTACTTTCTGTAAGGCTGGGTTTGTGGATATGTATTGTTTAAATCTGTTTTTGTCATGGAATATCTTTTTATCTCCATTGATGGTGAAAGAAAGCTTGGCTGGGTATAGTAGTCTGGGCCTACATCCATGGTCTCTTAGTATCTGCAGCACATCTATCTAAGACCTTCTGGCTTTCATGATTTCCATTGAGAAGTCAGGTGTAATTCTGATAGGTTTACCTTTATAAGTTACTTGCAGCTCTTAATATCCTTTCTTTATTCTGTATGTGTTTTGATTATTATATGGCTAGGGGATTTTTTTTTTTTTTTTTTTTTTTTTTGGATCCAGTCTATTTGGTGTTCTGTAAACTTCTTGTACCTTCACAGGAATATCCTTCTTTAGTTTGGGAAAGTTTTCTTCTATAATTTTGTTGAATATATTTTCTGGGCCTTTGAGCTAGAATTCTTCTCCTATTTCTACCCCTATTATTCTTAGGTTTGGTCTTTTCATGGTTTCCCAGAATTCCTGGATGTTTTGTTTTAAGAATTTTTTTGATTTGCTGTTTTTTTTTTTTTTGATCAACGAGTCTATTTCCTCTATAGTATCGTCAGCGCCTGAGATTCTTTCTTCTATCTCTTGTATTCTGTTGGTTATACTTGTCTTTGTAGTTCCTGTTTGTTTACCCAGATTTTCCATATCCAGCCATCTCTCAGTTTGTGTTTTCTTTATTACCTCCATTTCAGTCTTCAAGTCTTGAATTGTTTCCTTCACCTGTTTGATTGCTTTTTCTTGGGTTTCTTGGATATCTTTGAGGGATTTATTAATCTCTTCTAACTTTTTGTTTGTCTTCTCTTCCATTTCTTTAAGGGAGCTTCCATCATTTTCATAAGGTTACGTTTAAAGACAATTTCTTCTACTTATTCTGGTTTAGGATGTTCAAGTTTTCCTGTTGCATGCTCGCTGGATTCTGATGTTATCATGTTGCTTTTCAGGATGTTGGAGGAATTCTTGCATTGGTGCCTGCCCATCTCTTCCTTCAAATGAGACCGGCAGAGACTTGGCATCTTGGTCCAATCTTTGCTGTGGCTGACTGTGACTTGGGAGTTTTTCTTGGTCTGCCCTCTCTCAGATCCCCTCTGCCCTGAAGCAGGCTGTGTTGGGGTTTCCAAGGACCTTGCAGATGAAAAGGCAGGCTTGGGGGACAGGGTGGAATGGGTAAAGAAAGCTAGCAGCAGGGAACTCACCCTGCTGGTTGGCTTAGGGAACTAGAGGGGGCCTGGATTCAGTTCTCCTGGACTGTCTGGCTGTGTGGCCACTTACTCACCTCTCCAGATCCCCTTAGCACGGGAGCAGGGTCTCTTGCAGGGTTCTAAAGACCTCGCAGACAAAAAAGCGGGCTTAGGGGCAGGGTGGGATGGTAGAAAGAAGCCCCAGCTAGGAACACTCCCCGCTGGCTCTCCAGACCCCTCAGCCCTGAAGCAGGCTGTGTTGGGGAGTCCAAGGACCTTGCAGATGAAAAGGCAGGCTTGGGGGCAGGGTGGAATGGGGTAAAGAAAGCCAGCAGCAGGAACACACCCCACTGGATGGTCAGAAAAGCTTAGGGAATTGAAGGGGGTCTGGATTCAGTTCCCCCTGGAACTTGCTCTAGTAGACCAGGCTGTGGCCTCACACTTACGGAGATCTGCCTTCCTCTGCCTCCTGAGTGCTGGGATTAAAGGCATGTGCCACCACCACCCGGCAATATATATGTTTTTAAGGACGGGATCTTGCTATATATATATAGCTCATACCATTCCAAACTGTCTATGTAGCCCGGTTGAATTTGAAGTCATGACTTCCTTCATCAATCTCTAAAGTGATGAGTGTCCAGGGTGTGCATGGCAGTTTCATACTGTTTCAATTTCTTTGATTAGAAACTACTTTCTCCCTCCTGTTTCTTCTAGAAGCTTTTAGAATTTCCTATTTCCAATATCTAAGATTTCACACATAATATTTCTTTTTTAAAAAAATTTTCTTTTCCCAATGCTGGGAATGGAACCAGTAAATTGGGCTACTCTCATCCCCTTTCTGTGCTTCAAGTTTATTTTTACTCATTTTCTACACATAAAAACTCTCTAGAAATGTCCAGTTGCAAGAAGAAATTTGTTATTTTTACTAAGTAATTATCACAAATTTTTTTCAGAACTAAATACCAGTGTGTGTAGAGTTAAACGTGAGTGTTTTGACTGGACAGTGGTGCACACCTGCAGTCCTAGTTCTCAGAGAAGACACTGTGTGGTTTTCTTTCATATGAAATCATTTAGTACGAGTGACTTTAAAACCAGTTTATTTTTAAAGTCAAGCAGTGAATACAGAAAAGCACAGTTGAAGATGTCTTTTGGTATGGTAGCCTTTGCAGGCTTGGAGAGCGTAGCCGCATGGAAGCCCGCTGTTCTGTTCAGTTCCACAGGTGCCCTTGGACATCCGAAGCATAAGTAAAGTTGCGCTACATTATTTTGATGCTAGAAGAATTTAAGTTTAATTTGTTTAACTTTTAAAGACAACTCTCTGTTTGTGAAATAGGATGGTGATAGTAGGACAGATCCTTAGATATATTCCTCTAAAGGCTGTTACTATATATTAATTTTAAGTAATAATGGGTTTAATTTTGACATTTTTATACATGTCAAATACATATTGTATTTCAGTTATGTTTACCACCCCCCCCCCCCCCGTTACCTTCACTTGTCTTCCTTTCACTCCCATTAACCCCTCCTCTTGGGAGCATGTGTTGGAGGCCAGCTGGGACTCCATAGTGAGATCCCATCTAAACTTCCTTAACTAAGACTGTTTCATTCTCATTGTGAGTTTGAAAATGCTTGAGAGCAAGTCTCACTTCTTTTTACTTGTGTGTAGCGGGTAGTAAATTGGGAAGACAGGGCCTTCTTAATCCTTGGGCTGATAAGATGCAGTCTAGTTTCATTTAGAGCTTTTTCTAAAAAAAAATCTATCAACTCCATCTTTATGTGAAATTTTTTTTTGTTCCTTCTGCCTCTTTTTTATTTTAAATTACCAACTGTCTTTATGTTAGTATCCAGAATATTTTCATGTATGGTTGTGGTGGTTTAGATGAGAAATGTCTGCCATAGCTCATATATTGGAACCCCGGGTCCCTAGTTTGTGGCATTGCTTGGGAAGGTTATAGAACTTTTAGGTAGAGGAGCCACGCTGGAAGAAGTAAGTCACTGGAAGTGTGCTTTGAGTGTGTATAGCCCTGCTACACTTCCAGTTAGCCCTCTCTGTTTCCTATGTTTAGTGGATTTTTTTAAAAAAATCTTTGGGGGCCCACCAGACAGCTCCCGAATAAATACATGGAGACTTAGTCTTATTTATGAATGCCTGGCCTTAGCTTGACTTGTTTCTAGTCAGCTTTTCTAACTCAAATTATCCTGTTTTCATTTCTCTTTAACTATATTTTGCCTCTTGGATTTTTACCTTTCTTTGTTCTATTTTCTTTCTTCCCTTCTTACTCTGTGGCTGGCTGTGTGGCTGGCCCAATGGCATCTTCCTCTCCTTCTCCTTTTTTCACTCCTCCCCTAGATTTCTCCTATTTATTCTCTCTGCCTGGCAGCTCTGCCTATTTCTCTCTCCTGCCTTGCTATAGGCCATTCAGCTCTTTATTGGACCAATCAGGTGTTTTAGGCAAGCAAAGCAACACAGCTTTACAGAGTTAAACAAGGCAGCATAAAAGAAAGCAGCACAGTCAGGTTCCTGATGTGGGTGTGGCTAGGGGACAGCAGAGGCTGAGTGGGAGAGACTTGTAGGTTCTGTACTGCTTCCTGCTGTCTTTCTCCCGGAGGCCAGATGGATGTGGCTATAATGTCCACCCTGTAGTACTAACTTGCCTGTTTGTGACGCTCAAATAAATGGAAGCATAGGGCATGATTCTTCAGAGGTTGGCTTGTTTTGTTTCACATTGTTTCTCAGACTAGCTTAGAAGTATGAACATGTTTTTAGTTCACTTGTTTTTTGGCACATAGTGTATAGTTTAATAAGCATACAATAATTTATTTGTGCTGTTGATTTAATGCTTGGGCTATTTTGAGTGTTGCCCTATGGATATTCGCCTATGTATTTTCTAATGCTCATATGTCTTTCTCGAAGACACAGAAGAAAGTATGGAATCTTAGTTGTACTGATGCACATTCCCACTAACATAGATAAGCTTACACTGCTCTGAAACTTTTCAACTTGACATTGTATCGTGGGTGTTGTGGTACAGGCGTGGGCTCAAGCAAGTCCGTTGAAAGAAGGCTCAGAGACATTATGAGAATGAACTTAGCCTTTTGCAGCTGCAGAGGTCTCCAGCCTTGATGGACTGAAGCACTTCCCCTTCACCCAGGGCATTTTTATTTTTCTCAATATTTACAATTATGCCAGTTGATCTCATATGCTCAAAACAACCTGATGAAGCTTCTAAAAATACAATGCCAAGCACAGTCTTTTTTTTAAAATATTTATTTATTTATTATGTATACAATATTCTGTCTGTATGACTGAAGGCCAGAAGAGGACACCAGACTTCTTTACAGATGGTTGTGAGCCACCATGTGGTTGCTGGGCATTGAACTCAGGACCTTTGGAAGAGCAGGCAATGCTTTTAACCACTGAGCCATCTCTCCAGCCCCCCCAAGCACAGTCTTGATAAAGGGTTTCTCTCCCAACCTTTGTATCTTGGGAAGCTCTCAGACAAGATTCACATAGAGCAACCAAAGGTAACTGTTTCTTGGAGTTGAAATATTCACCTCTGTTCTTTGCAACCCTGCTTCTCGTCAGTTTCAATGGTTTTTCTCATTGTTGCTGCCATCTCAGTGATCTGGTCGACACTTGCTTGTAACTCTTTCCCATTTGTTTCCAAGTGCTTCCTCTCCAGTGCACGTGGAAGTGCTTCAAGGATGTGCAGAGATGTACCACGGAAGAGCTGCCTGCTGTTGTTGAGATGTGCCAGGCTAACCTTGACTGTGGCTCTTCTGACTGTAGTATCACATCTCGGTCATCATTTTTCTATCCCTCAGCACTCTAAACTTTTGTTTCAGGTACTTGCTCATTCTTAGTTTCTGTGCAGACTGGTGTTCTTCCAAAAATGTCACCACTTTTCCTCTTGCTGGATTCTCACAGCTAGCGTGACTGTGGTTGATGTCTTGCAACATCATTAAGTGTTGTGGGAGCTGCGGGCTGCGTTCCTGCCACCCAGCTCCTGGCCGCCTGGCTAGCTTATGCCCCAAAATAACAACACACAAACCGTATTCTTTTAAACACTGCCTGGCCCATTATATCTAGCCTCTTCTAGGCTAAATCTCACGTATTAATTTAGCCCATTTCTAATAATCTGCATAGCACCACTGGGTGCGCTTACCAGGAAAGATTCAGCATGTCTGACCTGGCGGCTGGCTGCATCGCATCTGGCTCTGAGAGGAGCTACCCTGCATCTGAGCTCACTTCCTCTTCCTCCCAGCATTCTGTTCTGCTTACTCCACCCACCTATCTTCCAACCTATGAGGCCAAGCAGGTTTTTATTAATTAACCAATGACCTTCCTCCATCAATTAAGTTCTTGATTATTTTCCCGATGCTGCTATTTTGCTTCCCCTCACTTGCTGAGAGTAGTGAGTGGTCTGCTCAGTTAGAGACTGCTGTATTTTCCCGGTCTCTCAACCTTTTAACAAGGACTTTGGTGCCAGAAAGTTCCTTCCCTTTCTCAGTTGCAGAGAGGAGCTCCATGGAGCATGGATGGGGGTGGTGGCTGGGCGGGAGGGCAGGTCCCCGGACACACTCAGGAGTGTGTTATTTCACTCACTTGGTTTTGGTACCCCTCAGCTGTCAGTGACAGCAACAAGGACCTTCGAGACTGAGGTACCCAGAGGACTGTTCCTATGCCCTTACTCTACCTCTAGGGAGTGGATACACAGCCCTGGAAAGACAGCAGAGGTGACTGAGAGGCCCACACTCTGACCCTATTCTAGGTTTTGTTTCTCTGTTGTCTCTCTGTCCCCTACTTATCCACAGAGATGGCTTTTTCTCTTTTTTTCACTCTTAGAAACTTATTTATTTTAGTGTGTGTGTATGTGTGTGTGTCATGGAATGCCCTCCATCACTGTACCCTGTCTCTTGAGTCTCTCATTGACCTGGAGCTAGGCTAGAGTCCATCAGTGCTATGTGGGGAGCAGGAAACCTGGAGTGAATTATTGACAGCTGCAGGGCCATGTCAAGCATCTCAGTGCCTCAGACCCTTCCCCTGCAGTGTGGATGTTGACAGTGTGTTAGTGTGTGCAGAATGCATCCACTGATGCTTCCTCTTACCTGATGTTTACAGCCCAAGGCTGCTTTCCTTCAGAGACCTCCTGTGGAGACTAGCTAACCCTCCTCCTCTTCCCCATGTTGTACATAATAAAGGGACTGAGTTTCTGAGTTGAGTAGGGGCTCACCAGAGTGAGCACACTCACCAGCTCCCAGCTCTCCTGTACCTGTGTCATTTCTTCACCCCTGTGTTACCCCAGTTAGGTTTCCAGGGCCAAGCCATTTGACAGTGCAGGCTTACTAGTTTTGGATCTCTATGTTCATTTTATCTGTTTGTATAGACAGACATTAACTATATGCACTCCTCCCCCCCCCCCCCCCCGTACTCCATATATTCTCACCATCACTTACGAGCACACGCACTAAGTTGTGGAAAGTCAAAGTATATTATTATTTTGTTTGTTTAAGACAGGGTTTCTCTGTGTCATCCTGGCTGTCCTGGAACTCACTCTGTAGACAGACTACCTTGAACTCACAGTCTGCCTCTGCCTCCCAAGTGCTGGGGTTAAAGTTGTTAGCCACCACTACCCAGCTGTGAAAGTCTTATATGATAAACACTGAAAGAGTCACAGAAAATGTTAGCTTTCTACTTCATTCTTATTTTTGTGCCTGTGTTAAAAATTCAATACAGATGCTTACTTGCATGGAACTGTTTTTTGACTTTTTTCTCCTCTGCTTAGCTGTGTCTTTCTCCAAAATCTAAAGTCCTCTACTGAAGTGATTCCAGCCCTTCAGAGCGACTCTGCACTTCTGAAAGCCATGGTAATGGACCCTGCCCCTTCTCAGACTTGGCAGTTCTTGATCCTGTAGTTGAACACTGTTTTGAACAGCAATTGCTCATTGTCAGTATAGGATTAAATAAATTCTACAAATCCTTACTAAGCAGCTATGACCTGATAGCTGAATAGAAGGCACACCTGGCCTCGCCTTCCCAAGTGTCAGCACTGTGAGCTTGTGCGCCAGCACACAGAGCTGAGTTTTTATTACTGTTTTGCTTTATTTTTTGTAGTTCAAATGCAGGCAAGGACTCTGTAACTGACCTACATCGCTGGCCTGTAGATGTGTTTCCTTAACAAAAGCAATGTGTAGCAAAATTGTAATCCAGATAATAGTTTGAACCCGACATTGCTCAGGGATGCAAACTACCAACTGAGTAGTCACACACATGTCCTCACCTGGAGGTGGTACTATCAATGTCACCCCCCAGAAGAACTAAAGCTTGGCATGATGCCCCATGCCTGCAAACAGGAACTCTGGAGACTGAGGCAGAAGTTGCCATGAGTTCAAGGCTAGCCATAAGTTTAAGGCCACCCTTAACTATGAGTCTCCTTATTAAAAATAACCAAACAGGGGAGGGAAATCAAAACAAAAGCAAAAACAACTTGGGTTCAATTGACTAATTCTTGTATTTGTAATTTTAAGATTAACATTGAAGTCACTGAAGATGCAGCTCAACTGGCAAAATGTTAACCCAGTATACACGAGGTCCTGAGTGTCCTCAGCACTGATCAAACTGGATGTGGTGGAATACCTGCAGTCATAGCAGTGGGAGGTGGAGGCAGGGGGATCAGATGTTCAAAGTCCTGGTCAACACAACTAAGTTCGAGGCCAGTCTAAGTTAAACAAATCTCTGTTTGAAAAACAGAAACAAAAACAAAAGCAAGACATTGAAGCCAGGTATTATGATTCATGTATTTAATCCCAGCACTTGGGAAATAGAGGAGGATCACCATAGCCTATATTAAACCTTTTCTCAAAAAAGAGAACACAAAAAAATGTGTGTATGTGCATGCATGCATAATAACCTTTCTCTACCCCAGTATGTGGCATTACACATGTAGTTGCTAGTAACCAAGGATGGAGCCAATATACAATGCTTTCTGCAGGACCATTCTTGTTCTAGACGCTACAATTTTGATTACCCCCATAGCACTCACCCATAGAGAGGATGTATGCACCATCTAGGAACACACTCTTGCAGATGTGTGAGATTTACTCTTTCACATCTGGAGCACTCTTCCTTCAATCAACACCGGGTGTAGGCTGTGTTTAGAAGATGTTGGGTTTTGATTGATTGTATTATCAATTTGGTTGATAATATTGATTATGTTATCTGTGATAACATAATATCCAATCTTGATTTAAGACCCAGTTTTGATTTAATAACGGATTCTCGTTCAAAGGACAGCACAGGGGAAAGCAATCATGAGGACCCAGTGGCAGTTCCCTCCACCATGGCCGGTAAGCACTGGAAAGCAACATGGGATTATGTGTGTTTCTACCTAGGGATTTGAAAGGAAAGTGTATTTGTGATTGTCCAGGGAGCTCTAGAGAGGAGAGCACAGACACGGAGAGTACTGTGGAGGAGAGAGTGTCAGCATTCCTGTGACATCTTGAGAATTAAGGATGAATGGCACAGTCCTTGTGTCAGGTCCCAACCAGGCAGCGTTAAAGGCCTCAAAAGCAGCAAGCTGGTTTCCTGAGATCTTCAATGGGAAGTTGGAATGGCAGAGTATTCTTGATAAGCACACATAATGTCTAAGTCCCCAGGTCAAAGAGAACACTTGGACACATGATCTCACATTCTGATGATATGAAAAGGTCTGAGAGGATCTAAAGGGAGATCATGGACATTGGAGGAAAGTCCTAATCTGTCCCTAGCAAACAGGCAGAACAATGTAACAGACACCATAACTTTAGGATTGAGGGGTTTGACTGCATCTCCTACGGGGTCTCCCTTCTTCCACCACAGATGATGCTCCAAGTGAAGCCCAGGGAAGTGATTGTCCATCCAGTGCTGCCTCCCTCCTCTCCACAGACCTGGCTCACAGGGAAGCCCAGTGGTTTCAAGAGGCAAAGAGTCTGAGTGAGCGGCTGAGAGGAGCCTACACCAAAGCCACTTTCCGCCACATGGATTTGCCAGAGGTGTGTTCCAGCCTAGGCACTGACCACTTGCTTGGGTGTGATCTGTCCATTGTCTCAAAGCACATCAGCAGGCCAGTGCGAGAGGCTATGATGCTTCCTGAGGTCTTCACCAACCTCAGCTCTGTCATGTGTGTGGAGGGGGAGACCGGCAGTGGGAAGACAACCTTCCTGAAGAAAACAGCTTTCCTCTGGGCATCAGGATGCTGTCCCCTGCTGAACAGGTTCCAACTGGTCTTCTACATCTCCCTGAGGTCCACCAGACCAGACCAGGGGCTGGCCGACATCATCGGTGCCCAACTCCTTGAGGCAGGAGGATGTGTTAGTGAAGTGTGCCTGAGCAACAGCATCCAGCAGCTAAGGCACCAGGTGCTGTTCCTATTGGATGACTACCGTGGGATGGACTCACTGCCCCAAGCCATACAAACACTGATTACAAAAAACTACTTGTCACGGACCTGCCTATTGATCGCTGTCCATACAAACAAGGCCAGGGCCATCCGCCCATACCTAGATAAAATATTAGAGATCCAAGAGTTTCCCTTATATAATACTGTCTCTGTACTACGGAAGTTCTGCTCACGTGATATAACCCGTGTGGAAGAGTTTATGGTTTACTTTGGAATGAATGTGGATTTGCAGGGAATTCACAAAACCCCCCTCTTTGTGGCAGCAGTCTGTGCTGACTGGTTTCAAAATCCTTCTCACCAGTCCTTTCACGATGTGGCAGTTTTCAAGTCCTATATGAAATACCTTTCCTTACAGCACAAGGCTACGCCTGAGCCTTTCAGGGCCACTGTGTCCTCGTGTGGCCAGCTGGCCTTGAGAGGACTTTTCTCATCTTGCTTTGAGTTCAGTAGTGAGGACCTCACAGAAGCAGGAGTTGATGAAGATGAAGATCTGACCACCTGCCTGATGAGTAAATTCACAGCCCAGAGACTGAGCCCAGTCTATCGGTTCCTAAGTCCTTTGTTCCAAGAATTTCTTGCTGCCATGAGGCTGACTGAACTCCTGAGTTCAGAAAGAAAGGAAGACCAAGATCTGGGACTTGATTATTTGAGACAGATTAACTCACCCTTGAAGGCTATGGGTGTGTACAACAATTTTTTGAAGTATGTCTCCAGCCACCCTTCATCAAAGGCAGCGCCAATGGTTGTGTCCCACTTGCTTCAGTTGGTGGATGGTAAAGAGTCGCTGGAGAACCTGTCTGATGATCAGGATTACGGGAAGCTCCATAAAATAATTCCTCAGATGATGAAGTTAATTAAAGAAATGTGGCAGGTATATCCTGAAGCTTTTTCCTTATTCATCTCAGAACATCTGCTGAGTGTTGCTCTAAACTTCGCTTATGAAAGCAACACGGTCGCTGCATGTTCTCCATTTATTCTGCAATTCCTTCGAGGGAGAACACTGTCTCTGAAAGTACTGAATTTCCAGTACTTTGAGGACCACCCAGAGAGCCTGCTACTGTTGAGGAGTGTAAGAGTCTTCATACATGGAAAGAAAATGCCACCAAGTGTCTTTAGTTACTCAGTCATGGAAAAATGTTTTGAATCATTACAGCCACCAACAGTAGATGAGGACTATGCTCCTGCCTTTGAACATATGAAGGAATGGGCAAAAAATTTAGCTGAAAATGAAGATAATGTGAGGAATTTTATGAACAGCCAACCTCTGCATCCACCCAACATCGGTGCTGGCTATTGGAAACTGTCACCCAAGCGGTACAAGATCCCTAGGCTGGAAGCTGCAGTGGCCAACATGGGTCCCGCAGACCAAGCGCTGCTCCGTGTCCTGATGGAGCTCTTCTCAGCATCACAGAATGTTGAACTCCTTTTGAACCACAGCAGTGGCTTTCTTGAAAGCATCCGCCCTGCTCTGGAGCTGCATAAGTCCTCTGTCAGCAAGTGCTCCATGTGTGGACTGGAGCTCAGCGCAGCAGAACAGGAGCTGCTTCTTACCCTGCCTGCCCTGCAGTCTCTTGAGGTCTCAGGAACAAACCAGTTACCAGGTAACCCTGAGTGTCACGTAACCATTCTGGTTGACACCGTGTTTTCTCGTTCTGAGTTTTAGATGAATAAAACTTCTCAGGCACAAGGTCATAAATGTGTCTTAAGAGAAGAGGTCTAAACACTTTCACTGATTGGGGCAGTGTGTAAATCAGTGAAAGTCCCTGAATCATAGAATGGGTTTGAAGTCACTCAGGCAAAACTAGGAAATCATTACCATCCCTCTCATCATCATTCCTTTCCCAACGTTGTTAATAAGTTTGGATTGCTTGTTATCGGTAAATGATGGTCTGTGGGTAAGACAGTAATGTAGAATCGTCTGCACCCTGGCTGCCTGAAGGAGGAGGGAGTTTAGCTCTGCAGAGGTTTTTTTTATATAGATAAATAATATTTATGTCTTTTTCTTTTTTTAAAAATATTTTTTATGGTTTATTTTAACTTTATTTTATGTGCATTGGTTTGAAGGTGTCAGATCCCCTGCAACTGGATCTTCAGACAGTTGTGAGCTGCCATGTGGGTGCTGGGAATTGAACCCAGATCCTCTGAAAGAGAAGTCAGTACTCTTAACCACTGAGCCATCTCTCCAGCCCCCTTTATGTCTTTTTCTAAGATGGCAGCAGAGTTAAACCTGTGTGCCACACAATCCCTCAGAGGGGTTGAATGACCCTTTCACCAGGATCGGTCGCCTAAGATCATCAGACATATCAGACATTTGCATTATGGTCCATAACAGCAGCAAAATTACAGTTAGGAAGTAGCAATGAAAATAATTTTATGGTTGGAAGTCAGCACAACATGAGGAACTGAATTAAAGGGTTGCAGCATTAGTAAGGTCGAGAACCACTGCTCTGAGCAATGTTTGATTCTTTTAATAGACTTTTTAATGATTTTTTATATATTTATTTTATTTTATTATTATTTTTTTATGTGTATATGTGTTCATGTGCATGTATTTGTAGGTACCTCAGAGGCCAGAAGAGAATGGCAGATCCTTGGAGCTTTGGTTATAGGCTGTTGTGTGCTGCCTAATGTGGGTGCTAGGAACCTCACTGGGATCCTCTGCAAAAGAGCTCTTGATTGCTGAGCCGTCTTTTCAGCTCCTAGACTTGACTTATCTCTCCTTTAGTTCATTTCCAAGTTTTTATACCACCGTAAATATTTGATTTGTAAATTTTCTAGTCGTTAGTCACAAAGCTTTGATCAGCGGCAGCCTGCTCTATGCTCTAGTATGCTTTGCTCTGTATCATCCTTTTTCTTCCTTTTTTAAACATAAGTTCTTTATTGGATCTTTGGGAATTTCACAATATGCACCTCAACTTGCTTACCTCCCAGTCCTACCATTTGCTTACCATCAAAACAAACCTTTAGTTACAATTTTTGGGGGGCCACCAACCAGCTCCCAAATAATGACACAGAGACTTATTAATTATGAATGCTTGGACTTAGCTTAGACTTGTCCCACTAGCTCTTGTAACTTGATTTAACCTGTTTCTATTCATCCACAATTTACCTGGGGCTTTAACCTTTCTTTCATTCTGTATGTTTTACTTTTCTGTTTCCTCTGTGTCTGACTGGCTGACCCCTCGTTTCTCCCAGTTGTCTCCTTTTCTTTCTTTCTCAAACTTAAATTCCTCCTCCTACTTATTCTCTCCCTGCCTGGAAATTTTGCCTAAACCACCTCCCTCTCTATTGGCCATTGAGCTTTTTACTAGACCAATCAGGTGCCTTAGGCAGGCAAGGTAAATTAGCAGTACAACTTTACATAGTTAAACAAATGCAACACATCTTTACATAGTTAAACAAATATTTTGCAACACAAACCAAACTAAAATAAATGAACCACAGAGAAAAACAAAAACAAAAAAAACAAAAGAAAAAACAAAGCTACACCAAAACAACCTCTTTTTTTTTTTTTTTTTAAATATTTATTTATTATGTATACAATATTCTGTCTGTGTGTATGCCTGAAGGCCAGAAGAGGGCGCCAGACCTCTTTACAGATGGTTGTGAGCCACCATGTGGTTGCTGGGAATTGAACTCAGGACCTTTGGAAGAGCAGGCAATGCTCTTAACCACTGAGCCATCTCTCCAGCCCCCAAAACAACCTCTTTACTCCTCCATGTTTCCCACCTCTCCAGTGCTTCTTCATTTGTCCTGGTGGCATTGGGAGCCACAATGTCACCATTATATCCTTTTGTCCAGTCAGCTTTACTTGCAAATGTTCATTGCTCTGAGTCTGGTTCAAGGCCTCTGGTTTCTGGTATACCATCACCACTGGTTCCTCACTGACAATTCCTCTCAGATATCCCACAGCTGCCTTGAGTATGGAGAGCCTGTGGTTATCACTACACAAGCTCCAGCAGGGGTAGATGTTAGGGTGGGCCAACCCTAGGTGAGGCTGGGTAGTGGTTGAGCTGGTCAGTCCAGGTGACCAGCTGGGAGTGACCACCTCAGGTGAAGAAAGGAGCCAGCTCCCCATGCCCATGCCATTAGGGTCAGCTCTTCCCTGCCTTACTTGAGTGATGGGGCTATCTCTGCAGAGGCCTTCTCTCCCATGAGGGTTAAGGCCAGCTTTTTTTTTTTTTTTTTTTTTTTTTGATTTTCGAGACAGAGTTTCTCCATAGCTTTTTGGTTCCTGTCCTGGAACTAGCTGGAACCAGACCAGGCTGGCCTCGAACTCACAGAGATCAGCCTCCCTCTGCCTCCCGAGTGCTGGGATTAAAGGCGTGCGCCACCACCGCCCGGTTTAAGGCCAGCTTTCTTGCTGCAGCATCTGGTGAGGACAGCACCCGCTATCCCAGGGCCAGCAAAGGGCAGGCCTGGCTCAGCATGGCCCTGTGATTCCATCATGCATGATTCCAATGGCTCTATGAGGCTACATGGGCCATAGACATCAACACAGACCCAGACATGGTTCTCGGCAGGAGCTTGGGCTTGCACCACATCTGGGCTCTGGGTAGAAGCACAGGGCACTCAGTTCAGGATGGCTCTGGTGGTGGAATGGCTCCTGGACACCAACAAGGCCAAAGGTTGCAGCCCTAACCCCAGGTTTACATGTATGTAACTTTGGTGGCAAAACAGACCCTGACTGTGGTGGGACCAGGGACCCGGACATGAGTCTTGGCAGCAGCCTGGTCTGGATGTCAGCCTTGCCCCAGGCGGCAGTACAGGCCACTCATTTTAGCATGGCCCCAGGGCATGTGTTGCCCCTGGACACAAATTTGGCCGTAGATCTTGGGCATCCATGTGGCCTTCGATGGTAACAGGAACCTTGTACACCAACACTGACCTTAGCTGAAGTAGGGCCATGAACCTAGACATAGCCCCCAGCTGCAACCCTGGCCCAGATATTACCATGGCATCAGGTAGCAGCTCAGCCCACTCAGATCTGCCTGTCCCCAGCTGCAGCATGTCCCTTGGCCACTGACATGGACTCAGGTGGCTGACTGACCCCGGGCATTCACACGGTCCTTGGTGGCAATGTAGGCCACAGACTTCAACACAGACCCTTACTGTGGAAGGACCACTGACCCAGACATGGTCCTTAGCAGCAGCACGTGTCTGCATGTCACCATGACACTAGGTGCCAGCACAGACCACCCAGACTCACATGTTCCTGGTGGCAACTCATTCCTCAGACACAAACACCCGCCCAGACCCTGGAAATCTACATGGCCCTTGGTTGTAACAGGAGCCACAGACGTTGGCTCAGATGTTAATTGGTATTAGATAACCAATTGATGTGTTCTTCTCTAGAGAAAACTATTTCTCCCATTACCGACATCCCTTAGTTTTCTGTAGTTCTTTGTGTGTGGTTGAAGCCTTATGAGTTTTCATTTAATTTGAGTACTATTTTCCATACTTTTACTCTGTATTGGTTCCTATCTTTAAAGCTGACTTACTGATAGGAAACAGGTAGATGAATTATTATGATAATGAATACTACTACTTTGGTTTTTTGAGACAGGGTTACTCTGTGTAGCCCTGGCTCTCATGAACTCACTCTGTAGACAGGCTGGCCTTGAACTCACAAAGATCAGTCTGCCTCTGACTCCGGAGTGCTGGAATGAAAAGTTCACCACCACCGCCCTGCAGGATTTTATTTCTTGACCCATTCAGTCAGCCTGCATCATTCGATTGGGGAATTGGGCCATTAAAAATTGAAGTGTGTGTTGACGTTATTATTGAAGTGTTTGTGTTGACCTCAGTCACTGTGTTGTTGTGTTCTGGTGTTGTTTGTGTTCTCAGTTGTACTTTGTAGTTTAGAAATTGTATCTTCAAGTTTCTTTCCATGTTCTTAGCGGTGCTCATCCCTGTCTTCTGCCTGAAATATTGCCTCCTTGTTCTATTTAGGTCTAGTTTGTTGGTTATAATTTTTAGGCTGCTTATATCTTGGAAAATGTTTTCCTACTCCACTACAGCAGATAGTTTTGTGTTGCAAGGAGCTGCTTGTTCGGCCCAGCCACCCAGAACCAAAATAATCACACAGAAACTATATTTATTAAATCACTGGTTAGCCCATTAGCTCTAGCTTTTTTTTTGTTTTGTTTTGAACATTATGCCAAATGTATTTTTCAGGATGTGGTGCCTGAAAATTATTGGCTAACTCTTACATCTTAATTTAACCCATTTCTATTAATCTGTATATTGCCACGTGGCAGTATCTTACCAGGTAATGTTCCCAGTGTCTGTCTCAGGTGGAGGATCCATGGTGTCTCTCTCTGACTCCACTCTTCTTTCTCCCAGCATTCAGTCCATTCCTCCCTGCCTACCTAAGTTCTGCCCTATCAGCAGGCCAAGGCAGGCTTTTGTTTTTTTTATTCAGTAATGGTACTCACAGCACACAGAGGGGAATCCCACATCAGTTTTGTTCATTAGTCTAGGTTGGATGTGGTTTTTTAAGACTTGGGAATCATTGCTCCAGGATCTTCTGCCATTCAAAACTTCCAATGAGAAATCAACTGTTATTCTTATGGGTCTTCCTTTATATGTGACTTGTGTTTTTTCTCTTGATGCTTTCAATATCTTCTCTTATTTTCTGTATATTTAACATTTTTTCTTTTTTGTTTTATTTTTCGAGATAGGGTTTCTCTGTGTAACAGTTCTGGTTGTCCTGAAACTCACTTTGTAGACCAGGCTGGTCTCAAACTCACAAAGATCTGCCTGACTCTGCCTGGGATTAAAGGTGTGCATCACCACCTCCAGGCTATGTATACTTAATGTTTTAATTATGCCATGAAGAGTTTCTTTTCTGGTTCTCTATATTTGGTGTTCTCTGTGATTCTTGCATCTTCTCTTAGCTGGGGGAGTTTCCTTCTGTGATCTTGTTGGAGAGCTGATCTATACCATTCATCTGGAATTCTTCTCCCTCATCTGATCCTAAAATTAAAAAGGTTGGTCTTTTCTTGGTATCCCACATTTCCTGTATGTTTCTTTTCTGTTTTTATTTTTTCCATATATTCTTAGCTTCTTTCATCTAGATCCTTTACTTCATCTTCAAGCCCTCAAATTTTAAGTTCTGCTTGATTCATTTCACTTGTAAGTCTTTCCATTGAGTTTTCTAGTTCAGTTATTGTGTTTTTCAATTTCATATATATATTAACTTGAGTTCTCATCAGTGTTCCTCTTTATTGAATTTTATTTTTCAAATCCTGGATTATCCTCATTATTCTCTTAGTCTTATGTTTCTGTTTTCTTAGGTATCACTCAGGTGTTTATGTTCTTTCTTATTAAGATGACTGAGCGATGTCATCTTTAAGAGGTGATATCATAAAAAATATCATCTTCAAAACTTCTCAAATTCTCCATAAACTTCTTGGTGAAGTTTATAGTTGTTCTTCTAACTTCTGCGTCCTGGGGTTCATCCAGGACAATCTTATTAACAGACATTTCTATCGGATGGTAGATTTGGCAGTTGGAGACTACTGTCTTGATCTTTCAGTGTCCATATCTTTGTGATGAACTGTCTTTTGTTAGTTTTGTGTCTGGTATAAATAGAGCAGGTAGGGAAAACGACAGGATGTGTGGATTGAATTGAGCCTGATGTTGGTTGGATATGACTCATGTGGATCCAGGACTGGGTTGGTATGAAAGATGCTCTGTCTGGTCCAAGACTGGAGTTGGGAGTGTGTGTATGTGAGAGTTAGGGTAGGTGTGAGGATGCGAGCATCAGACAAACTCACCTAGCTAGAACCTCAAGGAGGATGTGTAGGACCTGGCCTAATAGAGAGGTTGGATGTGGTGTGTGAGTGGCTTGAAGGTTGGGGGCAGGGAAGAAGGCAGAGTGGGTCACAGCATAAGCCTAGATGTTGGTAGTGCCATAGGCAGGAGTGGCTAGACTAGGACCATGATTTGGATGTGGAACCCAGGCTAGATCTAGGGTGTTAGAAATGGGTGAGTGGAAAGGAGATGTCAGACTTACTTGGTACTTGACTTTGGAAAAAGATATGCAGCATAAAAAGGTTTGGTAGAGAGGTTCTGAGTTACATTTTTATATATGTTGTAGTCCAACTATATTCTTTTGCATGTGCAAAACCAGTTGTTCCCACACTGTTGGCTGGGGAGCCCTGTTATTATTTTGTGAGTCTAGAGAGCACCACATGCATTCCCCTATATATGACCAGCAGATGCAGGATCTTCATGGATGTGCTTCTTAATCTTAAAATCTCTGAAATGATCTAAAAATCAAAGCACAGTTGGAACTCCCACTTGGTACTCTTGAGTGATGGGAACTGTGTGCTGCTTTCCAGATCAACTCTTCAGTAACTTGGACAGGTTCCCAAACCTGAAAGAACTCTCTGTGAGACTAACTGGCAAACCAGATGTGCTTTCAGTCATCCCTGGAGATTTCCCAAGCCTCCACCACATGGAGAAGTTATGCATCGAAACTTCCACAGAGTCTGACATCTCCAAACTGGGTAAGGATTGTGCCTGGATCTCCCAAGTCGTGTTTCAGCTGGAAAAGCTACTTAGCTGATAATTGTTAGAATCATTAAATCATCAGTAGCTAAAACATCTGTGGTCCTGACAGCATGAACCATGTCCTGGGGAAGGTGTAGGAACAGCGCTCTTCCCTCATGAAGAGGGCAATCATTTGTAAGCTCGAGATCTTGACATGTCTGTGACTCTTCTGAGCTCTTCACAAATGCTAACTTACCCTTCATCCCCTTGTGAACGGAAGCACAATGATTACTGCTGGTATTCAACTGGGAAATTGAGGTCAGCGACTGCTCAGGTTTGTACAGCTGAGAAAATGCTTCCTCAAAGGAGAAGATTTGAGTTTACAGCCTGAGCTTTAAACTCCCAACACATTTCCTCTTCGTGGAAGTTTGTGGGGTTCTTTTCTTTTGCTGTTGTTTTAGTGGAATTGCAGATCTGCCTGCTGAGGGAGAAGGAAATCTGACATGGGGCCACCTGGACATTTTCTCCATTTCCCTCCATCCCAGGTTCCTGTTGGTGGACAGCTGTGCAGCCATCTTTCTAGAACATGGCATTTAGCAAATGACTCAGGCACCCTCAGATCCTTAATTTGGAAAATCCTGAACACTGAGTGCTAAAGAAATGTAAAAATGGGACCAGAGTGAGGCATGGTAGTTCATGCCTGTAGCCCCAGAGTTTGGGAGGGTGAGGCAGGATGATTATTACAACATTAAAGCCAGTTTATTTCTATAAATGGAGTTATTTACAGTCTACCAGAGATTCAATATGAGACATTATCTGAAAATAAACAAAAGAAACAAATGAAAATATTTTGTAGGTTGGGAAGATCGATCAGCAGAAAAGGTACTTGCTGCCAAGCCTGATGACCTCAATCCCACAGATCCATATGGTGGAAGGAAGCAGCCAATTCTCCCACTTTCCCCTGAACTTCGCATATGTGCTGTGGCACATGGATGACACCCCAAATACCGTATACACGTAGACAAATAAATAAGTTTACATATTTTAAAGTTGTACTTCAGAGTTTTCATCTCTTTTTCATTTCTCTGTTAAGAATTCCTGCTGTGTCAGGGCAGTGTGCAAACACAGAGACATCAGGGTGCTGATGCTGAACGTGAAATATGGAGAAGAGAAAACTGATCCAGAGAGGGCCAGGAACTTGCCCAGGTCATCTGCTCTCCAGTCAGCTGCAGAAGCTGAGCACACGCCCACCGTGGCCTGAGCACTAGATCACTGTGTCACTGCCTGTTTAATTGGTGTGGCTGGGATTATGGATTAAGAGGCCAGTTTGGGTAGGAATTTGTATCCTTCTCTAATTTCTGAAACTCCTTCATCTTTTCCAGTTAAATTGATTCAGAACTCTCCAAATCTTCATGTTTTCCGTCTGAAAGATACTTTCTTTTCGGATTTTGAGTCTCTCATGACTGCGCTTGCTTCCTGCAAGAAACTCAGAGAGATTGAGTTTTCTGGACGATGCTTTGAAACCATGCCATTTGGTAAGAACTATACAGTGCTGACTTCAGATACTCCTGTGTACAAAGTCATTAAATACTCTAGAGTTCAGATGCAACTGATGTCACAGAAACCGTGACAGCACTGACTTCAGTAAGGCTTTCCAGCAGTGAAGTGATCTGTGTCTACAATGTAAACATTCCCTGTGCCTAGTCATAGTAATTCAATTGGAATATCATATCACCTTCATCACTTTGAGATACTCTTATTTCCACAGTGTTCTTCCATGTCACAGGAAACGTATCTAAACTAATTAAATTTATTTTCCCTTTCCTAGTCACTATCTTGCCAAAGTTTGTTTCACTGAAGATATTAAATCTTACATGTCAACAATTTCCAGATAAGGAAATATCAGAAAAGTTTGGTAAGTTTATAAAAGTGTTTCTTAATGTGTTCTTTATCCTCCTCTCCTTGTCCTTCTTCAGTGAGCCCACGACAAAGTGAGCTCTGTCCCTTGACATCCACAGCAGCTGGGTCCAGGTCCTCTGCTGATGTAAGCACTAGAAGGTGCTCCACTCTGTGGTATAAAATGGTGCAGTGTTTGCTCATGACCCCACATGTCCTCTATATATTTTAACCATCTCTCGACTGCTTACAGTGCCTAATGCCATGTAAATGCTATGTAAATAGGTGTTACTCTGTGTTGTTCTGGGAATAATGGTGAGGGGGAAATGTCTTTCTGAACACATTGGCACAGACACGATTTTTCAAAATTGAATCAGTGGTTGGTGAAATCTGCTGATACAGAGGGTCAGCTGTACCAGCCATGCTGGTCCTTAGGAGGACACCATAGTGATGTTCAGTATCATCCCCAGATGCCGTCACTGTGGGTCCCACACATGTCATGTCAAGTCCAAGAACCAAAGTTAGATTCCTGGGGCTCACATGGTAGAAGGAGAGAAGCAGCCCCTGTAAGTTGTCATTTGACCCCACAATGCTCTGTGACATGTGGGTGCCCATCCACCAAACACAAACCTGACATAAGTAAATGAACATAAACAGAAAAGGGACGGGGAGGATGAGCACCCCAGGGAAAGGCCACACCCCAGGGAGCACCAGACCCAGTCAGGAGGCAAGTGTCCAGATTCCTGTGCCAGTCTGAGAGCCGTCCCCATCTCATGAAGGTATGTCCTCCTTTTTAAAATTCATTGCCTTGTGTGGGCTGGAGAGACGGCTCAGTGGTTAAGAGCACTTAAGAGCACTGACTGAAATTCCAGAGGATCTGGGGATTCAATTCCCAGCACCCACATAACATTTCACAACTGTCTGTATCTCTAGGTCCAGGGCCCCAACACCTCACAGGGGCATACATACAGGCAAAACACCAATGCACATGAGATAAAAATAAAAGAAATACATTTATTAACCAACCAGGCAGTCGTGGTGAATGCCTTTAATCCCAGTATTTGAGAGGCAATGGTAGGTGAATCTCTGTGAGTTTCAGGCCAGCCTGGTCTACAAAGAGAGTTCCAGGCTACCCAGGGCTACCCAGAGTCGGGGAAAGCCAAAGATTAATCTGGAATATTGCTTCATGAAAGTCTTCTAATTAGTTTCTGTGAGGCGACAGGAGTAGAGACTCAGTGACCACGTGAACTACAGAGTTTATGCTAAGGAGGATTGGATGAGGGGTGGAAGCTGTCAGAGTAGTGGACCATGCTCTAGTGAGGAGGGTGAATGTCCTCAGAGTGATGGAGGAGGCAGATGGCAGGGAACAGGCTGAAGGCGCTGTGCAGCTAGGAGAGTGACCTGCAGTGGACGCCACAATTAAGAAGGGAGAGCAGAAAAGGGGAGACAGCCTGAACTTGTGCTGAGAGACAGGTTAGGGAGGATGGAGGAGCCAGCTGCAGAGAGGCAGGAACAGCTGTGTGCTGACCCCTTCTCTTTTCCGTGGAGAGGAAGTGCCCAGGAGGGTGGGGCTCCTCGGCTGCAGATGTCCAGGTCATAGCTGCTCACGGTGGGACAGCTGCTGAGGATGGCTTTGTGGTGTCTCCCACAGCCCAGGCTCTGGGCTCTCTCAGGAACCTGGAGGAACTGCTCCTTCCCACTGGGGATGGGATCCAGCAAGTGGCCAGACTGATTGTCCGGCAGTGTCTGCGGCTTCAGTGTCTCCGAGTTCTTGCCTTTCACCACACCTTGGATGACGACAGTGTGATGGAAATCGGTGAGTTTCCCCCTGGGGAAAGGGTTTCCCCTGTGTGGAAGCAGTGGCATCATTTGAGCTGTCTGCTGCAAACATCTAGGATGGGAAAGTCTTCCAAACTGTTCCTCATGTCCACAACCAGTGTTTCCTCTCGTGTCCTCCAGCCTCAGGTTCACCCTGGTCGAACTGGCAAGGTCGACAACCTCTCTTTTTTGAGGGGGTATAGAAGCCATCCACCTGTGGTTTACTTTCCTAGTGCTCGGAATTGTACTCAGTGACACACACACACACACACACACACACACACACGACCAATGAATTTGTGTTCTGACACCTGGTGTTTCAGACACCTGGCAGATCCTCTGTTGGTCAACTGAATATTAACAATATAAATGAAGTGCAACACGCTGGAGCGTAGAACTGGATCAATTTTCCTGTCCACATTGCTGAAAATGTTATCCAAGTCACTGTAGATCAGCCCGATGCTGACACAGACCTGCACCTGTGCCCAGGCTCCCTGTCCGTGTTCATTGTCCACTGCGCCCTCCACTTCCTCCACAGATGACCCCTGCACTGCTCTCCTTCACCAGAGATTCATTTGCCACGAGACTTTTCATGTAAGAGGATCCTATGCCATAGGCGCTGTCTGTGTTGTCTGAAAATGTGTCTGTGTTTTATATTCATAGTAACACATGTGACCAGAGTACGTTTATTTCACTGTGTGTCATTACTCCATTATCTGACCATGTCTGCACTCTATGTGTCCATTCAATGGACACTTGAGTTGTTTCTAGTGTTGGTTTCTGTGGATGTTTCTAAGAACTTTCTCTTACAATGTAGGTGTTTAGTCATTTCTAGGGGTGGAATTTCTGAGTTACCTCACATAGATTACTTAAAACCAAACTTTTGGTTAGATGTATCACATGCTTGTGATTCAATACTTGGGAGGCTCAAGAATTTCCTGGTTCAAGGTTAGGCTGGGTTCCATGAGATGTTGAGCACAAACAAATAATCAAAGGAGCAAAGATCTCCATGGTGTTGTGTCCATTTTCTCCCTCCACAGAGGTCGCTTCACATTCTGGCTGCAGAAGGTGTTGTCCATTCCTTACATTAGACACTGATGATTCTTGCGGGTACGAAAACACAAAGCTTTAGTTGAGGAGTGTCTTTCAGATTGACCAGCACCTGAAAGAAAAAGACAGAATTAGGAGAAAGAAATTTTGCCCCTTTTTGATGTGGATTTCAGAAAGCGAGGTGACCCCACCAAACCTAATGGAGGCTTGGCTGGTAGGCACTGCTCTAGGAATTCTGGGAAGAAAAGCTCGTTATCTTAAGGTGACCCCATCCTCCTAAGTGTGGTCTCCTGGCCAGGTCCCTTACCTGCCCCACACGATTAACCCTCAAAGGAGGAGCTAAGAGCATTCTCCACTTGAGGTAGCTTCCACTCCTTCTGTCATAGTTAATCCCAGAGTGTGTGTCTAAGTCTCCACCTGTGGGGCTGGAGGTTCAGCGCAGCAGTACTCATTTAGATTGTGTGAGGTCATGAGTTCAATCCCAACTACCACAAAAAGTCATTTAATCAACCAATCAGTTAATCAATTAAACTCTGCTACCTTGTCTACCTTCCTTATAGTTCTAGTTTGTCTTTCTGTCTCCAAGCTGGGTGCACAGCACATGCAGAGCTGTGAGATCTTCCTGGTAGACCAGCCCTTTACTTGTGATGGCGACTCCTGCCTTACTCCCACTTCCTGTATATTAGCATGGGTGTCCTGCATCCTTTTCATGTCTTTCTACTTCCTTTTACTTTTCCCTATCTAGGCCTGACCATTTAAGGTATGTTTCCCGTACAGTTAGGTGGTTAGATTTTGAAAATCCAGTCCAGGCAGAAAGCAGTATTGTATTAGTTCAGTCCCAGCACTGGAGAGGAAGGCAGATCTCTGTGTGTTCCCAGGAATCATGGTAACACTAATAATAAAAGCCCAGAGACAGATATTCGGGTTCTAACTGAAGATCAGAAAATCAAAGATTCTAGCCACTGGCTTTTACTTCTACCTCAGAACAAAATGGGTGGTCCTGTCTCCATGAATCCTAGACAGAGACTGAGCCTGAGACCTGTCTCCTCCCATCTCACATTCCTCTCTAGTCCTGGGATTAAAGGCATGTACCACTGCCACCAGCCTCTATGGCTAACTAGTGTGCTGCTGGGATTAAAGGTGTGTGCCACTACTGCCTGGCCTGTATGACTGACTAGTCGTCTGCTTTGCCCTCTAATCTTCAGGCAAGCTTTATTCATTAAAACACAAATAATATACCACTATATTTCCACTTTTGTCTGAAATAGAAAAGAAGGCTATAATTAATATAAGAAAAAGTATATACAAGAATTATAAAAACTTTATATAATAGATAGGCAATAAATATATCAACAATGTCTAGTCCATTTTCATTTGATAAATTGAGAGAAAATACTTCATATGTATCCTATCTTGATAAGTCTAAAAGTTTGTACCTAATTCACTTTCTATTCAAATTTACATCATCGAATTATCTTTTATGTCTCTTAATCTTTTACACCTCTCTGGTGAGATTGTTTTCTGAGTCTGTTAAGCAAGGAAAACTTTAATTATCTAGTCTTCAACTACCTCAGAGACCTGAAAAGGAAATACTATTGACTGAGTAAGCAGGAAGTGCAAGCAAGCGACTTCCAAAAAAATGTGAGAAATGATAGAAACAGATGGCTGCCTGGACAGTCACCCAGAGTTCCTCTGCAGTGTTGGGGCATCCATCTTTGGCCTACAGGCATAGACTATTCAACAGACTTTTCTATGAAGCAGGATATTCTGAAGGGCTGTCTAGCCTTGTCTTGATAATATTTGGCTATCATTCTCTTTTGTGCCCTGCTTGCATAGTTAGGACAGCATACCCTCAGCTAGTCAAGGTAAGGGCGCTTTCTTGCCCAGTGACCTACTTTGGCACTAAGAAAGTAAACTCTAGGGGCTGGAGAGCTGGCTCAGTGGTTAAGAGCACTGGCTGTTCTTCCAGAAGATCTGAGTTCAATTCCCAGCAACCACATGGTGACTCACAACCATCTATGGTGATATCTGATGCCCTCTTCTGGCCTGCAGGTGTCCATGCAGATACAACACCATATACATAAATAAAAAATAAATACTTAAAAAAAAGAAAGAAAGTAAACTCCATAGCTGGGTGGTGGTGGTGCACGCCTTTAATTCTAGGAGGCAGAAACAGGCGAATGAATCTCTGTGAGTTCAAGGCCAGCCTGATCTACAAGAGCTGGTTCCAGGACACACTTTCAAAGCTATAGAGAAACCTTGTCTCAACAAACAGAAAACAAACAATCAAAAAAAGATAAAGTAAACTCCATGTGGAATTTCTTTGATGCCCATCATCTTCTCTGAAGTACATTGGTGCTGCCGGGAACAGCATAATCATAAAAAAAGTCTTTGTTATTAGAACAGTGTAAATGCCATAATCTGTAGATCTTTGAAGTGTTTGAAGATGACCTCTCTATCTAAAACATATTTTTGTTTGACCTTGAAAGCTTACCTAATGTGACTACAAGTTAAATTGTAATAGGCAATTACCTACTAAACTACATCTCCTTATTATCCTAAGCAGTTGGTAATAATAATTTTCAAGGACTAGAAATTTGTATCACATTGTTAAATGACTTGTATATGTACAATACCTTGGACAAGAATAGAAATGTATGTATAGTTCTAACAACTATAATACTATATTACTATACTACATCTATACTACAACTATCAATGTATGTATGTTCTAACAAAATTAATCTCAAATTGGTTTCAGTATATATGGCACCTACATCACCTGGAACTGCGATTGGGCAAGGGTCTGGGGATTAAAAAACACACAGAGACATGGGTCACTCCTGAAACAAGAATGCCAATTTTATTGTGTCCCAGGGCAGCTTATAGTGCTCTCCTTGACTAATGGCCATGTGTCCCAGGGCAGTTTATTGACTAATGGCCATGCCCTAGCTCCCAGGATTTTTCAGCAGCAAGCCCACCAAAAACCATCTCCCAGTTATCAGGAACTCATGAGGGTCTCTTGCTCAGAGCAGCTGCAAGCACAGGAAAACAAGTTGTTTACTCCAGCAGGCAAGGGATCATAGAAAGTTCAGGGTCTTAGGGCCCATAGCCCCCGACAAATATACAAAATTTATATATAGTCTACAAAAGTACGAGCCAATGTAAACATTTAAAACTAGTAGTTGCTTTTAAGAGTAGATTCAATAATGTACCTTTTTATTTTATATCCACATCTTCCCTTTTTTCTTTTTAGAGTAGATTCAATAGCCTACTTGTTTATTCTATCATAACTATATCCACTTTTTCTCTTTAAAGCAAGAACTTTGAATCTAATTTCCTTTTTTTCAGCTTTTTTTTCTGACCTTTACCAATAACAACTTGTAACCAATTCCCCTAAACAATGACAAATATCCATAACCTAGTAAAAGACCAAAAAACTACCCACACCACCTCTTGGGAATTTGGGCATGGTGTTTTTTATTTACTTCCTGCTGTCTGGGGGCAATGGCATCTTTAGGGGATCCTGAAAAGAAAAATTTGGAAGTCCTGGAAGAGATAGTTTATCATTTGTTGTCCAGTCCCTGCATAATGGGAAAGTGCAGGGTGTCTCAAGTCTTGGCTAGAGTAGTGTGTGAGGCTGGATCATCTCAGCTAGCCACCTTGAAATTGTTCTGAGCAGTTTGTAGTTCAAAGCCGATCTTTAGGTGGTGTTTTTCAACTTAGCGGTGTTATCATAGTCCTGGAGGAATCATCGTTGTGGGGTCCCATCCTCATTTGGAGACTTCAAAGGTCCCTGTTAGGTGTGGTCATGGTTCACTGCAGAAAACTGATAGAGACTCAGATCTGAAGTCATGCAGAGGAAGCTAAATGAAGCCTTTTTCTAGAATTAGTTAGTCCTCTACATAACTGTTAACATCATGACAAAAACTTTAAATACCTATATGCTAATCTTATAAATATTGAGATAGTATTTATGCCTAAAAAAAGCTGTTAAAAATTCAAAATAAACCAAAATATTATGAGATTAGTGGCAATAAAATAGTTCTTAAAATTTTTTCTGTCCCATATTAACAACCTGATTTACACAGCAAGTTCTAGGATGTCCAAGGCAGCATAGTGAGACCCTGTCTGAAATGAAAACAAAATAATTTAGCCTGGCATGCAAGTGATTATGTCTGGAATCCCAGTTCTGGGGAGGCTGAGGAAAAAGACCAAGAGTTCAAAGTCACCCTGGCTGCAAGACACCCTTTGTAAAAATTAACCACTGGGGGAGGGTGTGTGTATGTGTGTGTGTTGGACTTAAGACCTTTTCATAAAAGCTGCATTTTTCTCTCCTTAGGATTTGTACAACATTAAGCCGGGCAGTGGAGGTACACACCTTTAATCCCAGCACTCGGGAGACAGAGGCAGGCAGATCTTTGTGAGTTTGAGGCCAGCCTGGTCTACAAGAGCTAGTTCCAGGACAGGTTCCAAAGCTACAGAGAAACCCTGTCTTGAAAAAACAAACAAACAAACAAACAAACAAACATATTTTCACAACATTGGATTTTATAGCTTCTTTCATCACTGTTTAATATAAATTGCTATTTTTTAAAGATTTATTTTATTTATTATGTATACAGTGTTCTGTCTGTCTGTATGCTTGCTGGCCAGAAGAGGGCATCAGACCTCATTACAGATGGCTGTGAGCCACCATGCGGTTGCTGGGAATTGAACTCAGGACCTCTGGAAGAACAGTCAGTGCTCTTAACTCTGAGACATCTCTCCAGCCCCTAAATTGCTATTTTTTAAAATCTTTTTTCCAGTATGTTATGTCAAAACCTTTGTAGCAATTGAATCTCACATAGATTTGGGAATCGATAATTCCTTTCCCTCCCAGAACCCAGCACTGGTTGCCTGACACACATGGTAGGAAGTCAATAAGTATCTGTTAACCTAATATGAAACACTTAATTTTTGGAGCTGGACATATGGCTCAGCAGTTAAGAGCTCACAGCCACCTGTAACTCCAGCTCCAGGGATCTGTCGCCTCTGAGGACAATAGGCATGTTCGTGGTGCCCTTAACATGGGCTACAGGCAAAATATCCATAAACATAAAATTAGAAATTATTTTTGAGACAGATTTTTCTATGTAACTTTGGCTATCCTGGTACTCTCTTTGTAGACTAGGCTAACCTTGAACTCACAGAGATCTGCTTGCTTCTGCCTCCTGAGTGCTGGGATTAAACGTATACACTACCATCCCTAGAGATAATTTTTTAAAAAAAATCCCTACCTTAATAAGACTCTTAAAACCATTATTTATTTGTTTGCTTGTTTGTTTCCCTATTGAGACAGGAGGGAGGGAGGGAAAGAGAGAGAGAGAGAAAGAGAAAGAGAGAGAGAGAGAGAGAGAGAGAGAGAGAGAGAGAGAGAGAGAGAATGTGCTGTGGCAGGTATATAGAGGTCAGATTTCTTGGTTCTCTTCTCCAATGTGGGTTCTACGGATCAAACTCAGGTCATCAGTTTACCTAGAAGGTGCTTTACCTGCTGACCATCTCACTGTGGCAATGGTGTCCATCTTTTGGGGGACAGCTGACAGGTTACTCCTGGACAGTGTTTAAATTCACAGCTAGGAGACAGCACTTACATACCATAGAATCAGATAAGTGTACAGTGCAATATGGAGAATAAAGGAAACCAGGGGACAACAGGCCATGGATGGGGGCGGCCCGAGCTTTCCTCTAGTCCTTCTGGAAGAGTCTTCATTCAGGGAGTGGGGAATAACTCCTGACTACCACAGAAGACACAATGGAAACACTTTCTCAGGGCCTATGTCTTCAAATCAAGCTCCCACATGATTCTGGGTGAAATCTTTCCTAACCTTCCCTTATTAGGGGGAAGTGGGTTGCAGCTGGACTAGATCTTCACTCCAGAGGCTCAGGTTCATGGCGACTGAGAACTCACCATGTGTCTGGTTCCATTTCCTTCAGAGCTCGTGCTCTCAGTAACCAGGGAGTCCCTTCTGGGCATTGGTGGAAGGCATGGAAGTAGCCAGTGAGAAGACAGCTTTTAGGACTGTCAGCTTCCCTGCTCTGCGAAAGGGAGACACTGTCGGCACAGTTTCTCAGTCCCCTATGCTGTGACCTGTTCCACAGCCGTGCCCTGCCCTGCCTATGTCCTCTGTGAGACCAGAAGAGAAGCCCGCACTGCCCTGCCCTATGTCCTCTGTGAGACCAGAAGAGAAGCCCGCACTGCCCTGACAGCCAAAGCTCTGTGCTCAGCTTCCCGAGCTCTGCTTCCTCCAAACTGCTTGTGGTTTGACCAGGCGGTTCCTTATCAACCAAGCGGCTCTTTAGTGCTGTCTAAGAACAGTCTCTAAGACATCGTGTTCAGAATGTCCCACTTTCGTCGTCGTGGTGTGGGAGTGGTACCAATAACGTGTCACCGTTATAGAAGTCCTTATGATTTTGTTTTCATGAACGTTTTGTTTTCCAGCCAAGGGAGCGACCAGCGGAGCTTTCCAGAAACTTGAGAACTTAAATCTTTCAATGAATCACAAAATCACAGAGGAAGGGTACAGAAATTTCTTTCAAACCCTGGACAACCTGCCAAACTTGAAAGTTCTGAGCATCTGCAGGAGTCTCCCAGAACGCATCCAAGTTCAGGCCACCACTGTCAAGGCTCTGAGTCAGTGTGTGTCCCGACTGCCCAGCCTCACCAGGCTGGAGATGCTCAGTTGGCTCCTGGATAAAGAGGATCTGAGGGTGATTAATGCTGTGAAGGAAAGGCACCCTCAGTCCAAACGCTTGATTGTCTTCTGGAAATGGGTAGTGCCCTTCTCTCCTGTCATCCAGAAGTAGAAGATGGAGCTGAAGGCTATTGGCAGTTCTAAATACCTAATTTCCTAATACATTTTACTCTTGTTGAGTATGGTGGTACTCATCTGATGTGGGATTCCTCTCTGTATGCTGTGAATATGTTTTATTACCATTGGTTAATAAAGAAGCTGCTTCCAGCCTATTGCAGTGCAGAATAGAACAAGGTGGGAACTCTAAGCAGAGATAGAGGAGAAAAGAAGGCAGAGTCAGAGAGACACCATGTAGCTGCAGAAGGAAACAGATGCCTGGGAACCTTACCAGGAAAATTACGGTCCCTGTAGTAAAATAAAAAATAATGGAAATGGGTTAATTTCAGATATAAGAGCCAGCTAGCAATATGCTTAAGTGAGTGGCCAAGAGTGCTGTAACTAATATAGTTTCTGTGTGATTATTTTGGGTCTGGGGTGGCCAGGAACGAACAAACAGCCTCTGCCTACATTCATTTTGTAGGAGACTGAGGTGGGAGAATCAAGAGGTTCAGGCCAGCCTTAGTTATACAGGAAGATCCTGTCTCAAATCCAAAGGCATAACTCTCATATTAAAGGATATTCATTAGCTGTGTAGGCTGATATTTTTTTAAAGCTTGCATACTCATCACTGAACATATGATGCACTATGATGCGCAGTCCTTGCATGGTCCTCCTGTCTATTGAAAGTCTGCAGGGCCCCACTAGCTATGGCAAGCAGACCTTGGCAATCCTTGTATGGTCCTCATATCTAAAGACAAGAGCTAGTCAAGTTCATTCCTAGAACCGTACATTGTCAAGGTCAACAGGAAAGGATGGGGAAAGGAACATTGATCTGTGTAAAAGTCACAACATAGATGGAGTATTTGATGGAGGTAAGAAATGGCCAGTTTAAGGATGAGTCAGTCCCACATATAATGAAGCACAAGTTGACTTTACCACAGGATGCAGATGACTCTTTTCAGAGATGCTATTGTCCTCTCAGGGCTTCTGTGCACTCACCAGCCTCAGTGTGGCCTTGCTTGCTCACACCATCTCTCACCCATGGCCAACGTGAGGAAGACATTGGACTTAGAGAAAACTGCGTTTGTTCCAGAGACTTTTGAGTGTTTTGCATGTACTGTAGTGGCCTTAAGTTTTTCTTTCTTTTTTCCTTTTGTTGTTTTGAGACAGGGTTTCACTATGTAACTTTCAGTGACATGGAACTGAATACATAGACCAGGTCTACCTGGAACTCACAGAACTCTGCCTGTCTTTGCTTCCTGAATATTGGGATTTTTAAAACAGTAGTTATAAATACATTAAGGATTTCATGGGTCTGTTAACTTGACTATGATAGTGATTTATCATTTCATGTTTATAAGAATCTCATGTCTATACTTGTATTGGTTCAACTTAAATATCATGTGCTTTTAATTTTTCTGTTATAGCTCAATAAGCCTGGACAAATATTATTTACAAATCGCTTTATATATTTTTAAAGCTTTGGTTATATCTGGGTAGTGATTTGGAAGTATTCTTACTTTTAATTCTACCAATTTCTGTGATATTATTATTTTACAATTCTCTGTGTTATTTTCATGCTTAAAATAAAAATTTGGGACTTGAGAGGTGGCTGGGTGGTTAAGAAGACTTGTTGTTTTCACAGAGGACTTATATTTGTCTCCCAGCTCTCCAGACAGCCTATCTCTATAGAAACAGCCCTAGATAGCCAATCTCTATAGGAACACGTATATTGTCTTGTTTATTATCTGATTTGACAGTTGATACGTTTGTAGTCAGAAATGTTTAGACATTACATCAGAGTCCAGTGAGAAAACAGAAATGGCAGGTCATTCTTTCCAGGTAGCAAGGTGAAGTAATGCTTGACAATAAGCTGTATAAGCAGTGTTTTCACTAACGAGATTGACAAATAAGTAATTAATAATTAATATTCTGTTATTTTACTTCATTGCTAGTAACTCTGATGGAGCTCACTACTGACCTCTAGGAACCACTTGTGTCATCTGCTCTTAGGGTATCACTCCTGGTTTCCTCCTCAGAGAGCTCCTATTCAGCCCTATGCTGTTTTTCTTCAATCTACTAGGAGAGTCTGAGTTCTCCTGACTCTGTGTAAGTGCACTTCCTGGAAGACCTCCTCAAGCTGAGTGGCTTTAAGTTCCATGCCTGCACTACCTCCTCTATCTCCAGCTCTAGTCCTGAACTCTACTATATAACCCTATTAGGCATTGCAGATTTCACATCTGCAAAGCTAACCCTAACCTTCCCCTTCACTGCAGTACTCTCATTGTGCACTTCCATCTTTGAAACTCCCTCTTGACTCCTCGAGTTGCTTAGGGAAACCCTTGAACTTGTCCTTAGCTTTTCTCTTTTTTAGCCCATATCTAAGCTAGTGACAAATCCTGGCAATTACTTGCAAAATAATCTGATCTATCTGGGCAGTGGTGTCTCACACCTTTAATTCCAGCCCTTGGGAGGCAGAGGCAAGTGTCCATTTGTGAATCAGAGGCCAGCCTGGTCTATGTGGTGAGCTTCACACTAGCCAAGACTACATAGCGAGACCCTGTCTCCAAAACAAACAAACACCCAGCAGATTCTATCTGGTTGACCTGCCTCCTTTTCTGAAAACAGTGGCGTATTTCACCATGCTGTCAAATGCTCCCACTGGAAGTCAGATCATGTTCTCCCTCTGCCTTACTATTCTTCACTGGATGCTCAGCTTAAAGTAAACGCTGTCAGCTCAACAGTGGGCTACATAAGGCCTGAGCCTTGACCTCCCTTTATGCTGTCTCCTTAAATTCTCCTCTTAGCCTGAATACACTGGCTTCCTTGTTCTTCCTGAATATTCCATATATATTCTTGTCCAATGATTTTTGTAGCGGTCCTCTCCCTTTCTTAGAAATTTCTCTGCTGGAGTTTTTGGGGTCGCTTATGTACACTATCATATCGTCTGCAAATAATGAAAGTTTAACTTCTTCCTTTCCAATTTGAATCCCTTTGATCCCCTTATGTTGTCTTATTGCTATTGCTAGAATTTCAAGCACTATATTAAAGAGGTATGGAGAGAGTGGACAACCTTGTCGTGTTCCTGATTTTAGTGGAATAGCTTTGAGTTTCTCTCCATTTAATTTGATGTTAGCTGACGGCTTGCTATAAATAGCTTTTATTATACTTAGGTACGACCTTTGTATTCCTAAATGAATGCTTTTGGGGACTGTGGTTGTAATTCAGTTTGCAGAGCATTCTCTCAGCATTCAGGAAGACCTCGGTGGGTTCCCTTTCCAGCACCCGAGAACTCTGTCTCAGCACTCAACAGGAAGAGGTCAAAGGTCAGTATTAGAGTTTGAGGCCAGTCTGGGATAGGAAAGATTCTGAAAATGCTTCCAAAACATTTTATCCAAGATTTTAGTTGTTTGAAGGGAAGCATCACTTATGGCACGGACCATACTGTAGTTAGCTATGGTTACCTACATAAACACTAAATAAGTTACTCAGCAGTAGCCATTGTGTATAGATGCTTGCCACAAAACCTGAACCTTTTAATTAATTCCTGGATCCCTCCTGGTTGAAGGAGAGAACCAACTCCTGTAAATTGCCGTCTTATTTTTGCACCTTAACACATGGGACCCACTAAGTAAGTAACTGAACATATATTTTTAAATATTTTACTTTTAAAGATTTATTTATTTTTCTTTTGATGTAGGTGTTTTGTCTGCTTGTTTGACTGCACCACATGGGTGCAGTGCCCATGGAGGTCAGAGGAGGGCATTGAATTCTCTGTAACTGGGCTTAGAGAGTTGTGAGCTGCCATACAGGTGCTGGGAACCTAACCCAAGTTCTTTATGAGAGCAGCAAGTGAGCTTGAGCCCAGAACCATCTCTCCCACCTAGAAAGTAAAAAGAAAAACCAATCCAGTCATTCCATAATAGGGAATCACTTATGAAAAAAATTGTTAAAGCAAGTTGATGAGGACTGGAGAGATGGCTCAGTGGTAAATAACACTTACTGCTCTTCCAGAGGACCCAAGTTCAATTCCCAGCACCCACATCACAAATGTTCACAAATGCATGGAACTCCAGCTCCAAGGGATATGACATCCTCCTCTGGCTTCCAAGATCACCTACATATATGTGGCACACACACACAGACATGGAGGCGGACATGGGAAAGGGAGGCACAAAAAAAGGAAAGAAACAAGCAAAGCGTATTGAATGCGCCTGAGGTTTTACCTGACACCATAGGTAATTCTCTTCTGACCCAGGAATTCAGAAAATGTTCTCCCTGAGGGAAAGAAATTCAGGTTACTGACTGATTTATAAAATATACATCTGTGAGCTGCAAATGAAGGACTCCCCGCCCCCAAGCACTAAAGCGACTTCTCACTAGAGCAGCGGAAGTGTTGGCAAAGCAGACCTTTAGTCTGATTTCTGTTGATCTCGGGAATCTTATGCAGTACAGACCAGCAGCGAATGGGAGCTTTCTCGGGGCCACTATCAACAGACACACAGCTCAGCAACAGAACTGCAGTCACACACACAGATGCATTTGGCTCAGGGGGAACTGAGTCACGGGAAGGAAGCTCCCCTCAGAAGGACCTTTCCAACTGAGCAACTCTCCTTCCGAGAAAACTGCGCCCAGACTCTCAGCCCTGCTCTCTGCAGACACAGCCTCTGGGTCATCAGCCATTACATTCTCCTTTGGCTTCTGTTTGGGCTAAGTTTCCCACCGCTTACCACTAGGAAGTCCCTACTAGTGTAGACCCTAGACAACCAGGGGCAGGAGCCAGCTCTGAGAGCCCTGCGGTCACCAGGTACTAGACAGAAGACTGGGTCGGGCATCCAGACAGAAGCAGCAGAAGGAAGCGAGGGCAGTGGGCTCAGTCAGTGGGGGAGGAGGAAGGAGGCAGCTGAGCCACCCAAAGTCAGCCTGAGAAAACACATATACATGGTTCCAGCTGAGCAAGACAAAGTTTTTGCGTCTCCACTCTGCGGATGAGATGTGGGAGCTTGAATCCATGGGAAAATAAAACTCCTCAATGACTCCACACCAGTTGGAAGAGTGAATTACCATAACATGGACAAATCCCTTGTAGCTTTTAATATACTGGGCAATTTCCTCCGAGGATTTCTTCGAAGAAATTCACACCTATAATTAAAAACATAATTAAAATTACCTCAATACTATGATGATTTTCTGTATTACAATAAATATTTGCTAAGATCCTATCAAATTGTTGAATTTGATCTTTCAATAAAACTGTCAAAATTTTTCCTGACAGCTTCCTCATGATGATTAACATCATGCTGTCAGAAACATTTAAATCATACTACTGATAAGATATATCACTATTTAAAATCAAACCTGTGCCAGTTAGTCTTTTGACACAAGCTGGAGTCATCTGGGAAGAGGGAGCCACGGTTGAGAAAACCCCTCTATCAGATTAGCCTGTAGTCCAGTCTGGGCATTTTCTCAATTAATGAGAGATGTGGGAAGATCCAGTCCACTGTGGGCAGTGCCACCCTGGGCAGGGGTCCTGAGAAGCCTAAGAAAGGCAGCTGGGCACGAGCCTGGGAGCAAGGCAGTAAGCGGTGCTCTTTCATGGCGTCTGTCTGTCCCTGCTTCTCTTCCTGCCCTGATGTCCCTCCACGGTGGGCGGTAATCTGGACATGTAAGCCAAATAAACCCCTTCCTTCTCAGGCTGCTTTGGGTCATGGTCCGGCAGAAATCAACAGCAACAGAAAGACAACGATAGGAAACCTTCATCTTGTTTTAATTTTCTTTCAACACAGGCTCTCCCTCTGCTGCTCTTACCTCAAGCACAGCCTGGACTGCAGCCCTGCACTGCTGCAGCCGCTGTTCTTTTTGAAACAAATATGCAATAGAATCAAAGATAGTGATTCTCAGTAAGTAGAGTGTGGGACACACACACACACACACACACACACACTAAATCAATGTAAAGAATCCCAAGGGCTGGAAGGAGAAGGGCCTGTGAACATTGACTAAAATATTTAATGACATTAGGTATTAAAGCTCATCTTTTGGGGAATAATGACACTGTGCTTCTTTCCTCTTTATTGGTCATGATTTAAAGGCATATGCTAAAAGAATAACAAATGGAACCATGCGTTAGCTGGAATACGCTTTGACATAACCTGATCATCCTATTCCGAGCAGATGGCGGGAAAGACACAGGTGAAATTTGATTTGAGCAGGCGGGAACAGGTGTTCACTGTACTGTCTTTACTTCGTGAGATTCCATAATGAAAGTCTGGAAACTAGGTACAGGAATGAACCTGTATGTGGCACAAACAAAAACAATAGATACAAAAAACACCACTGAACACATTATGAAAAATAATTAAAAAATGCTTTCCTTTCCTAAGCAGAAAGAAAGACCAGTGCAATTTCAAAAACTCCGAATCTTTGAAATAAAATACACCTGTTTTCCCTCCTGCGGCATCTGATCTCTTTGCCATTTGTTTTAAACCAGAAGATGGCCTTGAACTCCTGATTCTACCGCCTCCAACCTCGTCGTGCTGGGATTACAGGTGTGTGTCAGTCACCGTGTCCAGCAAGTGTTTTCTTCGCGCATGTTCTGCAGTAAATGAAACCATTTGTAATATCTTAAACACTGTTATTTTCCTTCATTTATACACCATTTCCATCCCTGTACAGATTCACTCATTTGTTAGTTAAGGGAAATCATGAAACTGCTACTTGACAAGACATATTGTAATATTGGGGACAATAAAACAACATTTAGCCAGGCGATGGTGGTGCATGATTTTAATCCCAGTATTCTGGGGCAGAAGGGTCTCTGTGAGTTTGAGACCAGTCTGGTCTACAGAGTGTGATACAGGACAGTCAGGACTACACAGAGAACAATATCTTTTAAAAAACAAAACCAAACCTTTAATAACGGTTGGGAGGGACCGGGGAGCATGCACTTGACACTTGCAAAGACGCGAGTCACTGCCCAGCACCTACATTTTACTGTAGCTCTAAGGTGTTCTGAGACCTCTGCCCTCCATGGGCACCTGTACTAACTTTACATAAACACTGTTCCCCAAATAATTAAAAACGAAAGCTGAACCTGGGGAGATGCCTCTGTAGGTAAAATACCTCAGCGTAACTACGAAAGCCTGAAATTGAATCTGTGTTGATTCTGTAAAAGCAGGACCCAGTCCACCAGGTCTCCAACCCTAACCCTGGAGGAACGGAGTCAGGTGGATCCCAGGTTGCCTATCTCAAAATATAAGGCGAAGAATGATGGAGGGAGGAACCTATACCAACATGTGACCTCCCCACAGGCATGAACGAATACACATCCATACACTACATACCAACACACCACACACATAAACACACTTTACATATACCAACATACTACACAGAAAGTATAAAAAGTAAAAACTGATAAAGCAAAAACAGTATAAAAGAGAAAGAGAAAGAGCCATTTAAGTTCCTGTGGTTTAAAGTTTTCACTATGTGAGAAGATCTTCCTTGTTTGAAAATTCTGGGATGATCACATGTTGGATAAGAGAAATATCAGAACTCATGTGGTACTCCAACAATGTTGGTCTTTTCTCTCCAGGCTCCTCTGGCTAAAAACAAACAAAAATATCAAAAATAAAGTCTGAAAATACGAATGAAGTGTTTGCTTACTTGGGGAACCACTTGGCACGCTCCTTCCAAGGATCGTCTCCTTCTTCCCAGTTTCCCAAGCATCCAGCGCAGGAGAAACACTGCACGGTGTCCCTTTTACCTACAAAGCAGTGACGTGTTCTGACTGGCCAGCAATGGCACCAGGAACGACCTTGGAGCTGATCATATTGTAGCAGAATAGACAGACCCCAGCATGCCTGTTCTTCTATGACCTCTCTGGCTGAATCCCTGTCCACAGTCCCACTGCCCTAGATGACCCCTTCTGAGCTCTGGACCTCCGTCTCCCAGCATGGCCTTCCTCCTTATCCACTGCACTAAATGACCCCTTCTGAGCTCTGGACCTCTGTCCCCAGTATGGCCTTCCTCCATATCCACCGCCCTCACATGCTGGTTTCTCAGAAACACGTTGCTCTTTAGCTTTTAGGACCAAAGGTATGGAGATGCTAGGATATGCTAAAATGATGCCATTAGAAGGCCTAAGGGTTATGTTTGCAGCATTGTTTCTATGGAAACAGAGGTATATTTCTCTAGTTCTTTGAACCTCCTCAGTAGAGTCACCTATGAAATGTGGAAAGGGCAAACTGGTTGAATTAGAATTAGTGCTCAATCCATGCATAGCTTATATGAGTGGGTCCTCAGCACACCACAGACGCTGCTATAATCGTCATCCACATCTCTCCTAACACCTGTGTGTGTAGCTAAGGCATTTCAAAGTGCAGTGTTGCCAAAGGCAGCTTGCCTCTGGATGGGGGTTAAACAAGTACAAAGAGCATCTTTCCAAAACTAAAGAAATGAAATAAATCAAGGAAATACATGATTAATAGTATTCGTGAAACTAGAGGACAGTGGGACTGATCTATCTCATGGTCCATTTTCAGCACCTTATGAATTCAACTAGGGTTTTTTGCAGTATTTTTAGTTTTGTGTTCAATTGCTGGCACTAAGCAATGGCTAAGTTAGCCCTCTTGTAATGAGCTACACCCTCAAGTTCAGGTTAATAGTTTCTCAGGCCCACATTTACAGAAAAGATCCTTGTGTTTTACACATATTTGGCAAGATAATAGTGCTACACTAAAAGTAAATTAAAGAGAGAGGAAAACTATTAAAGTGGAAGTTTAATTAACCAGATCTCCTCTACCACAATTAACAAATAAGGAATGATTAACAAGAGGTAGTGGAAGAAGAGGAGGATGGGAAGGAGGAAGAGTAGTCGGAGAAGGTAGAGGAAGAGCAGAGCAGGAGGAAGAAGGAGAAGAGGAAGAAGAGGAATGAAGGGAGGGAGAGATGCTCAGTGGTTAGAGGGCTCTTGTAGGGGACTGGAGTTTGGCTCCCCGCACCCACTTTAGACAGTTCACAACCACTGGAATCCACTCTTCCTGAGGGTCTGATGTTCTTCTCTGGACCCTATGGACTCCTGCACTCGCAAGTGAAAATCTCCCACCCCCTCACACAAGTACATATATTTTTTTTTTAAAAATGGAAACTAAACTTTACATTTTACAGAAACACATCACACAATGGAATCCAGTTACCTGTAAAGACGAAGCCAGCTGCTGAGAGTACACGTGGTGATGTCCCATGGGCATAGAATGGCCAGTTTTCAAAGGACTCCAGTCTGGCCTCCTCTTCTTGGTACCTTGCTTTGCCGCCCCTCAGCTTCTCTGGACTCTTCACCCTTATGTCATATTTGCCAATGTTCCCAACATCTTTGCCCAAAAGGAATGCGCATTCCGGACGCCATCTCTTGTGGTTTTCTATGGGAAGATTCCTGAGTCTGGTGCAAAAGAGGATTAAGCTACAGCAGAAGCACTGAACCCCAAGTTTCACCCCAGTATAGTAAAACCCAGCGGCTGCCATCTCCTGTGGTGTCCATGATCTGAATGTGTCATAGGTCACGAAAGTCTTTAATCGTTTGGCTTCACTGCGCATCTGTGCGTTAAAACCTTTCTTCATTTTCATCCGTAATTTATGGTCTTCTTCTTGTTGTCTTTTTAAGACCTGATATGCATCTACACCCAGAAGAACAGATAACTGGGAGACAAAATCATCATCGAATTCAGAAATCCTCTCCTCAGAGGCTTCTCTGTGGTCGGCCATTTCTAATGGAGAAAGGAAAGCAGATGATTGGTGTCTGTGATATTTTTATTACAAAGTGTGTGTCTCAGGGCTAGAGAGACAGCTCAGTGGTAGAGCAGCTTGCTGCAAGCCTAGTGACTTCAGCTGGTTCCCCTGCAACCCTCAAGGTAAGTAGGAGACAAGTGACTCTCATAAGGAGACCTATGCAAAGACCAAAGTAGTCTTGAGCCAATGAATCCACCTTGGGCTGCAGTGGGCCTGAGCCAACAAGTTCCCCAAGAGTGGGACTGAACCAGCTACCTAGGCTGGAGTGGGCATGAGAAAGCAAACTCCATGGGAGTGGAACAGATCCAGTCCAGGGACATTTGTGGACCAGGACTGAGCCAGCGACCTGGGCCAGAGCAGACCTGAGACAGCAAACTCCACAGGAACAGGTACAGGGAACAACCGCTGAGTGAGTGACCGCTGAAAGTTCGGAATTGAATCTGGGACTTTCAAGGTAGTAGACCTAAGCCAGGACCCCTGTGGGTCTGGGTGTGAGTCTAGGACCTCAGAGGAACTAGGCCTGAGCCAGGACCTCTGCTAGTCTGGGCATAAATCTGGGACCTCCTAGGGAGTACGCCTGAGCGGGGACTTCTGGGGGTCTAGGTGTTGGTCTGGGACATCAAAGAGAAAAGGCAGGAACCAGAAACCTCAGAGGGTCTGAGCAAGACTCTGGGACCTCTGAGGAAGTAAGCCTGAGCCAGGTCCTCTGTGGGTCTGGGCGTACCCAAGCCTAGGTACTCCAAGGGAACAGAACAGAGCTGGAGTCTTTTACAGAACCAATCCCAAGATAGGCACTTCTGTAGGAATAGATCCAGACCAGGGACATTTACAGAAACAGGTCTGAGCCAAAAACCTAGGCTAGAGCAGGCCTGATAGCAAACTCCAGGGGAGTGGAGCAAAACCCAGAAGCACTGAGCTACCTCCAGGGATATGGAGTAATCAACAGGGTAACTAGAACCATGGCACTGACTGTACCATGAGGAACAACTATCTGAGCCTTGGATTCACTGGCACCTAGAAGATTAATCAAAAGAATCACAGGCAGCACAAACCACACCTATTAGAGGAAAAGATGAGTAGAAAAGGTAAGGACACACAAAGAGCAACATGGCACCAGTAAAACCTAAAGACTCTACAACAACAATATTTGAATAACCAAATATAGATGAAGCAGAAGAAAGTGACCTAAAAAATAACTTCAGGAGAATGTTTGAAAATCTTAAAGAAGAAATGAGAAATTCCCTTAAAGAAATGAAGGAAAAGACAAGCAAAAAATTGGAAGACATCAGCAAATCCCTTAAAGAAAACCAAGAAAAAACAATCAAACATATGAAAGAAACTATCCAAGACTTAAAAACTGAAATAGAGACAATAAAGGAAATACAAGCTGAGAGAACTATAGAAACAGAAATCATGAGAAAATGATCAAGAACCATAAACACAAGCATGAACAGCAGAATACAAGAGATAGAAGACAGAATCTCAAGCGCTGAAGATATGATAGAGGAAATAGATTTATCAGTCAAAGAAAACATTAAATCTAACAAAGCTTAACCCAAAATGTGGATATATGGGACACCATGAAAAACCAAACCTAAGAATAATAGATATAGAAGAAGGAGAAGTTAAACTCAAAAGCACAAAAAATATATTTAACAAAATCATAGAAGAAAACTATCCCAACCTAAAGAAAGACATGCCTATGAAGACACAAGAAGCTTACAGAACACCAAACAGACTAGATCCAAAATAAAGTCCCCTTGCCACATAATAATCAAAACATTAACATACAGAGTAAAGAAAGATTATTAAGAGCTGCAAAGGAAAAAGGACAAGTAACACATAAAGGCAGACCTATCAGAATTACACCTGACTTTTCACTGGAGACAATGAAAGCTAGAAGGTTCTGGTCAAGCATTATGCAGACATTAAGAGACCATGAATGCCAGCCCAGACTACTATAACCAGGAAAATTTTCAATCACCACAGAACGACAAAACAAGATATTCCATGATAAAACCTGATTTAACCAATACCTAGTCAAAAACCCAGCCCTACACTAAACACTAGAAGGAAAACTCCAACCCAAGGAAGTTTGCTATGTTGACAAAAACACAGACAATTGATGGCCTCATAGCAGTAAATCCCAAAGAAAAGAAAAAGACACAAATTAACATCACCAACAATGAAATATAAATAGACTCAACTCACCTATAAAGAGACACAGGCTATCAGATTGGATAACGAAAACAGAATCCTTCTTCTGTTTACAAGAAACACACCTCAACCTCAAAGACAGACATCGTCTCAGAGACTCAACTCACCTATAAAGAGACACAGGCTATCAGATTGGATACGAAAACAGAATCTATCCTTCTGTTTACAAGAAACACACCTCAACCTCAAAGACAGACATCGTCTCAGAGTAAAGGGTTTGGAAAAAATATTCCAATCAAATGGACCTAAGAAACAAGCTGGTATAGCTATCCTAATATCTAACAAATTAGACTTCAAACTAAAATCAATCAAAAGAGACAAAGAAGGACATTTCATATTAGTCACAGGAAAAATACATCAAGAGGAAATCTCAATACTGAACATCTATGCCCCAAAATGAGAGCACTCTCATATGTAAAAGAAACATTTCTAAAGCTTAAATCATACATTAAACCCCACACACTAACAGTGGGAGACTTCAACACTCCCCTCTCACCACTGGACATGACAATCAGACAAAAAATGAACAGAGGAATAAGGGAGTTAACAGATGTTATGACTCAAATGGACTTAACAGACATCTATAGAATATTGCATCCAAACATAAAAGAATATACCTCTTCTCAGAACCTCATGGAACTTTCTCAAAAATTGACCACATACTCGGTAACAAAACAAACCTCAACAAATACAAAAAATTGGAATAACCCCATGTATCTTACCAGATCATCATGGTTTAAAAGTAGAAGTCATAAGTAATACTAATTCCAGAAAGCCCATGAACACATGGAAATTAAACAATGCTCACCTGAATCATCAATGTGTCAAAGAAGAAATAAAGGGAGAAATTAAAGACTTCCTAAAATTCAATGAAAATGACCACACAACATACCAAAACTTTTGGGACAAAATGAAAGCATTGTTAAGAGGAAAGTTAATAGCACTAAATGCCTACATAAAGAGGCTGGAAAAATCCCACACTAGTGAATTAACAGAACATTTGAAAACTTTAGAACAAAAAGAAGCAAACTCACCCAAGAGAACTAGATGGCAGAAAATAAATCGAGAGCTGAAATCAACAAAATAGAAACAAAGAAAACAATACAAAGAATCAATGAGACAAAGAGTTGGCTCTTTGAGAAAATCAACAAAATAGACAAACCATTAAACGAACTAACCAAAAGGGAGAGAGAGAATATCCAAATTAAAAAAATTAGAAATGAAAAGGGGGACATAACAGCAGACAGGGAGAAAATATAGAGAATCATCAGGTCATATTTCGAAAACCTGTAGTCCACAAAATTGGAAAACTTAAAGGAAATGGACAATTTTCTGGATAAATATCACTTACCAAAAATTAAATCAAGGCCAATAAGCAAATTAAATAGACCTATAACTGCTGAAGAAAAGAAACAGTCATCAAAAGTCTCCCAACCAAAAAAAGCCCAAGACCAGATGGTTTCAGCTCAGAATTCTACAAGATTTTCAAAAAATAACTAATACCAACACTCCTCAAATTATTCCACACAATAGAAGCAGAAGAAACATTGCCAAACTCTTTTTATGAGGCTACAATTATCCTGATACCCAAAACACAGAAAAACATTACTAAGAAAGAGAATTACAGGCCAATTTCACTCATGAACATTGATGCAAAAATACTAAATAAAATACTGGCAAATTGAATCCAAAAACACATCAGAACCATCATCCACAGGATCAAGTCAGCTTCATCCCAGAGATGCAGGGATGGTTCAACAAAACAAAAATCTGTCAACATAATCCACCATATGAACCAACTGAAAAATAAAAACCACATAATTGTCTCATTAGATGCTGAAAAAGCTTTTGACTAAATACAACATCCCTTCATAAAGGTCTTGGACAGAGCAGGAATATAAGGAACATACCTAAACATAAAAAGGCAATATACAGCAAGTCAACAGCCAACAACAACTAAATGGGGAGAAACTCACACACAGCCATCCCATTGAAATCACGAACAAGACAAGGTTGTACACTCTCTCCATATCTATTCAATATAGTTCTTGAGGTCCTAGCTCAAACAATAAGCCACCAAAAGGAGATCAAGGGAAAAGAAAAGAAAAGAAAAGAAAAGAAAAGAAAAGAAAAGAAGAATTCAAACTCTCACTTTTTGCTGATACTATGATAGTTTACATAAGCAACCCCAAAAATTTTACCAAAGAACTTCTACAACTCATAAACACTTTCAGTAATGTAGTAGGATACAAAATTAACTAAAAAAAAAATCAGTAGCCCTCCTGTACACATATGATAAAAGGGCAGGGGAAAAATCAGAGAAACATCACCTTTCACAATAGCCACAAATAGCATTAAATATCTCAGAATAACTCTAACCAAACAAGTGAAAGATTTGTATGACAAGAACTTTAAATCTTTGAAGAAAGAAATTGAAGAAGACATCAGAAAGTAGAAAGATCTCCCATTCTCTTGGGTAGGTAGAATTAACATAGTAAAAATGGCAATCTTACCAAAAGCAATCTACAGATTCAATGCAATGCCCATCAAAATCCCAGAAAAATTCTTCACAGATCTCAAATGAACAGCACTCAGCTTCATATGGAAAAGCAAAAACCCATGATAGCCCAAAAAATCCTTTACAATAAAAGAACTTCTGGAGGCATCACAGTCTCTAACTTCAAAATCTACTACAGAGCTACAATACTTAAAACAGCCTGGTGTTGGCATAAAAACAGACAAGAGGACCAAGGAACAAAATTGAAGATCTGGATATTAATCCACACACCGTCGAACACCTGATTTTGACAAGCAAAAAAATATCAAATGGAAGAAAGAAAACATATTTATCAAATGGTGCTGGCATAACTGGATATCAACATGTAGAAGAATGAAAATACATCCATATCTATCATGATGCACAAAACTCAATTACAAACTGATCAATGACCTCAACATAAAGCTAGCCACACTGAACCTCATAGAAGAGAAAATGGGAAGTATACTTGAGTCATTGGCACAGGAGACCACTTCCAAATATAACCCCAGCAGCACAGACACTGAGAGAAACAATTAATAAATGGGACCTCCTGAAACTGAAAAGCTTCTGTAAAGCAAAGGACACGGTCAACAAGACAAAACAACAGCCTACAGAATGGGAAAAGATCGTCACTAACCTCTCATCAGACAGAGATCTGATCTCCAAAATATACAAAGAACTCAAGAAATTGGATACCAAAAGATCACATAATCCAATAAAAAAAAATGGAATACAGACCTAAACAGAGAACTCTCAGCAGAGGAATCTAAAATGGCTGAAAGACACTAAAGAAATGCTCAACATCCTTAGTCACCAGAGAAATGCAAATCAAAACGACTCTGAGATTCCATCTTACACCTGTAAGAATGGACAAAATAAAAAACACTGATGACAACTTATGCTGGAGAGGTTGTGGGGAAAGGGGAACACTTCTACATTGCTGGTGGGAATGCAAGCTGGTACAGCCCCTTTGGATGTCAGTGTGGCTATTTCTCAGAAAATTAAAAAAGAACCTTCCTCAAAACCGAATAATACCACTTTTGGGTATATATCCAAAGGATGCTCAATCGTGCCACAAGGACATGTGCTCAACTTAGTTCATAGCAACTTTGTTTGTTATAGCCAGAACCTGGAGACAACCTAAATACCCTTCAATTGAAGGTTGGAAAAAGATGTGGTATAGTTACACAATGGAGTACTACACAGCAGAAAAAAATAACGACAACTTGAATTTTGCAGGCAATTGGATGGAGCTAGATAACATCATTTTGATTGAGATAACCCAGACAGAGAAAGACAATTATCACAAGTATGCACGCTTAAGTGGTTGTTAAACATAAAGCAAAGAAAACCAGCCCCACAAATCACAATCCCAGAAAACCTAAACAACAATGAAGACACTAAGAGAGACACACATAGATCTAATCTACATGGGAAGTAGAAAAAGACGGGATCTCCTGAGTAAATTGGAAGCATGGGGACCTTGGGAAAGGGTTGAAGGAGAAGGGAGATTCAGGAAGGGAAACAGAGAAAAATGTAGAGCTCAATAAAAATCAATTTTAAAAGGAAGTATAAAAAAGGAGAAAAAGTACAACCTTGTCACTAGCATGTGAAATGTCCTACAGAGTGGTCCTTCTGGAGTTCTGTCAGTCCTCAACATACTCGACTCTGTGACTCAATAACTGATTTAATAGTTGTCTCTGGATAGCCCCACCCCCTTACAGTCTCCTTAGTGGTCATGAGACAAAGGTCTTGTTATTATCTATAGACACGATTGCTCAACTCTATCATCCTGCTCCTTCCCTTTAGAAGGAACTGGCCAAGACTTGGAAACCTATGGCTCTGCTTAGTTGCTTTCATTTTCAATCAGCACAACCTGTACTTACTTTTTCTGTTGCTGGGATAAAACACCTTCACAAAGAAGCTCACAGAAAATACGGTTTGTTCTGTCTTATAGTTGAAGATAGTTGAAGATACATTTCCACTGTGGCACAGGAGACTTGGTGTCAGGAGCAGGAAGCCAGCCGATCACAGTGCATCAACATCAAAGAAGCAGAGAAAATGATTGGGAAGTGGCACCAGGTTATAAAGTCTGAAGGCCTGTCCCTAGTGACCCACTTCCTCCACCAGGCTCCGCCTCTTAAAGGTTCTAAAATCTTACCAAATAGCAGCCCAGCAGGAAGCCGAATGCTCAAACATATGAGCTGCTCATAGGAGACTTTTCACATTCAGACTACAGCATCACCAAACACAGCGTCCTCCCCTAACGTCTGTGTGTGGATACCTCCTCCTGGTCATCTTCTTTCTTTCTTCCTGAAAAATGTTTATAAATCTCGGTGTGTGTGTGTGTGTGTGTGTGTGTGTATGTGTATGTCTTAGTGTGAGCTACTATTGCTCTGATGAAACACCGTGATCAAAGCAACTTAAGGAGGAAAGGGTTTCTTTCTCTCACAGTTCCCTGTTCATCGTGAAAAGCAGTGAGGGTGGGTGTTGTTGTTTAGAGGCAGTGAATGAACCACAATGTATAAAAAATGCACATGGTGTGTCATTGATGGGGGTGAAAAGAGGGGTCCGTAGGGAGGCCTGCCTGGGAAAAGGAAGTGGTGTAGAGAGAGCGAGGAGTGGGCAGAGCCTGCTTTTTTTTTTTTTTTTTTTGCTTTATAAATAATAACATTCAAAATCGCCCCTCCCCCCCATTTCTCTCCCACTCTCCCCTCCCCCCTCCCCATCCAGTCCTAAGAGAGGTCAGGGTACCCTGCCCTGTGGGAAGTCCAAGGCCCTCCCTACTCCTTCCAGGCCTAGGAAGGTATGCATCCAAAGAGAACAGGATCCCCAAAAGCCAGTACATGCAGTAGAGACAAATCCCAGTGCCATTATCATTGGCTTCTCAGTCGGCCCCAATTGTCAGCCACATTCAGAGGGTCCTGTTTGATCCCATGCTCATTCATTCCCAGTCCAGCTGGATTTGGTGTCCCATTAGAACAGGCACACTGTCTCAGTGGGTGAACCAACCCCTTGCCGTCCTGACTTCTCCCTCTTTCTGCTCTTCAACTGGACCTTGGGAGCTCAGTCCAGTGCTCTCATGTGGGTTTCTGTCTCTATCTCCATCTGTCGCCAGACGAAGATTCTATGGTGATATTCAAAATAATCATCAGTCTGACTATAGGACAAGGCCAGTTCAGGCACCCTCTCCTTCACTGCCCAAGGACCAGAGCCTGCTTTTAAAGAGGCCCTGATGCATGCGTACAGAGACTTCTGCAGTCATGCTGTACATGAGCATAGATTACACAGTGACCTTCAGCTCTAGGGTCCTGGGCTAGTAAGGGATTTGCCTGAGTCCTCACAACGCATGTGTAGCCATAGGACCCTGGAGCTGGCTAAACATTTGCCTGAGTCCTGACAACACATAGGTACCATAGGACCCTGAGGATGGCTAGGAATTTGCCTGAGTATTGACAAAACATGTGTAATCCTAGGACCCTGGGGCTGGCTAGGGATTTGCCTGAGTGCTGACAACACATGTGTAGCCATAGGACCCTGGGCTGGCTAGGTCTTTGCCTGAATATTGACAACACATGTGTGGCCATAGGACACTGGGGCTGTCTAGCCATTTGCCTGATTCCTGACCAAACATAGGTAGACATAGGACACTGGGGCTGTCTAGCCATTTGCCTGATTCCTGATAGCACATAGGTAGCCATAGGATCCAGGGGCTGGCTAGGTATTTGCCTGATTCCTGACAACACATGTGTGGCCATAGGACCTTGGAGTTGGCTAGGCATTTGCCTGATTCCAAACAACATATAGGTAGCCATGGGACCCTGGCCTGGCTAGGCATTGGCCTGACTCCTGACAACACATGTATAGCCATATTATCCTGGGGCAGTCTAGATATTTGCCTGATTCCTGACTAAACATAGTTAGCCATAGGACCCTTGTGCTAGCTAGGATTTTCCTGATTCCTGACAACACTTAGGTAGTCCTAGGACCCTGGGGCTGGCTAGGCTTTTGCCTGATTCCTGATACCACATACATAGCCATATTACCCTTGGGCTGTCTAGGTATTTGCCTGATTCCTGATAAAACATAGGTAGTCATAGGACCCTGGGGCTGGCTAAGCATTTTCCTGATTCCTGACAACACATAGGTAGCCATAGGCATAGGACCCTCCAGCTCGCTAATAATTTGCCTGATAATTGACAACTAATGTGTAGCCAGAGGACCCTGGTGATGGCTAGGAATTTCTGAGTCCTGACAACACATGTGTAGGCATAAGACCCTGGGGCTAGCTAGGCATTTGCCTTTGTATTGACAACACATGTGTAGGCATAAGACCCTGGGGCTAGCTAGGCATTTGCCTTTGTATTGACAACACATATGTAGGCATAAGACCCTAGGGCTAGCTATGCAATTGCGTGAGTAAACACCATTCTCCCACTGTTATCCAATTACAAGATCCTACTAAGTACAGTACCCAAGCTCAGTATCCCCTTTCTCTCCAGAGCCTTAGGGGCTTAAGCCTATTATCTCTGTCCTTGTAAGAAAAAACTACTTTGCCCCTCCTCTTCTCCCTTTAACACTCATCTACTTGCTGTTAAAAAACCCAATGGAACCTATGGCCTTGTTTAAGACCTCCAGCTCATTAACTCCTCAGTGGTCCCTCTTCAAACTGTAGTGCCTAACCCTTACACACTTCTTTCAGCTATTCCTCCAGGAACCTCTGACTTCTCAGTTCTAGACCTCAAGGATGCTTTTCTCTCTATCATCTCAAAACATCTTTGCCTTCACCTGGACTGACCCTGACACTCACCTCTCCACACAGCTCACCTGGACTGTCCTTCCCCAGGGATTCCGGGGACAGCCCACACCTGTTTGGTCAGGCTTTAGTTCCTGATCTTCTCTCACTGTCTCTCCCTAACTCTAAACTCATACAATGTGTGGATTATATTTTAATTTGCAGTCCATAATTTGATATCAGTAAAATTGATATCTCCACATTTTAAAATTTTCTGTCCAAAGGAACTATAGAACCTTACCTTTTATGGCCCAACTGTCTAACCCTCAGGTCATTCACTTGGCATTGACTATTATCCCAACCCAAAAAACTATTACCCTAGACAGAAAAAAGCTAATTAAATCCCTTGCAATTTCTTCCACAAAAGAAGAGGTTTTATCATTCCAAGGAGTAGCTGACTTCCTGCATTTCTGGACCCTTCTTTTCCTCTCGTCGCCCACCCCTTAAACAAGGCAACTCTCAGCTCTCTGCATGATCCCCTTCTCCATCCCATTACTAAACTCTTCCAGAGACTCCAGCAAGCCCTTATCCAGGCCCCAGCTCTTCATCTCCCAGATTTAACTTGTCTTTTCTCCCTCTGTGTAACAGTGAAAGAGGGATATGCACTTGGGGTCCTAGGACATCAGCTGGGACCTTTTTTTGTACCTGTAGCGTGCCTGTCAAAGAAGAGGGACCTCACCACTCAGGACTGGGCACCCTGCATACGTGATTTAGCATCCGCTGAGATTCTTGTTCGTGAGTCAAAGAAACTACCTTTTGGGATGCCCACCACTGTCTTCTCCCACCACTATGTGTCCCGTCTCTTAACTTACAAAGGCTTACAAACCTTACCCCTTTCCCGTGTTCTTTCCCGCCAGGTGGCACTAGTAGCTGAAACTGGCTAGGTATTTCCCCGAGTCCTGACAGAACATAGGAAGCCATAGGACCCTGGCGCTGGGTTGGCATTTGCCTGAATCCTGACAAAACATGTTTAGACTCAGGGTCCTGGGGCTGGCTAGCCATTTGCCTGAGTAATGAAAACCCATGCGCAGCCACAAGACCCTGGGGTTGGCTAGGCATTTGCCTCAGTTCCGACAATTATAGGTAGCTATAGGACTCTGGCCCTAGCTAGGCATTTGTCTGTTTCCTGACAACACATATATGGAGCCATAGGACCCTGAGGCTTGCTAGGCATTTGCCTGATTCCTTACAACACACATAGGTAGCCATTCGACCCTGAGGCTGGCTAAGCATTTACCTGAGTACTGACAACACATGTGTAGCCACAAGACCCTGGGACTGACTAGGCATTTGACTGAGAATTGACAACATATATGTAGCCATAGGACTATGAAGCTGGCAAGGCATTGGCCTGAATTCTGACAACACATTTGTAGACACAGGATCCTGGGGCCGGCTAGATATTTTCCTGAGTAATGACAGCACATAGGTAACCATAGGACCCTGGGCCTGGCTAGGCATTTGCCTGAGTCCTGACAACACATGTGCAGCCAAAGGACCCTGGGTCTGGCTAGGCATTTGCCTGAGTCCTGATAACACAAGTGTAGCCATAGGACCCTGGGGCTGGCTAGGCATTTGCCTGATTCCAGACAACACATAGTTAGCCATAGGACCCTGGGGCTCACTAGGTATTTGCCTGAGTCCTGACCACACTTGTGTAGCCAGAGGACCCTGGGGCTGGCTAGGCATTTGCCTGAGTCCTGACAAAACATAATTAGATATAAGATCCTAAGACTGGCTAGGCATTTGCCTGATTCCTGAGAACACATGTGTAGCCATAGGACCCTGGGGCTGGCTAGGTATTTGCCTGATTCCTGACAACACATAGGTAGCCATAGAACGCTGGGGCTGACTAAACATTTGCCTGAGTCCAGAATTCAGCTGAATTCAGGTTCAGGTTCTGTACTTTTGGTTTTACATTCGTGTCTGTGTCTTTGTGTTTCCGTGCCAGCTGAATTCAGGTTCTATACAGGTTCTGTATTTTTGGTGTTGTTTTTGCAGTTGCTTGTGTCTCGGGAGGAGACACAGGGAGTGATCAGAAGACATGATAGGAGATCACCAACTGCCGTACCAGGAGATGGCCCAGAAGATGAAAAGGGACCTAGGGACGCCTGGGAGATTACCATCTTGGTGCTGGTGAGGATACAGAAGTTCCTCTGGATTGGATGCCCTCTTGTTTGTATGTATTTCTGAAATGGTTTTGTCTGTCTCGGTGGAGATGGACATTTGTTTTTGTGTCTTGTGTGTCTTTGTTTTTTTGTTTTGTCTTACTTGGGTCAGAATGTGACATCGATTCTGGATCAGTGGTTTTGTCTTTTTAAGTTTTGTTAGCCTTTTTCTGTGTATCTTCGGTCTCTATTTTGTCTTACACGCAGGTAGAATGTTCAGTTCTCTGGTGAGATATGCGGGTGACGTTTCTCAGTTCTGTGGTATGACACGCTAGTGGCATGGTCAGTTCTCTGTAGAGACATGTGTCGATAGTGGTCTCATTTTGATAGTGGGGCAGGTCACACCCATGAAGCAGCTTGAAGCTGTGTCTTTGGTTTGCTTGACGCCATTGTCCTGTATGTCTGTGTAATGTGTGTTGTGCTTTTGTCTTGACTTAGAGTGACGCTGACATGCTCGAGGGACTTTGATGACCATTTATAAGACTTTAGAGATAGGGCCACAAGCATAGGGGTATATTTCATAAAAATAGAGTCAGCCTTGGCCCCAAGCATGTGGCTGTGGGGCAGCATGCATGTATGGATGGCTGGGCTATTCAGCCTTGCTGTTACAAGGTATTGAGGCTGCCAGACACAGTAGTAGAAGGCAGATGTACCCCAATAGGATTACAAAATTAAACAAAAAATCTGAGGGTAATTGTTATGGCCTAAAGAGGTTAACAGTTTTTTTTCCCCGTGCTGCATCTCATCCTGCCATCCCTGTGCTAATGGATGAGTCCCCTCCATCTGCCCTGAGAGCTACATGCCTCAAACCTCTGGTCAAAGCTGACCAAGGCTTGCCTCCGCAGGTGAAGAACTCTTTCAGATCCTATGTTATAAGTATTAAAAGTATCTGTCATCATTTATAGGGACTGGTTACAAATTATTATTGGTTAATGTTTAAAAAAAACCTATTGCTGGTCTAAAATGTTTCATACTGGTACAGGATTTTATTGCTTTTCTTGTTTACAAATTATTGTTGGTTAATGTTAAAAAAAAACCCATTGCTGGTCTCAAATGTTTCACACTGGTACAGGATTTTAATACTGTTATTTACAAACTACTGTTGGTTAATGTTAAAAAAAACCTATTGGTCTCAAATATTTCACACTGGGACAAGATTTTATGTGTTGTTCTTGTTTAAAATGTAGTCATACATCCCCACTGAGAAAAACCACAAAAAAGACTTTGGTAAGAGTTTTTATGTTGTCTAAAAGGCAAGAGAAATTTTTGGCATGTTGTCTAAAAAGCAAGAGAAATTTTTGGTGTGTTATCTAAAAAGCAAGAGAAATTTTGGTAAAAAAAATGTGTAAACAGAAATGGGCCCTATCTACTTCCCCGTGTACGTTTTCAAGGTCAAACTTAAAGCAGGTAGGGAGCAGCTGACAGAATATCGATGCAGGCCTCTCATGGCAGGTCTCCAAGGGGCTGCAAGACACTCCATTAATTTGGCCAAAGTAAGAGAGGTTCTTCAGGAGCTGGTTGGACCACCATCTCTGTTTCTTGAACATTTAAAGGAGGCTTACAGGCATTATACTCCCTTTGACCCAACCTCTGGGGGACAACAAGCAGCAGTAGCTATGGCCTTCATAAGACAGTCAACATCAGATATTAAGAAAAGTTACAGCAATTAGAAGGATTACAGGATTATACTTTGCAGGATTTGGTTAAGGAGGCATAGAAAGTGTTTCATAAGCAAGAGACTGAGAAAGAGAAGCAAGTGTGAGAGAGAGAGAGGCAGGAGGCAGAAAAAAGAGGGGACTGGAAGGATCACAGACAAGAGAGAAATTTGATAGAATTTTGGCCACAGTGGTAGAAGAGAAAGGGAAGACCGGACCTAGACAGGTAGAACCTGGGCAACAGAAGACCAAAGATGAGTGAAGATGGACAGAGGCACCCCTTGGACAAAGACCAATGTGCTTATTGCAAAGAAAAAAGACATTGGGTAAGAGAATGCCCAAAGAAGAAAGGAAGGGCCTCTAAGGTACTGGCCCTAGAAGATGATTAGAGGGGACGGGGCTAGGGTAACCCTGACTGTGGAGGGGACCCCTATGCATTTTCTAGTGGATACAGGGGCTGAGCACTCTGTGCTGAAACAACCATTGGGGAAGCTAAAAAATACAAAGGCTATAGTAATTGGAGCAACTGGACAGAAACAATATCCGTGGATCACTTTATGGACTGTAAATTTGGGGAGAGGACAAGTGACTCATTCCTTCCTGGTTATCCCTGAGTGTCCCATGCCTTTATTAGAAAGAGACTTGTTAACAAAGTTGAAGGCCCAGATCAGGTTTAATTTAACTGGGCCAGAGGTGAGCAAAGCCTTTTGTTGACTGAACCAGTGACCTTCGCTCCCCCTGCTGTCCTCAATCCCGCTACCCTACTGCCTGAGACTGATGACACCTGACCTACCCATCACTGTGCTGACATTTTGGCAGAAGAAGCTGGTACCCAAAATAATCAGAAGGATCAGCTTTGGCCTGGGAGTCCGAGCTGGTATATGGATGGCAGCAGTTTCGTGGTTGAAGGTAAGCAGAAGGTGGGGGCAGCTCTGGTGGACAGGAAGCAAGTAATCTGGACCAGTAGCCTCCCTGAAGAATGTCGTCCTAGAAAGCCAAACTCATTGCTTTGATACAAGCTCCACCGATGGCAGAGAGGAAGTCTATCAACATCTACACTGACAGCAGGTATGCTTTTGACACTGCCAATATACATGGAGCAATATACAAAGAGGACTGTTAACATCTATAGGAAAGGACATAAAAAATAAAGAAAAAATTTTGAGCCTCCTCGAGGCCATCCAGTTATGAAAGAAAGCAGCCATCATACATTGTCCAGGACATCAAAAAGTAAGAGATGCTGTGGCTAAAAACAATCAGATGGCAGACCTAACTGCTAAACAGGCGGCCCAAGGAGCAATGATCCTGGCAGTCAAAGAGTCTAAAGATTATTATTATATCAGTGAAACCAACTTTAGATACACTCCAGAGGACTCTCAATTTATGGGCAAATTAGGACTGGTAAAGAAAACCCCATATGGGGCAGTAGAGATAGAAGGAGGAAAACTAGGCCTCCGACAAAAAGAAGGGCACAAGTATGTTGCCAACTTACATTACTGGATCCACTTGGGGGCCAAGAAACTAAAAGATGTGGTTAGGTCCTCTGACTAATAATATGTTATGGGACTCTTTAACTTAGTAGAAGAAGTAGTCAAAAGCTGCAAGGCCTGTTCTATGACTAATGCAGGACACTCCATATATACTCCTGAGAAGAGGCTCAGGAGTGACTGGCCTAGGGCCTACTGGGAGGTAGATTTTACAGGAATTAAGACAGCCAGATATGGTAAAAAAGTACTTCTTAGTTTTTATAGATACTTTTTCAGGCTGGGTAGAAGCTTTTCCTACCAGGACTGAAACAGCCAATGTGGTGGCTAAGATCATAAAAGAAATCTTCCTGAGGTTTAAGATACCCAAGGTAATCGGGTCTGATAATGGACCTGCCTTGCTTGCCCAGATAAGTCAGGGACTGGCCACAAAACTGGAGATCAATTGGAAATTAAATTGTGCTTACCAACAGCAGATTCAGGTTAGATAGAAAGGATGAATAAAATCCTAAAAGAGACACTGACAAAATTGGCCTTGGAGATTGGCAGTAATGACTGGACAGCCCTCCTTCCCTTTGCCCTATTCTGGGCTCAGAACACCCCTAGGGTGATTTAAACTCACCCCTTTTGAGATCTTATGTGGGGGACCGCCACTGCTCACCGCGTCAGGTGAAGTGTATAATCCTGATGCTATTCTTTCTAGACCTTTATTTGCCTGCCTAACAGCCATTGAAGTGGTGAGACGCCACTAAAAACAACTAAAAGAAGCATATACACTGAAGACTCACACATCCTGAATCAGTTCCAAGTAGGGGACAATGTTTTTGTCTGGCGACATTGTGTTGGGGATCTTGAGCCTTGTTGGAAAGGACCATACTTGGTACTGTTGACGAATTGCAGTATCGGGAGCTTCTAACAACACCACCAGTCAAGATGCTTGTGTTTGTGGGACTAATTATACGCTGACCCTTCCTGTAGTTATAGGTGTAGGGTCAAGGCTGGGAAGTCCATCGGCTGATTACAAACGTTGTGTAATGAGACTCTTAAGAGCCCTAAGACTCCTGACACCAGGTACTTGGTTCCTGGTTTAGATAAATGGCGGGCTTGTAGTACAGCTCTGACACCTTGTATGTTGATATCAGTTTTTAATGACACCCAAGATTACTGTGTTCTTGTACAACTGGTACCTAGGGTCTTTTCTCTCCAGCTAACATGCTCAAAGATGAGTTTGACAAGCACCCTACTCGCTTTTGATGAGACCCTGTTTCTCTGACACTAGCAGTAATCCTGGATGTCAGGAGAGCTGCTAGTGTTGGAAAAGGTACTGTCGCCCTCATACAAGCCCCTCAGTACTTTAATGAATTAAAACTAAGTACCTTCATTAAGAAAGAATAAGTGCTGTTTAGATTTTGATATTAAGCCACCAATATAGCACTTCACAAGGTCAAAATGATACTGAAATCTACTTCTATGATTAGAGCTAGGCCCTACAAGAAGTGGGGAGATGAAAGACCTCGAAAAATCCAGACGCCTCTAACAGGAAAAATAGAGCCAATAATCTAGCAGAAAAAAAAATAGAGCCAAAAATCTAGGTTATCCAGTTCAGTGACTCTGTTTCTGAACTAGCTGAAGATAAAGTTAGATTATAATCTTGAGAATAATCTTGAGAAACAGGGCGTTACCCCCTTGTGATGATCACCAGTATTTTCTGAATTTTCCAATGATGCCTTCCCTACCCTCTTTGGATTACTGGGTTGTGGTCTCTTCCCTTAAGTACCCTTTCTCCCAGCTACTCAAGGTCAAAATCTCTACCACTAAGTGGAAAATGAGGATCGGCCCCAGTGCACTGGTCCCTGTACTGTCAATAAACCTCTTGTGATTACTGCAAGGATGGTCTCTTGTGAGTTCCTGGGAGTTGTGTTATCCCAAGACCTGTGTGAGAGTCTCTCTGCTCCAGAGGACTTTCAATAGGACTCTGGGGCCGGCTAGGCATTTGCATGAGTACTAAAACCACATGAGTAGCCATAGGACCCTGGGTCTATCTAGGCATTTATCTGAGTACTGACAACACATGTGTAGCCACAAGACCATAAGGCTGGCTTGGCCCTTGCCTGAGTCCACACAACACAAGTGTAGCCTCATGATCCTGGGTCTGGCTAGGCATTTGCCTGAGTCCTGAAAACACATAGGTAGCCATAGGACCCTGGGGCTGGTTAATTTGCCTTAGTACTGACAACACACAGGTAGCCTTAGAACGCTGGGGCTGGCTAGGCATTTGTCTGATTCCTGATAACACATAGGTAGCCATAAGACCTTGGGGCTAGCTAGGCATTTGCCTGAGTCCTGACAACACACAGGTAGCCATAGAACCCTAGGGCTGGCTAAAAATTTGCCTGAGTTCTGACAACACATACGTAGATAAAGGATTCTGGGGCTGGCTAGGCATTTGCCTGAGTCCTGACAAAACATAGATAGACATAGGACACTGGGGGTGACTAAACATTTGCCCGATGCCTGACAATACATGTGTTGACAATACACTGGACACTGGTGCTAGCTAGGCTTTTGTCTGAGTATTGACAACACATGTGTAGCCTCATGACCCTGGGACTGGCTAGGCATTTGCCTCAGTCCTGACAATACAGAGGTAGCCAAAGGACCCTGGGGCTGGCATGCATTTGCCTGAGTCCTGACAACACATAGGTTGGCTTAGGACCCTAGGGCTGGCTAAACATTTGCCGGAGTTCTGACAACACATGTGTAGATATAAAACTTTTGGCCTGGCTAGGATTTTCCTGAGTACTGAAAAACGTATGTGCATCCATAGGTTACTTGGGCACACTAGGTATTTGTCTGACTCCTGACAACACATATCTAGTCATAAGACCCAGGGTCTGGCTAGGCATTTGCCTGAGTCCTGACAAAACATAGGTAGCCATAGGACCCTGAGGTTGGCTAGGCATTTGCCTGAGTATTGACAACACATAGGAAGACATAGGACCCATGAGCTGGCTAGGCAGTTGCCTGATTCCAGACAACACACAGGTAGCCCATAGGACCCTGGGGCTGGCTAAACATTTGTCTGAGTTTGGACAAAACATACAAAGATATAGGACCTGGGGCTGGCTAGGCTTTGGCCTGAGTACTGAAAACACCTTTGTAGCCATAGGACCCTGGGATTGGTTAGGTGTTTGCCTGATTTGATAACACATTGGTAGCCTTAGGACCCTGAAGCTGGCTAGGCATTTGCCTGAGTCCTGACAACACATAGGTAGCCATAGGACCCTGGGGCTGGCTAAACATTTGCCTGAGTTCTGACAACACAGACGTAGATATAGGACCTTTGAGCTGGCTAGGCATTTGCCTGAGTACTGAAGACATATTTGTAGCCAAAGGATCTTGGGGCTTCCTAGGTGTTTGCCTAATTCCCAAAAACACATATCTGGCTTAGGACCCTTGGGCTGGGTAGGCATTTGCCCGAGTCCTGACAACACATGTGTAGCTAAAGGACCCTGAAGCTGGCTAAGACCTTGAATGAGTCCTGACAACACATGTGTAGACTCATGACCTTGGGTCTGGCTAGGAATTTGCCCTAGTCCTGACAACACTTAGGGAGCCAAAGGACCCTGGGGCTGATGAGGCATTATCGTGAGTCCTGAACACCAGGTAGCCATAAGACCCCATAGCTGGCTAAGCATTTGCCTGAGTATTGACAACACATGTGCAGACATAGGACCCTGGGGCTGGCTAGGCATTTCCCTGAGTCCTTACAACACATGTATAGCCATAGGACCCTGGGGCTGGCTATACATTTGCGTGAGTCCTGACAACACAAACGTACTTATAGGACCCTGGGGCTGGCTAGGAATTTGCCTGATTCCTGATAACACATGTGTAGTCATAGGACCCTTGGGCTGGCTAGGAATTTGTCTGAGTCCTGACAACACGTGTGTAGCTATAGAACCCTGGGGTTGGCGAGGTATTTGCCTGAGTATTGAAAACACATATGTGGCCATAGGACACTTGGGGCTGGTTAAGCATTTGGCTGAGTCCTGACAACCCATGTATAGCCAAAGGACCCTGGGACTGGCTAAGTATTTGCATGCATCCTGACAACACATGAGTAGCCATAAAACCCTGGGGCTGGATAAGCATTTGCCTGAGTACTGACAACACATTTTAGCCATAGGACTCTGGTGCTCTCTAGGTATTTGATCCACTTGGGGGCCAAGAAACTAAAAGACGTGGTTAGGTCCTCTGACTAATATGTTATGGGACTCTCTGACTTGGCAGAAGAAGTAGTCAAAAGCTGCAAGGCCTGTGCTACGACTAATGCAGGACACTCCATATATACTCCTGAGAAGAGGCTCAGGGGCAACCAGAGTGGGGGCTACTGGGAAGTAGTTTTTAAAGAAATTAATCCAGTCTTTCTTGCCCAGATAAGTCAGGGACTGGCCACAAAACTGGGGATCAATTGGACATTACATTGTGCTTACCAACCCCAGAGTCAGGTCAGGTATAAAGGATGAATAAAACCCTAAAAGAGATCCTGACAAAGTTGGCCTTGGAGATTGGTGGTGATGACTGGACAGCCCTCCTTCCCTTTGCCCTATTCTGGGCTCAGAACACCCCTAGGGTGATTTAATCTCACCCCTTTTGAGATCTTATGTGGGGGACCACCATTGCTCACCGCGTCAGGTGAAGTGCATAATCCTGATGCTATTCTTTCTAGACCTTTATTTGCCTGCCTAAAGGCCCTTGAAGTGGTGAGACGCCAGATCTGAAAACAACTAAAAGAAGATATATGCTGAAGACTCACACATCCTGAATCAGTTCCAAGTGGGGGACGGCGTTTTTGTCTGGCGGCATTGAGTTCAGAATCTTGAGCCTCGTTGGAAAGGGCCATACTTGGTACTGTTGACGAATTGCAGTATCGGGAGCTTCTAACAACACCACCAGTCAAGATGCTTGTGTTTGTGGGACTAATTATACGCTGACCCTTCCTGTAGTTATAGGTGTAGGGTCAAGGCTGGGAAGTCCATCGGCTGATTACAAACGTTGTGTAATGAGACTCTTAAGAGCCCTAAGACTCCTGACACCAGGTACTTGGTTCCTGGTTTAGATAAATGGCGGGCTTGTAGTACAGCTCTGACACCTTGTATGTTGATATCAGTTTTTAATGACACCCAAGATTACTGTGTTCTTGTACAACTGGTACCTAGGGTCTTTTCTCATCCAGCTAACATGCTCAAAGATGAGTTTGACAAGCACCCTACTCGCTTTTGATGAGACCCTGTTTCTCTGACACTAGCAGTAATCCTGGATGTCAGGATGGCTGCTAGTGTTGGAAAAGGTACTGTCGCCCTCATACAAGCCCCTCAGTACTTTAATGAATTAAAACTAAGTACCTTCATTAAGAAAGAATAAGTGCTGTTTAGATTTTGGTATTAAGCCACCAATATAGCACTTCACAAGGTCAAAATGATACTGAAATCTACTTCTATGATTAGAGCTCGGCCCTACAAGAAGTGGGGAGATGAAAGACCTCGAAAAATCCAGACGCCTCTAACAGGAAAAATAGAGCCAATAATCTAGCAGAAAAAAAAATAGAGCCAAAAATCTAGGTTATCCAGTTCAGTGACTCTGTTTCTGAACTAGCTGAAGATAAAGTTAGATTATAATCTTGAGAATAATCTTGAGAAACAGGGCGTTACCCCCTTGTGATGATCACTGGTATTTTCTGAATTTTCCAATGATGCCCTCCCTACCCCCTTTGGATTACTGGTTAGTGGTCTCTTCCCTTAAGTACCCCTTCTCCCAGCTACTTGGGGTCTAACTCTCCACCCCTGCATGGGAAATGAATTTCGGTTCCAATGCACTGGTCCCTGTACTGTCAATAAATCTCTTGTGATTACACCAAGGATGGTCTCTTGTGAGTTCCCGGGAGTTGTGTTATCTCAAGACTTGTGTGAGAGTCTCTCTGCTCCAGAGGACTTTCAATAGGTCCCTGGGACTGGCTAGCCGTTTGCTAGAGTACTAACAACACATGTGTATCCATAGGACCCAGGGGCTGGCTAGTCACTTGCCTGATTTTTGACAACACATGTGTAGCTATAGCATTTTGCGGCTGGCTAGGCATTTGCCTTATTCATGATAACACATAGCTAGCCATAGGAATTGTGGGCTGGCTAAATACTTGCCTTAGTTCTAACAAAACATATGTAGATATAGGACCCTGGGCTGACCAGGCATTTTCCTGAGTAATGAAAACACAGGTGTAGCCATAGAACCCTGGGGTTGGCTAAACATTTGCCTGAGTCCTGACACACATAGGGAGATATAGTACCCTTGGGCTGGCTAGGTATTTGCCAGAGTTCCGAAACACATAGTTAGTCATAGAACCGATGGGCTGGCTAAGAATTTGCCTGAGTACTGACCACACATAGATAGCTATAAGGCCCTGTGGCTGGCTTAGCATTTGCCTGAATATTGACAACATGTGTCGCCATAGCACCCGGGGGTTAGCTAGGCATTTGCCTGATTTCTGACAACACACAGGTATCCATAGGACCCTTGGGCTGGCTAGGCATTTGTCTGATTCCTGACAACACATGTGTAGGCTCATGATCCTGGGACTGGCTAGGCATTTGCCTGAGTCCTGACAAAACATAGGTAGCCATAGGACCCTGTGGCTGGCTAAGCATTTGCCTGATCCTGACAATACATATGTGGCTATATGTCACTTGGGTCTGGCTAGGCATTTGCCTGATTCCTGACAACACATAGGTAGCCAAAGGACCCTGGGGTTGTCTATGCATTTGCCTGAGTCCTGACAACACATAGACTGCCATATACCCTGGGGATGGCTAAACATTTGCCGAAGTTCTGACAACACATATGTAGATATAAAACTTTTGGGCTGTCTAGGCATTTGCCTGAGTACTGAAAACACATGTGTAGCCGTAGGACCCTTTGCCAGACTAGGTGTTTGCCTGATTCCTAGCAACACATAGCTAGCCTTAGGACCCTGGGGCTGGCTCAGCATTTGCCTGAGTCCTGACAACACATGTGTAGCCATAAAACCCTGGGGCTGGTTAAGCATTTGCCCGAGTACTGACAACACAGTACCCTGGGCTCTCTAGGTATTTGCCTAAGTACTGACAACACATAGCTAGCCATAGGACCCTGTGTCTGGCTAGGCATTTGCCAGATTCCTGACAACACAGGTGTATCCATAGGACCCTGGGCCTGGCTAGGAATTTGCCTGAGACCTGACAACACATAGGTTGCCATAAAGACTGTGGGACTGGTTAGGTTAACGTGCCAATGAGCATAGGTCAGGAAGGCAAAAGGAAAAGGATCCTCTTCCATGTCCTTTTATGTGGGCTGCTACCAGAAGGTGTGACCCCGATTTAGGGTGAGTCTTCTGATCTCAAATGATCTGAATTTAGGGTGGGTCTTCCCACCTCAAATGAATCAATCAAGAAAATCTCTCTTAGGCACATCTAGCAGCTTGGGTTTTAATTTATTCCAGGTGTGGTGAAGGTAATAACAAAAATGAGCCATTAGAAGACTTAAACTTGATATAGACCTCAGGTTTCTCTTGAATCCCTGGTCTTTAACCACTTTTCATCCATTTTACAAGACAAAGTATCTCACTGAACCTGGAGGTCACCATTTCACCTGAACTTCTTGACCAAAAAGCTCCACAGTTCAGCCCATCTCACCTTCCCAGTGCCAAATCATTGGCATGCTATCCTGCCCTGTCTTTTATGTGGGTTCTGGAATCCAAATCCAGGTCCTCATGCTTGTATAGCAAGCATTTTGCAGACTAAGCCATCTCCTCAACCCACTACCCAACTCTTTCAAGTTGGTACAATATTTGTAACCCTCTCCTACAATCCTGCTTATGTTCATGTTTCAGGAACTGCTTTCTCCAAGACTGTTGCCATTTGCCTCTTTATTTCTCCGGTCATCTTCTCTCCCCAGATTGTAATGATTCTTGGCTTAATAACTAGGATATTTCAAACAGAATAGGAAAAATCGGGCCTGGAGATGCAGTTCTATAATCAAATAGTTGTCTGGCATGTGGGAACCCCAGGTTTCATTCCCTGCATTAGTGAGAAAAGAACAACAAAGCCCTAGGGATATAGCTCAGTTGGGAGATGGACTAACATGAACGAACACCTAAATTCAATCCCTCAAAACCAGGAAAGGAGGCACACGCCTGCAATTCCAGCACTCAGGAGGTAGAAGCAAAAAGATCAAAAGTTCAAGATTATCTCTGACTAACACAGTGAGCTTGAGGATAGCCGAGGCAACATGAGACTCTTTCTCAAAAATTTGAGATGTGCAGGTAAATGGTTGGTACTAGAAACAATCATCCTGGGTGAGGTAATTCACTCAATAGACAAGTGCTACATGCATTCCCTTATATGTGGATGTTAGCTTTTAAACTTTAGATAGGTGTGCTTCAATCCAAATTACCGCAGAGGTTAGGTGGCTAGTCAGGGACTAGGGGAGAGGTGGGATACTTCCAAGGGAGGGAAAATAGAATACAGTGTTACAAAGAGATAAATGGGGAAAGACGAAAAAGAGGATTAAATGGGGAAGGAAATGAGAATGCAGGGTGAAGGAGGGAATATAAGGAGGAAGAATCAGCTCCAAAGGCCTTTTGGGAACCTACTACTATAGAAGCTTTCTGTGGTGATTTGAATAAGAATGATCCCTATAGGCTCATATATTTGAATGTTTAGTCAACCCTATTTGAGAAAGATTAGGAGGTGTGGCCTTTTAGAGAAAGTATGTCACTGGGGGAGGGCTTTGAGTTTCCAGAAGTCCATGCCAGGTCCAATCTATGTGTCTGTGTGACTGTCTGTCTGTCCCTCTCACCCCCCCCCATTGCCTAAGGGTCAGGATGTAGCTCTCAACTGCCTCTCCAGCACCATGCCTGCCTGCCTGCCTGCCTGCCACCATGCACCCTGTTGTGATGATAATGGACTAAGCCTCTGAAACTATATGCAAGGCCCCAATTAAATGTTTTGTTTTATAAAAGTTGCCTTGATCACGGTGACTCATCACAGCAATAAAACAGTGCTAAGAAACTTGCCACAGGAATTTAAATGGAGTCACCATATAATGGGGGATACAATGCCCCAGCTAGATATCATATGCCAACAAGTAAAACCAGGGCCAGGAATGGGTTGCAGCTATTGATACTTTGGACAAAGGGGTCCCATAGACAGCCCCACAACACCACAGGCTATTGTCAAAACCATTAGTTATTCTCTACAACCTAACAGAAGGCTCTATTGCTGAAGACAACACTTAACTATGTCATTGAACATGGAGAAGTCTACCAAGTACCTAACCAGAAGCTTCACTCCTACTGACTATCATTCATAGTGCTAGAAGGTGCTCTGTGTGAGACTGGGGAGAAAAGTGATCATGAATATTACCCAGCTATAAGCTCTGCTACTTATAATAGTGACTTTTCCAAAAGATACACTGGTGCAATTGTGGCACAAATGTTATGGAAGTAACCAATTACTTTAAAAATTGGATTTAAGGACCACTCTAGGAGATGGAACCCAAAGTTGACACCACTAAAGTGACCTGGAACCTGAGACTAGACAGGTCATGGATCTAGGGCAGCTTCTCAACCTGTGGGTCATGACCCTTTGGGGGTCAAATGACCCTTTCAGATAAGTCACATTGAAAACATTAAATATTTACATTATGATTCATAACAACAGAAAATTACAGTTATGATATAGCAATGAAAATAATTTTATAGTTGGTGGTCACCCCAACATGAAGAACTGTATTAAGGGGTTGCAGCATTAGGAAGGTGGAGAACCAGTGGTCTAGGGGAAAACCAAAACCTAATTCTGTTATACTAAAGCAATAAAATGACTACTAATGACATACTGCTATACCATAGATCAGGGCACAGCTCAATCCTCATCAAAGAAGCTTCTTTCAGCAGATTGTGATAAACACACAGACACACAACTGGACAGCATTCAGAGTGTGCAGACTTTGGAGCACTCATTCCTAAATGGGAGGTCTTCATTAATCCCCTCCTCTCAAGACTCAGGAATTTATGAAGAGGAAAAGGTCGAATGATTGTAAGAGTCAGAGGTCACGGATGACTCCAAGGAAACAGGGACGCAAATTCACAGAGTCTGTGACAGTATGCAGAAGACATGCCAAAGTCCAAACCAGACAAAATCCTAGCACAGAAAATGCGGAATAGACACAAAGTTCCACCTTTGACCCAAAAGCTATTTGCAATTGGTACCTGCTGGGAAAGAGAAAATCAGTTTTCTCCAATGGAGTGTGATTGGCAATACCAACCATCCTCCAGGATATGTCCCATTCCCAGGAGGAAGTTGACCAACACAAAAGACTCCAGCCTCACTGCCCCGCTCGCCCAATCCCCAATCTCCAGGCTTCCTGCCGTCCAGGAGAGCTAAAAACATGGCGCCTTACACAAAAGTTCTAAGCTTACTTAAAGCATTACAAGACTCTCCCGTGACTTGTTTGCATTTGGTAACTGATGACGCAGTTCTTCAGCATGACCTTTGCGGAGTCAGTGTTTGTCACAATACTCAAAGCTTGGGCACAGCATCTCTCACAGGCCAGACAAGTCGGGTATGTTGCCTCCATTTTACAAATGAGTAAGCCCAGATAATGGGGTTAAAGAATAACCAAGCAGCCTTGCGAGTCTGTACTTTGAACCACACTGTGCCACACGAGGGCTGCATTTTTAAGAAAGGATGAACTCTGGGGGCCCAGGTGCACATTTTCTTCTCTTGGGGATACTTTAGCGAATGTTGGCATTAGTAAGGCTTCTAGCTGTTACTAGCACCTCTGGCATGTGAACTCAGATTATCTGTCTAGACCTCAAAGGTCACTTTTCTTACCAGAAGCCACCATGGTCAGATGACCAGGTTCCACCAGGCCCTACTGACTTCTGTGTTTAAGGAGCCATGTCTTTTGATGTTCTTTCCATCCTGTATCCAGTTCTTAACAGCCCAGTTTAAAACCATAATCTCTTCAGCTAGTATATAAAATAATGAATCTCATGATGTTTCCATGTATATCAGTATCCTGCTGGTATCTGCCACCTCCACTATTGTCCTTCATTAAGGGCCCCTTCTTCCCATCTCTGATTTCCTGTCCCCCACCACACACAGTGTGCAAGCTCATTAGGGTTGAGGGGGACTCTGGCAATCTCACATGTGTTGACAGTACTCAGGCTAATACCCAGCCAGGTCCAGGGTCCTGAGACTGTGCATGTGTTGTCAGGACTCAGGCAAATGGCTAGTCAGCCTCAGGTCCTGTGGTTGCGCATATGTTGTCAGTACTCAGGCAAATGCCTAGCTAGCCCCAGGGTCCTGTGACTACACATGTGTTGTCAGGACTCAGGCAAATGCCTAGCCAGCCTCAGGTCCTGTGGTTGCGCATATGTTGTCAGTACTCAGGCAAATGCCTAGCTAGCCGCAGGGTCCTGTGACTACACATGTATTGTCAGGAGTCAGGCAAATGCCTAGCCAGACCCAGAGTCCTGTGACTACACATGTATTGTCAGGAGTCAGGCAAATGCCAAGCCAGCCCCAGGGTCCTGTGACTACGCATTTATTGTCAGGAGTCAGGCAAATGTCTAGCCAGCCCCAGGGTCCTGTGACTACACATATATTGTCAGGAGTCAGGCAAATGCCTAGCCAGCCCCAGGGTCCTGTGACTACACATGTATTGTCAGGAGTCAGGCAAATGCCTAGCCAGCCCCAGGGTCCTGTGACTGCACATGTATTGTCAGGAGTCAGGCAAATGCTTAGCCAGCCCCAGGGTCCTGTGGTTGCGCATGTGTTGTTCAGGACTCAGGCAAATGACTAGCCAGCCCCAGAGACCCGTGGCTACATGAAATTACGTGTGTACGAGTAAGAAGACAACATGGAACACACAACAAACTGCCTAGGAGTTTATTAGAGGAGGTGCATACAGGCCTTTGGAATCGGTGTGCAGAGAGAGAGGAAGACGGCACATCCACCTTTTAAAAGCTGCCTAGCACAACTGCACAGGGAGTTGGCGTGATTACGTCATAGCAGATGACAGGCTCACACATGTGCACAAGGATTTAGCTGAGTCATACATGGATGGAACCACATATGCATACACATGGATCACCCAGGCCCCTTTCACATTCAGACAACTCCACACCCAAGGGCCCGTCTGCATGTGCTCACCCTTGGAACCTGGAAGGGCAGCCTTACTTTTCCCTGAATCATTACATTTCACCCTTTTATTACAAAAAATTGGGGCTTTGGGGGTCATAATGGGTGGGAATGTGGCGTCATAAGGTCTCTCGTGACTGTTTCATGCTGATTTAGTGGGTGTTGGGGAGTTGAGATGCATGACCATGTCCTGGGGTGCCTGATTACTTTTGTATTTTTCTAGGCTCTGAGGAACTGGCTGACTGGCAGCTTGGGCCTTGCAAAATGCTGGAAAGGCAGAAAATTATTTATGGAAAAATTTTAGATCCTGGCTACTAAGAAAGGAGAGTCCCAAGATGGAAGATAGAAGAGGGGGGATATTTCACAGGGGTTCCTGAAACCAGGAATGATAAGGGAATAATTAAATGATACTTATTCTGGGTGAGTCTGGTCCATTTAGGTAGGTCCAATTGACTCCCTGGAGCTTATGAAAAAAATATTTGAAAAGAAATAAATTTTAGACATATTAAAAGTTTATGACTATGATGATAGAATGAAAGATGGGGGAAAGAAGGAGGAAATTATTGAAAATGATAATTATTAGACCCTTTAATGTTTTACCTGAAGGGAATCTTAAGGCACTTGTTTTCCTTTAGCATCATGGAAACACTGCTGTAGTCAGTGATAAACCTGTTATGTTAAAGTCTGTTTTGTGAGTTTCTTTGGAGTTTAGGGCTGCGAACTCATTATTGTTTCTTACCACCTGGGCTTTTGACAGTCCTTGTACCTCTGGCTCTATGTTTAATGATGGTCCCTGTGATAACAGCTGAGTGGTTAACTGAAAATTTAAGAATGACATTGGGATCAAGGGTGCTGTTAGATGGCCACTTTAGATTGCCATTTAAAGTGTAACAAGGCCATTTATTTGAACAAATATGGACAAGTGTGGGAATCTGTAGGCAGGGAATTAAGGCCTGGGGTTTCAGGGCTTCGAAAAGGCATCCCGGGGGGAGACTGGATTGATGGGTTTGGATGGCTTGATACTCATAGCTGAAACTGTGAAAACCCACGAAACAGCAATACCACAAGGCGCACAGTGAGACGTCTCTCGACTGTGGGTGGGGTGTGAATCAGTGTGTGACTGTCACAAGAACCGTGGGAGGGCATCAATTAAGGCCTGGCTGGATCTGGTTGGGACCACTCGGGACCAGAAACCCAGAGGCTGCTCCAAGTGGCCTTTTATAGCAAGGGAAAAAAAGAAAAGAAAAGAGCAAGAAAAAAAAGAGAAGGAAGACTCTGAAGGACCCTGGGCCCCCAATCACTGAGGGATTGGCCCTGGGCCATTCCAAACATAATTTCAACTAAAGGAAGCAATGCAGAGATAAATGCCAGCGAAGGCCACAACCTTAGCCTTAAGGACTGTGGTTGGGGGCATTTCCCCAGTTTCTAGAAATACCAGAAGATTGCTGGTGCTCAAAGGTCAATTCCTCAGGTTCGAAGAAACCATTAAGATGACCAGAATGGGTAAACTCAACAACTGAAGCTGGTGTTGTGGGGAGAAATCATGCTCAGGCATAATGGAGCGTGTGGTTGTTGTGAAGAAAATCCATGGTTCTGGATCCTACCCCTGGAGAGGGGCTCAGGGTGAGACAGTCTCTAAAGTGTCATGGCACCAATGAAATTCCAAGGATTGAGTGAGAAGGAAACATGTAACACACAACAAACCTGCTTAATAGTTTATTAGATGGGGTGCATATAGGCCTGAGGAATTGGTGTGCAAAAAGAGAGAGAGGAAGATGGCATGTCCAGCTTTTAAAGGTGCCTAGCACCCGTGCTCAGGGGGTTGGTTTGACTATGTCATATGCATATGACAGACTCATGCTTGCATGCAAGGCTTTAGCAGAGTCATATGTGGATGGAACCACACATGCACATGCATGGGTCGTGCTGGGCCCTGTAATATTCAGGCATCTCTGTGCTCGAGGGCCTGTCTATATGTGCTTGCCTTTAAAACACGGAAGTACATCCTTATTTGTGGCTGAATAATTACACTACACATGTGTTGTCAGTACTCAGGCAAAAGTCTAGCCAGCCCCAGGGTCCCATGGCTGTGCCTGTGTTGTCAGTGCTCAGGCAAATGCCTAGCCAGCCCCAGGGTCCTATGGCTGTGCCTGTGTTGTCAGTGCTCAGGCAAATGCCTAGCCAGCCCCAGGGTCCTATGGCTGTGCCTGTGTTGTCAGTGCTCAGGCAAAAGTCTAGCCAGCCCCAGGGTCCTATGTCTGTGCCTGTGTTGTCAGTGCTCAGGCAAATGCCTAACCAGCCCCAGGGTCCTGTGGCTGCATGTGTGTTGTTAGTACTCAGGCAAATGCCTAGCCAGCCCCAGGGTCCTATGGCTGTGCCTGTGTTGTCAGTACTCAGGCAAAAGTCTAGCCAGCCAAAGGGTCCTGTGGCTATGTATGTGTTGTCAGGACTCAGGCAAATACCTAGCCAGCCAAAGGGTCCTGTGGCTATGCAAGTGCTGTCAGGACTCAGGCAAATACCTAGCCAGCCAAAGGGTCCTGTGGCTATGCATGTGTTGTCAGGACTCAGGCAAATGCTTGGCCAGCCCCAGGGTCCTGTGGCTATGCATGTGTTGTAAGGACTCAGGCAAATGCTTGGCCAGCCCCAGGGTCCTGTGGCTATGCATGTGTTGTCAGGACTCAGGCAAATGCTTGGCCAGCCCCAGGGTCCTCTGGCTGTGCATGTATTGTCAGTAGTCAGGCAAATCCCTTACTAGTCCAGGACCCTAAGGCTGTAGGTCACTATGTAATCTATGCTCATGTACTGCGTGACTGCAGAAGTCTCTGTCCGAATGCATCAAGGCCACTTTTAAAAGCAGGGTCTGCCCACTCCTCGCTCTCTCTACACCACTTCCTTTTCCCATGCATGCCTCCCTATGGACTCCTTTTCACCCCCTATCAATAACACACCATGTGCGTTTGTTATACATTGTGGTTCATTCACTGCCTCTAAACAGCAACACCCACCCTCACTGCTTTTCAGGATGAACAGGGAACTGTGAGAGAAAGAAACCCTTTCCTCCCCAAGTTGCTTTGATCACGGTGTTTCATCAGAGCAATAGCAGCTCACACTAAGACATGTACACACACACACACACACACACACACGAACACACACACACACACCAAGATTTATAATCATTTTCAGGAGAGAAAGAAGATGACCAGGAGGAGAGTGTGGGAGGAGGCATCCACACATAGTCCCCTATGCTGTAACCTGTTCCATAGCCGTGGCCTGCTCTGACCTATGTCCTCTGTGAGACCAGAAGAGAAGCCCGCATTGCCCTGACAGCCAAAGCTCTGTGCTCAGCTTCCCGAGTTCTGCTTCCTCCAAACTGCTTGTGGTTTGACCAGGTGGTTCCCTGTCAACCAAGCAGCTCTTTAGTGCTGTCTAAGAACAGTCTCTAAGACATTGTGTTCAGAATGTCCCACTTTCGTCGTCGTGGTGTGGGAGTGGTACCAATAACGTGTCACCATTATTGAAGTCCTTATGATTTTGTTTTCATGAACGTTTTGTTTTCCAGCCAAGGGAGCGACCAGCGGAGCTTTCCAGAAACTTGAAACCTTAGACCTTTCAGTGAATCACAAGATCACAGAGGAAGGGTACAGAAATTTCTTCCAAACCCTGAACAACCTGCCAAACTTGCAGGTGCTGAACATCTGCAGGAGTCTCCCAGAACGCATCCAAGTTCAGGCCACCACTGTCAAGGCTCTGAGTCAGTGTGTGTCCCGACTGCCCAGCCTCACCAGGCTGGAGATGTTCAGCTGGCTCCTGGAAAAAGAGGATCTGATGGTGATTAATGCTGTGAAGAAAAGACACCCTCAGTCCAAATGCTTGATTGTTCACTGGAGGTGGGTAGTGCCCTTCTCTCCTGTCATTCAGAAGTAGACCTTTCCAGAGATGCTCTTCCGTGTTCGCAGATCTTTTGTGCACTCACCAGCCTCTGTGTGGCCATGCTTGCTCACACCATCTCTCATCCATGGCCAACGTGAGGAAGACATTGACCCAGAGAAAACTGATTTTGTTCTTGAGGCTTTTGAGAGTTTTACATGTATTGTAATAGCATTAAGTTTTTCTTTCTTTTTCCTTTCTGTCATTTTGAGACAGGGTTTCACTATGTAGCTTTCAATGGCCTGGACTGAGGTAATGTCCATGGATCCTGCTACCACTGAGGGCTCTTCAGATACCCAGAATCTGGTCAGCCACCTGGACCATGTTGGTATCAGAAGGCCATGTTGCCATCAGGGCCACACTGACCTGGATACCCTGTGCTGCTACCGGGTCCATGGTGATGTCTGGGCCCAAGCTGCTGCCAAGGGCCATGTCTGGGTCCATGGTCCTGCTACAGTTGGGGTCTGTGATGATGTCCATTGCTCAAAGAAACCACACCTGTGGAAATCTGAGGGCTGCACTGAACTAGCCCCACCCTCCACTGACCCTGGGATGGATGGTCTTGCCTGTAGCTGGGTAGGGAAGCAGGAGTGCTGGCCCCACCTCTCAGCACAGGCATGCATCTCACCTGGGCAGTACACTAGAGCAGACGGATTGTCAGGGATGCAGATGAGCTGACTCTGAGGGCATGAGAGCAGGAGAGCTGGCCCAAGCCCGTCCCTCTCTGCCGTGTGGTGGCATGTGTGAGTGAAAGATGACCTTACGCCTCTGCCTTTTGCTGCCTGCGAGAGAGCTGACCCCAGGGTCACAGGAGTGGGAGAACTAGCCCTGCCCTGCCCCTCTCCAGATACAGCACACAGGAGAGCTGATCACACGCCCCCCCCCACACACTCCTTGTAGAAGTCAGAGGCCCCTGCGAGTCATCTGGACAAAACAGTAGAGCTGGCCCTGGTGGTGTCCGTGTGAGTGGGCCAGGGCTGGGGACCTGAGGGCAGTAGAACTGGCAACACGCGTTCCTGTAGGATGCATTGGGTGAGCTAGCCAAGGCAATGCTGGAGAGCTCACCTGGGTAGTGAGACGAGGGAAAGTTGGCGGGGTGATCAACCCAGCTACCCGGCCCAGAAGCAGGGCTATGGGTTAGCCTATCCCAACATCCACCACTCTATGAGCTGTTGGAGCATGTGAAGGGGACCTACAGATCCAAAACTACAGGTCCCGCAATACAGAACAACAGGATATCCCAGAGGAGCCCCCAGTGAGAACCCGTTGTTGATAGTGTAGCAGAAGCCAGAGACCTCTCACTGGGCCACACCACAGCTTCCATGACAAGATTCTTCTTCTTCTTTTTTTTTTTTTTTTTTTTTTTTTTTTTTTTTTTTTTTTTTTTGGTTTGGTTTTTGTTTTGGGGGAAAGGCTGCACGGGTAGATGACAGAAGCGAGGGCACTGGGAGATAAGTGGGATCCGGATGCATATTGTGAAATTCACAGAGAATAAATGAAAGTTGAGGAAAACACTTGCAAAGAGTTTTTTTTTTTTAAAGAAACCAGTAAAAACCAACCAAACAATGAAACAACAAATAAATAAATAAATAAAATGTACAATCAATGCAATGTCAGCAGGGTTCACAATCCCAACACCTATATCAACATTAAAAGCTCACCTAAAGGAAAATAAAAACAAAACAAATAAACAAAAACGGAAACCCAGAGAACCAATTTTCTTGGAAGAGTTCTTCACCTGTAAATAATTTTCATTTGCGTTCCCCCCTCCAAGCTTTAATTCCTCCATCCCACCATAGCAGCTCTTTCTGCATCACCCGCGACCTCCACATTGATGCAGTCAGTGCCTGGGTTGCAGTCTTCATCCAGCCTGTCCTGTCACCAGCATCTGAGCTAGGGATGGGCTCCTCACTGCCTCTAGGAAACACCTGCTTCATCTGCCCTTAGGGCATCTCTCCTGGTTTCCCTCGAAGAGCTCCAGCTCAGCCCTCTGCTGTTTCTCTTCTAACCACTGGGGTCTGAGTACCCCTGACTGTGTAAGTACACTTCCTGGAAGACCTCATCCAGCTGAATGGCTTTATGTTCTCGGTCTCTACTTCCCCATTTCCAACTCTAAACAAGACACAGCCCCAGAACTCCATTCCTATCTGTTGGGTCGACAGGGCTGCACAAAGATGAGGGACAGACCACCAAAGTCTATTAAACCAGAAGCAAACTCTATTCCAGTAAAAAAAAGAATTAAAAATTAAAAAAAAAAAAAACAAATCTCCATAGAGCACAAAAATCTTATCAGCTAGCTGAGACCACAGCCAGAGATAGACTTGTAAGACTATGGTAAAGGACGGTTTCTGAACTCCCCCTTCTAATAGCAAGAAGCAACAAGCATTAGGCATAAACAAAGGAATTTTTACAATCTCGAGGTAAAACTCAGATACAAATTGCATTTTCTTACAATTCCCATTTACAGAGATTTTCAGCTAAACTAGTGTTTGTAATTAGTCCATTGTTTTTCCCTGGGGCTCCCTGATGGTGTTTACCAAAGCTCTTCCCCCGCTGATACAGCCAGTTTCGCATAGTAGGGAAGGCTATGGGAAAATGCACAACCAAAAAGTCAGGTAGACCCATCATGTAAAAGTTAACTCAGCGCACATCCCTTGCTGGTCACGAGCAGCTGGGGGTTTCTAAAAGCTGGGCCTGAGTTTGCAGAGGCATCAGTTGTAAAGCACAGTAGCCCACTGTTAACAGTTGATCCTTAAATGCTGAGAACGCTGCTGACAGCCTGCTCCCATTCCCCTGTTCTTTATTACATTCTTATTTCATGAATCTACGTTTCTGTGTTCTTATTCCCAGACTCTTCAATCCAGCTCTTCCCAATGGGCATTTCCATTTTCACATCCACTGAAGCTTGAGAAAACCTTGGGTGTCCACACATTTGAAGAAACAAAAGAATGATTCTTCCTCCTCCTGCAGCTGTCAACTGCTCATAGCTCTTCAGTAAGGAATGGGGCCTGGAGAAGACTTCATTTACCCATGAGGGAATTTTGTCTGGATTGATTATGTCCATCTTGTGCAGTTAACCACACCTGGTGTGAGTCATGGGTGCAATGGTCACGTCAAGCCCAGCAGTTTTCACTCCACAGCTCTCCTCCCCATCATTCCTGTCACATTCTTTCTGCCTCCTCTGCACATCCTTCCTGAGCCTGAGTAGCACAGGGGAAGGCACTGGGAAGGACGTTCCATTCAGGGCTCAGCACTCAGTCTCTCGCTGGGTTGACTGATCTGGGTTGTCAATGTGACTACATCTGGGATCATCAAAACCCAAGCAGCTGGGCACATCTACAAGGATTTTCTTGGTTGTCTCATTTACGGTTCGAAGAGCCACCCTAAATCTAGGCCGTGCCGTGTAGTGTTGACCTATGTAAAAGACTTGAGATAGGGATGCTCTTGTTTCTTTCCTGCTTCCCTCCCTTTTATTGGACGATCCATCTCTCCTGTTGTGGAGGCATTCCTTCACAAGGGTTTACTCTTTTGGGATTTCAGTGTAGGCTGAAGACCAGAGGAGACATCCAGCACTGTAGAGTGAACCAGATTCTTGCCGTTTCTGTCAAAGAGAAGTCATTGTTGAATTGGCTGGATTGGATCACAGCCTGTAAGCCACTAAATTCGTGTGTGTGTGTGTGTGTGTGTGTGTGTGTGTGTTATTAATTCTGCTCCTTAGCGAACCCTGACTAATACACTTACCAACTCTTTGATCAACTGCTACTGGTGACAAAAAGAAACTTCTCTGATGAAGGTTGGGAGCGACCCAGGTCTACAGGTATAAGCACAAATATTTAGAAGACCTTCAACAACATGTCCAGTCAGCAAAATAAGAACACTAGTGTCTACCCTAGGGTCTACGACCTCCCCAGCCATGGACTTTGGATGAGGATTACAAAACCAGGCAGGAAGTTCCCTGCAGTAGAGTGGCCTCAGATGCAGTCAGAATGAGGTGTGTTACCCACATCAGCACTATTGCCCCTGGCCTAGTGGAATAGTGATGTAGCATGCAGGGGCCAACACTGGGTAAGATCGTTAATGATGTCCCCACAACTGCCTGCAGCCTGCACAGAATCTTCTGGCAGTATACAAGTTATCTAGTAAGGAGGACATTTCCTAGCCAATTTGAGATGATTTCCTTACGTCTTGCAACAAAAATATGCATACTCAGTCTTGCTTTGTAGCTGTCATTTGCTTTTCCTGGAAGTTCTTCCTTCTGTTTCAGGCAGGGTTCTCTAAAGGAATGGAACTGACAGAATATAAAAATATATCTATAGGTGTAGCTATATAGATAAATAGATTGATATGAATTATATCTGTACATCCAAATACATGGGATTTATGAGATTGGCTTACAGGAGGTTGATGGAGGAAGGTCATTTGTCAATAAACAAACTGCCTTGGCCCATTTGATAGGCCATCCCTTAGGTGGGTGGAGTAGACAGAATAGAATGCTGGGAGGAATAGGAAGTGAGCTCAGATGCAGGGCAGCTCCTCTGAGAGACAGACGCCATGCTCTCCTCTCCAGAGCAGAAGCGATGAAGCTCCGACCCAGGATGGACGTAGGCTAGAATCTTCCTGGTAAGCACACCTTGGGGTGCTACACACATGAATAGAAATGGGCCAAGCAGTGTTTAAAAGAATACAGTTTGTGTGTCATTATTTGGGGGCATAAGCTAGCCAGGCGACCATGAGCTGGGGCGGCAGGAACACAGCCCACAGCTCCCCACTACAGGAGGTAGTCTGGACAGTCCAAAAATGGCTGTTTTTCACTGTGAGATGGAAAATCTGGTAGTTGTTCAGTCTGCAAGGCTGGATGTCTCAGCAGCCCCAGTCTGGCACTGGAGTCCTGGAGGGTCCTGGAGAGCTGCTGCTCTTCAGGCTACTTTTTAATCATGAAGAAATTAGCTCTAATACCAGCGAAGGAATGCCACAGCAGCAACAGGATAGATGAACTTGCCAGAGAGAGTGAGGGCCCAAGCGAAAAGCAGCTTCCTTCTTCCATGTTATTTTATCTTGGGTTGCCACCAGAGAGTACTGTCCCCTTTACGATGAGTCTTTCTGCTTCAGATAACCTGATCAAGAAAATCCTTCACAGAAAAGCCCAGAGCTTGCATTTTACTTGATTCCAGATGTGGTCAAGTTGAGAACCAAGATTATCCATCCCACTGTGGTTTGAGTGTTCTGCAAAGGGTCCTGTTGAAATGGAATACCTGTTGTAAGAGTCAGTAAAGGAGTGGGAATTTTATTGTGTTTTGAGGTGCGATTGTGAGGACCTGACTTTGCAAACTCCATTTTAAAGAAAAGGCTTCATCTTAAGTCATATAATGAGCAGAGGGGCCGATTTCAGCTTCAAAAATGTGCTGTGATAGCAGAATTTGAACAGATACCCTAAAAATAGTCAATTAAGAAGCCAGGGAGCAGAGCCATAAAATTTAACAAGGTCCAGATGTCCTTAGGAGGCATCGTGTGTTTGAACATACCTTGTCAGTTATTAATGGCTCTTTGTTAGGGTCTTCACACCCAATGACCCAATTGACCAATGGTTTCAGATACTACCTTACTTTATGCCCTTCTTACCCAATCCCAAGACAACTGGACATGAACTACCCCTGATTAAGGCTTTTCCCATTTAAGAGTTTGCCCCTTCCCTGGGCTCGCCACTGCACTTCCGTCACCCACTGTGTTGGTGTGGTGGAGGAGTAGTCCACACTCAAGTTATATAATTGAAAACCCTCATGTCATTTGCATCAGGACCTGGGATTCGTGAATTTATTGGAAGACCAATAACTTGGACATAAAAGGATCTAAGTAAGGTGATTAGAATTAAGTCATTAAGGTGAAAATTCCATTGGATCCTGGTGGCTTCCTAGGATAGATCAAAAATAGTCCATGTGTACAGACACATGATCAGTAAAATCATTTTAGAAAATTAAAAAGAAAGAAGACAAGAAGGAGAGTTTGGGAAGAGGTATTCACACAGATGTTAGGTGAGGACACTGTGTCTGGTGATGCTGTGGTCTGAATGTGAAAAGTCTCCGATGAGCAGTTCATATGTTTGAGCATTTGGCTTCCTGCTGGGCTGCTATTTGGTAAGATTTTGGAACCTTTAAGAGGCAGAGCCTGGTGGAGGAAGTGGGTCACTAGGGACAGGCCTTGAGACTTTATAGCCTGGTGCCACTTCCCATTCTTTTTCTCTGCTTCCTTGCTGTTGATGCACTGTGATCGGCTGGCTTCCTGCTCCTGACACCAAGTCTCCTGTGCCACGGTGGAAATGTATCTTCAACTATAAGACAGAACAAACCGTATTTTCTGTGAGCTTCTTTGTGAAGGTGTTTTATCCCAACAACAGAAAAAGTAAGTATAGGTTGTGCTGATTGAAAATGAAAGCAACTAAGCAGAGCCATAGACTGCCAAGTCTTGGCCAGTTCCTTCTAAAGGGAAGGAACAGGATGATAGAGTTGAGTAATTGTGTCTATAGATAAGAACATGAACTATGTCTCATGATCCCCAGGGAGACTGTAAGGGGGTGGGGCTATCCAGAGACAACTGTAAAATCACAGTTGTTGAGTCACATTGTCAAGTGTCCTGAGGACTGACAGAACTCCAGAGGGACTACTGCAGAACATTTCTAGTGACAAGGTTGGGGTTTTTTCTCTTTATTATTTTATTTTTTACTTTTATTGATATTTTTATTGATTGTTGAGTTCTACATTTTTCTGTGTTCTTCTCCCTGCCTCTCCTCTCCCCTTCAACCCTCTGCCAAGGTCCCAATACTCCCAATTTACTCTAGAGATCTTGGCTTTTTCTACTTCCCATGTAGATTAGATCCATGTATGTCTCTCTTAGGGTCCTCATTGTTGTCTAGGTCCTCTGGGATTGTGGTTTGTGGGGTGGTTTTCTTTGATTTATGTTTAAAAACCACTAATGAGTGAGTACATGTGATAATTGTCTTTCTGGGTCTGGGTTACCTCACTCAAAATGTTGTTTTCTTGATCCATCCATTTGCCTGCAAAATTCAAGGTATCGTTATTTTTCTACTGTGTAGTACTCCATTGTGTAAAAGTACTACATTTCCCTTATCCATTCTTTGGTCGAGGGACATTTAAGTTGTTTCCAGGTTCTGGCTATGGTGAACAATGTTGCTATGAACATGGTTGAGCACATGTCCTTGTGGCACGATTGAGCATCCTTTGGATATATACCCAAAAGTGGTATTACTGGGTCTTAAGGAAGGTTTTTTTTTTTTAATTTTCTGAGAAATCACCACACTGACATCCAAAAGGGTTGTACCAGCTTGTATTCCCAACAGCAATACAAGAGTGTTCTGTTTTCCCCCACAATCTCTCCAGCATAAGTTGTCATCAGTGTTTTTTATCTTGGCCATTCTTACAGGTGTAAGATGGAATTTCAGAGTTGTTTTCATTTGCATTTCTCTGATGACTAAGGATGTTGAGCATCTCCTTAAGTGTCTTTTAGCTATTTTCGATTCCTCTGTTGAGAGTTCTCTGTTTAGGTCTGTACTCCATTTTTTAAAATGGATTATTTGTTCTTTTGGTGACCAATTTCTTCTATTCTTTGTATATTTTAGAGATCAAACCTCTGTCTGATGTGGGGTTAGTGAAGATATTTTCCCATTCTGTAGGCTGTCATTTTGTCTTGTTGACAATGTCCTTTGCTTTACAGAAGCTTTTCAGTTTCAGGAGGTCCCATTTATTAATTGTTTCTCTCAGTGTCTGTGCTGCTGGGGTTATATTTAGGAAGTAGTTCCCTGTGCCAATGCGTTCAAGTGTACTTTCTACTTTCTCTACTATGAGGTTCAGTGTGGCTGGTTTTATGTTGAGGTCTTTGATCCATTTGGACCTGAGTTTTGTGCATGGTGATAGATATGGATCTATTTTCATTCTTCTACATGTTGATATCCAGTTATGCCAGCACCATTTGTTAAATATGCTTTCTTTGTTCCATTTGATATTTTTTGCTTCTTTGTCAAAAGTCAGATGTTCAAAGGTGTATGGATTAATATTTGGGTCTTTGATTCTGTTCTTATGCAAATACCAGACTATATTCAGTACTAAGCTCTGTAGTAGAGTTTTAAGTCGGGGATTGTGATGCATCCAGAAGTTCTTTTATTGTACAGGATTGTTTTGGCTATCCTGGGTTTTTGCTTTCCCATATGAAATTGAGTACTGTTCTTTCAAGGTCTGTGAAGAATTTTGCTGGGATTTTGAAGGGCATTGCATTGAAACTGTAGATTGTTTTGATAAGATTGCCATTGTTACTATGTTAATTCTACATACCCAAGAGAATGGGAGATCTTTCCACTTTCTGGTGTCTTCTTCAATTTCTCTCTTCAAAGATTTAAAGTTCTTATCAGACAAGTCTTCTACTTGTTTGGTTACTCTGAGATATTTTATCCTTTTTGCGGCAATTTTGAAGGGTGATGTTTCTCTGATCTCTTTCTCAGCACATTTATCATCTGTGTACAGGAGGGCTACTGATTTTTTGAAATAATCTTGTATCCTGCTACATTACTGACAGTATTTATGAGTGATAGAAGTTCCTTGTATTTCTTGTATGTAGAAGGATGGATTCTGTTTTCACAGCCAATCTGTAAGCCTGTGCCTTTTTATAGGTGAGTTGAGTCCACTTATATTAAGGGATATTTATGACCAGTGATTGCTATCTCCTGTTAATTTAGTTTTTGTTGTTGGTGATGTTGATTTGTGTGGTTTTCTCTTCTTTGGGATTTGCTGCTATGAGACCATCAATTGTCTGTGTTTTGTTGATATAACCAACTTCCTTGGGTTGGAGTTTTCCTTCTAGTGTTTTCTGTAGGGCTGAGTTTCTGGCTAGGTATTGGTTAAAACTGGTTTTATTATGGAATATCTTGTTTTGTCCTTCTATGGTGATTGACAGTTTTGCTGGGTATAGTAGTCTGGGCTAGCATCCGTGGTCTCTTAATGTCTACATAACACTTCACCATGATCTTTTGATTTCATTGTCTTCAATGAGAAGTCAGATGTAATTATGATAGGTCTGCCTTTATATGTTACTTGGCCTTTTTCCTTTGCAGCTTTTAATATTCTTTCTTTATTCTGTATGTTTAGTGCTTTAATTATTATGTGGCGAGGGGACTTTTTTTTTGATCCAGTGTGTTTGGTGTTCAGTAAGCATCTTGAATTTTCATAGGCATATCTTTCTTTAGGTAGGGAAAGTTTTCTTCTATGGTTTTGTTAAATATATTTTCTGTGCTTTTGATTTGAACTTCTCCTTCTTCTATACCTATTATTCTTAGGTTTGGCCTTTTCATGGTGTCCAATATTCTCTTGATATTTTGGGGTAAGCTTTTGTTAAATTTAACATTTTCTTTAATTGATGAGTCTGTTTCCTCTATTATATCTTCAGTGCTTGAGATTCTCTCTTCCATCTCTTGTATTCTGCTGTTCATGCTCACATTTGTGATTCCTGATCATTTTCTCATGATTTCTGTCTCTATAATTCCCTCAGCTTATGTTTTTTATTGTCTCTATTTCAGTTTTGAAGTCTTGGATACTTTCTTTCATATGTATAATTGCTTTTTCTTTGTTTTCTTTAAAGGATTTGCTGATGTCTTTCAATTTTTTGTCTTTTCCTCAATTTCTTTAAAGGAATTTCTCATTTCCTGTTTAAGATATTCAATCATTCTCCTGAAGTTAATTTTTAGGTTATTTTCTTCTGCTTCATCTATATTTGGTTGTTCAAGTCTTGCAGTTGTAGGGTCTTTAGGTTTTATTGGTGTCATGTTGCTATTTGTGGTGTTGCATGTGTTCTTACCTTTTCTACTCATCTTTTCCTCTAATAGGTATAGTTTGGGCTGTCTGAGATTCTGTTGATTAATCTTCTAGGTGCCAGTGAATCCAAGGCTCAGATGGTTGATCCTCATAGTACAGTTAGTGCCACAGTTCTAGTTACCCCATTGGTCACTCCATGTTCCTGGAGGTCCCTCAGCACTCCCAGGCTTTACTCTGTTCCCTTGGAGTTGTCTCACGCCTGCTCTAGCCTAGGTTTTTGGCTCAGACCTGTTTCTGTGAATATCCCTGGTCTGGATCCATTCCTGCAGAGGTCCCTGGCTTGGGATTGGTCCTGTAAAGGACTCTGGCTTCTGTCCACTCCCTCAGAGTTCCCTGGCTTGGGTGCGCTCAGATGCAGAGGACCTGGTTCAGGCTTACTCCATCAGAAATCCCAGGCTCACCCTTGGACGTGCAGAGGTTTGGGGATCCTGCCTATTCTCTTTAATGTCCCAGACCAACACCCGGACCCACAGAGGTCCTGGCTCAGGCCTAGTTCATTGGAGGTCCTAGACTCATGCCCAGACCCACAGGGGTCCCAGCTTAGGTTTACTCTCTTGGAGGTTGCAAATTCACATCCAGACCCTCAGTAGTCTCTGGCTCTGGCTCACTCACTCAGCGGTTGCTTCCTTGTACCCATTCCTGTGGACTTTGTTGTCTCAGGCCTGCTCTGGCCCAGGTTGCTGGCTCAGTCCTGATCTACAAAATGTTCCTGAACTGGATCTGTTCCTGCTCCCATGGAGCTTGCTTTCTCAGGGCCACTCCAGCCTACGTAGCTGGTTCAGTCCCACTCCTGTGGGATTTGTTGCCTCAGACCTACTATGGCCTAGGTTACCCGCTTTGCAAAGGTCAGCTCATAAGAGTTGCTTGCCTCTACTTACCGTGAGGGTTGCAGGGGAGCCAGCTGAAGTCACTGGGCTTGTGGCAAGCCCCTCGCCCCTGAGACACACACTTTATAATAAAAATATCACAGACACCAATCATCCGCTTTCCTTTCTCCATTAGAAATGGCCACCCAGGGAGAAGCCTTTGAGGAGAGGATTTGTGAATTTGATGATGATTCGGCCTCCGAGTTATCTGCTCTTCTGGGTGTGGATACACTTCAGGTCTTAAAAAGACAGCAAGAAGAAGACCATAAATTACGAATGAAAATGAAGAAAGGTTTTAACCCACAGATGCGCAGTGAAGCAAAACGATTAAAGACTTTCGTGACCTATGACACATTCAGATCATGGACACCACAGGAGATGGCAGCCGCTGGGTTTTACCATACTGGGGTGAAACTTGGGGTTCAGTGCTTCTGCTGTAGCCTAATCCTCTTTTGCACCAGACTCAGGAATCTTCCCATAGAAAGCCACAAGAGATTGCGTCCGGAATGTGCGTTCCTTTTGGACAAAGATGTTGGGAACATTGGCAAGTATGACATAAGGGTGAAGAGTCCAGAGAAGCTGAGGGGCAGCAAAGCAAGGTACCAAGAAGAGGAGGCCAGACTGGAGTCCTTTGAGAACTGGCCGTTCTATGCCCATGGGACATCGCCACGTGTACTCTCAGCAGCTGGCTTCGTCTTTACAGGTAACTGGATTCCATTGTGTGATGTGTTTCTGTAAAATATAAAGTTTAGTTTCCATTTTTAAAAAAAATATATGTACTTGTGTGAGGGGGTGGGAGATTTTCACTTGCGAGTGCAGGAGCCCATAGGGTCCAGAGAAGAACATCAGACCCTCGGGAAGAGTGGATTCCAGTGGTTGTGAACAGTCTAAAGTGGGTGCGGGGAGCCAAACTCCAGTCCCCTACAAGAGCCCTCTAACCACTGAGCCATCTCTCCATCCCTTCATTCCTCTTTTCTTCTCTTCTCCTTCTTCCTCCTCCTCTGCTCTTCCTCTACCTTCTCCGACTACTCTTCCTCCTTCCCATCCTCCTCTTCTTCCACTACCTCTTGTTAATCATTCCCTATTTGTTAATTGTGGTAGAGGAGATCTGGTTAATTAAACTTCCACTTTAATAGTTTTCCTCTCTCTTTAATTTACCTTTAGTGTAGCACTATTATCTTGCCAAATATGTGTAAAACACAAGGATCTTTTCTGTAAATGTGGGCCTGAGAAACTATTAACCTGAACTTGAGGGTGTAGCTCATTACAAGAGGGCTAACTTAGCCATTGCTTAGTGCCAGCAATTGAACACAAAACTAAAAAGGCTGCAGAAAAACCTTAGTTCAATTCATAATGTGCTGAAAATGGACCATGAGATAGATCAGTCCCACTGTCCTCTAGTTTCACGAACATGACTGCTCATGTATGTCCTTGATTTATTTCATTTCTTTAGTTTTGGAAGGATGCTCTTTGTACTTGTTTAACCCCCATCCAGAGGCAAGCTGCCTTTGACAACACTGCACTTTGAAATGCCTTAGCTACACACTCAGGTGTTAGGAGAGATGTGGATGACGATTATAGCAGCGTCTGTGGTGTGCTGGGGACCCACTTATGTAAGCTGTGCATGGATTGAGCACTAATTCTAATTCGACCAGTTTGTCCTTTCCCACATTTCATAGGTGACTCTACTGAGGTTCAAAGAACTAATGAAATGTTCCTGTTTCCATAGAAACAATGCAGCAAACGTGACCCTTAGGCCTTCTAATGGCATCATTTTAGCAAATCCTAGCATCTCCATCACTTTGGTCCTGAAAGCTAAAGAGTAGCTTCTGTCTACGAAGCCATAGTGTGAGGGTAATGGATATGGAGGAAAGCCATGCTGGGAACAGAGGTCCAGAGCTCAGAAGGGGTCATTTAGGGCAGTGGGGCTGTGGACAGGGATCCAGCCTGAGGGGTCACGGAAGAACAGGCATGCTGGAGTCTGTCTGTTCTGCTACAATATGATCAGCTCCAAGGTCGCACCTGGTGCCATTGCTGGCCAGTCAGAACACGTCACTGCATTTTAGGTAAAAGGGACACCGTGCAGTGTTTCTCCTGTGCTGGATGCTTGGGAAACTGGGAAGAAGGAGACGATCCTTGGAAGGAGCATGCCAAGTGGTTCCCCAAGTAAGCAGACAAACACTTCATTTGTATTTTCAGTTTTTATTTTTGGTTTGATTTCATTTGTTTGTTTGTTTGTTTTTAGCACGATGAGCCTAGAGAGAAAACACCAACATTGTTGGAGTACCACATGAGTTCTGATATTTCTCATATCTAAAATGGTATCATCCCAGAATTTTTCAAACAAGGAAGATCTGCTCACATACTGAAAACTTTAAATCACATGAACTTAAATGGTTCTTTCTCTTTTATGTTATTTTTGCTTTATCATTTTTTTCATTTTTATACTTTCTGTGATGTGTGTTGGTGTGTGTAGAGTGTGTTTATGTGTGTGGTGTGTTAGTATGTAATGTATGGATGTGTATTTGTCCATGCCTTTGGGGAGGTCAATGTTCGTATAGTTTCCTGCCCTCCATCATTCTCTGCCTTATATTTTGAGATAGGCAACCTGGGATCCTCCTGACTCAGTTCCTCCAGGATTAGGGTTAGAGACATGGTGGACTGGGTCCTGAATTTCCAGAGTCAATACAAATTCAATATCACACTTCTGTGGTTATGCTGAGGTATTTTACCTACCAAGGCATCTTTCCAGGTCCAACATTTTGTTTTTAATTATTCAAGGGACGGTGTGTATGTACAAGTTAGTACAGGTGCCCATGGAGGCCAGAGGTGTCAGAACCTTAGAGCTGCAGTTCCAGGTGGCTATAAGAAGTGCGTGCTGGGTGCTGAACTCATGTCTCTGGAGTATGAAGTGCATGCTTTCCAGTTCCTTCCACCCATTACTAAATGTTTGGTTTTGTTTATACCCAAACAGAGTTTCTCTGTGTAGTCCTGACTGTCCTGTATCTCACTCTGTAGACCAGGATGGCCTCAAATTCACAGACATCCACCTGCTTCAGTCTCCTGAGTGCTGGGATTAAAGGCATGTGCCACCATCGCCCAGCTAAATGTTGTTTTATTGTCCCCAATACTATACTATGTCTCATCGAGTAGCCGTTTCATGATTTGCCTTACCTAACAAATGAGTGAATTGCAAAGGGGTGGAAATGGAAATAATAAATAATAAATAAATAAAGGAAAATAATAACACTGTTTAAGATATTACAAGTGGTTTCATTTACTGCCGAACATATACAAAGAAAACACTAGCTGGACATGGTGACACACACCTGTAATCCCAGCACGACCAGGGTGGAGGCGGTAGAATGAGAAGTTCAAGGCCATTTTCTGGTTTAAAAAAAATGACAAGGAGCCGGGCAGTGGTGGCACACGCCTTTAATCCCAGCACTCGGGAGGCAGAGGCAGGAGGATCTCTGTGAGTTCGAGACCAACCTGGTCTACAAGAGCTAGTTCCAGGACAGGCTCCAAAGCCACAGAGAAACCCTGTCTCGAAAAACCAAAAAAAAAAAAAAAAAATGACAAGGAGACCAAATGCCTAGGTGACCACACACCAGCGCCAAAGGAGGGAAAACAAGTGTATTTTATTTCAGAGATTTAGAGTATTTGTAATTACAGTGGTCTTTTACCCTGCTTATGGAAGGAACACATTTTAGTTATTTTTCATAATGTGTTCAGTGGTGTTTTTTTGTGTCTATTGTTTTTGATTGTGCCACATACAGGTTCATTCCTGTACCTAGTTTCCAGACTTTCATCATGTTATCTTGTAAAATAGAGAGCACCTGCCCCCACCTGCTCGAATCAAATTTCACCTGTGTCTTTCCCGCCATCTGCTCGGAATAGGATGATCAGGTTATGTCAAAGCATATTCCAACTAACGCATGGTTCCATTTGTTATTCTTTTAGCATATGCCTTTAAATCATGACCAATAAAGAGGAAAGAAGCACAGTGTCATTATGGCTCCCAAAAAGATGAGCTTTAATACCTAATGCCATTAAATATTTTAGTCAATGTTCACAGGCCCTTCTCCTTCCAGCCCTTGGGATTCTTTACATTGATTTAGTGTGTGTGTGTGTGTGTGTGTGTGTGTGTGTCCCACACTCTACTTACTGAGAATCACTATCTTTGATTCTATTGCATATTTGTTTCAAAAAAAGAACAATGGCTGCAGCAGTGCAGGGCTGCAGTCCAGGCTGTGCTTGAGGTCAAGAGCATGACACCACCACAGCAGAGGGAGAGCCTGTGTTGAAAGAAAATTAAAACAAGATGAAGGTTTCCTATCGTTGTCTTTCTGTTGCTGTTGATTTCTGCCGAACCATGACCCAAAGCAGCCTGAGAAGGAAGGGGTTTATTTGGCTTACATGTCCAGATTACCGTCCACCGTGGAGGGACATCAGGACAAGAAGAGAAGCAGGGACAGACAGACGCCATGAAAGAGCACCGCTTACTGCCTTGCTCCCAGGCTCGTGCCCAGCTGCCTTTCTTAGGCTTCTCAGGACCCCTGCCCAGGGTGGCACTGCCCACAGTGGACTGGGTCTTCCCACATCTCTCATTAATTGAGAAAATGCCCAGACTGGACTACAGGCTAATCTGATAGAGGGGTTTTCTCAACCGTGGCTCCCTCTTCCCAGATGACTCCAGCTTGTGTCAAAAGACTAACCGGCACAGGTTTGATTTTAAATAGTGATATATCTTATCAGTAATATGATTTAAATGTTTCTAACAGCATGATGTTAATCCTCATGAGAAAGCTGTCAGGAAAATTTTGACAGTTTTGTTGAAAGCTCAAATTCAACAATTTGATAGAATTTTAGCAAATATTTATTGTAATACAGAAAATCATCATAGTATTGAGATAATTTTAATTATGTTTTAGGTGTGAATTTCTTCGAAGTAAGAAATCCTCGGAGGAAATTGCCCAGTATATTAAAAGCTACGAGGGATTTGTCCATGTTACGGTAATTCACAGCAGCAAACTCTTCCCACTGGTGTGGATTCATTGAGGAGTTTTATTTTCTCATGGATTCAAGCTCCCACATCTCATCCACAGAGTGGAGACGCAAAAATCTTGTCTTGCTCAGCTGGAACCATGTATATGTGGTTTTTCAGGATGACTTTGGGTGGCTCAGCTGCCTCCTTCCTCCTCCCCCACTGACTGAGCCCACTGCCCTCGCTTCCTTCTGCTGCTTCTGTCTGGATGCCCGACCCAGTCTTCTGTCTAGTACCTGGCTCTCAGAGCTGGCTCCTGCCCCTGGTTGTCTAGGGTCTACACTAGTAGGTAAGCGGTGGGAAACTTAGCCCAAACAGAAGCCAAAGGAGAATGTAATGGCTGATGACCCAGAGGCTGTGTCTGCAGAGAGCAGGGCTGAGAGTCTGGGCGCAGTTTTCTCGGAAGGAGAGTTGCTCAGTTGGAAAGGTCCTTCTGAGGGGAGCTTCCTTCCCGTGACTCAGTTCCCCCTGAGCCAAATGCATCTCTCTGTGTGACTGCAGTTCTGTTGCTGAGCTGTGTGTCTGTTGATAGTGGCCCCGAGAAAGCTCCCATTCGCTGCTGGTCTGTACTGCATAAGATTCCCGAGATCAACAGAAATCAGACTAAAGGTCTGCTTTGCCAACACTTCCGCTGCTCTAGTGAGAAGTCGCTTTAGTGCTTGGGGGCGGGGAGTCCTTCATTTGCAGCTCACAGCCAGATGTATATTTTATAAATCAGTCAGTAACCTGAATTTCTTTCCCTCAGGGAGAACATTTTCTGAATTCCTGGGTCAGAAGAGAATTGCCTATGGTGTCAGGTAAAACCTCAGGCGCATTCAATATGCTTTGCTTGTTTCTTTCCTTTTTAGTGCCTCCCTCCCCCATGTCCGCCTTCAGGTCTGTGTGTGTGTGTGTGTGTTGTGTGTGTGTGTGCCACATGTATGTAGGTGATCTTGGAAGCCAGACGAGGATGCCATATTTCTTGGAGCTGGAGTTCCATGCATTTGTGAACATTTGTGATGTGGGTGCTGGGAATTGAACTTGGGTCCTCTGGAAGAGCAGTAAGTGTTATTTGCCACTGAACCATCTCTCCAATCCTCATCAACTTGCTTTAACAAGTACTTTTATGAGTGATTCCCTACTATGTAACTACTGGATTGGTTTTTGCTTTTATTTTATGGGTGGCAGAGATGGTTCTGGGCTCGAGCTCACTTGCTCTCTCATAAAGAACTTGGGTTAGGTTCTCAGCACCCGTATGGCAGCTCACAACTCTCGAAGCCCAGTTACAGAGAATCCAATGCCCTCCTCTGACCTCCATGGACACTGCACACATGTGGTGCAGTCAAACATGCAGACAAAACACATACATCAAAAATAAAAATAAAAGAATCTTTAAAAGAAAATTTATGTTCATTTACTTACTTAGTGAGTCCCATGTGTGAAGGTGTAAGACAGATGAAAATTTACAGCAGTTTGTTCTCTCCTTCAACCAGGAGGTGTCCAGGAGTTAATTAGGAGGTTCAGGTTTAGAGGCAAGCATCTATACACCATGGCTACTGCTGAGTAGCTTAGTGTTTATTGTAGGTAACCATAGTTAAAACAGTATGGTCCGTGCCATAAGTGATGCTTCCCTTCAAACAACTAAAATCTTGAATAAAATGTTTTGGAAGCATTTTCAGAATCTTTCCTATCTAGACTACCCTTAAACACAAATGAATCTTGACCTTTGACCTCTTCCTGTTGAGTGCTGAGACAGAGTTCTCGGGTGCAGGGGAGGGAACCCACCGAGGTCTTCCTGAATGCTGAGAGAACGCTCTGCAAACTAAACTACAACCACAGTCTCCAAAGCATTCTTAATTGTCCCAGTGCACTGTTAGGAAACTGGGAAACATTGACACTGAGATGAGGTGACGGATCTGAGGACATTAGTCACTTGGCTACCTTGAGCAAGGTCCTTTGTTTCCTCTCCAGCACCCAAAGAAAACAAGACCTAGTGTTAGGGTTTTAGCTCAGTTAGCGAGCACCAGTATAGCAGTTAGGACATGCTCTGAGTTCAGTCCCAGCAAATTCGGGGACATGGGGACAACGGCAGTGGACAGGATGGAAACAATCACAATACAGCAAGAATTCTATGGTCAACTGAGTGTGGTTGCTCAGTCCTGTGATCCCTGCTCTTGGAACGGGAGAGAGGAGCTTAAGTCCAGATACCTCCCCAAAAAGAAAAAAGAACTATAAGGGGAAAGGCCAGAGCAATGAGTGCAGACTGCTCTCCCTGCAAACAAAAGGATTTGTGTTCTGTCTCTAGAACCCATGTGACAAAAGCCAGCTGTCACTGTTGTGCATTTTTAACCCCAGGGCTGGGAAGGAGAAACACTTGGAATTCAGGGCTTAGACAACCTAGCCAGGGAATGACAAACTCTCCCTAACGAGGGAAAACTAGTGAAGGATTAGGAATATGCCCTCTGAGTTTCACATGTGAATCTGTACATGTGCATGTACCTGCACACACAGAACACACACACAACTGTGAGTCCTCGGCTAGCTTCCTGATACAGGGAAGGAAACAATCAGATAAAGAAGGAAGCCAAAGAAAGTCTGAAATGCCAACCTGCTCCAACCAGAGAACCCACAGCGTGAGCACTAAGAAAGCAGTGGGACCTACTCCCTATGACCTTGTGTCTTAATAGAAGTCAAAAGTAAAATAAAAGGTTGCTAACCTGTAAAGATCTTTTTCTTTATTAAATCTAAGTGTGATGTGCTTCCCCAATGAAGTATGTAAAGCAGCAAAATCAATAACAAAACCCTAATTCTAGGATTAAGTGTGAGCACAGCAAGCTTTCATCTTGAGAAACTTGTCAGAACCAAGTTAAGGGCAAATTAATTTCAAAGTCCTCACAGCGTGGAGAAGACATGTAACGGTTCAGAGGCCAGGATGAGGCAGAAATCTAATGGAGACCCACAGTGTGGTCGTCTCAAAGAGCAAGCCATCACAATGACTGGTTTTCAGGAGCCACAGGGAAAACTGTCTTTCTCAAATCCTGACACTGACTCTGGAAACAGAAATCTCCTCTGCTTTTGTACTGTCCTTATGGTAAATGACCAAGAGACCATCTTAAGTTACATTTTGGCACATGGGTCACACGCAGACAGGAATAGAATGGAAAGCCCCAGCCTTTGCCACTCTGCTCCAGTGGCTCTGACGCTAGCTCTTGGGTCTTTTCTTCCTTGTGCTTTCCTGATCTCCCCTCTTTATTCTGACGTGAGCACAGCACATCAGATCATTCCAGCTACACACACCGCTAACCTGAACTTTGTGATCAATCCAGTTGTGCTCACCTGCATCTGTATTCCCAAGCTTACTGCAATGACAGTGTCTTCGCTAATGAAGAGCTAAGGCTGGACACTTTCAAGGACTGGCCCCACACATCACCTGTGGCTGTTGAAGCTCTGGCCAGAGCAGGCCTTTTCTACACAGGTGAGCCAGCTTTGTTTTTCTTTATTTTTAAGTTTATGTGTAAGAGTGATTGCCTGTGTGTTATGTGTGCACATGCCTGTGTGGTGCCCTCAGAGGCAGACAGGGGAGGGGGTTGGGTCCTGTGGAACTGGAGTCACAAATGACTGTGAGCCATCATGTGGCTGCTGGAACCAAAGCCAACTCCTCTGCAAGAGCAGCAAGTGCCCTAGTGCTGAGCATCTCCAGCACCTTAGTCAATGTTTGCATCACCACATTCTCTAATCCTGCTCTTGTGTCTCTCTCTGTGCTTTGACATTTGTCATAGATCTCTTTGGGAGCCCATGGACCTTCAGTTTTCTGTAGCTCAGCCTCTGAACTTGTGGGCTCTCCACTGCTTCAGCTAACAGCCATATTCCACTGGCACAGCTGGTCTTGTCACGTGGTCTAAACCCTTCGACTCTCCTTGCCTGCCTTCCTCGAGTCTCACGGATGTCATGCTGGCAATGGTCTTGCCCAGTGGTTGACTTTTGCCACAAAGCAAGTAAGCTCCATGTGGAGTTTCTTCAATGCCCATTATCTTCTCTGAAGTAGATTGGTGCTGCCAGAAGTAGACATGACTCATTGTCATAAAAAAGAGCCTATTATAAGATTGAGAGAAACTGAGAGAGAAAACCTAGGATGGATTCGGGGGACTTCCAGTTTACTCTGGACAACCCCGAATTTATTTCAGAGCCTGCTTATATCCAAAAACAGAACAAAGCAGAGCACGAGCACAGCCAGTCAGCATCTAACCACAGACCATTCCTGTCCTTGAGCAAGCAGTTTCTTTTATCTGGATGTGCCCTAAGGTTTGGCATCAGCAGTTTTCTTTCTACTAGACAGTGTCTCCTTCTCTCATTGGCAAAATATTCTTTCCCATGGGCTTAATCAGAGTTTTCTCGCAGCTCTCGAGGATACTGGAGCAGGCAGAGCAGGAAAGCTTGAACTCAAATGACTTTTAAGTCACAAATGACTCTAGATGGAAACTGAGTCACAAGTGGGCTCCCACATATATCCCCTTTTTATCTTGTCAAAAAAAGGACCTTGAATATAATTTTCTTTGTTTAGCTTTTTTCCTGACAATTACCAATAATAACTTATAACCAACCACCCTAAACAATGACAAATATCCATAATCCATTCAATGAACAAAAAACTTCTATCCCACCTCTTGGAAATGTGGGCATCGTATTCTTAAATTTACTTCCTGCTGCCTGGGGGTGATGGCATGTTTAGCAGATCCTGAAAAGAAAATTTTGGGTTAATTGTCAAGTCCTGGGAGAGATAGTTGTATCATTTTTGTGGTTCAGTCTATGTGTAATGGGAAAGTGCAGGGCTTGTCCATCCTGGCTAGAGTAGTGTGTGAGGCTGGATCAGCTCAGCTAGCCACCTCAAAATTATTCTGAGCAGTTTTTAGTCCAAAGCTGATCTTTAAGTGGTGCTATCAGCAGAATGACATTACATGAACCAGGTCGCATCATTATTGTAGGGCCCCATCTTTTTCCTGGAGACTTCAGAGATTATTGTATGTAAATTTATTGTTCAATATGGAAAACTTAAACATTATTCATATCAAAATGGAAAGTTTGAATTTTGAAAGACATGTATTCAAAGAAAGGCACCACAAAGACAAAAAAAAGTAGAATTTGTGAAAGCAGAGTTTTGATAACTTTATCCCTAGATTTTTTTTTCTTCTGTCCCACACCAGGTGTCTCTCCTAATATGAGACAGAAAGTGAGTTTTTCTTTTAACAACATGTTTGGATTTAGAGAAGGAGAGAATCACAGTCCAACTCCAAAGCCAGCTATGGTTTTTGAGTTGGGACTGCCCTTATATTGAGAAGTAAGGTCGTATGTATGTTCAGGTAGTGAGATTTTACAAATTTAAGTGGTGTCATCAGTCAGATTTTACTTTGTTTGGTGATTATTTTTGGATAGCTATTTTTTCTTCTTTAGGTTCCACCACATTCATTAGCTTTCTGAGAGTCTAGCTCATGATGGAGGTACTGGCAGGAGCCATCTTTATTGCCACAGTTCTGTAGGTCCCTGCTACCACCAAGAAGCATGCTGCCAGCTCATAAACACCATTGAATTGTTTAGTGGCAGGGCCTCTTAAAAGAGCTGCAAGGTGTTTGCTACTAAAGCTGCGTCAGGAAGCCTCTCTTAAAGGAGCCACACTTCTGATTGCCTGTAGCAAACAGAGCCTACTAGAGAAAAGATGGTTACCAAGAAGCTGTGCTTGACTCTGTTCTTGTCTGTCTAGTATTCTTTTTGTTAAACTTTCTCTGGCTTTATGTGGAAATTCTTGCCCCACTTTAGGTGCCATTTGTAGATGAAAGTTTTTGTCCTGCCTGTCCCACAACCATTCAGTACTCCCCAAAAATACAGAGGCTTATATTAATTATAAATGGTTTGGTCTATTACTCAGGCTTGTTACTAACTACCTCCTACCTATTAAATTAACCCCTAATTCTTATTTATGTTTAATCATGTGACTTGGTACCTTTCCTCAGTAAAGCATTCTCGTCTTGTTTCCTCTGCATCTGATTGATAACTGCATCTCTGCCTTTCCTCTTCCCAGAATTCTCTTAGTGTGGTTGCCTCACCTATACTTCCTGCCTGGCTACTGGACAATCAGTGTTTTATTAAACCAATATGAGTGACAAATCTTTACAGTGTACAAAAACTTCATCACACAGCCCAATAATGTGAGAAGAGACAAGTGATTCTTCATAATCTAGCTTGCATAGAGGTTTTTATATTTGTTCTTCTACTTACCCCCAGCCACAAGTGTATTCTTTCTGACTAATTCATTAAACAAATACTTATTGATTGCCAATGTCTGTGAAAGTCACTAGTGTCCAAATCAGACAGAAATCTTGGCTCTCTTGGAGCTTCTGTTTTAGAGTCAGATGGCAAATCTTTCAGGGTGGCTGATTTGGGAGAGGGTGTTCATCAAAGCACATTACACTCAGGAGCATTCAGTGACTGTTGCTGACCACCCATTGAAGGACCAAAGTCCTGTGTGAGCTTTGCCCCCTGGTGACCTGTGCGTGACTGTGCCACACAATCCAATTGGAGATGCAAGTAGGATTTCACTAGCGAAATCTGAAGCTATGTGCTTGAGAGTTGACAGGTGTATGTGCTGTTGAACTGACCTATTCCCTTATTCTAGGCAAAAAAGACACTGTCCGGTGTTTTTCCTGTGAAGGGTGTATGTGTAATTGGAAGGAAGGTGACGACCCATTAGAAGATCACACCAAGTTTTTTCCCAAGTGAGCAAGATGAATTCTATTGACCTTGAATTCCCTCCTTGTCTATGATTTTCCTGTGGATAGTCTCTACACACTCCTCTGGTTCCTATTGTGAAGGATTCATGCTCAGATCTTCATCTCTTTCCTCCCATGACACCCTTCCAGAATACCTTTTTTCTCATCGTAGTTAGATATTGGTTTTGGTTGTGTTCATATACACACTTCTAAAGACAGGATCTCTCTATGTAGTACAGACTATTGTAGAAATGTCATCTAGCATAGTAGGAATGGAACCCATGATCCTCCTGCCTCAGCTTCCCAAGTGTTGGCACTAAAGAGAGGTACCAACATGTCTGACAATTCCACACTTTTCTGGTTATTTTTGTTGTAAACTAGTTTTCCTATTCTTCTCCTTCTATAATCCTTTAGGGTTTTCTATTGCTATTGTCTAGGATTTTCCTAGCTGTTTTCTTTTCCCGGTACTGGGGATGGAACCAATGATTTGGGCACACTAGGCAATCCCTTTCCTATTGAGCTACTCTTGTCCCCTTTTCTGTCAATTTTGAAGTTTTTTATTTCTTTTCTACACATAAATAACTCTAGAAATGTTTAATTGCAAAACAAAATTTGTTATTTTAACTCAGTAATTAGAATTTTCAGAGATAAATATCAAGATATACAGATTGAAAAGTGAGTATTTCTGGACACAGTGACAGACACTTGGAATCCTAGGCTCAGAAAGCTGAAAAAAGAAAAAATAGCTTTGTTTTATATTAAATGCTTTAATATGAATTGTGTAAAATCAATCTATTTTAAAAATCTGCCTGACTCTGCCTCCCAAGTGCTGGGATTAAAGGCATGCACCACCTCCCCGCCCAACTTAAATGTAAAGTTTTAAACAGTTATTTTGCCTTTAAATTGAATAGGAATAATATCCCAAATTCTTTAAAATATTTTAAAATATTTTATTTGCATATGTTAATTATATAAAATAATGACATTTTCATATACATACATTATGACTTTTACGTATATACACACACAGTGTATTGCAGTCACATTCAACATCATCCTCCATTTACCCTGTTATCTCCCTCTAGCTCCCCATAGTCCCCTTCCTTCTGAAATCGCATGTTTGGAACCAACCCAGAGCTATGTAACAAGACCTATCCTCAACGTAAATAAATAAATAAATAAATAAATGGAAGATTTCCATCTAATTTTGAAATTAGAAGCTCCTCAAATCATTTCCCTTTTTCTTTTACTTATTTTTAAAATATTTGCTTTTACGTGCATGGGTGTTTTGCCTGCATGTATACATGTATATCCGTTTGCACTACTTACATGCACAGAGGTCAAAAGAGGGCATTGGATCCCCTAGAATTAGAGTTGCTGGAGGTTGTGATCTATCTGATATGGGTGTTGGGAACCAAACCTGATCCTCTGTATGAGCAGCAAATGTTCTTGCACTGAGCCATTTTCCCAGGACCCAATTTTTTTCTTTTTTATTTCGATATGGAATGTACTAAATTGTTGGGAACATGGGGACCTTCTTTTTAATCCCTGTGATGGTAAATTGGGAGACAATCTAGCTGTATTTAGAACTTGCTCTAGACTATCAAGAGAGTTTTGTTTTTTTCAAGTGTTAATAGGGAGATATATGGAGGGAGAGGTATCCTGATTCATTGGAAAGTCAGGTTATACCTGGAACTGTGAAGGGACAGCTCTGGAGGGAAAGGTATCCTGGCTTGTCGGGAAGTCAGGCTATACCTGGAGCTGGAGTGTGGTGGGGCATGGTCTCCCTCCAGGGTGTAGCAATCCTGCTCCTCTCCATGAGAAAGCCAGTACAGTGGAGCTCCACTCTGTTCCCCTTAGGGAACATCAGAACAGAACGATCCATTTCTTCTGCTCTGCTCTGCTCTGGATCAAGATGTTACTTTTGCTTTGCTCTGCTATAGGGAACCCGGATGCAGAAATGTAGCAATCTCCTCTGGCTCTGACAACAAGTTACTGTTCTTGCTTCACTCCTGTGGAAGTTTCCCAGAAGATGTAATTGTTTCTTCTTCTTCTTCTTCTTCTTCTTCTTCTTCTTCTTCTTCTTCTTCTTCTTCTTCTTCTTCTTCTTCTTCTTCTTCTTCTTCTTCTTCTTCTTCTTCTTCTTCTTCCTCCTCCTCCTCCTCCTCCTCCTCCTCCTCCTCCTCCTCCTCCTCCTTCTCTCTCTCTCTCTCTCTCTCTCTCTCTCTCTCTCTCTCTCTCTCTCTCTCTCTCTCTCTCTCCTCAGACTCGCTAAGGGAACATCTTGGCAAAGGTTCTTTTTTTTTCTGCTCAGCCCCCTCCCCCATCCAAGGGAAGCTTCTTGGCCAGGTTCTTCTTTTTCTGCTCAGCTCCCTAAGGGAACATCTCAGCAAAGGTTCTTCTCTCCACCAGCAAAAGATCTTCACACAAACCCTTTTAAGAGATTTATTAGGGAAGGAGGAATTCAGGATGGTGGATGCCTCTGCCAGGGAGGAAAAGGACAAGCCACAAATGAACTTGCAGAGGGGCTTATATAGGGCTTCTTAGGGTGGAGTTTTCCCAGAGAGAAGATTTTTCTGCTTAGGAATTCATTAGTTTTCCTGATCAGGGATTGGTTGGTTTAGTTGGGCAGGGGCAGAGTTGCTTCTGGTTTCAGGGCCTTTTTTAGCCGCTTGAGTCTATTTTCAGGGCTAAGGCATATTTCTCTCACTAACTCTGGTTCTAGGGCAGAAGTGTGTTTTTTTGACTCTAATTTTAGAGTCAGGGTGTGTTTCTTTGGTTCTGGGTTCAGGGCTAAAGTTTTTTCCACTGGCTCAGGTTTCAGATCCAGAATGTATTTCTTTGACTAGCTCAGGGTTCAGGGTCAAGGTGAAAGATTTTGTTTTCAGAGACTGGCTGGTTTCCTGTTCAGAGATTGGTTGGTTTTCCTACTCAGGCGTTGCTTGGTTTTGTGTTCAGATCGTCTGGGACCGAGTTGGCTCTGGTTTGAGGGTCAAACTGTGCTTCTTTCACTGGCCTTTTTTAGTTTTTTCGCTCTAGCTTTGGGGCCAATGGCTTAGGTAAATTCCTAGCTAGCTCTTATATCTTACATTAACCCATTTCTATTAATCTCCGTATTGCCACTAGGCTTTGGCTTACTGGTGTCGGTATGTTACTTCTTTGTTGGTAAAATGGCATCTGCTGACTCTGCCTTCTTTCTCTCTGCATTCAATTTAGTTTTCTCGCCTAGCTCTATTCTGCCCTGTCATAGACCAAAGCAGATTTTTTTTTTAACCAATAGTAATAAAACATATTCACAGCCTACAGAGGGGAATCCCACATAAGCACTGCAGAGAAAAGCTTATCTAGTTAAGGCTGAAAGTCATACCCATCTATGTATATGAACATAAATATTTAGAAGAAAATTTGATTTAACCAGACAACATTGGTAGCCCTACCTATTTCCCCCCACAAACACACTAAGACTTTAGTGACTTCCTGGGCCATGTGCTTTTGGCCAGGTTTAGTTTAGGGTTTTTGTTTCCTTTATCTTTTTGAGATAGGGTCTCACTAGGTAGCCCTAGCTGGCCTGAACTTGCTATGTAGATCAGTCTGGCCTGTAGCTCCCAGAGATCTGCCTTTCTGTGCCACCCAATAGCTGAGATTACAGGGCTGCACCACCGCACCCCGCTTGACCAGGTTGAGAGTGCCAGCATGGATTCTCTCCTGGGAAACAAGCTCAAATTCAAACCAAAACCGGTTGCTTGAATCCCAACCTTCACATCACATTCACCGTTGGATGCACCTTGCCTGGCATGATGCTGTTATTGCATGCAGGGTTTGCTAACGGTGATACCAGTGGTGGCCTTTCTCCCTAGCCAACTGCAAAGCTTCTTCCCATGCTATGGAAGGGAGGAAACAGAGAGGAAATATTAAATAAATTCTGCTTGATTTCCCTCTATTCTGAAAGCAAAGTCTATTGTGTATTCAGCAGTGGGGCTTAGCATCTAGTTCAGTCTGACTTACTTTGTGAAAAAGGGTTTCTCATAAACCTGAATCTTGTCAATTAGACTGGCTTCTAACCCCTGAGATCTTCCTGTCCCTCCATCTCCTGCTCTAATATTAAAAGCATTCTCTTTAATGCCTAGCTTTTACATAGGTGTTGGAGATCTGAACCCAGGTCCCCATGGTTGTCTAGAAAGCATGTGCCCACTGTGCTATCTCTAAGCCCTGGGTAGTAAACTTTTAAGAAACATGTTTAACCATGTGATATCTACATTTATATAGTTAACATGAATTTCATGTAGTTGGTAGACTTGAATCTTGTGGGTTTTTTTTTCTTTTTTAATTAAAATTTCCAACTGCTCCCCGTTTCCCATTTCCCTCCCCCTCCTCCCACATATTGCCCCCTCCCCCCGCTCCCCTCCCCCTATCCCCACTCCACTTCTCCTCCCCCTAGTCCACTCCCCCTCCCTCTCGATACTGAAGAGCAGTCCAAATTCCCTGCTCTACAGGAAGACCAAGGTCCTCCCACTTCTATCTAGGTCCAGGAAGGTGAGCATCCAAACAGGCTACGCTCCCACAAAGCCAGTTCATGTATTAGGATCGAAACCTAGTGCCATTGTCCTTGGCTTCTCATCAGCCTTCATTGTCCGCCTTGTTCAGAGAGTCCAGTTTCAACCCATGCTTATTCAGTCCCAGTCCAGCTGGCCTTGGAGAGCTCCCAATAGATCAGTTCCACTGTCACAGTGGGTGGGTGCACGCCTCGTGGTCCTGATTTCCTTGCTCATGTTCTCCCTCCTTCTGCTCCTCATTTGGACCTTAAGAGCTCAGACCGTTGCTCCAAATTGGGTCTCTGTCTCTCTCTCGATCCATCGCCAGATGAAAGTTCCTGTGCCATTCTCCTTGGCCTCTCATCAGCTCTCATTGTCCACCACATTCAGAGAGTCCGGTTTTATCCCATGTTTTTTTCAGTAGCAGTCCAGCTGGCCTTGGTGAGCTCCCAATAGATCGGCCCCCCTGTCTCAGTGGTTGGGTGCACCCCTCATGGTCCTGACTTCCTTGTTCATGTTCTCTCTCCTTCTGCTCCTCATTATAACCTTGGGAGCTCAGTCCAGTGCTCCAGTGTGGGTCTCTGTCTCTATCTCCATCCATCGCTAGATGAAGGTTCTATGGCGATATGCAAGATATTCATCAGTATGATTATAGGATAGGTTCATTTCAGGTTCCCTATCCTCAGGTGCCCCAATGAACTAACTGGGGACATTGCCCTGGGCATCTGGTAGCCATTCCAGGTTCAAGTCTCTTGCCAAACCTTAGGTGGCTCCCTTAACTAAGGTATGAGTTTCCCTGCTCCCCAATCCAACCTTCCTTTAACCCTAATCACCCCAATTCCCCTAGTTCCCCTCTTCCTCTCCTTCACACTTTTCTCTCCCCATCTCCCCTCATCCCCATCCCACCCCACCCCCCAAGATTCCAATTTTTTGCCCATCAATCTTGTCTATTTCCCATAGCTGGGAGGCTATCTATATGTTTTTCCTTGGGTTTACCCTCTTGTTTAGCTTCTTTAGGATCACAAATTATAGACTCAGTGGCCCCTATCCATGGCTAGAAACCAATTATGAGTGAGTACATCGCATGATCTTCTTTTTGGGTCTGGGTTACCTCACTCAGGATCGTATTTTCTATTTCCATCCATTTGCATGCAAAATTCGAGAAGTCATTGTTTTTTATCGCAGAGTAGTACTCTAAGGTATATATATTCCACACTTTCTTCATCCATTCTTCTATTGAAGGGCATCTAGGTTGCTTCCAGGTTCTGGCTATTACAAATAATGCTGCTATGAACATAGTTGGACAAATGCTTTTGTCATATGATAGGGCATCTCTTGGGTATATTCCCAAGAGTGCTATTGCTGGGTCCAGGGGTAGGTTGATCCCAATTTTTCTGAGAAACCGCCACACTGATTTCCAAAGTGGTTGCACAAGTTTGCAGTCCCACCAGCAATGGATGAGGGTACCCCTTTCTCCACAACCTCTCCAGCAAAGGCTATCCTTGGTGTTTTTGATTTTAGCCATTCTGACAGGTGTAAGATGATATCTCAAAGTTGTTTTGATTTGCATTTCTCTGATCGCTAAGGAGGTTGAGCATGACCTTAAGTATCTTTTGGCCATTTTAACTTCTTCTGATGAGAATTTTTTTTTTGAAAGCTTGACAATGGTTGATACGGTAATAAATTATTGCTATCTAAACTCTAAATTGCATATTTTGTTTAGATAATTTTCTGTCATTTGTTGTCCTTTCTGTGAATGTGTAGAATTTACTTTTTAAATTTTCTATTTATTTTTACTCTGTTTATTCTGTTAATATGTTTTTATGAGTATGTGCAAGTATATATGCATTGTGTATACTACATAGAGACCAAAGGGAGACATGGAACACTCCCCACTCCTATTTTTTTTTTTTTGAGGCAGGGTTCTCTGTGTAGCCCTGACTGTCCTGGAACTCACTCTGTAGACCAGTCTGGTCTTAAACTCAGAGATCTGCTTGTCTCTACCACTGGAGTGCTGGATTTAAAGGTGTGTACCATCACCATCTGCAAGCTTCCTCTTCTTTAAGCCCCATCTTGTTCTCTTGAGATAGGGTCTCTTACTGAACCTGAGCTAACCTAGCATCCAGCAAGCCCCAGTGATTCTCTTGTCTCTACTCCCACAATGCTGGAGTACTGTTTTTTTATTTTTCAAGCTCACTTTAGTTGGTTTCATGGACAGGCATTAACTGTGTACTCATCACAACACATTGCCTGGCTATCCGTACCATTACTTTACAAACCACTTTCAGCATGTTATTGAAAGCTACAGTGTGAATGTCTCATATGACCCAACACTGACAGAATCACTGAAAATGCTAATTTTCTGCTTCATTCTTGACCATGGATCTTCATGTTTCTTAAAATCCTAATACAAGCACTTAATTGCATGGGATTATTTTATGACTCTTATCTCCTCTGTTTAGCTGTGTCTTTCTCCAAAACCTGAAGTCCTCTGCAGAAGTGAGTCCAGCCCTTCAGAGCCACTGTGGACTTCCAGAAGCCATGGTAATAGACCCCGCCCCTTCTCTGACTCTGCAGAGTATGATCCCATGATTGAACACTGTTTTGATGAGCAATTGCCAATTGTAAATGTATCATAATTAAATAAATTCTAAAGCTATCTAATAAGCACTAGCAAGTGATAAATGCACACAGGAACTTCGGGTAGACAAGGGACACACACTAACTAGCTTCGTGAAACGCACAGCCAACCCCTTCTCCTATGAGAAGTCTGTTTTGAAATTCTTTTAGAAATTCTTACTTCTGTTAACATCCAGACTAACTGGACCCCCTCTTTGATCACTGGAGGGCAGTAGGTTTGGCTTCTTAACTTCTCTTGGGATTCGCAGGCAAGTTTTATTTTGTTTAGTTGCAATTATTTTGGGACAAGTTCTCCCTGTGTAACCTAAACTGACTTTGAACTTACTGTGTTCAAATCCAAGACTGGCTGTGAACTTATGATTTTCCTGACTCAACCTTCCAAATGCTGGAATTACAATTGTGTGCCACCATTCCTATTTAACTTCTGTTCATACTGCAATTCAAGAGATCAAACTCAAGGTCTTGTGTGAGCTAGGCAAGCAATCTATGTGTGAGCTGTATCCCTGGTCTCCAGACATGTTTCTTTAACACATTCAAATAAATGCTCAGTAAAATCATGAAGTCAGAAGATGATCTGACCCCAGATGCTTCTCTGATACAATCTCACTGTCAGTTCTTTGCTGATACAAACCACCTCACGTTGTCGTAATGAGTACGTGGTTTCTCATCCCACAGAAAGAGAACAAAGCTGGGCATGGTGGTACATGTCTGTAAAACAGCAGTCTGGGATCTGAGGCAGGAAAACTGTCAGGCATTCAACATTATGCTAGACAATAGTATAAGACACCACCTCAAAAACCAAAACAAACACCAACAAAGTAACAGAAGAAGAGTAGAGGAAAAGAAAACAGCACAGCGATTTGGGGTTCACATAATAAAAATCTTATATTTGGAAATTAGAAAATGGTACTACAAGTGCAGGGGATGTAGCTCAGTTATTAGATGTTCACCAACACACACACACAATCTTCAACACTGAACAAAACTAAGAATGGAGAAGCATGTTTGGAGTCCCAGAAAATGAAAAAAAAAAAAAAAAAGGACAATGAAGCCTGGGGTGTGGGAGGCACATGATTATAATACCAGATTTAGGAAACTGAGGAAGGAGGATGAAGAGTTCAGCGCTACCCTGGGCAACATATGGAATTCCAGAACCGCCTATACCACATGAGACTCTCTAAACATGAAACAAAACCCCACAAAAGTGTGTGTGTGTGTGTGTGTGTGTGTGTGATAACCTTTCTGCTTCCCAGCGTTGATATGAAACATGCAGTTGCTAATGACAAAGGATACAGGCAATACTTAATGATTTTAGTGGGACCATTCTTGTTCTAGACGCTACAATTTTGATTACCCCCATAGCACTCACCCATAGAGAGGATGTATGCACCATCTAGGAACACACTCTTACAGATGTGTGAGATTTACTCTTTCACATCTGGAGCACTCTTCCTTCAATCAACACCGGGTGTAGGCTGTGTTTAGAAGATGTTGGGTTTTGATTGATTGTATTATCAATTTGGTTGATAATATTGATTATATTATCAGTGATAACATAATATCCAAACTTGATTTAACACCCAGTTTTGATTTAATAACGGATTCTTGTTCAAAGGACAGCACAGGGAAAAGCAATCATGAGGACCCAGTGGCAGTTCCCTCCACCATGGCCGGTAAGCACTGGAAAGCAGCATGGGATTCTGTGTGTTTGTACCTAGGAATTTGAGAGGAAAGTGTATTTGTGATTGTCCAGGGAGCTCTAGAGAGGAGAGCACAGACACGGAGAGTACTGTGGAGGAGAGAGTGTCAGCATTCCTGTGACATCTTGAGAATTAAGGATGAATGGCACAGTCCTTGTGTCAGGACCCAACCAGGCAGCGTTAAAGGCCTCAAGCAGCAAGCTGGTTTCCTGAGATCTTCAATGGGAAATTAGAATGCCAATAATTCGGAGTTCCTAATAAGTACACATGTTTAAGTCCCCAGGTCAAATAGGGCCTTGACACATGATCCCACATTTTGGTACTGGGAATAGGTCTGATATGATACCAAGGGCAGCTCATGGGCGGTTCATCCACAGCAGACAGGCAGGATCAAATAGCAGAGCTAACATCATTGCATCAGGATTGCCAGACTTTGATAGGCATTGTGGCATATTCCTTTAATCCCAACACTCGGGAGGTATATGCAGGCAGATCTCTGAGTTTGAGGCCAGTCTGGTCTACAGAGCTAGGTCCAGGACAGCCGGGGATACACTGGGAAGACATGCCTCAAAAAGAAAAAAAAAAGATTGTCAGACTTCAATGTGTTTTCTGCTGTGCCTCCCTCCTCTCCACAGACCTGGCTTTCAGGGAAGCCCAGTGGCTTCAAGAGGCAAAGAATCTGAGTGAGCGGCTGAGAGGAGCCTACACCAAAGCTACTTTCCGCCACATGGATTTGCCAGAGGTGTGTTCCAGCCTAGGCACTGACCACTTGCTTGGGTGTGATCTGTCCATTGTCTCAAAGCACATCAGCAGGCCAGTGCAAGAGGCTATGATGCTTCCTGAGGTCTTCACCAACCTCAGCTCTGTCATGTGTGTGGAGGGGGAGACCGGCAGTGGGAAGACAACCTTCCTGAAGAAAACAGCTTTCCTCTGGGCATCAGGATGCTGTCCCCTGCTGAACAGGTTCCAACTGGTCTTCTACATCTCCCTGAGGTCCACCAGACCAGACCAGGGGCTGGCCGACATCATCGGTGCCCAACTCCTTGAGGCAGGAGGATGCATTAGTGAAGTGTGCCTGAGCAGCAGCATCCAGCAGCTAAGGCACCAGGTGCTGTTCCTATTGGATGACTACCGTGGGATGGACTCACTGCCCCAAGCCATACAAACACTGATTACAAAAAACTACTTGTCACGAACCTGCCTATTGATCGCTGTCCATACAAACAAGGCCAGGGCCATCCGCCCATACCTAGATACAATATTAGAGATCCAAGAGTTTCCTTTCTATAATACTGTCTCTGTACTAAGGAAGTTCTTCTCACATAATATAATCCGTGTGCGAAAGTTTATAAATTACTTTGGAAAGAATGTGGATTTGCAGGGAATTCACAAAACCCCCCTCTTTGTGGCAGCAGTCTGTGCTGACTGGTTTCAAAATCCTTCTCACCAGTCCTTTCACGATGTGGCAGTTTTCAAGTCCTATATGAAATACCTTTCCTTACAGCACAAGGCTACACCTGAGCCTCTCAAGGCCACTGTGTCCTCGTGTGGCCAGCTGGCCTTGAGAGGACTTTTCTCATCTTGCTTTGAGTTCAGTAGTGAGGACCTCACAGAAGCAGGAGTCGATGAAGATGAAGATCTGACCACCTGCCTGATGAGTAAATTCACAGCCCAGAGACTGAGCCCAGTCTATCGGTTCCTAAGTCCTTTGTTCCAAGAATTTCTTGCTGCCATGAGGCTGACTGAACTCCTGAGTTCAGAAAGAAAGGAAGACCAAGATCTGGGACTTGATTATTTGAGACAGATTAACTCACCCTTGAAGGCTATGGGTGTGTACAACAATTTTTTGCAGTATGTCTCCAGCCACCCTTCATCAAAGGCAGCGCCAATGGTTGTGTCCCACTTGCTTCAGTTGGTGGATGGTAAAGAGTCGCTGGAGAACATGTCTGAAGATGAGGATTGCGGGAAGCTCCATCCAGAAACTTCTGAGAGAATGCAGTTGATTAGGGGATTGTGGAAGTTATTTCCTGAGTCTTTCTTTTCCTTCATCTCAGAACATCTACTGAGTGTTGCTCTAAACTTCGCTTATGAGAGCAAGGCCGTCGCTACATGTTCTCCATTTATTCTGCAATTCCTTCGAGGGAGAACACTGTCTTTGAATTGTCTGAATTTTCAGTACTTTCGGGACTACCCAGAAAGTCTACTGTTACTGAATAGTATTAAGGTCTCCATAAGTGGAAATAGCAGGGTAAAGGCAATAGATTTTTCACTCATGGAAAAATGTTTTGCCAAAGTACAGCCACCAACTATTGATGAGGACTATGCCTCTGCCTTTCAACCTGTGAGTGAATGTGAGAAAAATTTAGCTGAAAAAGAGGAGATAATAAAAAACTATGTGGATATCCAACACCAGGCTCCACCCAACATCGGTGCTGGCTATTGGAAACTGTCACCCAAACGGTACAAGATCCCTAGGCTGGAAGCTGCAGTGGCCAACATGGGTCCCGCAGACCAAGCGCTGCTCCGTGTCCTGATGGAGGTCTTCTCAGCATCACAGAATGTTGAACTCCTTTTGAACCACAGCAGTGGCTTTCTTGAAAGCATCCGCCCTGCTCTGGAGCTGCATAAGTCCTCTGTCACCAAGTGCTCCATGTGTGGACTGGAGCTCAGCGCAGCAGAACAGGAGCTGCTTCTTACCCTGCCTGCCCTGCAGTCTCTTGAGGTCTCAGGAACAAACCAGTTACCAGGTAACCCTGAGTGTCACGTAACCATTCTGGTTGACACCGTGTTTTCTTGTTCTGAGTTTTAGATGAATAAAACTTCTCAGGCACAAGGTCATAAATATGTCTTGATAGAAGAGATCTGATCACTTTCACTGTTCGGGGCAGTGTATAAACCAGTGACAGACCCTAAATCCTAGAATGGGTTTCACATAATTCCAGCAGAGTTGGCTTAACACTGACATCAGTATTACGTTGCTTGAGGGGCTTTTACAGGTGTTTAAATCACTCGTTATTAGTAAATGGTGCACTCTGTGTGAGATGAGGCTGGAAAATCGTCTGTTCCTCGGCTATCAAAGTAGGAGGGTGTTTAGCTTCTCCACAAAAAAGGAATTCAATAGTGGGAACAATAAAGTCTTACTTAGGTTTCTGTTGCTATCCTCAAACATTTTGACCAGAAGCCACTTGAAGGAGGCAAGGGTTTTCCCACCTTATAGCTTCCAGATCACCTAGTCCATCACTGAAGGCTGCCATGGCAGGAACTCAGGCAGGAAGCTGGAGGCAGAGATGAGACCAGGGAGACATGTTGCGTGCTGGCTTCCTTCCATGGCTACTTTTACAGCTGACTTCTTATTCATCTCTGGCCCACTAGCCCAGGGGTACTGTCCCCACTGAGCTGGGCCCTCCCTCAACTGTCATTATTCAAGACGATACCTTACAGACTGGCCCACAGGGAACCTGATGGGGTCATTTTCTAAACTGAGGCTCCTCTTCCGATAATTCTAACTTATTTCAAGTTGACAGAAACCAACCAGGCAAAAATTTCTCCTCTTAATTGTCTCTTCTTTTAAGTAATATATAATAGTTTTCAGTACAGACTTTACCTTTTATTAGTTTATAAGTACTTATGAGTTTTGATAATGCTTGGTTTTTAAATTATTTTATAATCATAACTAATCCAATCTTTTGTTTTTAACTATCTGTTACATGCTTTGGAATGCTTTGCTTGTCTATATCTGTGTTTTACATTTTTCAATTGTGCAAGGTGCCTGTGTGTGTGTGTGTGTGTGTGTGTGTGTGTGTGTGTTTGCAAATGTGTGCTTCGGCACATGACCATGCCACAGCATGTATCTGGAGGTGAAGGGACAAGTCAGGATTGCCATCTTCCCTTCCACCATGCGAGGCTGGCAGGCTTAGAACAAGTGCTTTTTCTCCTGGAGTCATATCCCTGTGCCACACCCTACTCCTGCGTAGGAGAAGGTCTCATATAGTGTAGGCTATCTGTGAATTCGTTGTGTCCTTAATTATTACCTTGAACTGCCTGAGCCTTTTACTGCCAAGTCTTGAATGTCAGATTACAGGCATGCTCCAATATCTGGTCTCTGAGAAAATAAAGCTATTTTTGATTCTGATAATAAATATCATCCCATAGATTCAAAAAGGACATTGCTTGCCTTGTGTAAAATAGAGACAAGGCAGGGCTGGCATGTCACTTGGTCAGTAGGGTGCTTCCCTATAACGCACAGAGCCCTGTGTTCGATCGGCGGCCCTGCATGAGCTGAGCGTGGTGATAAGTGTATAGTCTGAGCACTCGGAACCATAAGAGGGTCAGGACTTCTGTAGTCAATAGCGTTCCACTGGGTGTGGGTATGTGGGTGTATCATTGCGTGTGTTCCATTGGGTGTGGGTATGTGGGTGTATCATTGTGTATTTTCCACTGGGTGTGGGTATGTGGGTGTATCATTGTGTATTTTCCACTGGGTGTGGGCATGTGGGTGTATCATTGTGTGTGTTCCATTCTGCTTATCCTCACAGCCATTGATGAACTCTGGTCGTTTCCATTTTCTGAGTATTATGAGGAATAATGATCATTTGGGTTAAAAACATCTGTGTGACCCCTGATCTCAGTTGTCTTGGGTATATTCTAGTGGTAGAATTGCCTGTTTATATGGCTAGTCTTGTGTTTTGAGACAAGGTCTCCCTTTATAGCCTAGGCTATCTCCTCACATCTGCCTTCCACCCCTGTACTCCCGCCCCCATAAATAAAACATTTAGGAGAAAAAAGGGAAAAAAAAACAGAAAATTTAAAAATATTGTCATGAAAGCTGCAGTGTGACACAGTGAGTCACACTGTCAACCCCTTTGTCCATATATCTTTACTTGCAGGTGTTTGTTGCAGAAAGTCATTGGTCTGGTGTAGGCAGAATTTCTCTGTAACTGCTCAGCTGCTCCCAAGTAACCACCCAGAGACTCATTAATTATAAAAGTTCGGCCGAGGGGCTGGAGAGATGGCTCAGTGGTTAAGAGCATTACCTGCTCTTCCAGAGGTCCTGAGTTCAATTCCCAGCAACCACATGGTGGCTCACAACCATCTGTAATGAGATCTGGTGCCCTCTTCTGGCCTGCAGGCATACATGCAGACAGGATATTGTACACATAATAAATAAATAAATAAATATTAAAAAAAACCATAAAAGTTCAGCCGATAGCTTAGGCATGTTACTAAGTAGCTCTTACAACTTAAATTAACCCATTTCAATCAATTACATGCTACCACGTGGCTCATTGCTTATTGCCTCATTTTGTACATATCTTGTTCCCTCTGCATCTGGCTGGTGACTCCTTTGACTCTACCCTTCTTCTTTCCAGCATTCTCTCTGCCCCCAAAATCCTGCTTAGCTATCAACCAATCAGCTTTTTATTAACATTAAGAGCAATTCATATTTGCAGTCTCGTTTGAGGCCTCTGGTTTCTACTGTACTACGGATTCCAGGTCTTTACTAGGACTCTTCCTGGGTGACCTGCTGGTGTCCTGTGTCATGGAGATCCTACAACTTAAGGTCTGCAAGTCAGCTTCCTTCATGTGCTCTAGCAGGTCACAGATGGGGTGGATGTTGGGGCTGCCCAAGTTCTAGCCCTGGATCTGGGCCTGGGAAGCTGTAAGGCTCTTCTGCCAGATGAGAAATGGGGCTAGTTCTCCCATGATTATAACTTCAGGGCTAGTTCATCCACACCACCACTTACAGGGTTGGCTCTCCTACATGACCACAAGGTCATCTCTCCTACCTGCCCAGGCATTGATTTTCGCTCTTATATTTGTCATTAATTCATTCTGAGTTATCTTTTATGAGTTGGAAGCAAGAACCTAGCTGTGTCCTTTTTCTTGTGCAAAGCCATTTGTTCTCACACTGGTGGCTGGGGAGGTGTTGAAGGGATCCCTCCAGTTGCCATACAGGGAAGCTGACTATGAGAAGAGATAAGAATGAAAACCCCATCAGCATGGATCAGACTTAGGGAGTCTAATAACAGGCAGTTTATTCCCAACGATAATTTGTCAAAAAAAAAAAAAGTTTTCTGGTATAATACAATCCCCACTGCTGCACACAAAAGCATAATTACATTGAAACTCCAACTTAGGGTACATGTCATTTCTTCCTAAATGATGGGTTCTGGAGATGGGCTACCACTACTAGCTTAAGGGCCTAAGGGTCTGGCCTGGTCTTGGTCATAGGGATAGCACAGAGGTCATTCAGGTTATTAGCTCCCTCTGGTCCTGTTTGTGGAAGGTTGGGGGGAACCTCTGGCAACTGGGTCATTTAGATTAGATTCCAGTCTTGGCTATAGGAGCTTGATATGGCCTGGCCCAACAGATGACACAGACAATTAGGCTATTCATCACTTCCAGTTCCCAGATTTCTGAATGAAAGCAGGTTTTATACCCTTCCCACTAGAAAGACAGTCCTGTGTGCTTAACATTCCTGGTTTCTCTGGAGATCTTGGAGCAAGATACTTCATGCTATGCCTCCAACAAGATGTTTTATTTATTTTGTGAGTCTAGTGAGCAACACAGGTCTCCCCCTATGCTCTATGATCTGCAGATGCTGCTGATGGCAGGATCTTCATTGGTGTGCTTTCTAAAGAGATGTTAGGACCTCTGAGAAGGTTTGTTCTGAAAACATCTAAAGATCAAAGCACACTTGAGAACTCTCACTTGGGATTCTTGAGTGATAGAAACTATTGATGTGGAATGTCCTTCCTTATATGTGTTGCTTTTATTGGATAATGAATAAAGCTGCTTTGGCCTATGACAGGGCAGAATATAGCCAGACTGGAAGAGAGAGAGAGAGTAGGTGGAGTCAAGGAGATGCCATGTAGCTGCTAAAAGAGAAAGACTCCTGCCAGTAGGCCACAACCTTGTGAAAATACATAGATTTATAGAAATGAGTTAATTTAAGATGTAAGAGTTAGTTAATAAGAAGCCTGAGTTAATAGGCCAAGCAGTGTTGTAATTAATATAGTTTCTGTGTGATTATTTGGGTCTGGGTAACAGACGAGCATTCTCTGCTTACAAACAATGTGTTGCTTTCCAGACCAGCTCTTCGCTAACTTGGACAGGTTCCCAAACCTGAAGGAACTGTCAGTGAGTCTAACTGGCAAACCAGATGTGCTTTCAGTCATCCCTGGAGATTTCCCAAACCTCCACCACATGGAGAAGTTATGCATCCAAACTTCTGCAGAGTCTGACATCTCCAAACTGGGTAAGGATGGTGCCTGGTTCTCCCAGGTCGTGTTTCAGTTGGAAAAACTACTTAGCTAATAATTGTTAGAATCATTAAATCATAATTAGTTGGGATGGAGAGATGGCACTGTGGGTAAGATCACTAATTGCTCTTCTTACCTGATTCAATTCCTGTCACCCACATGGCAGCTTAAACCTGCTTGTGATTCCAGTTTCAGTGCTTCTGACACCCTCAGATAGACAGAAATACCTGCAAAACACCAATAAACATTAAATAAAAAAATAAATTATTAAAAAATAACTAGATCATCATTAGTTAAAACATCTGTGGGCCTGACAGCATGAACCACGTCCTTAGGAAGGTGTAGGAACAGCGAGCGCTCTTCCTCATGAAGAGGGCAGACATTCATTTGTAATCCTGAGTTCTTGACATGACTGTGACTGCCCTGAGCTCTTCACAAATGCTAACTCACTCTTCATCCCCTTGTGAAAGGAAGCACAATGATTATTGCTGGTTTTCAACTGGGAAATTGAGGTCAGCGACTGTTCAGGTTTGTCCAGCTGAGAAAATGCTTCCTCAAAGGAGAAGATTTGAGTTCACATCCTGAGCTTTAAACTCCCAACACACTTCCTCTTCGTGGCAGTTTGTGGGGTTCTTTTCTTTTGCTGTTGTTTTAGTGGCACTTACAGATCTGCCTGCTGAGGAGAAGGAAATCTGAACTGTGGCCACCTGGACCTTTTCTCCATTTCCCTGCATCCCAGCCTCCTGTTGGTGGGCAGCTGTGCAGCCATCTTTCTAGAACATGGCATTTAGCAAATGACTCAGGCACCATCAGATCCTTAATTTAGTAAACTCTGTTCACTGAACACTAAAGAAATATAAACCTGGAGCTGACAAGCAGGTCAATAGCGATTGAGGTGGAGCTTGGTGACTCATGCCTGTCATCACAGCACTTGGGAGGCTGCTGCAGGACTGTCAGAACTTCAGTGACAGCCTAGCCATGTGGTGATTTCCAGGCCAACATGACCCACAGAAACAAAACCAACCAAGTAACCAAAAAAAAAAAAAAAAAAAAAAAAAAAAAATCTGTCCAACAAGTTGGGTCAGTGGATGCTTGCTGCCAAGTCCAATTAGAAGTGGGGTTTCTGGGATCCCTTAGCAAAAGGATAGAAGAGCTTTCTCCCAAAGTTGTCCTCTGGCAACTGCTTGTGGGTTACGGCACTTTTGTGTCTTTCCGTGCATGCATGCATGCGCATACACACACACCAAATTATTACATTGAAAAATATTTTTAAATTGTGCTTCAGAGTACTCTGTTCAGAATTCCTGCTGTGTCAGGGCAGTGTGCAAACACAGAGACATTGGGGTGCTAATGCTGAAGGTGAAATGTGGAGAAGAGAAAACTGATCCAGAGAGGGCCAGGAACTTGCCCAGGTCATCTGCTCTCTAGTCAGCTGCAGAAGCTGAGCACACGCCCACCGTGGCCTGAGCACTGGATCACTGCGTCACTGCCTGTTTAATTGGTGTGGCTGGGATTATAGATTGAGAGGCCAGTTTGGATAGGAATTTGTATCCTTCTCTAATTTCTGAAACTCCTTCATCTTTTCCAGTTAAATTGATTCAGAACTCTCCAAATCTTCATGTTTTCCGTCTGAAAGATACTTTCTTTTCGGATTTTGAGTCTCTCATGACTGCACTTGCTTCCTGCAAGAAACTCAGAGAGATTGAGTTTTCTGGACAATGCTTTCAAACCATGCCATTTGGTAAGAACTATACAGTGCTGACTTCAGATACTCCTGTGTACAAAGTCATTAAATACTCTAGAGTTCAGATGCAACTGATGTCACAGAAACTGTGACAGCACTGACTTCAGTGAGGCTTTCCAGCAGTGAAGTGATCTGTGTCTACAATGTAAACATTCCCTGTGCCTAGTCGTAGTAATTCAATCGGAATATCATATCACCTTCATCACTTTGAGATACTCTTATTTCCACAGTGTTCCTCCATGGCACAGGAAACGTATCTGAACTAACTAAATTTATTTTCCCTTTCCTAGTCACCATTTTGCCAAAATTTGTTTCACTGAAGATATTGGATCTTAAACGCCAACAATTTCCAGATAAGGAAACATCAGAAAAGTTTGGTAAGTTTATAAAACAGTGTTTCTCTCCTCATCCTCCTTCAGTGAACCCACGACAAAGTGAGCTCTGTCCCTTGTCACCCACGGCAGCTGGGTCCAGGTCCTCTGCTGATGTAAGCACTAGAAGGTGCTCCACTCTGTGGTATGAGATGGTGCAGTGTTTGCCCATGACCCCACATGTCCTCCATATACTGTAAAACATCTCTCGACTGCTTACAGTGCCTAATGCCATGTAAATGCTATGTGAACAGGTGTTACTCTGTGTTGTTCTGGGAATAATGATGAGGGGAAAATATCTGTACATGTTTGCCATAGACACGATTTTTCAAAATTGAACCAGTGGTTGGTGGAATCTGCTGATACAGAGGGTCAGCTGTACCAGCCGTGCTGGTCCTTAGGAGGACACCATAATGATGCTCAATATCACTATTGACTCCTTAGAGTCACTGACTTCTTAGGAGAGAAATTGACCATGACCTCTATGCCAATTCATCTGTCCCTCTCCAAATATTCTATGTCCTGTTTGTTCCAAAGGTTTCAGAATACATACTAAGACTTCTGTTTAGTTCAAGAAAAGTAATCTGTAATAAATCATACTGAGCAAAATGATAAGTGTAGAGAGATTATAAACTTTTTTGAGTTAAAAAAAAATCATTTAGAAAAGTAATGTGCTTCCCTGCCTGGCAAACACGAGCAGGGAGACAATGGTGGCATGGGGTAGACAGCTCTGTCTTCACAGCGCTCCCAGACTTTAGTGTGCATAAGGAGGGCCTGACCCCTTTCTCTTCCCTTCTGTGGAGGTAGCTGACGTGCGTTTTCTTTGGTTTTGGAGGTGCTGGTAGTCGGGTGTGGTAAAGCAGCAGCGACAACATCAGGTCACTGTCATGTGTCACAGGTTAACTGCACGCTGGCTATAATGAGAGCTTCCCCAAATATCACAAATTATTATTTGTAATAATTTACAAACATTAAAATAGGAGGCTGGTTAGCCAAGACAGAGGGAAGCAAGTATTTGGCTTCCGGTACCCAGCTTGGAATGAATCCTTAATGAAGCAAATTATTTTTATTTTTTAAAAATGAGTGTATATATATTGTTGCAAAGTGAAGTCGAGAATTTTCCTCAGAGAGGTCTACCAAAATTATAGATTTTTCAGGAAAAATGCTTGGGAGGTGCCCAGCAAGGAGAAGCTTGGCTCCAAGGTAGACAACCTGAGTTGGATCCCTGGGATCCATATGACTAAAGGAGAAAGATTCCACTTCTGCAAGCTGTCCCCTGCCTCTAAAACCCTAAACCCACACCATGCCACACACACACACACACGATAAATACATACAGATGTAATTCAAGTTGTTTTTTAAATGTCAGGAAGAAAAAATCACAAGTTGGAAATATTGGTGCAGACTCAGTTTGTTAGCTCATAAACATACGTAAGTCCATATACGTATATAGAAATCTAGGTTTCTCTACATAGGAATCTCTTGGGATTGTCATGCAAGAGACCAGAATGTGTTTTACTAGTAAAAGACACCTGTTCTCAGCTGCTCACTTCTTTTCTGTTTTCCGTACACAGAGCTAGGATAATTTCTTTCAGTGAGTAGGTGGCTTAAGTAACCCATTTGAGAAAGAGCACTTAGAACCTGGGAGTGGTGGCACATGCCTGTGATCCCATCACTAGGAGATTGAGGCAGGGGATTATGATTTCCAGGCCAGCCTGGGCTGTCTTTTAAAAGCCCAAAACAAAGTATTCAACCCAACTGATGAATCTTATATCCCATGCATACAGATATAAGTGCTGTTAGTACATATGGGAACTGAAATTTCATAGCCAGCTTTGCTGCTCTAAGCAGATATGGCAAGAACAAGAAAGTCCCTGAGGTTTTATAGGTGGCTCAGGAGAGCTGCTGGCTACCATTCTTGCTTTGCTTTTATAGAAACAATAGTGCAAAGACAAGACTCAGTTATTGAGTACGTTTGTGACTGTGTACCTGTGTGCAGGTCAAGAATGTGGGGATGGAACCCAGGGTCTCAAGCATGCTAATCAAGCCCTGACTGTGCCACTCTGTCCCTACCAAATCCCTGGACTCGGTTTCTTTTTTTTTTTTTCTTTTTGACTTTTTCGAGACAGAGTTTCTCTGTAGCTTTGGGGCCTGTCCTGGAACTAGCTCTTGTAGACCAGGCTGGCCTCAAACTCACAGAGATTCACCTGCCTCTGCCTCCCGAGTGCTGGGATTAAAGGTGTGCGCCACCAACACCCGGCTTTCATTTTTTTAAAAGATTTATTTTATTTATTATGTATACAGTGCTTTGTCTGCATGTATAACTGGAGGCCAGAAGAGGGCACTAGATCTCATTACAGATGGTTGTGAGCCACCATGTGGTTGCTGAGAATTGAACTCAGGACCTCTGAAGAGGAGCCAGGGCTCTTAACCTCTGAGCTACCTCTCCAGCACCGCCTTACTTGATTTCTAAATACCCAGTCTTAAAAGAATCGGAGTTCTGTGGAGACATGATTCATTCAAGAACTGAAACAGGAAAAGCCAAAGATAAATCTAGAACATTGGTCCATGACAGAAAGTTTTCAAAAATAGTTTCTGTGTGGCCTCAGGAGTAGAGTAAGTGATCATGTGACATACAGTGTCCTGCTAAGCAAGAGTGAACTTGGGAAGGAAGGCTACCATGGTGGTGGACCATGCTTTAATGCCCAGTGTGGGTCTTCTCAGTGTGCAGTCACTAGGATGGTGGCGGGAGGTGGGATGGTGAAGAAGGGTCTGGGGTGGAGGCCTTGTGGAGTCAGTGGTGTGACCTGAGACCAAAGGAAGCCTGGTTGTGGGAAAGGAAGTAGAATGGAGAGACAGCCTGGACTTGTGCTGAGAGACAGGTTAGGGAGGATGGAGGAGCCAGCTGCAGAGAGGCAGGAACAGCTGTGTGCTGACCCCTTCTCTTTTCCGTGGAGAGGAAGTGACCAGGAGGGTGGGGCTCCTAGGCTGCAGATGTACAGGTCATAGCTGCTCATGATGGGACAGCTGCTGAGGATGGCTTTGTGGTGTCTCCCACAGCCCAGGCTCTGGGTTCTCTCAGGAACCTGGAGGAACTGCTCCTTCCCACTGGGGACGGGATCCAGCAAGTGGCCAGATTGATTGTCCGGCAGTGTCTGCAGCTTCAGCGTCTCCGAGTTCTTTACTTCGTGAAGACCTTGGATGACGACAGTGTGATGGAAATCGGTGAGTTTCAAAGGTTTCCTCTTGGGCAAAGGCTAGCATCATCGCTGAGCTGCCTGGTGCAAATGTCTATGACAACACCCGACTCCCACAGTCCAGTGTCCTTCCTCATTTCCATTCTCATGCTACTGCCTCTCCTGTCCTTCTGCACGGTTTGGGTTCATCCTGGTCAGACTGGGCAGGCCGACGGCCTCTTTGGGGCAGCTAGAGAAGCCATCCAGTCTGTGGGTTTGCTTTTCCAGTGCTAGGGCTCACTCATGCATGCTAGGCCAGTGTCCTACACTTCACCACAGCCCCCATAAATCTGTATGGTGTTTCACAAACCTGGCAGGATACTCTTTTTATTAGGTATGTATTTCCAATATGTATAGGAAGCTGTAAGAGTCTGCAGTGAAGAGCTGAACAAGATTCTCCAGTTCAGTCTTAGAAATTTTGCTATCCGAGTACAATTAAACCAGGACTGGAACACAGACCATCGCCAATGCCAGAAGCCTAGGTTCAGTCCCTAAAGAAATATTAATGGATATCTGCCACTCTCTACCTTCCTTATAGTTCTAGTTTGTCTTTCTGTCTCCAAGCTGGGTGCACAACCCATGCAGGGCTGTGAGATCTTCCTGGTAGACGAGCTTTTTACTTGTGGTGGCGACTCCTGCCTTACTCCCACTTCCTGTATATTAGCATGGGTGTCCTGCATCCTTTCCATGTCTTTTTCCTGCTTTTAAATCTACGCACCTAAATTTAAAGTGAGTCTCTTCTACGGTTCCATAGTTAGATTTTACAGGTTGAATCTAGGAAGGAGTTCTGTTGGTAAAGCTCTTGCATGAAGCCCTGGGCCTGATCCCTAGTACAACATACAAACAGGCATAGTGGTTATAGTGGCGCACATCTGTAACGGCCGCACTTGAGAGTTGGAGGCAAGAGGACCATCATCATCCAGCTCTTGATCCTTGCCTAGACTGTGATCTAAGGCCCTGCATGTGCTGCAGGAGACCCTGTCTCAAACAATAAAAAACCCACAGTCACCAAAATAATAAACGATGCAAATCTGAGGTTGCAGAGATGCCTACGTCTGTAAGGTGACTCCAGTTCCCGCATGGAGTGCTCAGTGAGACATGCAGCAAACTCCCAGGAGGGGGCGCTAGGGAGCTGAGGACAGGAGAGTCCATAGCACTTACTAGCCAGACAATCCAAGGGAATTTTTGAGCTCCAGGTTCAGCAAAAGACTCTCTGGTGGATGAGATTGGGTGCGTTCAGGGTGGTATGGCCATAGATCAGAGAACCTAGGCAACAAAGAGGACCCTAAGAGAGACTCACATGGATCTAATCTACATGGGAAGTAGAAAAAGACAAGATCTCCTGAGTAAATTGGGAGCATGGGGACCATGGAAGAAGGTAGAAAGGGGGGGGGGGAGCGGAGAAAATTATAAAGCTCAATAAAAACAATAAAAAAAAAAAAGACCAGTCTCAAAAAGTAGGCTGGAGAGTAACTGAGACAACATCTATCATTAACTTCTGGTCCCCACAAACACCCACACGTACATGTGCATCAGATACACCCCCGACACCCCCCCCCACACACGCATACAGAAATTTTAAAATAAAATTCCAATCCAGCCTGGAGTGGTGGCACACACCTTTGATCCCAGCACTTGGGAGGCAGAGGCAGGAGAATATCTGTGAGTTCGAGGCCAGCCTGGTCTACAGAGAGAATTCCAAGACAGAACTACACACAGGGAAACCTTGTCTCAAAAAAACAAGAGTAAAAATTTCAATTAATTAATCCTTTAATTTACATTGAATATATTTGTGACTATAGTTGAATATTTACTTTTTTTTGAGACAGTGACTGTTGACTGATAGGTCCAGTCTGGTCTTTACCTTGTTATGTAGCCCTCAATAGCCCTGAACTGTGATCCTCTTACTTCAGCCTCCCCAGAGAATGGCAGGAATTTGTATTTTGATTTGGTATTGGTTTCTTTATTTATTCCATAGGATATGTGTTCTTTTCTGCTTTTTTTGCTTTCTATATTTATTAATTTATTCATTACACATTTTCTTTTACTCTAGGGGGTGGTGAGGTAGGGTCTATTTCTGCAGCCCAGGCTGGTTTCAAACTTACATGTCACTCAAGTCGGCTTTGCATTGATAGCCATCCTCCTGCTTCCGATCTCAGGGCTTGCTGTGGCATTCGTAGCTCCAGCGCCACAGTTTCCTCTTTTAGTGTCATCTCAGGTAATAAAAATTTTCAATTTTAATAATATAAATTAATATACAAATGAATATTTTACTACTTTATGAGTCTGGGAGGTGTCCATGGAATATTTAAGTTCCATTTATCTGGGTTGTCAAGATGGCTTAGCAGGTAAAAGGCCAAACCTGAAGACCTAAGTTTGAGCCCACATGAAAGAAACTGACTATCCAAGATTGGTCTCCAACCTTCACATACATGTGGCGTGTGGACGCAGACACACACACACACACACACAAATAAAAATACCTATACTCATCTTCTATCTTTTTGCATGTCATTTTTTTTTCAGTTTCTATATTCATTTTAACTCTTCAACCAGTATTTTAAATAGTTCTGGCTTTAGTATTCTCAAACTAGATTTGCTTATTCATTCATTATTTGTTTATTATTTATTGTTGTTTTGAGACAGGGGATCCTATGTAGTAGCCCAGACTAGTAACAAACTTGCAGTGACCTTCCCACCTCCGTGTCTGCTGCAATGTACTGATTATAGCTGCTGTTGCTCCTGAGCCTACCACGCTCCCATTCGCCAGGGTCCTTGTCCTTCTGCCTGAAGGACTCTGTTACCATTTCTTCTACTCTGGGTCAGCTGGTCACGACTTTTCTCCCCTTTCAATGACATGGAAATGGCTTTTGCCTTTATCTTTTCAATTCTTTCCCAGCACATTCTGTTTTGAAGTCACTCTCACTTGGGTTTCTGCCTGTATCATTTCTTTTGTTTAGTGCCAGTTCTCAGTGTTTTCACGATATGATGTCCTTATCCGTGAGGGGTCTTTTCCCCAGCTCAGTAGTTCTTAAGATTTTTTTTCTCTCTCTAACTGAGTCTCACTATATAGCCCAGGCTGGCCTAGAACTCCTGATCCTCCTACTTCAGCATCCAGAGAAGCCAGAACTAGAAGCTTTGCTTTGTGGCAGTCAACATAAACTTTATTTTGTCTTCCCAAAGTCCATAGGTTGAAGTCCGAACCCCAAAGTGACCGCACTTGGACATAGTCATGACCACTAAGCCAACTGAAACAGCAGCTGTGCCCAGCTGGCGGCCTGTGGAACTGATGGAATCTGAGGCTGGACAGCTTTTTGTTGGTTTTAGTCAATACATTTGCCAAATTATCCTTCATTGTTTCCTTCTGCATACAGCAGAACTCAACCTGATTTGGGGCCAGGGAGGTCTGTGGATGTGAGGTTACTGCTAAGACCTTAAATAAGATGGTGGGGGCATGGTTGGGAGAGGAGGCACTGGGACATTTTTGAATAGTAAAATCACTTGTGTCCTAGAACCAGGTCCATTTGAAGAACTTTTAAAACTAAGCCTAGAAGCCCGACAGTGGAGGCCCACACCTTTAATCCCAGCACTCGGGAGGCAGAGGCAGGTGGATCTCTGTGAGTTTGAGGCCAGCCTGCTCGACAGGACAAGTTCCAGGAGAGGCTCCAAAGCTACACAGAGAAACCCTGTCTCAAAAAAGAAAACAAACAAAACACAAAAACAAACAAACAGCCCAGAAGTGTTAGGAGTGTGAGGCAGGAGTTCTAAACCAGACTGGAGAAGAAAGGAGAGGTTCTGCTGGGGTGCACTTCAGGGGTGTGTTAGAGAGGCACACACCTGGAGTCTCGGCCCTCAGGAGGCAGAGGCAGGTAGAGCTCTGTAGAAGTGCACGGCCAGCCTGGTCTACACAGTGAGTTCCATGCCAGCCAGAGCTCCATAGTGAGAGCCTGTCTAAAAAAGTCAATGAACAGAGCAGGGAGCAGAGTTTTGATCTGACAATTAAAACTGAAGCAAAAGCACTGCTAGGTCCCCACTCCCAGTCATGGACTCGGGTTGAGACCTTACCCTGTCTTGCATTTTCTACAGAACTCTAAGTAACCAGGAAGTCATTTGGGCAAACCGAAGAGCAGTTACAGTCAAATGACAAGCTTTTAGGACTGTCACCTTCCCTGCTCTGCGAAAGGGAGACACTGTTGGCACAGTTTCTCAGTCCCCTATGCTGTAACCTGTTCCACAGCCGTGCCCTGCCCTGCCCTATGTCCTCTGTGAGACCAGAAGAGAAGCCCGCACTGCCCTGACAGCCAAAACTCCGTGCTCGACTTCCTGGTTTCTGCTTCCTCCTGAATCAACCAAGCAGCTCTTTAGGGTTTTCAAAGAATGATCTTTAAAACATATTTAAAGTCAAGCATTTTAGCACATGCCTTTAATCCCAGATGTTAGAAGGCAGAGGTAGGCAGATGTGAGTTCTAAGCCAGCCTCATCTACATGAGTTAGTTCTAGATGAGGTTCATCTACATAAGTGAGTTCTAGACCAGATTCATCTACATAAATGAGTTCTAGGCCAGACTCATCTACATAAATGAGTTCTAGACCTGACTCATCTACATAAGTGAGTTCTAAGCCAGCCTCATCTACATAAATAAATTCTAGGCCAGTCAGGGCTATGTAGTAGGATCTTGGCGGGGGGGAGATAGGTGGGTAATAACTTTGTAAACTTTATCCAAGTCCTTGGCACTTAGTCTTCATAAATATTTTGGTTTGTTCTCTTTCCAGCCAAGGGAGCAACCAGCAGAGGTCTCCAGAAACTTGAAAACTTAGATCTTTCAATGAATCACAAGATCACAGAGGAAGGGTACAGAAATTTCTTTCAAGTCCTGGACAACCTGCCAAACTTGCAAAACCTGGATATTTCCCGGCATCTTCCAGAACGCATCCAAGTTCAGGCCACCACTGTCAAGGCTCTGAGTCAGTGTGTGTCCCGACTGCCCAGCCTCACCAGGCTCGGGATGCTCAGTTGGCTCCTGGATAAAGAGGATCTGAGGGTGATTAATGCTGTGAAGGAAAGACACCCTCAGTCCAAACGCTTGATTGTTCACTGGAGGTGGGTAGTGCCCTTCTCTCCTGTCATTCAGAAGTGAAGGATGAAGCCGAAGATTACTGTCGGGTCTCAAAGCTCAATTTTCTAATACATTTCACTCTAAACAAGCATGGTGTACCCAGGACTTAAGAGACTAAGACAGTAAGATCAAGAGGTTGAGTCCAGCCTGGGTTGCTAGCAAGACCTAAGCAGAACCTAACTATTATATACAAGTCTACTCCTAAACTGCATCAGGCTGGTAACTGAAAACCCACATGCCCATCACTAAACTTAGGAGCTATGAAAGCAGGCCTTGTCAGTCCTCCTGTCTAAAGACTAGAGCCTCACTCAAGTTCACACCGAGAATCCTTCATTGCCAAAGTCAACCGGAAAGGCGGGGAAAGGAACACTGATCTGTGTAAAAGTCACCACATAGATGGAGTATTTGATGGAGGTAAGGAATGTCCAGTTTAAGGATGAGTCAGTCCCACACATGATGAAGCACAAGTCGACTTTACCACAGGACGCAGACGACTCTTTCCAGAGATGCTCTTTGGTGTTCGCAGGGTTTCTGTGCACTCACCAGCCTCGGTGTGGCCATGCTTGCTCACATCATCTCTCATCCATGGCCAACGTGAGGAAGACTTTGGACTTAGAGAAAACTGATTTTGTTGCAGAGGATTTTGGGGAGTTACATATATCATGGTAGCTTTTTAATTTTGTTGAGAATCCACTCTGCTTTATGTGATTTAATTTTGTAAGGATTTCTGGATATGTTAACTTGAGTGTGGTAATTGTCATTTCATAATTGCCATTGCTCTAGAGGTGCTGGGACCTGGGAGAATGGAGCCAATAAAAGAGGGGTACTAAAGTCTCATACAATAGCCAGCTTTATTCAGAGCAGCAGACAGTTTATACTCTGAGGGTTAAGAGAGGTCACCTGAGTAAAGTTCTCTTGAGTTCAGGCTGTATACAATTACAAGGACAAGCCACACATGGCAAAAACATGGTTTTCTATAAAGCAGCAATTCTCAACCTGTGAGTCAAGACCTTTTGTGGGTCAAACGACCACTTTCACAGTGGTTGCCTAAGACCATTGGAAAACACAGATATTTATACCACGATTCATAACAGCAGCAAAACTAGTTATGAAATAGCAATCAAAGTAATTTTATGGTTGGGGAGCAACAGGAAGAACCGTGTTAAAGGACTGCAACATTAGGAAGGCTGAGGACCACTCTAAAGAGGCAATATAAAGGATGGCTTAAGCATTTAATTGAATAAAAACGCAAGCAATAATGAGTAATCTGGAGTAAATTCACTCCTATCTGCTACACCTGGGAGGAGCATGAAATCACATTCCAAAAACAATTCCGTGTTTTGAAGAAACTGAGGTTGTGTTTTCTTGGTATTTTTCATATATAATACATATATAATCTATTGACAAGTCCTGGCAATTTCACTTGCAAAATACAGTGGATTTCATAGGGTTAGCCACATAGGGTTAGCTGCGGCGCATTTTCGCCATGCAATCAGAGCGCCCCCTGGAGGTCGGATCACGCTCTACCTCACTATTGTCCACTGGGTTCCCAGCTAAAGGGAAATGTCAATCTCAGTGGCCTTGGCTCCTGCTCATCCTGGGCTCCTTAATCTCTGCTTCCTCTCACTCTGGCTACTGGCCTCCTTGCTTGTTCTTGAATATTCCGCGCACATTCTTACACAAAGGCCTTTGCGGTTGCCTTCTCCTAGGATGGTCTCTCATGCCATGGTTTGGAAATGGTGTAAATATTTCTCAAATATTCATGACTTAAAATGCAACCCCCAATGTGAGCTACTAGGAATGGGAACTTAATTTACTGTGTTTACAGCTGGGGCCTTTGGAGGGTATCTAAAATTAGGTCATTAAGATGAAGTTCCCACTGAATCTTGGCAACTTCCTGACGATAAGTGTAATCAAACACACACACACACACCACACATCTACACAAAGCACACACAAATCATGCTTGTTGCTCCTATCAATATTATACCTGATTCAATGCAATGCCCATCAAAATCCCAGCAAAATTCTTCAAAAACCTTGAAAGAACGGTACTCAACTTCATTTGGAAAAGCAAAAACTCAGGATAGTCAAAACAATCCTGTACAATAAAAGAACTTCTGGAGGCATCACAATCCCTGACTTCAAACTCTACTACAGAGCTACTGAAAACAGCCTGGTATTGGCATAAGAACAGACAGGAAGACCAATGGAACCAAATAGAAGACCCAGATATCAATCCACACATCTTCGAACACCTGATCTTTGATAAAGAAGAAAAAACTATCAAATGGAAAAAAGAAAGCATATTTAACAAGTGGTGCTGGCATAACTGGATATCAACATGTAGAAGAATGAAAATAGACCCATATCTATCACCATGCACAAAACTCAATTCCAAATGAATCAAAGAACTCAATATAAAGCCAGCCACACTGAACCTTATAAAAGAGAAAGGGGGGAGTACATTTGAACGCATTGGCACAGGAAACCACTTCCTAAATATAACCCCAGCAGCACAGACACTGAGAGAAACAATTAATAAATGGGACCTCCTGAAACTGAAAAGCTTCTATAAGGCAAAGGACATGGTCAACAACACAAAACGACAGCCTACAGAATGGGAAAAGATCTTCACTAACCCCACATCAGACAGAAGTCTGATCTCCAATATACAAAGAACGCAAGAAATTAGACACCAAAAGAACACATAATCCAAAAATAAAAAAAAAAAAAAAGGAGTACAGACCTCAACAGAGGAATCTAAAATGGCTGAAAGACACTTAAGGAAATGTTCAACATCCTTAGTCATCAGAGAAATGCAAATCAAAACAACTCTGAGATTCCATCTTACACCTGTAAGAATGGCCAAGATCAAAAACACTGATGATAACTTATGCTAGAGAGATTGTGGGGAAAAGAGAATACTTATGCATTGCTGGTGGGAATGCAAGCTGGTACAACCCCTTTGGATGTCAGTGTGGCGATTTCTAAGAAAATTAGGAAACAACCTTCCTCAAGACCCAGTAATACCACTTTTGGGTATATAGTCAATCGTGTCACAAGGACATGTGCTCAGCTATGTTCGTAGCAGCTTTGTTTGTCATAGCCAGAACCTGGAAACAACCTAAATGCCCCTCGACCAAAGAATGGATAAGGAAAATGTGGTACATTTACACAATGGAGTACTACACAGCAGAAAAAAAATTTGCAGGAAAGTGGATGGAGCTAGAAAACATTTTGAGTGAAGTAACCCAGACCCAGAAAGACAATTATCACATGTACTCACTCATAGGTGGTTTTTAAACATAAAGCAAAGAAAGCTAGCCTACAAAGCACAATCCCAGAGAACTTAGACAACAATGAGAACACTGAGACTTACATAGATCTAATCTACATGGGAAGTAGAAAAAGACAAGATCACCTGAGTAAATTGGGAGCATGGGGACCTTGGGGGGAGATTGAAAGGGGGAGGTGAGAGGATGAGAGGGGAGCAGAGAAAAATGTAGAGCTCAATATCAACTAAAAAATATACCTGATTCGAGCTCAGCACACTAGGCAAATTCATCAGCACTGAACTTCCAGAACTATGAGCCAAAATTAATATTTTGGGGGGGCGGGGCAGGGGTTCAAGACAGGGTTTCTCTGTTGCTTTGGAGCTTGTCCTGGAACTAGCTCTTGTAGACCAGGCTGGCCTCGAACTCACAGAGATCCACCTGCCTCTGCTTCCCGAGTGCTAGGATTAAAGGTGTGTGCCACCACTGCCCTAACCAACCCTATTTCCATTTTGTTTGAGAAAGATAGAGCGCATGTGTACACGTGAGTATGGATATGCCCATGTCCACACTCGATGTCTTTCGCTGTCTACGTTATTTATTCCCTTGAGAACCTGGAACTTGGGGGGCTGAGGCTAGGCTAATGGCCAGCAAACCAGTGGTCCTCTTGCTGTACCTTTCCCCTGCCCCTTCCCCAGGGAGCCATCTCCGCTGCCACATTTTCTCTAGTTCAGCCTTTTTCTCTGTTGTTACTGTATTAGACGTGGTCTCATTACGTTGGCCAGGCTGGTCTTGACTGCTGAACCCTACTGCCTCAGTTTCTCGAGTAGCCTGGACTACATCATATGCCAGCACAGAATGTACCCTAGTTTCACCAAGGGCAAGTCCCAGCATTTAAAAAAGGTGAGCATTTGCTGGAATGGATAACCTCAGTCCAAATAAACGTGTTAGCTACTAGAGGGAATTAAAATTAATGTTAATGTCTAATATCTGGTTGGAAGTTAACTGGATATATTAATAATTAAATTTAACCTGAAAATTAACTAATAAAGTTGTACCAAATCTATAACAGCCAATAGTCGTGAAAGGTAATAGTTCGTTCTAAAAGCTCACGTATTTTGCAAAGCTACTTACTAGGTACTGACTGTTCATTAATTTAATAATACTTACTTGACGGCTAATATACTAGGCACATAGGGAGCTTATTAACTTAGTTTACCTAGCCAAAACTTATTCTGTTTCTACGGTAGCGGAGATGAAACCCAGGGCCTTGTACAAGTTCTGCTATGGACTCCATCTGAACAGAGCTGACATACTGATCCAGGGAGAAGTCCAAGTACATGACCCCAGTCCTCATCACCAGAATCTAATGAAGGTGCACATGGAACCGCACAGCCATGGGGAGAGTGGCGGGCAATGGGGTTAGGCAGTATACACAATGAGGTGAGGGACATCGGGGTGCACAGGGAGACGAGGAAGACAGACAGGAGAAGGTGCAAAGAGAACAATACACTTCTAAAAGACAACACAGGTGTGGTGGTGCCTGCCTGCCTGTGATGTCAGCATTTGGGAGGCTGAGTCAAGAGAACTGTAAATTACAGGAAAGCCGGGTTACAAAACGAGATTGTTTCAAAAAAGTAAAGAACAGGGCTGGCGAGATGGCTCAACAGGTAAAGGTGCCTGCCACCTGACAACCTGAATTCAACCCCTAGAACCTATATAGTAGACAAAGAGAAGGCTTCACAGGTTGTTCTCTGACCTCCAGATCTGAGCCATGAAAGACACACACATACAAACCAGAACACACCTTGGTTACTGGCTGGCAGTGGAGTCCTTGTGACATGAGCTAGCTTTTGTTCCCCAACCTTCAATCTGTCCTACAAATTACCCTTTACCCAGGTACTAAGTCTGAGGAGTTTTCTTTCTGTATCTTTACACAGACTCAACTTCACTGTATATATCCCAAAGGAAAATATTTATAGAGTCAAGAGTTCAAAAAAGGACTTTTATTTGTAAAGGCATTAATAAAAATCTTGACACACTAAGAAAGTCACAGTTCTACAGTTGTGCTCAGTCACAGCTTTGGCAGACTGACTTCCACGCGCTCCATTTCCACCGCTGGGTTCCTCAAAGTGTGCTCCTATAAACACACTCCACTGGCAAGTGAGGCACAGAGCCCAGACCGGGAAAACACTGGTGATGACACCACTCAGCCAAGAGTCCACGAGATGACAGTGAGACTTTTGTTCATACTGACCAGGGACACCAACACACCATCTCTGTGGGAGAGAGCTGAACCTGAATTTGAAAGAAAAGAGTCTAGGCAGTCATACATGAACAAAAGAACAAAGGCAACGTTGTGAGTTCAACAAGGTCAGTTCTACAAGACCTAGTTCCAGGACAGACTCCAAAGCTACAGCAAAACCTCCCCTTGAAAAACCAATAAACAAACAGCTTCCATTCCAGAGCCATGCCCGTCTGTTTCCTGCCACGGTTGGTAATCATAGACTAACCCTCTAACATGGTAACCAAGCCCCCAGTTAAAAGTCTTCGTTTATAAAAGTTGTCTTGGACATGCTGTCTCTTCACAACAACAGAACAGTAATTAAGACAATAGAAAATGCAGTATATTGTACATTGCATATTTATTAAAGTGTGTGTGTGTGTGTGGGTGTGTCCTGGAGAGGTGGCTCAGTGGTTAAAACACTTGCTTACTGCTCTTGTTAGAAGAATCAAGCAACTTACAACCACTTATATATAACTCTAGTTTCATGGGATCCAATGCACTTGTATAGCCTCGAGGGCACTAGGTATGCACATGGAACATAAGCATACATGTAGGCAAAACCTCCATATACACAAAAAAGCTTAATTTAAAAAGTACATGTGTGACTGGTGATATGACTCAGTGGCAGAATATTTGCTTACTATGTGTGTGAAACCATAGATTCAATCCCTAATGCCCCCTCCAAAACAACAACAACAAAACAAAAACAAAACCCAAAAACCCAAACAGCCAAGCCCAACTGGCCAATGACACTGCAATTATCCTCACACCCTAAACCAGACTCTAAACTAGGTGTGATACTGTGTATCTATATTCCCTGCACTACAGACTGACTAGGTGTGATACTGTGTATCTATATTCCCTGGACTACAGAGACTGACTAGGTGTGATACTGTGTATCTATATTCCCTGCACTACAGAGACTGAGGCTAGACAATATGAACTTGAAGGATCTTTTCTCATGAAAGCATGGCTTGCCCACATAACCAAAGCAACCAAATATTTGGGCGGTAACACTTTGACACCATGAGAATTCCATGAAGTGAGGACAGTTCGATATTTATTCTAATTTTGTCAGTGTTTCATGGGGCTGGAGAGAGGGTTCAGCAGTTAAGAGAACTTGCTATTTTTCTACACAACCCAAGTTCAGTTCCCAGCACCATGTCAAGCAGCTGACAACTACATGTAACTCAAGTTCCAGGGGATCTAACACCCACCTCTGGCCTCCATGCACCCACACATATTTGGTAGAAACACACAGAGTTTTAAAAAGTAAAATGTCTTCAGTATAGTTTTATATAAACTTTTTGACATTTTAATTTTTAAATGTTCAAAACACTCATTTTCCACATAATGAAAGTTATGCAAAGGTTAAGATTAGCTCTTACAATAATAACAGACTTACTGCTTAATTTGCATGTGAGCACTTCCCTTCTTTTTTATTTTGTCTGAAACCCTGTAAAAACAGCAAATAAAAAGTTGAAAGCACAGGACACACCCTAGACAAATGTGTGAGTGAACATTTCAAGCCTAGTGTAATGGTAAGCACAGGGTGGGGGTGCAGAGAAAGGAGGATCAGCAGTTCAGGACCGGCTTCAGTTACACAGGGAGTCTAAAGCCGGCCTCCTGCTGGGTGTAGTAACCCACACCTTTAAACTCAGCACTCAGAAAATAGAGGGATCTCTGTGAGTTCAAGGCTAGTTCGGTATCTCATTTTAAAAACAAAACAGAAAATAAAACAAAAAACTCCTTAAGCCCAACAAAGTGAAACACACCTGCCGATCCCAGTGTTCAGGGTCTTGACTTCAAGGCCATCCTGGGCCAGTGTGAGGCTAAACTATATAGTAAGACCCTGCCACAAAACACCATGAGAGTGGGAATATAGCTAGGTGCTAGAGCATTTGCCTAATGTGCAAGAAGGCACTTGGTTTGATCTCCAGCACTACAAGAACAACCAAATGAACAGTCTGTTTCACATGAGATGCTGTACTAATTTTATTTAATAGAATACCATCAGAAAATAAGTTAATAGTATTCCAATACGCTTTAACAGTGACTGAGCCAAGTCTGGCATGGTGGCACACACCTCTAACCCCAGCAACCGGAAGCTAAGGCAAGAGAACTGCTACAATTTGGAGGCCAGAAGCTTGGACCACAGAGTGGGACCCTGCAAAACAAACAAACAACCCCAAACAACAGAAACAAATCACAAAGTAAAACACTAAGCTGCAGTTAGGTTTTTCTTCCTTTATAACCAGTGATCCTCCTGACCCCAATGATGTACATCTATCTCACTCACTCACTAAAGCTGAGGGTGTAGCTCAGTAGGACAGCACTTGTCTGCCGTGTGAAATGTCCTATAGTCTGCAACCCAGCCAGCAATCATTAAATACCAAAACCCACTAAATAGAAGGGCTAAAGTTTAAGAAAAAAGTAAGTTCTCAAACATTTATTGTTTTTTCTGGTTAGACTAGCCCAAATGCCCTCCTTTGTTACATAAATGCCATCTACATTTATATGTGTGTTCTATATTCATATCCAAAGTCACAAGATGTACTGAAAAGTGATGTTTCCAATGAAGACCACAGAGCCTATTTATGTTACTGCAATAACAACTCTCACTCATTCTCATTCTGCTTTGATTTCTACAAGAAAGACTGAAGAGGTGAGCACAGTCACTAACAGCAGAATGGATAAACAGATCACTTTCTATTTATATAGTGCAACATAGCTACAACTATACACAAGAATGTAGATTAAGCTTACCAACAAAATGCTCAACTTCACAAAATGGACAGGCTGGGATTCAGCTCAGTGGTAGGGTTTGCCCAGCATGTGCAAGGCCGGGATGTGATGATCTCTAGCACTCAGAAAATCCAGCCACATGAGTCTGTGTAAGAACCCATCCACAACAGTACAAATACATCCAGGCGTGACAGTGCACACATGCAGGCCCGGATCCTCAGCAGGCTAAAGACATTTTATGAACCCGGGAGTTCGAGACCAGCCTGAGGGATACAATAAGCTCCAATCCACAAGGAAAAACAAAAATTATCATCCTCAAAGCAGAAAAACTGAAATTGAAAACTACCTTAGGTGTCACTTAAATTCTAGCTTTCTGAGTGCTAGAATTGCAATGTGCACTGCCATTAAAGAAGTTTGAAATGAGTCAGGTAGTGTCAAATGCCTTTAATCCCAGCTCTTGGGAGGCAAAAGGATATCTGAGTTCAAGGCCAGCCTGGTCTACAAAGAGAGTTCCAGGACAGCCAGGGCTACACAGAGAAACCCTGCCTCAAAAAAAAAAGGTTAAAAAACAAAACAAACAAAAAAGACCCCCCCCCCCCCAAAATCAGAAGTTTGAAATCAACTCCAGCCATGCTCAGGAGGGTGCTGAAAGAGGACTGTCAGTTCTTACACTCTAAGCAGTCCTACAGCTACAAAACTACCTTAACTTTTAGTCTCCACAAATGAAACTGGTTGTCGTCACTAGTCACCCAGGATCTGGCTCTAGGTACAGAAGTAGTACAACTGCGAAGAGCACACACATCAAGAAAGTTCCAGACAATCCTTACCATGTAGTAGCCAGTATGGTAGCCACTCATGTACCAAGAGATCAGCATACTTCCCAGGGCATCAGTGTCATCCATACAGTCTGGAGATATGGGAGGGGGTGGAGGAATTATCTAGAAATGGAAGAGAATCCAATTAGGAAAATATTGAAATACAGGAATTCATTTTACACAGAGATAATGGATATTAACTGCCCCTATTTCTACACCCCATGAGATGACTTCTATTTAATTTTTTTAAATTCTAGCACTAGACACCAGCCATAATAGTAAAAGATCAACAAGTTTAACAAAGATCAGAAACAGTTCACACAATAAATATGCTTATATTATTTTTGTTCCGTTATGAAGCTGTGCATAGGAGACAAAACATAGGTACTTAGCTTTTCCACAAGTTATGCACACATGCATGCATGCGCGCGCACACACACACAGACACAAACACAGCACCACTACCACATACCCCACACAGCATTTTCAAGGCCACTGCAAGGAACAATTTAAGGTAGAGCATCTGCCCAAATCCCACCCAAATACAGGGTGTTCAAAAGCATCCTTTTAACTACTAGTTAATATCTTAAAAAAAAAAAAAAAAAAAACAAAACCAAAAAACATTAAAACTCCGTTAGGGCCAGCTGGTGGTTGGTGCATGCCTTTACTTCTAGCACTAGGGAGGAAAGGCAGGCAGATCTCTGTGGGGTTCAAGGCCATCCTGGTCTACAGAGCAAGTTCCAAGATAGCCAGGGCTGCTATACAGAGAAGCCATATCTCAGAAAACAAAAAAACGAAGGGAAATAACCTCCATTAGGGAAAACAACAGACAGAAAACACACACACACACCAACCAAAACCACCCACAAGCACAAAGCAACAACGAAAGAGATCTACCACGAGAAGTTACAGGGCCAGAAGCTAGCATCCAAGTCCTTCAAGAGGCACGCAGTCTCTTCTGTGTGGTGAGGAGGCACAGTCCTTTCTAACAGTAGCTACCACCTCAGACTGAATACCAACTACTGCAGGAAACACGCAACAGAGCGTGGAGAAGAGACTGGGAGACCACTGGGTCTCGGTAAAAACTTAAACCTCAGGGCCTCTAAATCTAAGATCTGAGGTTTAAGTTTTTACCTGCTTAGAATCTAACCTTGGGGGGAGCCTGAGGTAACATACTCCAGTTTCCTATGTTTTACAAAATTCCAAACTGCATATAAAAGCTGTTTAACCAAACTCTTTTTTACTTACTGGTGGTCCTGAAGGGAACGGAGGCATCCAACACGGCAAGAAGGGAGGAGGGGGCGGGGGCGGCGGTGGTGGGCCATTGAATCTTAGACCTGGCTATAAAGAATATTTCAAAGAAAGTTAATATTTTAAAGGAAAATTCCTTCCTTCACTGAAAGGAGAGTATTAAAAAACAAAGTAATAAAAACAGGAAGTGAGAGATGGCACAGCAGTTAAAAGCACTTGTATCCACACGCACAAACCTACACACAGATAATGCATACATACACAGAAGTAACTAAATGGTAGCCTCTACGTTCTTTTCATTTCTTTTCTCTATACATTTAGTAAGTAAAATCACAGTAAAGATTTGTAACTGCCTAACAAATAAGAGACAATGTATTTACCAAGATAATTTCATCTTAAGGTTATAGCCTTCCCCCACTATCACATAACAGTTCTGTAGTTATCCTATTACTGGGTCTACACAATGGTTCAGCAGAGAAAGGCACTTACCACCAAGTCTGACAAGCCTGAGTTTGAGTCCCCAGGCCCACGTGGAGGAAGAGAACCAACTCCCACTGGCTATCCTCTAACCTCCGTATTTACCCGCCCAAATGAGTAAATGTTTAAAAACAAAACAAGTTTTGGAGGTTCTATTACTTATATAATCTAATTTAAAGTACACTGTAAAAAAAATACCAAAAAGTGGGCTGGAGAGATGACTCAGAAGTTAAGAGCATTGCCTGCTCTTCCAAAGGTCCTGAGTTCAATTCCCAGCAACCACATGGTGGCTCACAACCATCTGTAATGAGCTCTGGTGCCCTCTTCTGGCCTGCAGGCATACACACAGACAGAATATTGTATACATAATAAATTTAAAAAAATACCAAAAAGACAAGGTATACATTAAGAGATTTGATCATTTCAGATTAGAAAACTTGGAAAATCCTTTGTTTTTTAAATTTTCTAAAACATAATTTATTTAGCTGTGCATGTGTGCGTGAGTGAGCATGTGCCATGATGCTCGTGTGGAACTTAGAGACAACCTATGCAACTCGCTTCCCTCCGGCAAGTGGAGCTCAGGTTAGCAGGCTTGCGGCAGATGTCATCACCCCCTGAACTGCCCTCTGTCCCTTGTTTTCATTTTGGGCCCTAGTTTTGGCTTTTCTTTTCTTTTTAAATCTGCATCACTAGGTAGCGCAGACTAGCCCCTCATTTAGTGGTCCTCTCCTCCAGCCTCTCCAGGTGAGAGCTGACAGGTGTACTGCTATGCTCGTCTTCAGAGAAAATCTTAAGGAAAAGTGTTGAATCATATTTGATTTTTATGAATTATTATCTGGGGTTAGCGATGACTATCTGGCTGGTAGAGCACATGCCACACAAGAAACCTGAGTGTGGGTCCCCAGCACCCGCACAGCAGAACCAGACAAGGCAGCACACACCTATAATCCCAGCACTGGGGAGGCAGAGGCAGGATCCCTAGGACTCTCTGGCTAGTCATTCTAGCTGAATCAGCAAGCCCCAAGTTCACTGACATACTCTCTCCCAGAAAACAGCGTGGAGAGGGATTGAGAACGATACTCAGTGTAGAGTTCTGGCTACCATATGCACAAGTACCCACATACAACATGCACACACACACATGAATTATCTAAATACCATACTCTCTGAGGAAAAATAACAACCGTTTGGTACAAAAGAACCAGCTAGTTAAGGTTCTAGCCATAACCTAGCCTATAATAAAATTCTTTTTAAAGTTGACTTCTACTACTTACAACCAAAGAACCGTAAGAAGAGTGTTTCCACTCTTTTTTTTTTTTTAATGCTGTGATATGAACTGGGACAAACTAGGTGTGGTGGATGATACACGCCTGTAATCCCACAGCATTTAGCAGGTGGAGGCGCAAGGCTCTGACATTTAAGGTCACCTTCAGCTGTGAGAGACCAGGACTCAAAACAACAACAAAAACAAACAAAAAAAACCTCAACAAACAAAACAGAGAGCAAACAACAATAAAAACTGGGAGCTACTTGAGATCATGCCCATATTATATATGAATCCTATAGGACTGTTTTGATTACCATAAATGTAATCAAAAGCACGTTAGAAAGAAAAGTACACTAGTTAGCAGTATACTACCCCATTTACTCCACTATTACCTTTCCTTTGTTTTATAGATTCTGGCCTGAAAAAAGTAGAGTTTCATATGAAAGCTAGAAATTACTTAATGGAAGAGTTACTGTTCCAACATGAAAGGTTACCTTTCCTGGTCCCAGTCCTGACCCTGGCATTGGGGGTGGTGGCGGGAGAAACGAAGTCCACGGCGCAGCTTTGGACTTGCTCTGTGGTTTACTTCTGAGAGATCTGGAGGAGTTTTCACTTTCATCTGTTGAAGCTGGGCTTTCATTCTTTAAAAAGAAGAAACATTTTTGTTATGTGTACGGCCCTGGTGTTTCTTTCTTAGCTAAAAGACAATGAAGACAGAACAAGGGAGGATGGGAAAGAATGTTGTCTAACGCCTTAGTGGGTCAAAATGAGAACTGATTATAAGGCTTTTTCCTTATTCAGACTCTGTTTCAGGAACAGACATATCCATGACCTCACCTCGTGAGTGCTCTGTCCTGTATTATTAGCTACTTCACAGGTAGGGGAAAGGAGATCAGACAGGTTTTGTTCCTCTCTGTTTCCATATCCAGTATAAACCACAACACAGGTTTCTCTCTTAAAATCAATGGAAGAAATGGTAGCTGGGTAAATGCAGCCATCCTCTGACCAAACGGCAGAACATTTGTCGCCAACTTTCCACTACAAAAGAAACGAAAGATGCAGACATCTACATGTTACTTCTTTTGACAAGAACAAACCATAATCCAGCTTTCCAGCTGTAATTCCAACCCTCCCAACTACTTAATTACGGACCCTACTCAGTCCCCTGCATCTTCTCTTCCCACTATGACGAATGGCTGTAATGTACTCTACCACCCAATCTGTCATGAAGAACATAACAGACCAAAAGTGTATGACACATCCAACACTCTGGACAGAAAAAAAGCAGGAGCTCATCTATCATCAACACCCTTCCACTGTGGTAAAAATGAACTGACTAATGAGGCATCAAAATATTTACTCTAAAAAAAAAAAAAAAAGCTAAAACAAACAATGTCACCTCATCAACAGGGCTTTGTTCTGACAGTGTGGGTTTGATGCTGGGACACCCAAGGCTGGGTGTGTACAAGGTGCTCTACAACTGGACTATACTCCCACCTCAGACCCTGCTTTTACATTAGCAGACCTAGTTACCAAAAACTTTTGTTTTCCAATAATAGTTTTTGGACTGTTGAACTGTGGGGGAAGGGGGAGCTAGAGTTACTGATCAACTACACAGCATATACCCAGAATGCAAGAAGCTATGGGTTTAATACCCAGAACCACGGGAGAAAAATATATCCATGCACACATGTGTATGCGCATGTGTATGTGTGTGTGTGACCTCGCCATCTCAATCACCTTAAGAAAGCAATACTGCTGACTCTGCTTATAGCTCTCATTCACTCTAAATAGCGCCATTAACCCTTTCCCTCAGGTTGAGCAAGACCTTGTTTAAATAAATACACAACCTGTTTCAAGGGAGCCGTGGCATTCTTCTTTTGGTTTTTATTCTTCTTTGTGGGTTTTCTCCTAGCTGTGACTTTTGGCTTATCTGAAGTTTCACAAATGTCGCCATTCTTCAGCGCATGCTATGGAAACAGTAACAGAAATAAAAGCACATGTTACGGAGGGACATGTTAGAAAGTCGCCATTTCCTAACACAACCGTTACACTCTAAGACAGTCTCAAGGTCCCATCACCTAAGAAAGTCCCAAGTTACTCAGGTCGTCCCCCCCCAAGGAAGGAAATGAGAAAATGAAGAAGAGTCATTAAACATTTCATACCTTAAAGGAAGCCACAGCTTTATCATAAGCTTTTATCAATGCTGTATCATCCCAAATGTCAGAATCATCACTCTGAAGTGAAAAAAGAATACAAATAATTTATGGACAGTTAAGATTTAATTAAAAATATATAGTAGGAGCCGGGCAGTGGTGGCGCACGCCTTTAATCCTAGCACTCGGGAGGCAGAGGCAGGCGGATCTCTGTGAGTTCAAGGCCAACCTGGTCTACAGAGCTAGTTCCAGGACAGGCTCCAAAGCTACAGAGAAACCCGTCTCAAAAACAAAAAAAAAAAAAAAAAAAAAAGAGGAAAGAACCAGACTACCCGGTGTACACTGAGGCCAAAAGTCAAAGTTTTCACTTAGGAAATGAACTGCTGGGCTGTCCCCAAGAGAAGAGAATGATGGTGCAGCAGTGCCGAATGCTGCCTCGAATTCTCTTCTCCCACCCTACACTGCAGGCAGAGATCACACTTAGGATACAAAGACTGAGCTCCTAATATTTTAAACTTTTTTAGATGGAGCGTGTTCTATTTCCCAGGCTAGCCTCAACCTCACAATCCTGCCTCGGCCTCCCAAGTAGCTGGGACTGGTCATGGGAACGGCCCATCAACCTGGCTCTGATATAACCCTCATGCTTAAAAGTGTTTATTTTACTCTCACAGACTCCAGCTGTAGTTTAGGCTGGCCTCGAGTTCACTCTGGAAGTAAGGCTGATCCTGAACTCCTGACCCTGCTGCCTCCATCTCCCAAGGGCTTGTGACTGTGACATGCACCACGAAGCCTGGCTCTGACCTTCCGTCTCACACACTTGAAACACTAGAAGCCTTTCTCGTCTTCCCCGCCTCAGTGCATTGCAGTAGGTAGCAACTTTTCAGCTACGCAGGGCACTTCAGTTACCTTTCTCTCTCAAATTCTCTTATCCACAGCTACCTGCGAAACTAGGTCCCTCTAGTGACAAGACTGTACCCAGTCTAAACTCACGCTAACATCTGGATGGTAACCTAAATTTGGAACATTTCAATGACTCCTAACTGGTTTCATTGTTCCCGCACATCCCTCACAGGCTCCCAGGGCCAAAGCGTGGCTCAGAGCCACTTAGGAGCCCCGAGTCGCACCGGAAGCCTCCTGAGGAGGGGTAGCAGCAAGGGGCCCCGAGCGCGCACCGGCTCGGTCCCGGCCGGCACTCCGAGCTCGTTCGCCGCTAGCGCCGGGGTGCGCCGCCACCCGCGACCTCACCTGGCCGGTGCCACGCCGGAAGAGCACCGAGTCTTCCTGTTCCGAGACCGCGCCGCCGCTGCCCATCGCCATGGCGAGCTACCACGGACGCTGCCGGCTCGCCCACTGACGACTTCCGTCGCAAGGGGCTTCTGGGACCGGAAGTGCACGGTGGCCGGGAGGCAGCGAGAGATGCTCCGCACGTTTTAGGCAAATGGCTAATCGGCTCCCCTCTCCTGTCACGGCTCTCTCCTCTTTCTCCTTTTCGCTTTCTTCTAGCTCTTTCTCTTCTTTTCCCCTCTCTTCTTCCAACTTATTTTCTTTTCTCCCTCCCCCTCCTTTTTCGTTTTTCAAGTCAGAGCCCCACACTTGTAGCTCAGCCTCGCCTAATAGCCCATGCTGAGCTGGCCGGTGGTGACGCACGTCTTTAATCTCAGCCCTTGGGAGGCAGAAGCAGGTGGGTCTCTGTGAGTTCTAGGCCAGCCTGGTTTACAGAGTGAGTTCCAGGAAAGGCTCCAAAGCTACACAGGGAAACCCTGTCTCGAAAAACCAAAATAAATAAATGAATAAATATAGCCTATGCTAGTCTTTACTATCTCAGCTTCCCGAGTTTGCGGATTACAGGTTCTGATAAATTTGTTTTCCTTTTTTTTTTTTTTTTTTGGATTTTTCGAGACAGGGTTTCTTTGTAGCTTTTGGTTCCTGTCCTGGAACTAGCTCTTGTAGACCAGGCTGGCCTCGAACTAACAGAGATCCGCCTGCCTCTGCCTCCCAAGTGCTGGGATTAAAGGCGTGCGCCACCACCGCCTGGCTTTGTTTTCCTTTTTAAACAATAGTTTTAGTATTTAGTATTAGCAATGGCACGTAACGCGATAGAGCTGCACAATAAAGGCATTGTTACGGTCCAAAAGAAGCCCCCAAGACCAAGAATCACGTATGTAATAAACAAGAGTGCTGTATTAATTCCAGCGCTGGGGTGGCTCATGGCGACCCCCCCCCCAAGAAGGCCGCAAGCTCCTCTTAAGCAGAATTAGGGGAAATCCAAGGAGGAGGGATTAATCTGGTACTGATTGGTGGAGGAAAGATTAGTCTGCGGGCTGATTGGGGGTCCTAGTGGTAGGGACCTTTCAACAGCAGGGTAGGGAAAGCTATTTGCTGAGACAGCAGAAGGCCAAGGGGGCACCCGGTGATTGTTTGCCCCTCAGTTGTGTTCCCACCCCACCCCACCCCCAGAACTGTTTGCTCACCTCCAGCCACCTCCAGTAAACCGAAACTAAGGACTGGTCCCTGGCAGGGGCTATTGGAAACCTGTCATGGCTCTGGTCTCTATCAGGGCTACTAGGTGTGCCCGTCAAGGTTCTGGTTTGACATCCCCCCCCCACACACACACACCCTTTCAGGCATCCTCTGCTTGTTGGTTCTTGATACACACAACACATAACTGTATCAGGTGATGGATTGGTGGTATAGGGCTTTCCATTGCAGTATTACCATTTCATTATGGGTCCCAGGTGAGGGGCTGACCGTTTCCTTGGTCTGGCGTGTCTGATGAGTTCTTGGGCCTGGTTTTCCTGATAGGATTTTGATATACCCTTGTGACCCCCGTAGTTAGTTTCTCTCTGTCTCTCTCTCTGTCTCTCTCTCCCTTCTCCTTCCCCTTCCCCTTCCTTCCGTTTGAGACAGGGTATCTCTGTAGCTTTAGAGCCTGTCCTGGAACTAACTCTTGTAGACCAGGGTGGCTTCTAACTCACAGAGATCTGCCTAGTTCTGGCTCCCAAGTGCTGGGATTAAAGGCGTGCGCCACCACTGCCCGCCGCCCCCATAGTTTCGATTCATCCCAGAAAATTTACAGATTGACTCCCATCAAATTTACATTTTCGACTCTCAGGAATAAGTCACTTACCAGTCTGTACTGGATGGTTCCCGACAGATGGTGCATGGTGTACCCAGAGGCTGCGGTCAACCTCCCCCTAATGGAGTCAGAAACTACTTGCAGGATGGAGTTTCCAGAGGCAAGCAGGTATGAGTTGAGGGCCAGCCTGGTCTACATATAGGAAGTTCTAGGCCAGTCAGAGGTTCACAGTGAGACCCTGTCTCAAAGTAAAATAGAGCCTCCCAGGACAGGGGACAGCCTGGCAATAGCAAACATATTTTATATAATATGGAGCAACTTAGAATAGGGCATAGCCAATAGGGCAACCCAGCAGTGCCCAATGAGATTTCTGGGCTTTTGTGTCCCAGAATAAAAAAATTGGAGCAAGGACACCAATAATGATGGTAATAGACATCATTTGTTAAGAAAGATTGCTCCCAACTGTGCAGGAGGGCAAACTATCTGGGAAAGGTACCCTAGTATCCTGTCACAATCCCCAGGCCTCTTTCTGAGGAGCTGAAAGATGATCAGTCTTCTATAAATTTTATGCTAATGAGGGACATAGCCCCTGCCCAAGAAGGACCATAAATCCCCCTTTATCAATCGGCTGGAGAGGAGGCTTTGGTTCCCCTGTAATAGGAGTTGGGATCCTTATAAGGACTTGAAAATATCATAGCCAAAAGGTAGAAATTTTATAAGACTAAAAACATGATGTTTAAGCAAGAGTAATATTCTACCACCAATGTCTCCGGAAAGGGCCAGAGTCAGAAAATCCATCTCCATGCTTGTCCCAGTTTGTGTACTACATGCTTGTGCAGTTTGTTCTTTGGGGTATCAGCCCCCAAAAGAGGAAGTGGTGGACGTGGAGAACAGTGAAACTTTCACACATTCATGGTGGGATTGTAAAATGTCTTGGTTATTGAAACCAAACTAAAACAACAAAATACAATACAAAAGTTGCGTGGGGGCTATCAGATGGCCTAGCTGATTAAGGCACTTGCCACCGAGCTGAGTTAAATTCCCTTAGAGCTCCATGGTGGACGGTGAGAAATGGCTCCCCTACGTTGTTCCCTTATCTCTACATGCCTCTGTACCACACATATACATGCTAAATAGATACTCAAAATGTAAGAAAATTTATAATAGACAAAAACTTAAAGATCCACTTTAGGCTAGCATTGTGGCCGATATGGGAAGTCCTTCTGTTTATTGTGTTACTTTTATTGGCTGATGAATAAAGGGTTTTTGGACAATGGACAGGCAGATTAAAGCTAGGCAGGAATTCCAAAGAGACAGAGAGAAGGAAGACAGAGTTTGGGAGATACCATGTAGCTGCCAGGGAAGCAAGCTATGAGGTAAAGTATAAACTAATAGAAATGGGTTAATTGATAGTTAGAGCTAACCAGTAGGAAGCCTAAGCCATTGGCCAAACAATTGTAACTGATACTAAGCCTCTGAGTGGTTACTTGGAAACGGTGGGCAGAGAGAAACCGGTCCAGGGGGAGATGGGTGAGTCGGAGAAAAGTCTCCATTCTATACATACAAATACTAAATAAATGTTTAAACATTTAAGAAAATTTTTAATAGACAAAAACTTGAAGATCTATGTTAGGCTAGCACTGTGGCCACACAATTCCAGAACTCAGAAGGCCAAGGCAGGAAGACTGCTATGTATTTAAGACTAGCCTGGGGCTGGAGAGATGGCTCGGTGGTTAAGAGCATTGCCTGCTCTTCCAAAGGTCCTGAGTTCAATTCCCAGCAACCACATGGTGGCTCACAACCATCTGTAATGAGGTCTGGTGCCCTCTTCTGGCCTGCAGGCATACATGTAGACAGAATATTGTATACATAATAAATAAATAAATATTTTTAAAAAAGAAGACTAGCCTGGGCTATAGAATGAAATTGTTTCAGAAAATAACAAAACAAAGTCAAACTACTAAACGAAATGTATGACCAAGATTCCAGATACATGGGGCTGGAGAGATGGCTCAGCAAAGAGCACTGGCTGCTCTTCCAGAGGACCCGGGTTCAATTCCCAACACCAACATGGCAGCTCACAGCTGTCTCTAACTACAGTTCCAGGGTACCAGACATCCTCATGCAGAAAAAAACATCAATACACATAAATAAAAAATAATAAAAGTATAGTGAATATTGAAAAATATTCTAGATTTATATAAAAGATCCTACTCCTGAATCACATGACCCATTGTTGCTCGCTTCTGAAGCATCTCCCAGAGCTCATAGTTTGAATGCTTATTCCCCACCTGGTGGTCCTATTTTGGGAGGCTATGGAACCTTTAGGGGATGAGGCCTGGTGAAGGGACAAGGTCGTTAAGGACAGGACTTTGAATGTTAGCCAGGTTCCTGTCCAGGCGTGGACTCCTCTGCTATGTGCTCCTCCTACCATGAACCGAGCTGCTCTGCTTTCTTTCTTTTTTTTTTTTTTTTTTTCTTTTTCGAGACAGGGTTTCTCTGTGGTTTCGAGCCTGTCCTGGAACTAGCTCTTGTAGACCAGGCTGGTCTCGAACTCACAGAGATCCGCCTGCCTCTGCCTCTGCCTCCCGAGTGCTGGGATTAAAGGCGTGCGCCACCACTGCCCAGCTCTGCTCTCCTTTCTATGAAGGAGAGAAATCCTGAGACCATGAGCCAATCTGTTCCTGCCTCAACTTCCCCTTGTCAGGCACTGTGGTCCTAGCAATGCAAGTGTAACTAATACACTGCTTGTTCTCTGCTGATAAAAGTAATATTCACCAATATGTTACATGAATGGTCACTGTTTTATTCTTTGAGAATGGTCTTAAAACATAAGTAAGGGTGAAAAGTAAAGTTTAAAATAGACAGTTTTATAAGGATAAGTTATAACACAGGTAATGATTAGTCACTCTGAGGAATTTTGATCTTAGAGCTTATGATGCACCCCACTGGCAATAGCACCCAGGTTTGCCAAAAGGCCAGTCATCATTTTTCTCTTGTCTGCATGGACTTCTTCTCATTGGCTATCTTCTGCTTTTGCTGCATGATCTCAGAGTCCCTGGAAGAGAGAAAAGAGTGTTACATTTTCACAGGAAAACTGTCTTCATGCTACCACTGCTTCTATACATAACCTTTTTGATACATAAAATGACAACGTAAAAGAAGACAAAAACAGTCATGTTTTTCTACTTTCATGCATATAGACAAATAGAAAAACAAAGAATGGAAAGGCAGTTGAACACCATGTTACTGTTATCATGGCCTTAGGCATTAAATATCTCAAAACACTTTCACTTCAATGGGGAGAAAAGAGAGTGAGGGGACAGAGTCTCACTGTGTAGCCATGGCTGTCCTTGAATGCACGGTGTAGACCAGACTGGCCTCAAACTCACGGAAATCTACTTGCCACTGCCTCGGTGCATTTAGGTAGTCCCCTATATACCCCAACAGACGCCTAGGACTCCAGTATAAATATTATAATTCTTTTGTTTTTGTTTTTGTTTTGTTTTGAGAAAGGGTCTCATATAGCCCAGGGATGGCCTTCAAACTGATACACAGCCAAAAAAGACTTTCAACTCTTGATCCTCTTGCCTTCACTTCTTGAGTGTTGGGATTACAACAATCCAACTTTTTAAAGCCCCAAATGAAATGATCAACACTTAACACTGGATTATGATAAAGAAATACATGGTGTTAGAAAAACTTTCGTAATCTTCACGACGTGTAACTGTGAACTACAGCCAAACTACCTTAGCTAGGTGATCTATGAGTTAGTGGGGCCCATACTTACACATACATTCCAAATGCTGTTGGTTATATTTAGTGGTTGCTGAATGTGGTGGTGCACTCCCACAACCCAAGTTCTTGGGAGGTAGAAGCAGGAGATCAGAAGTTCAAGGTCTGATTCCACTATAAAGAAACTTCTAGGCTAACCTGGGACAGATCCATCGACTTCCTTTTTAAAAGAATCCCATAAAACAGAACAAATATTTAATGACACTAGGCATCAAATCTGGGCCTCATTCACAGGTGAAGGACTCCTATTTTAAAATACACTACATATCTACATAGTCAACATCCTCTTTTGGGTATGGTGGTCCACACCAGTAATTCCAGGACATGGGAGGCTAAGATTACTACCAGTTCTAGGCCAGTCTAAGCTATATATTGATTTCCAATCAAGTCTGATATACAGTGTGAAGCCTTGTCTCAAAAATAAAAAGAGATCAAGTCAAACAAAGTCACCTTCTCTGAGCCAAGCCCTATTGATTTTTGTTTTTTGCTTAAGTCCAACAACTTCAGTTATTATCCCCATGTTTCATATTAAAAAACAGAAAGGGACAAGACGGTTCAACAATTAAGATCACTTGCTGCTCTTGCAGAGAACCCGAGTTCAGTTTCCATAACCTCTATGGTAGCTTACAACCATCTGTAACCTCAGTTCCAGGGGATGCAATAACTTTTCTGACTCCATGGCTATCAGGCATGCAGGTGGTACGCAGACAAAGTACTCATACACCAAAATAAAAGTAAATCATTTTTAAAATCTATATATAAAAAATAGGCACAAGACTAAATAATTTGCCTCAAATCACATAAATACCAAGGTCTGGCTAATTTCAAAATCACGGATCTTTTCTATATTGTTAACACTTAAATTCAGAATTAGGTTTTAATTCAGTATTGGCTAATTCTCTAAGAGGACACTTCTATAAGTACAATTGAAAAAAAAGAAAAGCTACAGAGAGATTAATTAATTGGAATTCACTAAGTGGAATTAAGAACAAGTAAAGTTATTTTTATGCTTCAAATCAAGCTTTGGTATTTGCTGTATGACCTTAGTAATATCACTCAAGTTCAGAGTCACAAGTCAGATGTGGTGGCTAATGCCTGGCACCCAGAATTTGCAAAGCTGAGGCAGAAGAATCCCAAGTTCAAGTGTGAGCTATAATGAGACTTTGGGCCTCAAATAACACCAAACCATAACCTCACTCTTCTATTCTTTACCCTGGCGTGAACACCACTTTCAGGGTCATAATGGGTAGAGCGTATGTCACATATAGTACATTTGAAGGGAGTGAGTATTAGCTAAACAATGCTATTTCTGAGATAGGCTAGAATAGATTCTCCAATAAAAAGAACATTTCAGGTCACTGATGTATACTCGTTTCACTCCAAGGAGAGAAGACAGAAACCTAAGGCAGGTTTATTGCTCTATCAGTCACTGTCACTGGGGCTGTGGGGATGTCTCTACAGTTCCTGCTGCACAAGCAGGAGAATCCACAAAATCCATGTAAAAAGCGGGGCCTGGCGGTGTGTGTCTAAAACCTCAGGCTGGAGGGACAGGGCTTAGACAGGCACATCTCTCAAGTTCATTTGGCCTGCCAGCCTAGTCAAACTGGTGAGCTTCATATTTAGTGAGAGACCCTGTCGAAAATAGTGGAGAGTGACAGAGGAAACATACTTGATATCAACCTCTGGCCTCCACATTCACACACATGTGTACACCTTATAAGTACCTGAAGCATGTACACACAAAAACAATCATGAAACAAGAGATACTTAAGGTGTGGGGGTCTCTGTGACCGCTAAGGCCAGCAGAGAGTAATGATCACATGATATAAGAAGGCTGTTCGGCTCAAGAGGACTCAGCATCTGGTGTTGGTTCAAACTTTGAGAGTCTAAAACTGGGTACTTTGTTTTAGGCATATTTAAGAACGACAAAATTTGGAAGAAGTTTCCTGGTGATAATTAGTTCAATCTTGCGTGCACAACAAAGCTTAAGGCATGACTACATCAAAACTCCTAGTGATCTACAAGTGACATTTTCTATAGGGTAGGTTCTATAGGTTCTATAGATTAACCAAGGAAACAGGTTCAAGAGAAGCTCACAATAAAGACCTAGGGAAGGATAGAGCTACAGATTGACCGAGACAAACATGCTCAAGATAAGAGTCTGCAGGAGCCACTGTGTCCTGGCCACACAGACAGCACAAAGGTCCCTGTTATGTTCTGCTCCCAGCCTTCTGGGTGGAACACAGGTTATACATCTCTCCTTTGAAGAGACAGCTCTGTGTGTTTAACATTCCTGGTTTCCCAGTGCTTCTCTGTGAGCACAAGGACCTATGTGCCTCTTCCATTAAGGGATTTGAGACTAAGAAGCCTCAACCATGGTTTAACTATGAGGTATAATAAAACTTGTTTAGTGTGCTTTGTGTGGAAGGAGAGGCAGAGGAGGATCAAATTCGGAGCCTTGTATATGTTAGACAAAGGCTCTACCAGATGATGCGTTTCATCTTCAGCCCTAGCATGCCCCCATCCCATAACCACAGAGGGTCTCACCAGATGGGCTGGCCTTAAACTTGATACAAACTGAGGATGATCTGAGCTTCTGATTTTTCTGCTTCCACTTCCCAAGTGTTGGGATTACAAGCATGTGTCACTCCTGGTTTTTTTGCAGAGCTGGGATTGAACCCGAGGCATTGTGTTTTTTATTTCTAACACCAAGTCTCATCTCATCACAATTAAATTAGAACAGGATGTGGAGTAATGGCTTTAGTGGTTTGCAAGATGACCCCCATGTAAAGGATTGCGTAATCAGCCACACTGAAGCACACCTAACCTCCAACTTCCTTATGAACAATGGAATCTCACTTTAGAATATGCAGTGTATGTAGCTCAGTGAAAAAGATCCTCAATGAAATCCCCAGCACAGGGGAGTAAACCCAGGACTTCAGGCATGTGAGGCATGTGACACTGAGATCTTTCTCCAGCTAAGATCCTTGTCCTCATGGAGCTCGCCAGGAGGCTGAGATTTGCGTGTTCCCGTTCCCAGTATAGGATATAGGTTCTCTTGTCCTATACAATGATAGAATTTATAACTTGAATTTCTTGTATGTACGTGTGGTCTGGGGATTGAACCTGCAGCTCAAGTATCCAAAGCATGTGATGTAACACTGAACCATGCTCCCAGGTCCTCCACTCCCCTTTCAACATGGTAACCTGCAACCTCATTAAAGATTTTTCTTGGGCCAACAAGACACTCACACACAATAAATGGAAAAGAAAACTGTAAAGCATTTATCATCTCTTGGGACTACCTTGTCACGTAGTCTAGGACAGGCTCAAGTTCCTAATTCTCTTGTATCCGCTTCCTGAGTTCTAGGATTACAACTGAGGGACACTATGCCCTGGGCATTAAAGTGCTTAAGGGGCAGCTATGTGTGACCTGTCATACCCAGTCATCTCAAGTGCTAGGGATGGAACAGCTGTACAGATGTTAGGCAAGTGTTCCATACTGCTGAGCTATACCCTCAGTGCCTACCTCCCACTTTTTTTTTTTTTTTGAGACATGGTCTGTAAGTCTCTGTAGCCTATGCTGGCCTCTGAGTAGCATAAGGCCTTCTTTTTGTTTTCTTTTGGTTTTTCAAAACAGGGTTTCTCTGTGTGACCCTGGCTGTCCTGGAACTGTCTTTGTAAACCAGGCTGGCTTCAAACTCACAGAGATTCGCCTGCCTCTGCCTTTGGGATTAAAGGCCACCACTGCCACCACCTGGTGCATAAAGACCTTATATCAATCCTGTGTTGGTATCTTCACCCCAATGGACCTCCAGAAGCCCGCACTTTGTGGTATTTTCAGAAAGCTGATCTCTGTAACTGAGCCACTTGTTATTCTGACTCCTTGGTGTGAGCTGTCTGCTTTGGAGACATTGTATCCTGTTCATCTAACAGTGCTTACATAGGGAGGGTGTTTGCTGTTTTCTCTAATAAAGTCCTTACAGTTTATAGGAGCTACAAGAGAGTCTCTGCAAACAGTTGACAGCTTCAGGGCTTGAAATTCCTCATCCACAGGCTGGGACGATGAGGCCAGTGCATGGTTTTAGTAGACTTAGGGCTACCCAGATCCGCAGTGTTAACCCTTAGTGTAGGTGAGGCTCAGTTCCAGCAAGGGTTTAAGAATGTTCTTCACTCATTCTAGAAACATGGCAGTCAAACCATCACTGACTTGAAAGTTCTCTCAGGACCACTCACCGCTGCTTTCTCTGGGAGGCAGTCAAGCAATCCTCTTTCCTTTTTCCTTTGCTAATCTCCTGGGTTTTTTTCATATTTTTCTGGCGGGCAAGTTCTCTTTGATTTCCACCTATAATAATAAAAAGTCATGTTCTTTTCCCAACCTCAAAATTATCAGTAACTAAATTAAAGGGTCTTTATTTATAAGCCTTAAAGTTTTATTTATTGTTATTCTAAGAAAGCAGAGTATCGCATAGTTATTCTGAGATTGACAAGGAGGAAACACTCAAGAACTAAAGTATATTATGGTACCAATATAGTTGTCCACTAGCAGCTTTTAATCTCGGCACGTGGGAGGCAGAGGCAAGTGAATCTCTGAGTTCAAGACCAGCCTGGTCCACAGGATGAGTTTCAGGACGGCCAGGGCTACACAGAGAAACCTTGTCTCGAAAAACCCAAATAAAATAAAAATAATAAAAAACTTTTGAAAATAAAAATAGCCATTCCAGTGGTTGTGTACCCACGCCAGACACAAAGTAAGCTCTGCCTTTGTTGGGTATGTGTGAAGAGAGATGGTCAGATGTCCCGTGTAGTTCGCCCCAGATCGGTTCAGCCCATTGCAGTTCGCCTGTCACCGCCAGCCAGAGGCTGAGCTCAAGGACCGCCACCTTCGAGGACCAAACAAAAGAGCTGGAGGGCACCCGGGCTTCCCCGCAGCCTTTCCGACCTCAGGAGCCCTTACAGCTCGGGAACCTGGTCCCGCCGGCGCTCGCACTAGCACACGCTCTCGGTGGGTGCGGTCCTCACGCACACCCACACCTGGGGGGCAGACACCTGTCCTGCCTGCGCGCGAGCGCGTGTGTGTAAGTGTGCGTGAGTGTGTGTTAGTGTGCGTGTGTGTCCCGCCCTCTCTCCCCGCTGGGCGCCCCCCCCCCCCCCGCGCAACCCCCGTGTCCCTAAAACGGTCCGCACACTCACGGGCCATGCCGACAACCGGCCGGAGCCTGGAAGACAGCGACTCGGAGAAACAGCGGCCGCTGGCACGCTCGGCAGCCGTCCCCCGCCCGGCGCTGAGGAATCTGAGCCCCGCGCGAGCCCTCGGTGCAGCCTCGCTCTGTCAGCCAGCCGCCCCGCCCACCGACCCACAACAGCCGCGGCGTGGACGGAGAGCCACTGCGCGTGCGCGCCCGGGACCGCTCGCTCCCCCGCGAGCACGCCCCGCAGGCCCCCACGCGCGGGGTTGAGGCCGGAGAGCGAGCCCCGGGTGAGAGCGGCGTCCCCATGCGTGCTTGCTTCCTCACGCCGAGCCACGCGAGTTTTAATAAGCCGAAAGCACTATGCACTCAACTTTCTCACAAAGAACTTCAGCTTTTCTTTGTCTTCCCCCTTTCCGCCCCCCAAGGCGAAAAGATGCTGAACCCTCATTTTCTAGGGACCAACCTGAAGGGAGGCTTGCTTTATCATCCTCACCGGGCAGAAACGACCTGACAAGGACGACAGAAGAGGTGGATCTCATGCGGGCTCCAAAACCTGTAGAATCGCTTTTATCCCGGTGCCCTCTTCCCGATGGGCAGAACTTTAGGAGTTTAAAGCTCAGGCTTTCTGGTTGGGTGGGATCCAAAATACCCGGGAACAACTTTACAAGATACATAAGAGCTGAGGAGAGTGACTGAAAATCCGCAGGGTTGGGGTGTGGCTTGCCTAGCATCAATGACAGTCTGCATTCCATCCCCTAGGTTCCATTCCTTGAGTGAAACTTATTTTCTTACCTGTCCATTTTTACAAACTGAGCCGGTCTGGACGCCTGACGTTTGCCTGGGCATTTAAAGGGGTTGTACTGTGGAATGAATATTTTAAATGTATGCAAAAGTATAGATGATGCTATGGTCTCCGCAACACATATATCACTTAACTTTTACAATTATTAGCGCATTGTCAACCAGTTTAGAGAAAATGGAACAAAGTGCCAAGAGATGGAATGAATGAATTGAAAGTACAGCCATAGTCGAACAGGAGGAGGAGGAAAGAAGGGAGGGAGGAAAGAAAGAAGGAAGGAAGGAAGGAAGGAAGGAAGAAAGGAAGGAAGGAAGGAAAGGGAAGGAAGGAAAGGGAAGGAAGGAAGGAAAGGTAAGGAAGGAAAGGGAAGGAAGGAAGGAAGGAAAGAAGGAAGGAAGGAAAGGGAAGGAAGGAAGGAAAGGGAAGGAAGGAAGGAAGGGGAATGGAAGGGAAGGGAGGAAGGAAGGAAAGAAGGAAGGAAGGAAGGAAGGAAGGAAGGAAGGAAGGAAGGAAAAGGAAAAAGCCGCCTAATTTTGCCAATTAGTCTTGTCAGCCAGGGTCCATTATTTCATTGTATACATTTTCCTTTCTTCTCTATTGGATTAATATGAATCTGGTAAAGTGACAATGATTGAATTCTCCTCAATTCAGCTTTTACCCAGTTGAAAGTGACCCCAGCTCTGTGTGTATGTGGGGAGGTGTCAGGTTAGTCTCTGGGCCTCAGTGGTCAGCCATCCTAGCTTAGTAGGTGAGTTCCAGGCCAGTGAGAGATCCTGCCTAAGAAAACGTGGCCAGCTCCTGAAGATGGCACCTAAAGTTGTCCTTTGACCTCCATGTGCACTGTGCACACAGGAAGACACACGTGCATATACATGTGCAAAGAGAGAAATACTTGGCCAAGTGCAGTATGCAGTCACTGTGGTGCTTTGAAAGAAAATGCCCCTCTAGGGAATGGCACTATTATGAGGTGTGACCTTGTTGGAGTAAGTGTAGTCTTGTTGGAGAAAGCCTGTCACCGGGAGGTTGGACTTCTAGGGAATGGCACTATTATGAGGTGTGACCTTGTTGGAGTAAGTGTAGTCTTGTTGGAGAAAGCCTGTCACCGGGAGGTTGGACTTTGAGGTCTCCTGTGCTCAAGCTATGCCCAGCATTGCAGTTCACTTCCTGTTGCCTTCGGATAAAGATGCAGAATTCTCAGCCCCTTCTCCAACATCATGTCTGCCTGCACACTGCCATTTCCCACCATGATGATGATGTACTAAACCTCTGAACTGTAAGGCACCCAATTGAATATTTTCCTTTCTAAGAGTTGCCATGGTCATGGTGTCCCTTCACAACAATAGACACCCTAACTAAGACAGTAGTGCTCCGTATGTTACATACTATGTATTGTTCTTTTACCCCAGAGAGCCTTTCACGCTTCTTGCCCTTCTCACATCATACACTGTCCTGTTCAGAACTGCTCAGATCACGTGTGTGCGTCTACCTAGTGAACCCTTCCTGAGTGCCCAAGGAGGAGAAAAGGCTCTCTGGCCCAGCTGTATATAGCGACAAGAGATGATCTGGGGATCAGGAATAGAGTTCAGTGGCAGACACTTGTTTAGAGTATGCAAAGCCCTGGATTTGAATCCCCACACACAATATTCATAGAAAGAGGGCATGAGGAGGAGGAAGCCAGAGTGGTGGCATGTGACTGTACTCCTCATGCTAGGATGACTGAGGCAGGACTACACGTTTGAGGCTAACTTGGGCTGCACAATGAGAAGTGTCTACCTCTTGCTTAAAAAACAGGAAGCTGCTGCACGGTGGTGGTGCATGCCTTTAATCCCAACACTTGCAAGGCAGAGACAGGTGGATCTCTGGGAATTTGAAGCCAGCCTGGTCTACAAAGCAAGTTCTCCAGGACAGTCAATGTTGTTGAAACCCTGTCTTGAAAAACTACATACGCACAAAAGATATATAGTTGGTTTGGGGTTTTAAGTGTATTTTCTCTTGTCTACACATAAGAATCTCATACAGCTACCTCCTGAGCTTCATGCATGGATTCTTTGAATGAATATGTGCCTGAAGTTATATTTTTTTGAGTTGTGAGGTTACAAGAATATTCCCTATACACGCAGAATACATTGAGTTTCTTTCAGAGAGCTGGGAGCATGTCTTTAGTTTCAGCACTGCAGAAGCAGAGACAGGCAGGTCTCAGTCCTGATAAATTTGAGTTCGAGGGCAGCCTGCTCTACATTCCAAGCATACTTCTAGGACAGCCAAAGCTACACAGTGAGACCCCAGCTCTGTTTCAGAGAGAAATATGGGGAGAACATTAGAGAAAACTAGAACGTTAATTTTGTGTGCACACACACACGAGAGAGAGAGAGAGGGAGGGAGGGAGGGAGGGAGGGAGAGAGAGAGACAGAGAGAGAGAGAGAGAGAGAGAGAGAGAGAGAGAGAGAGAGAGAGAGAGAGAGAGAGAGCCCTCAGAAGCCAAAAGAGGATAAGAGGATGTTGGCTCCTTTGGAGCTGGACTTACATTTGTGAACTACCTGACATGGATGCTGGGATGCAAATTGTGGTCCTCATGATGGAGCAGCAAGTGCTTAACTGCCTGCGGAACCATCTCTCCTGTCTCCGAATTGTGTGTGTGTGTGTGTGCGAGAGAGAGAGAGAGAGAGAGAGAGAGAGAGAGAGAGAGAGAGAGAGAGAGAGAGAGGGTTTCATGTAGCCCAGGCTGTCTTGGAACTTAATGTACAGCTGAGGATGACCTTGAACTTACGATCCTCCTACCTCTGTTTCTCAAGTATTGGGGTCAAGGCACTTTCAACCACACCCAAATAGGATGTTCTTACAATATTTTCCTTTAAAAAATATAGAGATATATGCTTTTCTGTGTCATGGGTTTGTGTCTCAGATTCAATGAGTATTGTCATTCTTAAGTTCTAGAGTAAATCTTAGGGCTGCCTATTTTTTCCTTCCATCATAAAGGCCTTACTGCCAGTACACCAGGACTCTTACTGTATAACCCTTGAAGTCTTTTTCATTACATCTAAGTTTTAAAAAAGATTATTTATTAGATATACAGTATTCTACCAGCTTGTATGGCTAGAAGAGGGTACCAGATGGTTGTGAGCCACCACGTGGTTGCTGGGAATTGAATTCAGGACCTCTAGAAAAGCAGGCAGTGCTCTTAACCTCTGAGCCATCTCTCCAGCCCACATTTAATATTCCTAATTATCTTGTTCATTTGTTTTGTATTTTCTCCTCTGTAATACAGAATTTCTTATTTATTGTTCTGTTACTATCTCTGGAAACAGATTAAGAATACTGACATTAATGTGTAAAGTTAGAGGATAATAATTTTTGATAGGCACTATGCTCACATTAAGGTGTACAAAAGCAGGTTTAGTGAATGTCTTCCTATGAAGTGTTTCATAGTTTCTCTTTCAATAGGTAACCATTTGCCATTTCTTCACACAAGAATTGTTTTACTCAATTTAAAATTTTTCAGTAGAGTCGGGGAGTTAGAGAGATGGCTCAGTTGTTAAGATCATTTTCTGCTGTTCCAGTGGGCATTTTTGGGTTCCCAGCAGCTACATCAGGAGTCTGAGAAACACCGGTAACTCTCTGGCTCCCCTGGGCACCCCCACACAGCACAAACCCTCCATACTCATAAACTTTTTTTTCTTTCTAGCAGGGCATGGGTAACACATGCATGCCTGTAATCTCAGCACTCAGCATGTGGAGGCAGGAGGACCAAGAACTGAAGGCCAGTCTTGGCTATAAGGGACCCTGCCTTGGGGCTGGAGAGATGGCTCAGCGGTTAAGAGCTCTGACTGTTCTTTCAGAGGTCCTGAGTTCAATTCCCAGCAACCACTTAGTGGCTCACTACCATCTATAATGAGATCTGGTGCCCTCTTCTGGGGTATAGGTACGCATGCAGGCAGGACACTGTACATAATAAATACGTAATTCTTTAAAAAAAAAAAGAGACCCTGTTTCAAAAACCAAAACCAGTGTCTATCTATGCTCTGGGTACTAGTGGTAAGGCACTTCTCTCAAACCATTTTATTGACATTTTGAGATAAGGTCTTGCTAGATAGATAGTCCGTGCTGGCCTGGAACTTGTCGTGACCTTCCTGTAAGCGTTGGAGGTTGCGTACAAAGGGAGTACAAAGAGTACTCCTGGCGGTCGGGAGCCAGGGAGTACCACAACGTTACTGGAATCGTAGCAGCTTACAGCTCTACTCCAGGAAAAATTTCCCCAATGCAAGGGTAACAACTAGACTAAGCCTCCCAATGCACCACCAGGCTTTGCATTTTTGCACACTTTGCCTCTTCTCTAGAACTCCTTAATAGTCCATAAAAGATTCTGTTAAGTGGGCTGGAGGTGAAGTTCTGTAGTACCGTGTATACCGATTATGCTAGGGGCCTTGGGTTCAAACTCCAGCACCGCGCGGGCGGGGTTTGGGAGTTGGGGTGTTTTACAAGTTTGAGTCTGAAGATCGAGCTGCTTCCCTACTCTTTTTTCAACAATCCCCGCCGTCTTACAGAAGAAGGAATATCTAGTTGAGTCCAAAAATCTCTGCTTCACAGGCAACCGAAGCTACAGAGCGTTGCAGTTGCTATGGTTCCCGGCGCCCGCAGCGTGACGTCAGTTCGCGGCGCAGTTTGATTACGCTATGATTTCCGGCGCCTCTTTGCTAGCCGGGCCGCGGGGAGGAGAAACTTAGCTCGCAGTGTGGCAGGGTCATGAAGAGGAGGCGGTGGCGGGAGAGCGGAGGAGGCGGAGGGGGCGCGAAATTGCGGTAGCCAGCGCTGGGCTGGTGATTGTGGCCGTGTGGGAGGGCGAGGGTCCGAGCCCTCGGGCAGCGGCCGGGGCTCTGGGTTGAGCGCGGCTGTGGAGCCGCCGCTCCCGGCCCCCTGGCTCCGCCATGTTCCGCAGGGCACGCCTTAGCGTGAAGCCGAATGTCAGGCCTGGTGGAGGCTCCAGGAACTCCGCCGCTCCTAATCCCCAGCGTGGACCGGAGGCTCCCAGGCCTCCCGAGCCTGCCACCGAGTCCGCTCCGAAGCCAGCGGAGCCCACAGATGTGCCTGCGCCTGCGGTGGCTTCCGGGGGAGCGGAGCCCCAGGAAAAGGCTCCCAGGAGCAGGTATGGTCTTCTAGAACGAGCATGAAGCGGAGCAAGCCTTTGGCTTGAGCTGGACGAAACCACTCCTAGCTGCAGTTTAATTCCCTGATCAGAAGGTGTGACTGCTGTTTCTGTCATGATTCTCGAGGAGACCCTTTTTTTTTTACAGGGATGGGAATTCAGGTTTCACAATTCTGAATTCACGAATAGGCACACTATCACTAGGAATTTAATTCTCCTGGAGCACTTTACTCGGAAAGCAGTTTGGGATTTTCACTTTATGAATATTTATTTTTAAAAGGAGAACACCAATGTTACTTGAATTTCTTTTCCCCCCTCCACGCGGTGTGCGTGTCAGGCAAGCGCCCTGTAAGAGCCATACCTGCAGAATTTGTCAAACTCAGGTTGCTTATTTTGGTTTGAGTGTGTACTCCTTTATAGTTGCTATGTTTCCCGAATTAAGACGCCTCGCTTTAGCGTCAAATACCATATTTGAATGCAGGACTCTATTTCTTAGTTTAAGAATTTAAAGTAGGCCATCCTCAGGGAAAATTTATTCCTCTCTTAGATATCAGTAGTACCTCTGGGGCAGTATTGTGAGATCAGATATGATTTTATAAACTGTTTTGAACATGACATGGAAGAGTAGTTCCTCCAAATTTACTAATTTCAAAAAAAGTGACAAGAACCAGGTGTAGGCCGGGCGGTGGTGGCGCACGCCTTTAATCCCAGCACTCGGGAGGCAGAGGCAGGCGGATCTCTGTGAGTTCGAGACCAGCCTGGTGTCTACAGAGCTAGTTCCAGGACAGGCTCCAAAGCCACAGAGAAACCCTGTCTCGAAAAAACCAAAAAAAAAAAAAAAAAAAAAAAAAAAAAAAAAAAAAAGGACCAGGTGTAGGTCGCATGCATTTAGTCCTAGCAATCGAGAGGCTGAGGCAGGTGGATCTCTGTGAGTTCGCGGCCAGCCTGGTCTACGTAGTGAACAGTCAGGGATATGTAGACGCTGTCTCAAAAAACAAAACAAGGAAAGGTGATGGCACAATGGTTGCAGTTTTTCTATTACACAGAGGAAGAAGCCAGTAAACTGCTAATCACGTTGAGTGACAGGGAGATGGTACAAATTACGTTTGCATAGCAACAGCGTTTCTTCTGTGATCTGAGTTGGTGCTCTGTGTTATTTTGATATTTCAATGATTCTCCATATTTCCAACTTTCTACTTAGAATGAAAATACTAGTGTTGGTTATTACTCAAAGGGGTTTGGAGATTTTTGTTAGCTGTGTCGGAATGCATGATGATTGATTGTTTATAAATTGCCCTTAGGCCATAGTCCTGAGATACCTAGATTATTTACACATACACATAAATTTGTTCTTGGTTTTTGTTTTGTTTTGTTTTTTAGGCAGGATTTCACTATGTAGCTTTGACTTGCCTGGAACAAAGAGATCCATCGCCTCTGCCTTCTGAGTACTGGGATTAAAAGCATGTGCCACCATGTTCAGCAGTTTCTTTTTTTTTTAAGAGAGAATTTTCATGTAGCTCAGGCTGGCCTAGAACTGACTGTGCATGAGATGCCCTTGAATTCCTGATCCCACTGCTGTACCTTCTCAGTGCTGAAGTGGCAGATGTGTGCAGCTGTGTCTGGTCCCTGTGGCACTGGCGATGGAAGCCAGGCCTCTGTGCATGCCGACCAAGCACTCATCCAGCTTAGCTACACCCCAAGTCCTTTTTCCTTATTTGATGAGACCATTTTGTTCTGGGTTTTTGCTAGTTGTAGAAACCAACAGAGTATGCATTTAACGTAGAAAATGCCAGTGGTTGATGTGTTACATTGTTTAAGGGTCACAGTTTTTGCTGAACCCCAGGGCTTTGTGCATATTAGGCAAGCAGTCTACCATTGAGTTTTATCTGTCTTCAGCTTTAGGAAAAGAGTTTAAATTAAAAGTCTTTTTAGAGAGATTATACCAGAGGTTAAGATAGCTTCAACTTTATATAGAAGTAATGATAAGATAAAAATAGACTTAAAATCTTGATTTATATCCCCCCTAAAATCAGTCTGTCTGTCTGTCTGTCTGTCTGTCTGTCTGTCTATCTATCTATCTATCTATCTATCTATCTATCTATCTATCTGCATTAGTGTTTTGCCTGTATGAATGTATGTTTATGTGAAGGTATCAGATCCCTTGGAACTGGAGTTACAGACAGTTGTGGGCTGCCGTGTGGGTGCTGGGAATTGAGCCAGGGTCCTCTGGAAGAGCAGCCAGTGCTCTTAACCATTGAGCCATCTCTCCAGCCCCTATACCCCCTTTTCAACGTTAAATGTCAGTACTTATTTATGGAGTATGATGTGTTATTTCGGTATGTATTTGGAATGTGTCATGGTATGATGTATCACCTTAAAAGTTTATTATTTCTTTGTGTTGATCATTCCAGATCTTTTCTATAACAATCTTGTGATAAAAATTGTCAACCATAGTTATCCTGCCTGCTAAAGTGCGTTATTAGAAGTAGATGTTAATGCTATTCAACTTCACCTCTGGTTTCTTTCTTTTTTTGCTTTTTTTTTTTTAAAAAAAATATTTATTTATTTATTATGTATACAATATTCTGTCTGTGTATATGTCTACAGACCAGAAGAGGGCACCAGACCTCATTACAGATGGTTGTAAGCCACCATGTGGTTGCCGGGAATTGAACTCAGGACCTTTGGAAGAGCAGGCAATGCTCTTAACCACTAAGCCATCTCTCCAGCCCTCTTTTTTTTGCTTTTTGAGACAGGGTTTCTCTGTGACTGTCCTGGAACTCTCTGTAGAGCAGGCTGGGCTTGAACTCAGAGATCTGCCTGCTTCTGTGATGTGATTGAAGGTGTACACCACTGTGCCTGGCTTTTTGCTTTTAAGAAGTTTTATGCATGTGGTTGTTTGCCTTTGTGCACCACTTGCATGCCTGGTGCTCATGGAAACTAGAAGAGGATGTTAGATTCCCTGGAACTGGAGTTACAGACAGTTGTGAGCTACATCTGGGTTCTGGGAATTGAACCCAAGCAGCCAGTGCTCTTTCTTAATCTTGAGTCGTGACGTCAGCCCATTTCTGAGAGACATATCTGATCTGTACCATAGTCAATATGACTAGATCTTTTTTTTTTCTCCTGTTTTTTGAGCTAGGGTCTCATGTAACCTAAGCTAACCTCAACTCGTATGTTGCTGAGGATGATCGTAAACTTTTCTGATCCTTCTGCTTCCACTTCTTCAGTATTGCGATTACAGACATGTAGCAAAACAAAAATGTCCAAATCTCTCAGCTGTTTATTTATTAAAAATTTGCTAATTAAGCCTTGTTCTGTCTTAGCTGTTGTTGTTTTGTGCTCAGCATATTATTAATGTTTTATGTTGGGCTTAGGGATTGAAGTTTGAAAAAGATTAACTTAAACAGACTTCTTAATTTACATGCACAAAAACTATTAATTTATTTTTTGTCGTTTGAAGATTTTGTGTGTGTGTGAATGTCACGTGTGTGCAGGTGTCCATGGAGGACAGAAAGTGTGGGATCTATGGAGCTAGAATTCCGGGTGTTTGTGCGCCACTTGATGTCAGTACTGGGAACCATTCTGGTCATGGAGGAGTAAAAATACATTTATCCCTCTCAGCAGCCCTGCTTTGTTCTGAGATAGTCTTACCTGATAGGCAGCTCAAGCTGCTTGGCTTCAGACTCATGGCAGTCTGTCTGCCTCAGCTTCCCTTTGCTGGGAATAGTGTGTGAGCTTTCACATCCGGCTAAGAAAGTTTTTAACAAGTCAATTGCAACTCTGTTGTAATCAACATAAATCTGAGAAGTCATGGTTTTATGCATTTTTTCTGTTTGGAGACCTTACTGTAGTTTTAAAACTAGCATAAGATTCATGATGTCCACTCTTTCTTTTATATTTCAACAGTGATGCAAAGACTGGTGATGAAAATAATGTTGAAGAGTCCAGCAAACCATCCTCTACTGTTTCTCAGAGAAGAAAGCGAGTGCCAAGCACTTCTAGTCTTGCGAAGCCTACTGTCAGTGTTCCTTCACAGTGTCAACCCTTGTCTGCAGTTAACCACGATGCTCCGCAGCCCAGCCCTGCTCCAGCTAAAGAGAAGCCCCCGTGTTCAGATAGATACCGAATATACAAGGCCAGGAAACTGAGAGAGATGCTGAAAGAAGAGTTGAGAAAAGAGAAGGTAAGTTGAAGAAACACAAAATTTAGATGCTGCCTGCTAGATTTCTATATTTAGCTTTAGAAGAAAAAGAAGTATGTGTTAAAATGGATGGGAAAATAATACCAGATAATGACTCGTGTGTAACATAACATCTTGTGTAATACAAAGGAATAGAGTGGTATATTATTTGTGTTTTAATAAATAAAGCTTGCCCGAAGCTCAGAGGACAAAGCAGCCATACTAGTCAGCTACACAGCCAGGCAACAATGCAAACACCTTTAATCCCAGAACTCGGAGACAGAGGGATCTCTGTGAGTTCAAGGCCACCCTGGGCTACACAAGATTGAATCTGTGTAAAGAAGAAACAGAGCTCACACAAAGGTGATTCCAGCATTTGGGATCCCATGCCTTTAATCCCAGCATTAGGGAGGTGGAGACAGGAGTGTGGCTGGACAGAGAGAGGACTGTAAAGGGGAAGAGACAGGAACTCAGGAGAGTATGGAGTCTGAGGATTCGTGGAGACAGAATCTTGCCTTTTGGGTCTGAGTTTTTAGCAGAGGTAAAAGGTCTCTCTAGTGGTTGACTGCTTTGCTTGTCTGATCTTCAAGTTGAACCCCAGTTATCTGTCATCTGTCTCTGGGTTTTTATTATTTGTGCTTCAAAGTAAACCTTGTAAATTTACTTTTTTTCAACTGATAGACTTTATTATTATTATTACTATTTATTAATTTTCAGGTTTTGGGGGGGGGCAGTTGCGACGATCTTTAACTCAATGTGTAACTCACTCTGTAGTCAAGACCATTTTACTGACCCAGCCATCCATATCTTGTATCATCACATTTTTCTTGATAGTCATTTTAAAATTATTTTATTCATTTAAATTTTTCACTAGTTTTGGTGATAATAAAAAGTAAGTTTTTTATGAACATGCAGATAGATAAACAAGCATATGAAAATAGTTTCCATAAAAATGTCTAAGTGATGTGGAGTAATTTGAATTAAAATAAGTATAATCAAGCAAATGTGAATGTTATAAATTGAACTGTGGCCAAAAAACTTACGCAGTACATATAATAAGAGTGTGTCCCTTTTAATCAGGCACAGTATACAGTGGAACAGTAATAAAGCTGGCTTTGGAGTTAGAAACGTAGGCTTCATCCCTTACTAGCAGTGTGATGTTGGGCGGCTTAGTCTTTTTTGTATCTCTGTTTCTCCTTCTCTGTAAAATATTACCAATAATGATACTAAAACCTCACTGGAGGATTTTGAAGATTTATTAATCATGCATTTGAACTAATGTGTTTTAGTGTTTAGAAAGTAGTGAACAACAATGTCAGCTGTTTTAGCTAATTACAGAACACCTCATTTTGGTAGTGCTGGGGATTGAACTCTGGACCTCATATATGCGAGGCAGGTGCTTTAACACTGAGCCGCATTCCTAGCTTCGATAAACAGAATTGTATACGCTGAGCTTTTTATCTAGTGCCAATTTTTTGGATTTCTTTCTTTCTCTCTCTCTCTCTCTCTCTCTCTCTCTCTCTCTCTCTCTCTCTTTCTTTCTTTCTATGTATATGAATGCTCTATCTGCATGTATGACTTTATGTCAGAAGAGGGCACCAGATCTTACTAGATGGTTGTGAGCCACCATGTGCTTGCTGGGAATTTTGAACTCAGGACCTCTGCAAGAGCAGTCAGTGCTCTTAACTGCTGAGCCATCTCCCTAGCTCCCAACTTCTTGGATTTTAAAAATTGTTAAGAGGTGATTCATCTTTGAGAAACTTTTACCCATGCTCTCTTAGGTTTGTTAACTGTCTTCAGAGTGCCTCTCCATCTTAACTCTTGCTGTGAAGCCCATGGTAAAATATCTTTAAGATAAGGGTTTGGAGAGGTGGCTCACTGGTTAAAAGTGCTTGCTTTACAATCTTGGATCCCAGCACCTATGTAACAAGTTGGGCATCCCACAAATGGCTGTAATCTCACCTCTGAGATGGGCTAGGATCACTGGGTCTTGCTGATTTCTACTCTAGCTAAGATGTAAGCCCTTGCCTCCAAAGACTTAAGTAGAGAGTGATATAGGGCGACACTAGGTGGCCTTTTCTGGCCTCCATGGGGCATGGGCACATCTACCCATGCTCACACATGCATGCATACACACAAATCAAATTACGTCATCATAAAACATCTATAATAAAACCTCTAATTCTGCTTTATTTTAAAATGCTACTAAGGAAAAAGAAAAACTACTAAGGGTATTGTATAATACAACATTCAGGTTATAAATGATTTCTTAAAATTAGGTATAATTATAGTAATATTAAAGCACTTTAAGTCAGTGTGTTGTGTATTTGAGTTTAGTGTGTCTGAAATTATTTTGTTCATAAAATCTCTGTATATAGAAACAATGGAAAAACAAGTTTGCTACAAATGAAAGCCAGAGGCCACCAGATCGTTCAAAAATGACCATGAGAGACTTCATATATTACCTGCCAGATAACAATCCAATGACGTAAGTAAGATTTATTTGTGCTTTAATTTCATTGGGTATATAGTGATATGGCACTTTTAGAGTACAGTTTCATGTTTTTTAGAAGCTTGTTGATAAAATAAAATTTCTAACAAAATGAGTATAGATACATTTTTCTCCTGGGATACTGAGGTCTAAGCTGATGCTCTTCCCACGTGCGGTACTCACAATCGTGCTCTATCAAGTGACTACTTTCTGGGATGATAATGATGCCCTTCCTTTATCTCCAAGATGAAAAGGGGCTCCTTTATTGTTTTAATTATCAGAATAGAGTGTAACTTCTATTTCTTATGTACTATAATGCTATAGAAAGATATCTTTAGTTTTTATGCCCTATACATTAGTAATGGTACAGTTTGAGTAACAAGTCCTTTATGAACAAAGCTTTAATTCTTTAATTAAAGTTAGCTAGCCTGAGATAGAAGGTAGAAATCCTGGAAATCTGTTCATTGTGATTTTGGTGGTGTAGGATATGGAATTAGCGTATTTCTTCAGTATAAGTGTCTTTTACATTCACCTGGTCTTTGTTGGCCTCATTGAAGGAAGGGCAAGAAACATTGAGTTTGACAGCTATCAGCTGGAGATGAGTCACCTAGGTTGCTTCATTTCCTAGAGCTGAGAGTCTCTAAGGAATTAGGGGGTAAAAACATTTCTGATTTAGGCCACAGCAGATATTGGTACTTGATGAGTTTTTTATCTATTTATTTAGGTTGGGATGTGTGCTGGGAATCAAGTTAATTCTCAGCCTTCACTGAGCTTATTTCCCAGGCACAGGGAAAAATGATTGCTGAACATTTTAATGAGATGTTTTAGTATATTGTATTAAAAATAGGGGGGCTGGAAAGATGGCTCAGTGGTTAAGAGCACTGACTGCTCTTCCAGAGGACCTGGGTTCAATTCCCAGCACCCACACGGCCACTCACAACTGTCTGTAACTCCAGCTCCAGTGAACCCGACACCCATGATAAAACAATAATGCACATAAAATAAAAATAAAACATAAAAATAGAAGCTAAGATTTTTTTTGGTTATAGATATAATTGATATAATTATAGATATAATCTTATAGATAGAATTGATAAAATATCAATTTATTTAAAAGTATTCTTTTATTTGCACTTAACAGTTCTTCAGTGGAACAAGAAAAGAAAACTGAAAAATCCTTGGCTCCTACCCCGGCAAGAGAGTGAGCATCTTATCTTGCTCTTTTACATTTGTTGTTTAGGTGCCTTTCTGTTGTTGCTGGGCACCAAATTGGGACCACACACAGGTGCCTCACCACTGAGTTACACCCACCATTGGATACACTTTTAAAATGAAGTCTAATGTCCTTCCTTCCTTTTTCCCCCTTTCTTTTTCCTTCCTTCTTTCCTTTCTTCTCTCTCTCTTCCTTCCCCTCCCCCTACCTTCCTCTCTTCCTTTCTTTTCTTGCAGGTGCAGTGTGTTGTGTGTTTATACGTGTGTGTCTTGTATAGGCACATGCACTTGTCTTACTCAGTTACTCTTGATTGAGGCAAGGTCTCTTGCTGATTTTGACTTGTCTATCTAGTCAGCTTATCATCGAAATCCCTTGTCTATGATTTTTGAATGCTGCCTATTAGGCCTGTCCATCTTTTACATGGGTTTTGAGGATCCAAATTCAATTCCTCATGCTTCTGGATAAACGGTTTGTCCACGGAACACCCCAGCTTCAAATGAATCTTTCTGTTGTACTATTTTCATTTGATTGGCTCCTGAAAATAGACTCATTTAAGAATAGAAGCTATTAGGGTAGCCAAGGCTAATAGAGAAACACTCTCTCAAAAAAGAAAAAAGAAAAAAACAAAGAAATATAGAAGCTGTAACTGGTCATGGTAACTCATGTGTCTAACCTCAGTCCTTGAGAGCCTGAGGCAGGAGGATCTCGAGCTCAAGGCCAGTGTGGACTACTGATGTGTGACATTCCTGGAGAGATATGAATAAATGTCTACTTGTCCCAGGTAAGGGGCTGGTGACAGACTCATAAGGATACTAGCTTGGTGAACCAATGAATTTTATGGGTGTTCATTGTCAGGAATACGAGTGAGAGGTTACTCACTGGATTATAAGTTATTTCAAAGACAGCTGCATCGTCAGAGCCCAATCCAGCTTGGACGATGACTCATGAAAGCTGAGAACCTGGCACTGCCCAGCTTGAAGGCAGTTCAGCAGGTTGGAGAGTGTCTTTTAGACATCACAGCTCCATTCTTTCATAACGAAAGGGTTATTATATTTGTGTAATATATATGTAACTGACTGATACTATGATTTACATTTATACATGTATATTTGTGCCTGTGTGTACATCTGAGTGCCATAACTTGAGGTCATAGGACAGCCTGAGGATCAGTTCTCTCCTTCTAACTTTTGGGTTCCATGTATTGGACACAGGTTGTCAGGCTTGGCAACAAGTGCTTTTCTTTATCAGCTAAGCCATCTTATCTCACTGGCCTCATGAGTTTTATATTAAAGATGTTCAAATTGGGAATTATGAGACAGGGTCTCACTATGTAGCCTTGGCTAGTTTAGAACTTGCTCTGTAGATCATGCTGGGCCCTGAACTTACAGAGATCAGCCCTGACTCTGAGTGCTAGGACTAAAGGCCTGCACTGCTATGCCCAGCAAATGGAGTTGTTTGTTGTACAAAAACAGTAGCTTTAAGTAGTAAAAACCTCAAATGAAGTGCTGGAGAGATGGCTCAGAGGTTAAGAGCTCTGACTTTTCTTCCAGAGGTCCTGGGTTCAATTCCCAGCAACCATGTGTTGGCTCACAGCCATCTGTCATGAGATCTGGTGCCATCTTCTGGTGTACAGACATATATATGAAGGGAGAACACTGCTCACACAATCAATTAATCAATCAATAAATGCTTTTTAAGTGTTCAAAAGGAGCAAAGGGAATATAGACAGAAGTCTTCCCACCTTTGTTTCTTATGGTTTAAAAGTCTGTGGTTCTCCCTATTTCCCCCTGAAGCAACAAATGTTAACAATTACAACAGTGCATTTTTTTATTACATGTATTTATTGTGTGTGTATTTGTGTGTATATATGCGGGCACAAGCATGCCCTGGTGAGTGTGGAAGTGAGAAGATAGTTTGTGGGAGTCAGTGTGTGTTCTGGAGACTGAAGTCAGGTTTTCAGGCTTTGTACAAGAGACTTAACCACTGAGCCATCTCATCAGCTCACCGATTTTTAAATATATCATTCCAGATTTATAATTTATGTGTACTTCAATAAAATATTAAGCTGACATTGTAGTGGAAAGTAAGATTTGAATTCACCTTTTAAAAAACTTGGTTATAATTGGGTAAGAACAAGAAGTTCTGGGCTTTTGCACTGTAGGCTGATGGAATACCTGAGAGCTGGACAAGGTAGTGTACCCTTGTGACCCCAGCAGGTGAGAGACTGAGTCTGCAGCCAGTGTGGGGCCACATAGTGGGCACGAGCACCAGGCTACCTAGGGCTTCATAGCAACATCCTATCTCATAGACTAGGAAAAAAAAAAAAAAACTACAAAAACATATACCTGGAAATATATTTCAGAAAAATAGATTTTACATATTTTTATCACAAATTAATGAGAAATGTTTGACATGATAGAAGTGCTCAGCTTAAGATACCATTTATTTATTCATTTTCTTTTATTATTGGCCTCAAACCCAAGATAGACTATATACCAGTGAGTTACATATCTGGTACCATTTGTTTATTTTAAAAGCGAGAAAAGATTTCTTATTATTATGTTTTTAGATTCCTTATTAAATGCTACCAAATATCTGAGTGGTGGTGGTGAACACTTTTAATCCTAGCACTTGGGAGAAGAGGCAGATGGATTTCTGAGCTAAAGGCTGGCCTGGCTTTCAGAGTGAGTTCTGGGACAACCAGTGCTGCACAGTGAAACCCTGTCTAAAAGCAAACAAACAAAAGCTACCAAACAAAATTTGAAAGAAAATCTTATAACTTCTCCCTTCTCTGTGTATTTATCCATCTGTCCATCTGTTTATTTTAGTCAGGTTCTTAATGTAAGCTCCATATTGACCTAGAACTTTTGGTCCTTTTGCGTCGGCCTCCTTAGTGCCAAGATTACATTGTGTACCAGCATGCCTGGCAGGTCATTTTTTTCAGTTAAGTTATAGGGAAAGTTTGAAATATCTGAGTTATTGCTCATTAATAACTTGTTTTGAATTCAGACTTCTCAGGAAATACGTCTTATTGCTAAGTTAATGACTGTTTACATTTAGTAGGCAAGACAATCAGAGCACTCATGATGCTGATGACAATGGAGACGTGGAAGAGAAGGCGGATGACGGGCCACTTCTGGTTCCTCGAGTAAAAGTGGCAGAAGATGGTTCTATTATTTTAGATGAAGAAAGGTGAGTTAAAGAGATGGGGAGAGAGAGAGAGGGAGATAATGGCAGAGAACACATCACATTGTTGAGGAGAGGTTCTGTTTCTGAATCTGTCAGTATAACTTTATAAACCCCCGTATATATTTATATCATGAATAGTATAAAAATGAAATCAAACTAAATTAATTTGTAATTTTAGTATGTTTTGCACAAGATGGTATTGCTCTCCTATTTTCTGTCAACCTAACTTTTACTCCTCCTCTTGCTGCTAATCCAGTCCGGCTGCTGAGCCAGCTGTGTGCTATTGTCCACTGAGGGTAGATTTCTAGGATTGACTTAGTTATGAAGTTGGTATTTAGGTTTTGTCAAATGTAGTAGTTTCACTTTGTTGATATTTTTGAGACAGGGTGTCACTGTGTAACCCTGGCTGGCCTGGAACTCACTTTATAGACCAGGTTGGTCCCTAACTTTACAGGTATTCACCTTTCTCTGCTCCTGAGTGCTAGGATTAAAGTTGAGTGCCACTATACCTCACACTAATTTTGTATTTGGGTGTATGGTTGTAATGGACAATTCCTTGAAACTTGAGTTATGTGTGGTTGTAAGCTTTCTGATATGGGTGCTGGGAGCTGAATTTGAATCCTCTGGAAGAGCAGCAAGCACTTTTTTTGTTAAAAAATGCACACGTGCACACATACACACAAGCATACACATCTTGTTTTTTAATTCTTTGCGAGTTTCCAGTTTTGTGCATCATGTTTTGATCATATTTCCAGATCCACTTTCTTTTTTTGTGACCCCTTTTTTTAAAAACCCTTCAAGACCAGTGAGTGCTATTCAAATATTCTTGAATGTATGGTATTCCACTAGAGCATGGTCAGCTTTATTAGGTCAACTTTATTATTCTTAGAGAAAAGTATCTCTCTTTTACCAATAGCTATCGGTTGCTATTTGGTGCACAGGTAGGGGTGGGATTTTGTGCTCAACCCCCCGTCCATGCTAGAATTTGTTCTAGTTCGGGGTTGTAAAGGTTTTGTGCATTCTGTAACAGTCACTGTGAGTTCATATGTGTAGCTGCTACCTTGCTGTGTGTCCAGAAGCTGTCTCTTTGTAGTTATCCTGCCTCTTAAAGTTTTTTCACCCTCCCTTCCCGTAGTGATTCTTGAGCCTTGGGAGGAGTATGTGTTAGGGCTTACATTTTGTAGTCTCTTATATTCACTGCACTTTGGCCTTGTGGGTCTCTGTTAATCATCATCTACTGCACAAATCAGTCTCTCAGATGAGACTGAGGGTTGCACTCATCTACAGTATAACAGTATACAGTATATACATGGTATAACAATAAGTCATTAGAAGCATCAAGCAATTCTTAACTGCTTATCTCTCCAGCTCTAAAGTGTATATTTTATAAGGGATGAGTTAAAAAAGAGAAATGAAAGGTTTTGAAAGTTTAGTTAGTAAAAATGTATATGACATTTAAATTTGATTATAATAATCATAGATGTAATACTGATAATAAGTTTTTATATTTGATGGTGATTTTACATGTCATTAACCATTAAAGAAATATTAGCCCAGGGGCCATGTAGAAATCAACAAAACAAACCCAGTTGTGGTGACACATGCCTGCAGTCTCATGAGTTGAGATAGATGAACAGGAATTTTAAGCTATCCCCAGCCACACAGCGAGTCCTCTAGCCTGGACTACATAAAGCCTGGTCAAACAGACAGACAGATAGAAAAACAAAAAAGGCAATAGAAATGTTGTTTCTTAGGTAGTCCAAGTTATTTTGAAATACTGTAATGAAAACAGGTCGGCATTTATGTCTGCTGCTTAGGAATAATGTTCAGGAAATTTGTATTTTGAATTTAAATATAATTTTTTCAAATTATGTTTTATATTTTTGATATTACTGATATGATAAGTTTTAAAATATAGCCAGTTAAATCTCATCATCTGTTCTTTTTCATGCTTGTTTTTAGTGTGACTCTTTGAAAATGTCTTTCTTTCAGTTTAACTGTAGAGGTTTTGAGAACAAAAGGTCCCTGTGTTGTTGAGGAAAATGATCCTATATTTGAGCGTGGCTCAACAACCACATATTCCAGCTTCAGGAAAAACTATTATTCAAAACCGTGGTCAAATAAAGGTAACTAATTCTCATTAAAAGTTGTATGCTGATTTTTTAAAAATGAAGTGAACTATTTTATGTTATCTCTCTCTCTCTCTCTCTCTCTCTCTCTCTCTCTCTCTCTCTCTCTCTCTCTCTTTAAGACAGGGTTTCTCTGTGTAACAGCTTTGGCTGTCTTGGAATTCACTTTGTAGACCAGGTTGACCTCCTGATCACTGAGGTCTGCCTGCCTCTGCTTTCAAAGTGCTGGGATTAAAGACGTGCACCCCCACCTCCTGGCTCTATTTTATGTTTTCTAATTAAATCAGACTTGTAAATAAAATGTCAACTGACGTGTTGTCTTTTATCCGTTTAATTTTATTGGTTCCCCTCCATTTTCCCCCTACTGTCTTTGACTTTACCCTAGAAATTATTTTTAAGAATTAGCATTCTAAGAATCCATTTTCCTGGGTTCTTAAGCTTTTTCAAACTCTATAGAGAAACAACATTTAAGTGACTAATTGACAGTATTTCTGTGTAAGCACGATGTGTGCCCGTAGAGCATTCTGCTTCCAGTGTTTCTAATCATCATGTCCTCCTTGAAAACATGGTCACCTAGCATTTCTACAGCCGTTCCCCTGCAGTGAAGTTACATACCTAGAATGTAAGCATCAAGGACTCTTAGGCCAGATGATCATTAATCTGAGACCAGGCTGGCCTATATAAAGAATCTTACCTCTCTAGGTGGTGTGGCACACCCCTTTAATCCCAGCACTCGGGAGGCAGAGGCAGGTGGATCTCTGAAATCGAGGCCAGTCTGGTCTACAGAGTGAGTTCCAGGACAGTCAGGGCTACACAGAGAAACCTTTCTTGACCCTCCCCCCAAAGAATTTTACCTCAAATAAACAAACAAAAAAACCATACAACAACAACAAAATGTACTTAATATATGTTTCGTGATGGTACTTACTGCTCTTTAGAATATAGTTTGTGGAAAACTTTTTAAGCATAGCAGAATATAGGACAAAAAGTAAGATTCTGTACTTCTCTTCTGACTTATCAATTCTGTGGGGGTTTTTTTGTTTTGTTTTGTTATTTTGAGATACCTTCTGTCAGACTTGTCACGTTTTCCTCACTTCCTCCCTCCCTCTCCTCAACATGTTAGAAAACACCACAGCCCCTTCAGTCCAGTTAGCATTTTTCTAAGTGCCTGCCTGCCTGCCTGCCTGCCTGCCTGCCTGCCTGCCTGCCTGCCTGCCTGCCTGCCTGCCTGCCTTCCTTCCTTCCTTCCTTCCTTCCTTCCTTCCTTCCTTCCTTCCTTCCTTCCTTCCTTCCTTCCTTCCTTCCTTTCAAGATTTATTTATTTATTTGTTTATTATATATACAGTGTTAGTTTCCATGTCTGTCTACATGCCAGAAGAGGGCATCAGATCTCATTATAGATGGCTGTGAGCCACCATGTGGTTGCTGCGAATTGAACTCAGGTCCTCTGGAAGAACAGTCAGCATTCTTAACCTGTGAGCCATCTCTCCAGCCCCCTGCTTTTCTTTTTTTTTTTTTTTGCCAGTCACTGATTATTTTATTTCTTGTAGGTTGCCAAACACAAAAGCCCCAACAATTTATACTTTTACCAATTGTCTATAAAAAGTATTATTTTACCATAGCTTTGCTAATAATAATTTCTAAGTTTTATTGGCTTATGGAAATCTAATATTCCAAAATACTTCTTTATATTATATATGGTTGTTTGATAGCAATAAGATTTAGTATCTACTATATTTAGTATTTTTGTTTTTTAATTATTATTTAAAACAATTTCTCAAATATATTTGATCGTGTTCTTCCTTTTCCCACAGTTCATCCAGATCTTCCTACCCATCCAACTTTAAGTTCTTTCTCAAAAAATAAGTGAAAAAAATCCAATACAATGACAAAATGCCTAAAACCTTGAAAGCAAAATACAATATCACCCAAAAAGGGAGGAAAAAAACCCAAACAAAAAAACACCAAAACCCACCAAACTGTAACCAAATAAAAGCGCACACGCACACACACAAATCTGTGGGATCTGTTATTTGTTGGTCAGTAACTGAACATGAGATCTAACCTGGAGTGGTTGATAAACTGCTGTCATTCCATTGAGAAAACTGGTTTTCCCTCTCCCAGATATGAATGACAGTTCTATTGTTTGCCTGTGCCCTGCTGGCTAGGTTTATATTTATTCATTTTTAAAAAAATATAACAAAATATAAAGATAAAACGAAAACAGTCACATTAAAGTTGTGCAAGACAGACCACCAGATGGAAAAGAGCCCAAAGAGGGCACAACAGTCAGAAACCCACTCGTTCGTATGCTCAGGAATTCCATAAGAACACTAAGCTGGAAGCCATAGTGTAAGTGTAGCACCATGCAGACCCTCTTCATGCTGCTTCATCGTCTGTGAGTTCATAAGAGCTTTCCTCGTGTTGATTTAGAGGGCCTCGATTTCTTGCTGTCCTACATACGCTCTGGCTCTTAGATTCTGCCTCTTCTTCCATAGGGTTCTCTGAGTTCTGAGGGAAGGGATTTGATGGAAACATCCCATTTAGGGCTGAGTGTTCCAAGTTTCTCACTCTCTGAGTAATATCTGCCTGTGGCTCTCCATATTTATTCTCATCTGTCGCAGGAGGAAGCTTCTCTGATGATGGCTGGCTGAGCAAGGAAATGATTTTTGAGTATTGCATCATTAGGAGACATTTTATCACTACATTTTTTTTTCTTTCCTTTTAGACCATATTATTTGATTTTGCCCTAGGTCCCTGGATTATCTAGACTCAGGTTCTTGGTCACTCAATCAGTGTTAGAGATGGATTCCATCTTTTGGAGAGGGCCTTAAGTCCAATCAGGTATTGGTTAGTTACTCTTTTCAGTGTGCTGTGGAGCTGTGGCAGCTCTGCCAGCACTGGTCCTTCATTTCTGGCTAGCAACTGCCTGAATTCAGAAAGTCTATTTTCAGAGACCTCTTTGTCTTAAGTTTGGTTTAATACCTGGTTGGGTGGCCCTCTCTTTGTTCTAGCAAGTACATGTGATTAATCCTCAAGCTTTTAGGGACACTTTGGATTGGGAGGGTGAACTTTTTAGTTGTCTACTGGGTGGGTCATCTACTTCATTTTCGAAGTCGTCCCTGTTGGGTACAGAGCAGGAGTCCTTGTTACCATAGCCCCAAGTTCTGGAATTATGGAATGTATCATCACACTTACCTATGAAGATTTTTCCCCCCAAAATGTATTAGGGTGTTTAAAATTCTTTGATGTTCTTTTCAATAAAGTTAAATATTGTCTAACTTATTTTTAACTAATATTCTTACGTCATTTTGTCTGAACAGAAAATTAATTTTCAGTTAATCTTTTGTTTTTACAGAAACAGATATGTTCTTTTTGGCCATCAGTATGGTAGGAACTGACTTTTCTATGATTGGACAACTTTTTCCTCACAGAGCAAGGATAGAAATTAAGGTAAAGTATACCTATAACATTTATTGGTTAGATGGGGTCAAAAAATTACTAGGATTTTTTTCTTTTAACTAAATTCATGGTCATTTGTTTCTATTATGTTTTGTATGTGTGTGCATGCGTGCGTGAGAGAGGGAGAGATTGAGAATTTTTTTTTTTTTTTTTTTTTTTTTTTTGGTTTTTCGAGACAGGGTTTCTCTGTGGCTTTGGAGCCTGTCCTGGAACTAGCTCTTGTAGACCAGGCTGGTCTCGAACTCACAGAGATCCGCCTGCCTCTGCCTCCCGAGTGCTGGGATTAAAGGCGTGCGCCACCATTGCCCAGCTGAGATTGAGAAATCTTACAAGAATCAATGACACACACACACACACCGTGAGTTCTAGGACTCCTGATGAGTGTGGTATAAGATTCTAAGCCTGGTGGGATATGAGCCAGTTTGAACTCCATTTATCAGCACCAGATTTCCTGGTAGTACCCTGCCCTGCCTAATACCTTTGACTTGATCCGGACTCACCCAGGCAGGACTTGGATTTACATTTTTGCTTAGTTTCTGCATAGACTTCCCTCTATTACACTTAAAACACTCTGGAATAATAACAATGGATTAAGTTAGTATTAGCTTAATTGATTATACATTTTATTTATTTAGTATGAGAGTCAAATTTTTTTGTTAATTTTTGTTTTTAATTTTTTCTGACTTTTTAAGACAGTTTCTCTGTGTAGCCTTGGCTGTGCTGTCCTAGAACTCACTCTGTAGTTTAGGCTGGCCCATATCTCAGAGGTTCACCTGCCTCTGCCTCCTGAGTGCTGGCACTAAAATCGTGTACCACCATTGCTTGGCTTAGTCAACTTTTATTCTGTTTTTTTTTTTTTTTTTTTTTTTTTTTTTGGTTTTTCGAGACAGGGTTTCTCTGTAGCTTTGGTGCCCGTCCCGGAACTAGCTCTTGTAGACCAGGCTGGCCTCCAACTCCCAGAGATCCGCCTGCCTCTACCTCCCGAGTGCTAGGATTAAAGGCGTGTGCCACCACCGCCCGGCTCAACTTTTATTCTTATACTCTACCATATTTACATGTCTGTGTGTGTGTGAATATGTATGTGTATAGGGCCACTCATACCCAATGAATATATACAAGTAATAGGATTACTCAGTGGGAGTTGCTTCTCTTTTACCTTTCTATCAGGTCTTTTTTTTTTTTTTAAAGATTTATTTATTAAGCATACAATGTACTGCTGGCAAGGAAGGCACCAGGTCTCATTACAGATGGTTGTGAGCCACCATGTGGTTGCTGGGAATTGAACTCGGGACCTCTGGAAGAGCAGCCAGTGCTCTTACCCTTTGAGCCATCTCTCCAGCCCCCTATCAGTTCTTGATGTTGAACTAAAGCTGTCAAGCTTGGCCCATGACTACTTTCTATGCTGTAAATCTGGCTTTCATTGTTTATTTCTGCTATTGATAATAAAGATAGGATGAGGAAAATTTGTGTGAATATTTTATCCTCATTACAAAAAATGTATTTGGAGTGTGTGTGTGTCCATGTCTGCCCACACATCACATGTGTACAATATTTGAGGAGGCAAGAAGAGGGCATTAATTCTTTGAACTGTAGTTAGAGATGTCATGAACCTCCATGTGGCTGCTGGATATTGAACCCATGTCCTTGGAAGGGCAGCCAGTGCTCTTTCCCATTGGGCCATCTTTGTAGCTCTCTATTCTCATTTTTAAGAAACTAAAGCTTTAAGTAACTTAGCCTATTGGCAATAATATATCATTTAATACAAAATAGTGTGCTTTGTAGAATTTTATATTATTGCTCACTAATTAGAAATAATCCTTGTTTAACGGCAGAACATTACTATAGATCTTTTTGTTGTTAACAGAATAAATTTAAACGTGAAGAAAAAACAAATGGATGGAGAATAGACAAAGCCTTCCGTAAGTATTAAAGAATTCCTTCACAGAATATTATTAATAGAGGTTGATAATGATCAATTCTTTGTCTTTGGCTCTAGTGTTTTAGATTTGTCCTTGTATTGGCATAAGACTAAGGATGAAACTTTTTCATTTTTTGTTTTTTTAAGGTGAGGTCTTGTATATATTCCAGGCTAGTCTGGAACTTTTAGTTTGTTTTGTTTTTGTTTTTTGAGACAGGGTTTCTCTGTGCCCTGGCTGTCCTAGAGCTCACTTTGTAGACCAGGCTGGCCTCAAATTCACTGAGATCCGCCTGCCTCTGCCTCCCAAGTGCTGGGATTAACGGCATGTGCCACCACTGCCCTACTTAGTCTGGAACTTTTAATCCTTTTGCCTCAGCCTCCAAGTGCTGGAGTTACAGGTATACACCATTATGCCTCAGTTGTTCTTTGTTTGTTTGTTTGTTTTTTTAGACAGGGTTTCTCTGTGTAGCTCTGGCTGTCCTGGAGCTCACTTTGTAGACCAGGCTTCAAAATCATAGAGATCCACCTGCCTCTGCCTCCTGAGTGAGTACTAGGATTAAAGGCGGGTGCTACCATTGCCTGGCAGTAAACAGAGTTTTAAGTCCATGAATTTATACAGTAATTGATAATAAAAATTGGCTTTTTCAAATCTCTGTTCTGTGCATATGTGCATTGATGTGCACAAACGCTTATCAGAGGACAAGGTATAGGAGTTGGTCTTTTCCTTCCATCATGTGTTCGGGCTACACTTAGGGTGTCAGGCTTGGCAGTAAGTGCTTTTATACACTAAGCCCCCTCACTGGCCCCTGAGTGGTTTTTTTTTTTATAGGGAAGGAATTATGTTCAAGAGATAGTTCATGGAAAATAGATTGCGATAGTGGATTCTGTTTGTTGTCAGCCAGCCATTGAGTCAACAGCATTGACTACCTGCTGTGTTCTGGTTGCTCTTGAAGATGTGTTGTCAAATAAGGCAGATGAAAAATCTGATTGGAGAGCCCTGAATTTAAATAGGTGGGGGATATTGTTATGAAAGTTTCAAGTACTGATTGAGTTCTTGGGAGAAAAAGGAATTGGGTCTTGATGCTTATTGAGCCTCAATGAAGTTCTTTATGAATGGGTAGCATTTAAATTTAGATCCGATTTAGAAGAGAGTAGGAACCAGCCAGTTTCTAATACCTTCATTAAAATTATTATTTTTCTTTTTGTAAGTCTACAGAAAGAGTACAGGAGATCTATAAATAAAACCAAATTTATGTTTAAAGTAATTTTTTGTTTTAGAAGGTACATACTTTTCATGACCAAATATCAACATTTCATAATTAATGTGTCAATGTTAATTTAGCTATGAAATTACCTGTGTTGCCAAATTTAATTCTAAATAAAATTTAAAAAAGAGACGGGGAAGCAGAAAAAAATATGTAGCGAAAAAAAACAATTAAAAAAAAAGTAAAAGGAGACAGGGCCCCACTGTTTAGCCTTGGCTGTCCAGGAAAACTCTGTATAGACCAGACTAGACTCAAACACACAGAGATTCACTTGCTTCTGTCCCTCAAGTTCTGGAATTAAAGATATACATTTTTTTTTTAAGGAGATTTATTTATTTTGTGTGTATGCGTTGAGTGCTTGCATATATGTATGTATGTGTGTTATGTGTGTGCTTGGTGTCCACAGAGGATAGAAGAGGTGTTCGATTCCTTGGAACTGACGTTAGCAGGTGGTTGTGAGCTGCCATGTGGTTTTTGGTAACTCATCCTATCCCTTTCCAAGGGCAGCAAGTACTCTTAACTGCCAAACCATTTCTTCAGCTTCAAAACACAGCTCCTACCTCCACCCTGTCTCTGTATAGCCCTGGATTGCCTAGAACTCAGTATGTAGGCTAGGCTCCTGCCTCCTGAGTTCTGGAATTAAAGGTGTGCACCACCATGCCCTGCTCAAAATAAAATTTAATTAAAGTTAGCCATAAGGCTGATGTTAGGGAAAATAATTCATATGTGATTTAGAGAGTATCCACTGTGTAGCTCGTGAATTCATGAATAGACACCCATGGTCAACGGGTGGGGCTGATACCCAGTGTTCTGTCTTCAGTTGAAAGCGTTTCCAGGAATGGCTCCTGTAAGATCTAGAATATTGTGAATAGAGAAACTTCATTTTAAAGATGGAGAAACTTTCCACTGGGCTTAATAAATTATTAGAAAATAATTTATAGATTCTATAGTTTTGTTTTTTAATGATTTTTATCCTTTGTAATAGGAAATTAAAAATTAAAGAAAAACTCCTGTGGGTTTTTAAAAGATTTATTCTATGTGTATGAATGTATGCACAGATGTGTGTTGACCACAGATGTGTGTTGACCACATGTGTATGTGGTGTCCCTGGAGGTCAGAGGGGGCACTTGATCATTTGGCACTGGAGTTATGGATGGTTGTGACTCACCATGTGGTGCTATGCTTAGGACTGACCCTGCATCCTCTGAGTCATCTCTTCCACTCCCTTTGTGGATGGTTTGTTTTTGTTTGGGATGGGTCATATATTTTAAGTCCTTTAGAACCGCCTACAGATTCTTTCTGGATTCCTGGGGTGCTGGTTCTTTGTTGTGGAGAATTAGAACAAATTATTTTAGTTAAATTAAATTAAAACTATTTTAGTGTGTGCCTTTTACTGAATCATTTTTGTGATCTTTCTTTTTTCTTTTTTTTTTTTTCTTTTTTTTTTTTTTTGGTTTTTTTCGAGACAGGGTTTCCCTGTGGTTTTGGAGCCTGTCCTGGAACTAGCCCTTGTAGACCAGGCTGGTCTCGAACTCACAGAGATCCGCCTGCCTCTGCCTCCCGAGTGCTGGGATTAAAGGCGTGCGCCACCACCGCCCGGCTTTTGTGATCTTTCTGTACATCACCAGAGTTTAGATGTAAAGTTTAAGGAAGCATTCTTTTGTAGATTCATTCCTTGTTTTTTTTACTGATCGTTTTTTCTCTATTATACAGTTGACAATGGAAGTATTTCTGACGTCATTGGACTGTTTTATTTTACTGATGCTTGGAAGAGTACATAGTGAAGTGGTTGTAGTGGAAAGAGGGCGTTGAAATCATAGACTCTTGGAGGATATCTTAGTTATCTTCATATATGTTTGGGGGCTGAAAATTAAACCCAGGTTTTGTTTTTGGGTTTTTCGAGGCAGGATTTCTCTGTAGCTTTGGTGCCTGTCCTGGAACTAGCTCTTGTAGACCAGGATGGCCTCGAACTCACAGAGATCTGCCTGTCTCTGCCTCCCAAGTGCTGGGATTAAAGGCATGCGCCACCACCGCCCGGCTAAACCCAGGCTCTGTACCAGCTAATTCATGTTCTGTACCACTGAATTATCTCTTGGCCTTATCTTTGCCATTTAAAATAATTGATATGGTAGTTCAAAGTGTAATTTGAAATTTTAACAAAGAATATACCCTATTAACTAGCATCCTAAGTTATGTGTAGAATATTTTCACAAACTAAGAAGACCGTTTGTTTGCTTTCCTGTCAAGCTTTGTAGCCCAAGGACACTGCTGTTTCCATTTAAATCATCATGGGCTAGTTTAGCATGTTTTAGATCATCTAATTGGATCATGCAATAATAATGCTTGGTGTTGGTTTCTTTTACTTTTATTTTTGAGATTCACCCATTTTATTGCTTGTATAAATAGTGTAATCCTTTTATTAGGTTGGTACAAAAGTAATTTTGGTTCTTGCATTGTTAAAATTATTACTTTATATGCTTACATTCTTAAATATAGTTATTATGCATTATTAATGCACACTTCTCACCTTAGGATCTTGTACTACTGACTTATTACCTATTTATATTAAGGAAATCATAGACAAAAAGCAAATTCCAGATAGTCTTTTACATTTTTTTTAGATTATTTTTTTATATGTCTGAATGCACATCTGTGCAGCCCATGGGTGCAGTATACCTACAAAGGGCAGAGGTGGGTGTCAGATTCCTTGGAATTGGAATCTCACATGGTTGTGAACTATCCTGTGGGTACTTGGAATTGAACCCTCGAAGAGCAGGTTCTTAGGGTTACTATTGCTGTGGTGAAACACCATGATGTAAAGTACTTGGGAGGAAAGGGTTTATTTGGCTTATTGCTCCACATCACTGTTCATCATAGAATGAAGTCAGAACAGGAACTCTGGAGGCAGGAGCTGATGCAGAAGGCATGAAGGAGAGTTACTTACTGGCTTGTTGTTCATGACTTGCTCAGCGTGCTTTCTTACAGAACCCAGCACCACCAGCCCAAGGATAGCACCCCCCACCATGGGCTGGACCCTCCTACATCAGTCATTAATTAAGAATATAGGCTTGCCTACAGCCTGATCTTTTGGAGGCATTTTCTTATGTCAAGTCCATGTAAAACTAGCCAGCACAAGCAGCCAGTGCTCTTAACTGCTGAGCCAGCCCTTTTGCCTCTCAAGTATTTTCTTATTTGAGTTCAAAATGGATCATATATATGAAGAAAGTTTGCAACAATAACAATGCATTTGGTCCAGGAGGAACTGTTACATGTATTGTTAGAATAATGGTTCAAGAAGGTTTGCAAAGAAGAGGGGAGCCTTGAAGGTGTGGAATGTAGCAAACTGAGCAGTTGTTGAACCTGCTCCTTTTATAACTCAAAGGTTGCTGTAGAACTCAGTGTGGACCATTCACTGGTCATTTTTGCATTGGAAGTAAATTCGAAACATGAAAAAGCTCGAATAAAAAGCCATTTTGGACTATCGTCCTGATTCTACACACAACGTTGTGTCGTTTCTGTATTGGGTTGTGGTGTGCAATGAAAAGTGGATCGTGTAAGACAGCAGTACCCAGCAGTGGTTGGGCTGAGAAGAAACTTCAAAGCATTTCTCAAAACCAAATTTGAACTGCCCACAAAAAGGGATGGGGTCATGATTACTGACTGGTGGTCTCTTAACAGTCTGAGCCACTGCTTTCTGAAATCTGATGAAACTATTACACCTGAGAAGCCAACATTGGCCAAAAGAAAGGGCCTGATTTTCCACAGTGCTCAACCTTATATCACACAACTAATTCTTCACAAATTGGAACTTGAACAAATTAGGTTACATAGTTGTGGTTTTGAGTCAGGGTCTCACTGTAAACCCTGACTGATGTAGAGCTCGATGTAACCAGGCTGGCCTTGACCTCACAGAGATGCCTGCCTTTGAAATCAAAGATGTGTGCCACCACACCTAGCTTAGGCCTCAAAGTTTTTCTTTATCTGTTATGTTCATCTGGCCTCTTGCCAGTTGACTGTGACTTCTCCAAGCATCTCAACAGTTTTTTACAAGTAAAATGTTTTACACCAGAAAGAGTCAGAAAGTGCTTTTCAAGAGTCATTGAATCCCAGGGATGGACTTTACAGTGACTAAAACAAAACACCTTACTTTTAATTGGCAAGAATTTATTGATTGGAACGATTTTTATTTTGGTAAGAAAGATGTATTTGAACCTATTTATAATGACATAAAACTCATGGTCCTTTTGCACCAACCTAATAATTTAATTTAATTTATTTTTTTTGGATTGGGGCTTGAATCCAAGGTCTTGTGTATTCTATAAGTGCTACGTCACCAAGCTCTTACACATTTAGCCCATACTTGTTAAGTTACTTTTTTGTTTTATTACTTAACAGTGCCATATATTTGTTTATCCATCCTTTGTCTAATAAATAAGTACTTTTGCTTTGGATATTGTCCTACTTTGAGAACTAGAGAGCTCTTCTTCTTCTTTTTTTTTTTTTAAATAAAAACTCTAAACTTTCCCCCTTTCTTTAAACAGAGGAAAAACGCCCCTTTGACTTCGATTTTTTTGCTCATTTGCTTCAGAAAGTTCTTGCTGAAGAAGAAAAAAGAAAAAAATCTACTAAATGTCAGAGTTCAAAGGAAAAGTCCTCCAAACCACGGAAAAACGTGAAAGGTATTGTTTGGAGTTTCATCTAGTGGTGAATTTACAGTATTGCCATTATGAATTGAGATGTTATTCAGGTAGTTGACACCATCATAGTGCATAGTTGGAGGGAAGTATTAGTATCATTGCTTTGCCAGTTACCTGGGGCAAATAACAGTTCCCTTTTAATGATTTGTTTCTGTTTGTGTGTTACCTGTATAGTGTGTGTGTGTGTGTGTGTTCATGAATTTGTGCTTTTTTGAGAGGCCTGATATGAGCTGGAGAGATGACGCAGAGGTTAAGAATGCTTTGCTGCTTTTAAATTGGGCTGGTGTTTGCTTCCCAGCACTTGTGTTGGTGTCACTCACAGTTGCATTTGACTGCAACTCTGTGGCATTTGATGCCATCTTGTAGACTCTCTAGATACCCACATACTGTGCATGCACACATGTATTTAAAAGGAAAAACAATGTTTCAGTCTGGGGATGTAGTTTAGTACTTGTCAGGAATGCAGAAAACTGCCTGGATTTGATCCCCAGTACCATGAAAATGATGAAAAAGATCCTTGGTTCAGGCAGGGGACACAAGTTCATGCCTGCTTTCAGTTATATAGTACAGTTGGAAGCAACCTGGAATGCATCAGACCTTGTCTTAAGCAATCGAAATGATACAAAAGTTACAATTCTAGAACTGTTTGTTCTATCTGATGTTCAAAGCAAATTCTTCAGCATTCTTAGGAATAACTATCACCAAGCCCTTTCCTAGCAAATAATGGTGTGTCTGTAATTTTTTAAAATGAAAATGTAAGCTCATAAATACGTAAATATTTCTGCCACTTGAAGTTTTTATATCGTAATATACTTTGAATCCCATCACATTTCTACATATAAACTTACTTTTATTGGTAATTGGCATGTATGTATCTTTTTTTTTGTTGGGGGCGGCAGTGCTGGGCATTGAACCCATGGCTGTGTATATGCTAAGTAGGATGTGCTTTACCACTGAGCCACCCTAGCCTGTACCTGCGTGAGCTTATGGTGCAAACGTTAGAGCTGATCTCTTCTTCTCCTCTTTAAGTCTGTCTTCAGTTTTTCACAAAAATGACATGACAGACAGAACATACTTTTGAGTATTTATCATCTTCCCTTTCAGTAAGTTTTCTATACATATTTCATGTGTTTATAACAATTTCTCTTGTTTTTAGCAAAAAAGGTAACTAGTGAGGAAGTGAATGATGATCCAGATGAATCTGTAAATAGTAACAGTTCAGACCCAGAAAGATCTCAGAAGGATGCTCAGACACTTGCTGAAGAGGAACCACCAACTTCGTCAGGACAGGATTTAGAACAAACCATGTTAGAGCAAGATCAAAATCAAGAGAAAAGGAGGAGGAGGAAGAAGCAAAATGAAGCTAATAAGCAGGAAGCAGCAAATCTTGTAGGAAATGTCCTCGTTCAGTCGAGCTCTCCTGAAGCAGAAATACACAAGAGTAAGTTTCAAACACATTCGAAGATCCTTGGTTTTACTAGAAGGGGCGTGTACAGTAATGTATATGACAGATGCTACCGTTGTGGATAACAGCAATTCCTAATGCTTGCTAGTGGCTATCTGCCCAGTACTATGTTACATCTTGCCATCTTAATTTTAGTTAAAGAGAAAAAACAGCTGTAGAAGACAAAACAAAAAAAAGTGAAGCAGGGAGAATTTTCTCCAGATTGTTCAGAAGTTGAATTATTTCCCTTGTGTTCCCATTAACAGTTATTGGTGATCATATATCTGTAACGAATCTCAGATTTTTATGGTCTGCCTTCATGGAATACCTCTGTGAGTGTGTAAAAAGAGCTAGTAGAATTTCCATTTCTTTTTTTTCTTGTATTCTTAGAATGCAAGCATAGTGTAATTTAAGTGTTGCTGGAAGACAAAAACCAGGAAACTGGGGCCTTCTTAAGAGTTTGCTTTAAGAATACTCAAAGTGAAATAGTAAGTTTGGAGGTGCTGCTCAGTAGTGGAGCATGTGCTAGCACCCACAAGTTCCTGGCTTTACGACTTAGGAACCCCTTCTGCCTGCTTCCTTAGTCCCCTTCCAGACCCTCCCCAATGTATCTTCCAGCTTCATGTTCCTTTTAAAGAACCAAACAAAACAACCTACTGAGTCCCATCAGTGTTGCTCATCCATACCTAACCTAACCAGAGGCCACACCCCTTACAAAACCGACTATCCCTTCCCCAGTAGCCATCACCTGCCAGGAGCACCTCAGCTGAGGATAGGAGCTTGTGTCCTTCCCTGACCCATGCTGGACTGTTGACTGGCTTGATCTTGTGTTTGTGGATATATTTGTTATGAGTTCATAAGTGAAGTACTTCTGTCACGTCCAAAAGACTGATTTTCAGAAGTTCTCCTCAACCTCTGGTTCTTACAGACTTTCTATGACCTCTGTGATGTTTCCCAAGTTCACGGGTTGGGGTGGCTGGTTGGTTTAGTTGTTCGTTTGAGACTGAACACTCAACAGTCACTTTCTGCAGTTTGACCATTTCTGAGTCTTTGTAATGACTATGTTAACTACAGAAAGAAGCTTCTCTAATCCTTAGCTGTGAAGACAACTGTTTAGAAGGCAGTTGTTACTGTGCCCATTTAGCAAAGCAGTAGGATATTCCCTATGGCTTAGGACATCATGGTTTCTGGTCCGGGCTTTCTTGCTCAAGCAGAGGTTCCTCCTGTGGATCTGACTGGAAACCTAATCAAGAAGCAGTTCTAGCATTTATGCCACTGTTGCACCAATGGACATCTCCTGTCAGCTGAGTTGCAGTTGCTTGCAGGGTTCCTAAGTGGTAAGACAGTTAATGACTCTTCCCTTCAGTAGCTTGTGTGACACCATCAGCACAATGAGAGCTAGCTAGCAGAGAGAAAGTCATAGTAGTTTAATAGATCAGTTCTGGTAGTTGAAGTAATAAGAGATTTCTTTCTTCTTCTTCTTCTTTTTTTTTTTTTTTTCTTTTGAGATAGGGTCTAATATAGCCCAGGCTGGACTAGAACTTGCTTTGAAGTCAGGGATGATCTTGAACTCTTGCTTCGCCAGTCTAAGAGCAGGGATTATATGTATTTGCTCTTATGTCCTGCTTACGGCTGTCTGGTTTTTGTTGTTGTTGTCTGAGACAGAGTTTCTCTATGTAGCCATGGCTGTCCTGGAACTCACTCTATAGACCAGACTGGCCTCGAACTCAGAAATCTGCTTGCCTCTGCCTCCCAAATGCTGGGATTAAAGGCGTGTGCCATCATGCCCAGCCCACAGTTATCTGATTTATAAGCATTAGAATATTATACTCTTGTTGTTTACCATTACAAGAAATATTACATGTAGAGGCTTGTGAGATAGCTCAGTGGGTAAAGGTACTTAAGTTTGATCCCAGGGATCCACAAAGAAGAAAACCAACTCTTGTTAGTTGCTTTCTGATGTCCACATGGGCACTGTGGTAACACACACACACCAAGTAAATGAATTAAAAAATGGAAATTATTTTTTTAAACAGAGATTATATAATAAAAGAAAACTAGATAAACTGGCCAGTGCCTGTAATCTCACCACTTAGGTGGTAGAGTAGGTAGATGAGTAGATTCAGAAGTTCAAGATTATCCTTGGCTACCTAGTTTGATGCCAGTCTGTTATATTAGCCCCTGTCTCAACCAAAAGAAAAAGACACGTTTTACATGTAAAGAAGAATAGCTTATAGTTCTAGTCTTTTACCAAATATTGATGTGTCATTTATGATGTTGGAATTAAGGTGATTCTTTATCATAGGGTAAATATTAGTGCTTTTTATTACACATTTATTTTGCGTCCTTTTGTGTGCCTGACATGACTCAGCACTTGCCTGCAATCCTGACAACTTGGATTCAATCCCCCAAACCCTCAGAGGTGAAAGGAGAGCACTAGCTGCACGGAGTTGTCTTCTTCTTTTTTTTTTTTACTTGCCATATTTATTTTTATTTTTTTTGTTTGTTTTTTTTATTTTTTATTGTTTATTTATTTATTAAAGATTTCTGCCTTCTCCCCGCCACCACCTCCCATTTCCCTCCTCCTCCCCCATTAAGTCCCCCTCCCTCATCATCCCTAAGAGTAATCCGGGTTCCCTGCCCTGTGGGAAGTCCAAGGACCACCCACCTCCATCCAAGTCTAGTAAGGTGAGCATCCAAACTGCCTAGGCTCCCACCAAGCCAGTATGAGCAGTAGGATCAAAAACCCATTGCCATTGTTCTTGAGTTCTCAGTAGTCCTCATTGTCCATTATGTTCAGCAAGTCCGGTTTTATCCCATGCTTTTTCAGACCCAGGCCAGCTGGCCTTGGTGAGTTCCTGATAGAACATCCCCATTGTCTCAGTGTGTGGGTGCACCCCTCGCGGTCCTGAGTTCCTTGCTCGTGCTCTGTTTCCTGCTCTTGATTTGGACCTTGAAATTTCAGTCCGGTGCTCCAATGTGGGTCTTTGTCTCTGTCTCCTTTCATCGCCTAAATGTTTTTCTTTGGGTTCATCTTCTTAATTAGCTTCTCTAGGACCACACATAATAGGCTCAACGTCCCCTATTCATGGCTAGAAACCAAATATGAGTGAGTACATCCCATGTTCCTCTTTTTGGGTCTGGCTCACCCCACTCAGGATAGTGTTTTCTATTTTCGTCCATTTGCCTGCAAAATTCAGGAAGTCATTGTTTTTTACTGCTGAGTAGTACTCTAATATGTATATGTTCCATACTTTCTTCATCCATTCTTCCATTGAAGGGCATCTAGGTTGTTTCCAGGTTCTGGCTATTACAAACAATGCTGCTATGAACATAGTTGAGCATATACTTTTGTTGTATGATAGGGCATTTCTTGGGTATATTCCCAAGAGTGGTATTGCTGGGTCCAGGGGTAGGTGGATCCCGAAATTCCTGAGTTGTTGTCTTCTGAACTCCATATGTGTGTGGTGAAATGTGGGCACTCATGCACACGCATACATATGCACACAAATGATAATAGTAAATGTAATAAAGTTTAAAGGGTAAAAGCGCTAGAGAGATGGCTTAGCTATTAAAGGCTGAGGCTTAAACAGCAAAACACAATGTTCAGGAAAAAACCCTAAATCTTGAATGTTAAGTGGATTAATATTTTGTAGGAAAAGACAAGTTGTTGCATATAAATTCCTTATGCTTTACAATATTGCTATCTTTACTACTTTTTGGAAGAACATGTGTTTTATATTCCTAGATACAAGTCCTGAGGAAAATGAAGGCAGTGAGGAGCAGACACCTTCTTTCCCACAGCACGCAGACGACATTGCAGAGTCATTCTCACCCTCCAGTGAGACGGTGGAGCTGAGAACTGGCTCCAGCCCTTCCACATGGTATTTTCTGCCTCTTTACTGGCTTTATTTGCATCTTCTATTGAGTCTCCAGTTGTCATTGTGATTTGCACTTCTTTTCCTGTTTGTTTTGCTTTATTTATTTTTGAACCTTTCTGTTAAACTTGAATATAACTCAGATTATTGTATTTTTATTAGCTTTTTAAAAAGATTTCTCTTTATTATTAATTATGTTTGCATTTGTATGTCTGTGTGGATATGTGTACATGAGTATAAGTGCCCACAGAGGCATTGAATTCCCCTGGAACTGGAATTATAGGTGATTGTGACTACCTGGTATAGGTACTAAGAACTGAGCATAAGTCCTGTCAAGGAGCAGTGCGTACTCTTAACTGCAGAGCTATTTCTGTAGCCTCTTGGTTAACCATTTTCATTTTGTAAATCATTGTGTATTATTTTCAAGCTTGGTGTGCTGGTGCATTCATAAAATCCCAGTACTGGGGAGGCTGAGGCAGGAATATCATAAGTTCAAGGTTAGTTTGGGATATACCTAGCAGGTTCTACTAGTAGATTCTGCCTCCAAAACAAATAAGTACACAAACAAACAAGTTCTCCTGTCATAACCTCCCAGGTGCTGGGATTACATCATGGACCGCCATGATGTTAATGATTAATTCCCAGCACCCATATCAAAGGCAGGTGTAGTATTACACACTGATATCCCAGTATGTAGGAGGAAGAGATGAGATGCTTAGGCTTGCTCACCAGCCTTCCTAGGCTAATTGGTGAGCTTAAGGTCAATAAAAAAAAAACCCAGGTTCAAAAACACAAGAATGATGGCAAGAGGTTTCACACCATATCAGCAAGGTTGTTTGTGTCCTTTAGTGGTATGAAAATTTATTTCTAGTAGTATGTTCCTCCTGATACATTTTCCCTTCCTTAGTAATCAACAAGATATCATGCCGCTAACAAGTGAGTCCTCAGAGTCAAGTGCTGCAGATTTGCCTTTGTCAGAAGTTGCGGGAGCTGCCTCCTGTGAAGTAAATAATGCTGGAACAGAAGAAAGAAGCGTTGACCTAGAGAATAGACCACTGTAAGTATTTTATGCAGTCGGGTTTCTTCTTAGGCATGTTCTAAAACTGTTAAACATTTTCTTTTTTGATTTTGGTATTAAACCCAGAACATTACATGGAATGGGCATATCTTCTAAGACTGAAAGGCTGAGTTGTATCTCCAGTCTCTGATAAACTTTGTTTTTAAAGACAGATGTTTATTTTTTTTAAATTAGACACACAGATAGTAAATAGATAGATAGATAGATAGACAGACAGACAAACAGACATATGCATATATGTACGTGGATTTATGCATTTTTATGTGCTCCAGATCCTCTTGGAGCTGGAGTTAGAGGCAGTTGTGAGTCATCCTATGTGGTACTGGGAACCAAATCCAGGAGCTCTTAACTGCTGAGGCATTTCTCTATCCTCTTGATAAAGATCTTAAATAACATTTAGGGAGTAGAAGGGACTCTTAGTGTGTCGATCACTTAACAGGTGATTTTACTCCAGTCTCTCAATCACATGTCATCAAAAGATTTCCTTTCTGTTTCTTTCTCTTGGGATTCTGTTTCATTATAGAATGGAAATACTGGGTGGGCCTGGCAGCCTACATATATTTAGCAAGCACTGGGTTTGATTGAGAGATCTTACCTCAAAGACTTGGGGAATGAGTAATTGAGGAAGACTCCCAAGGTCAGTCTTGGGTCTTGTATTAGTCAGGGTTCTGTAGAGGAACAGTACCTATAAAATGAATATGTATGTATGTTGGTGGGAGCAGACCACTTGTTTGTGCCGGCTGCCCGGCTAGCTTACACCCAAAATAACCACACAGAAACTGTATTAATTAAAACATTGCCTGGCCCATTAGCTCTAGTTTCTTATTGGCTAGTTCTTACATCTTAATTTAACCCATTTTTATTAATCTGTGTATCACCATGTGACTTTGGTTTACCAGCAAGTTTCTAACTGGCATCAGTCTCAGGAAGAAGATCCAAGGCATCTCTCACTCTGCCCTTCTTCCTAGCATTCAGTTCTGTCTTTCTCCGCCTACCTAAGTTTTGCCCTATCAGGCCCAAAGCAACTTCTTTATTCATTGACCAATGAAAGCAACACATGAACAGAAGAACCTCCTACACCATATGTATGCGTGTATGTACACACATGTATATACAAACACATGCATACACATAGAGAGATACTGATATACATGGAAGGGGAATTTATTAGATTGGCTTACAGGTTGTAGTCTAGCTAGTACAACAATGGGTGCCTACCAATGGAAGGTCCTAGAATTCAATAGTTGTTCAGTCCATGAGGATGGATGTCTCAGCTGGTCTTCATTGTGTGCTGGAATCCTGAAGAAGTAGTCTCCAAAGCCAGTGAAAGAATGAACTTGCCAGTGAGAGCAAGCAGGCAAAGAACAAAGTGCTTCCTTCTTCCAAGTCCTTTATATGGGCTGATGCAAAAAGTTGTGGCCCAGATTAAAGGTGGCTCCTCCCATCTCTAAAGATCTGGATTAAAGGTGTGTCTCTGTACCTCAAAGACTCAGGATAGAAATGGGTCTACCCACTTCAAATTACTAATTAAGAAAAAAATTACTCACAAGTGTGCTCAGTCCTTTGGATTTTAGTTAGTTCCAGATGTAGTCAAGTTCATAACCAAGAACAGCCATTGCAGGCCTGCACAGCCACCCACATCCACACATGAACACGAGCACACATGTACATCACATGCACACGAAAAGAAGAAAAAGGAACAAAATCTGTTCAACTCATGAATGCTGATTTTTAATGGAGCACACCATATTGAGAATCAAATTTTTTTATTTTTTTTATTTTTTTTATTTTTTTCTTTTTTGGTTTTTCGAGACAGGGTTTCTCTGTGGCTTTGGAGCCTGTCCTGGAACTAGCTCTGTAGACCAGGCTGGTCTCGAACTCACAGAGATCCGCCTGCCTCTGCCTCCCGAGTGCTGGGATTAAAGGCGTGCGCCACCATGCCCGGCGAGAATCAAAATTTTAAAATTAATTTTTGGAGTAAACTCTGTATTTTTTTGGTTAAACATTAAGAAGCAAAGTCTTCTCCACCCTGTCTTCCTTCTAAAGAATGAGTAGTGTTCCATTTATTTATTTATTTATTTATTTATTTAAGATTTCTGTCTCTTCCCTGCCACCGCCTCCCATATCCCTCCCCCTCCCCCAGTCAACTCCCCAAGAATGAGTAGTGTTCTTTCAGGGACTTTTAAGTGTATGTATGCTGGAACAAACCTAAACGTAACATACTCATGCATAATGTTTTGCAGGATCCTCCCCCATACTTTTATATAAAACATATCTTTTATTTTTATAGCTTTATAGTGTTTCATCATTTGAATGTTCTCTAGTTCATGTGGTTTGTTCTCCACTCATGGCCTTATAGGTTGTTTTTACAAATACTTACAATCTTTGCTTTCACTTTTATGCCAGTTTGCAAGCATGTTTTTCATTGAAGGTTTAAAAATGAAAGTGTTTGCTTAAAGAATGTGTGTGTGTGTGTGTGTGTGTATGTGTGTGAGCGCACGCCATGGAGCACATGGAAAGGTCAGAGGACAACTTGAGGAGATGGTGCTCTCCTCCAGGGGTCAGAGTCTTGATGGCAAATTCCTTAATCTACTGAACCATCTCTTTAGCCCCCAGGTTTTTATTTTTATGATATCTGATTTCTAATTTTTTCCTACTTTTTATGAAATATTAGATTTACTCAATCTAAATTAAAGTTTATAAGGTTAACTTTCTTTTGTTCTTTCTGCCTTCATTTTAATGTCTGATCCACTTGGAATATATTATCAACATAGTGCAATGGATAGAACTCTCTCTGTTTTGCTAATCAGTTTTCCCGTTAGAAGTTGGTTTTGTGTAATGTTTTTATTTTTTTGCTTTTTTTTTTTTGAAACAGGGTCTTGCTATGTAGTCTTCGCTGTCTTGGCACTTGCTGTGTATTTTAGGCTGGCCTCAAACTTAGAGAGATCCACCTGCCTCTTCCTCTTTAGTGCTGGGTTTAAAGGCATGCACCCTCAAACATAGCATAACATTGATTTTTTAAGTATCCTGTGTTACACATTTCAGCTTTTCTATTTTGGGGGATGATCTTTAGTATGTTCTAAAATCAGATCTGCTTTGGAATTATTTTTGTTGTGTTTCATTTATGTGTTCTTTTGTCTTTTGGTACCACTTTACATCTTAATTACTGATGTTGATATGTTTTTAACATCTGATAGAGTAAGTCTCTCAGCGTCAGGACTTTAAGGAGCTCTTTGAATTTTCCAATTTTTTAGCGTTTTATTTCATCTTGACTACATGTTGGTTGCAATTCAAATAACATCCATTTTCTTTTCTTTCTTTTTTTTTTTTTTTTTAGAGAGACTGATCAAGCAGAAAATGTTAAACCAAAATCCAGAAGTCGACTGCAGAGACCTAAACCTAATCTGTCCAGGGCAGTTGGGAAGAAGTCAGTTGTTTCTCAAGATACACAAGATGAAAGGAGCAAAATCTCACCTTCAGAAACTTCAGCTGAAAAGGTGCGGCCTAAGAGAATTTATGGAAAAGAAAGCTATAAACATATTTTCTAAGTAATTACAAATGAAATACTTAGCTTGTAATTTCAAACTCTTGTTACTGATAGGAAAACACAATAACTTAAAATTAGATTTGTGTTTATTAGTCTGTTTCATGTGTTTACTTCAGCAAGTGGGCTATAACAATTGAAAAAAATCTCAATGATAAATTTGATGTGTGCTCGCGTATGCAGTTAGGAATGAACCTAGACCTTGGTCATGCTAGGCAAACAAACATTCTACCACTCACCGACATCCCCCAGCTCACTTTTTAAATTGTATAAAATGTTTATTCAAAATATTTCTTGTATGTTTGATTTCATATTTGTGTTGCAATCACGTCTGTGGGTACATATATGTGCATGTGTGTAGAGGTCAAGGGTCAGTTTCAGTGTTGGTTCTCAGTAGCCTTCTACTTCTACTTCTTCAGCTAAGGTTTCTTTTCAGTCAGAGGCTTTCCAGTTAAGCCAGAATGACTGGACAGTGAATTCTAGGCTTCTGTTAGATTTCACCTTCCCATCACTGGGATTATAAATACCCTTTTTTTTTTTTTTTTTTTTTTTTTTTTACAATTCATTTATTATTTTATGTGCATTGGTGTTTTGTCTGTATATATGCTTGTGTGAGGCTGTCAGAGCTTCTGGAGCTGGAGTTACAGTTTGAATTGGCATGTGGGTGCTGGGAACTGAACTCAGGTCCTCTGAAGAGCAGTGCAGTCATTGCTCTTAACTGCTGAGCCATCTCTGCAGCCCCATAAGCACCCTTCTTACTGAGTCATCTCTCTGGCCCCAGGGCTATTTGGTTTTGTTTTTCAGATTAATAAATAAAGTAATTTTGTAAGTAGGGTTTTGTTGTTTTCAAGTCAGATCTCATTGTGTAGTCCTGGTTGGCCTGTAAATCATTACGCAGACCAGTGATTGGCCTGGAACTTGCAAATATCCCCCTGCCTCTGCCTCCTGGTATTGGAATTAAAGGGGATGATGTGCCACCATGAGTGACAGATAGGGCTTTCTAATGGAAAAAATTTTTCTGTTAGTGTTGTGATTATTTTTCAAAGTATTCAAAAAAAATTTTTTTTTTTTTTTTTTTGGTTTTTCGAGACAGGGTTTCTCTGTAGCTTTGGTGCCTGTCCCGGAACTAGCTCTTGTAGACCAGGCTGGCCTCGAACTCATAGAGGTCTGCCTGCCTCTGCCTGTTAGTAAGCATTGCTAAAAGAAAGTCTCTATGTTATGATTTGCATTGACTAAATGACCCTAAGCAGGGTAGATGGCTCAGCAGTTAAGAGGTCATGCTGCTCTTTGATTGGACCTGAATTCCATTCCTAGTCCTCATATCAGATAACTCACAGCCTTCTGTAATCGCAGCTCCAAGGGCATCTGACTTCTTTTTCTGGCCTCCCTAGGCACCTGCATACACTCATACATTGGCGCACAAGTAGACATAGATAAATAATAAAATACATCTTTCAGACAAAGATCCTATTCATTCTTATTTCTGGGAGTTACAGTCTTAATTGTTTTGAGTGTGTCCTCAATCACTTTTAAGCTGCTCTTCAGCTTTCCTCCCTCATTCACTTATTTGATTGTTGCACACAGGACTCAGAGTCTCAAGTGCTGGTAAGTGCTCTGCCACTGCCCTTCCTGCCTCTGGGGAAGCCCCTTTGTTATTAGACGGCTTTCTTTGGCATCCGTGACAAAAGCCCACGGCCTTGCACACAAACTACGTCTCCAGTGCTCTCACCCTTTTATTGTTGAATCATAATCTAGTACAATTGAAGCTTTTCAAAACAGTATCTAGTTGATTATTTGTGGAGGAGGGTGGCATGCACATGCCACAACACACACACACACACACACACACACACACACACACACACACGGAAGTCAGAGAACAACTTGCAGACTTGATTTTCTCTACTTTGTGCCATTTTGGGAGATTAAACTCAGATCATTAGGTTTGGTGCAAGTTCCTTGACCACTGAGCCATCACGCTAGCCCAGATTTTATGTAGAAATTTTGGAAATACAGATTAATTTAAGAACCAAAGCAAAAGTTATAATTTTATTATCTGTATGCAGTCAGTCTTTTCACATTTTTCTCTCCAAGTTTGTTTTCCTTCCCTTGCTGTCAGGATAACCACCAGGGCAAAAGCTATAGACTGTGAGGCGAGGAACTCCCCAGTGAACCACATTCTCTACCTTTCAGGTTTTATTCATTTTTTATCCTTTGGTATTTAAAATTTTGTAAATTTTTCAGTGTCATTTAAACACATTTAGAAAACATTTTAAAATAATACGTTAGCAATATTTATTTAAATATTGCTTTATTTTTGGAAAACTTATATTAGCAATGTAGGCCATTTTACATAATATTGTGGTGAACATTTTAGTGCTTACATGTTTTTCAATTACTTTTGTTAAATTTTAAAATAATTACATATTGTTTGGAGGTGCAGTGGGCCTGGAATCAGAGGATAACTTGCCAAGGAGTGGTTTTCTTTTTCCATTATGTGGGTCTTAGAGATTAAAATTATGCAATTATACTGTAAGAATTGGTGGCAAACATCTTTTCCTTTCCTTTGGACCCCTCAATTCTTTTCCTTTTTTTTTTTTTTTATTTATTTTATTTTTTTTATTTTTTTTATTTTTGGAGACAAGGTCTTAGTGTATAGCTTTGGTTTTCCTGAAACTCTCGGCTGGACTCAACCCATAGAGATTTGCCTACCTCTGCCTTCCATGTGTTGGGGTTAAAGGCATATGGTGCCATACCTAACTCTTTAGTTACTTCCTTAAAATACAGTTTAAAATTATATTAGTAGTCAGTGAATATGGACATTTTAAAGACTGTTCATATTGGCAAGGTCCTTCTAACCATGTATAAGATTGTGAGTTTTAGCCGAGCAGTGGTAGCAAACGCCTGCAATCCCAGCACGCAGGAGGCAGAGAGAGGCGGATCTGAGTTTAAGGCCAGCCTGGTCTACGGAGTGAGTTTCAGGACAGGCTCCAAAGTTACACAGAGAAATCCTGTCTTGAAAAAAAAAAACAAACTAATAAACAAACAAAAAAGATTGTATGATTGTGTGTTTTATAATACTTTGATCTGCTCTGTATTTAGAATTTTTAGTTTTAATTCTCATTCAGTGGAATATTTTATTGTAAGTAACTTTAGTGTAAAAAAATTATATTTATAGAATCATGTGGAAAAAGAGAGATTGAATGTACCTGAAAATTTTGGGACAGAGAATACAGAAAGAGAGAACCTAGGTGCTGAAACTGTGTCTGAGTAAGTACTTGGGAAGAAATGACCTTCAGGAGTGGTTGCGATTGTTAGTTTTCTTTTTTAATAAAGTCTGAATTGTCAATGAGGATACTTTAAATCTGTTTTCATTATAGATTGTAGCAAGAAATTTTGCTAACACGCAGTATGTTTGGTGTTAGAGATAGAAATGATGGTATCTGATTTGATACCTAGGGTCGTATCTGATTCGAATGTGTGAAGCCTCATTCACTCAGGAGCCTCACATAAACCAGGTGCGATGGCATGTGCTTGTGATGCCAGCGCTGCAGGTGTGGGTGAGGGAATTGGACGTTCAAGATTATCCTCATCTCAGGTGATTTTGAAGTTCTCCTGTGGGACAGGAGAACCATCTCAAAAAAAAGTAAATAAAAATTTTAGGGCTTTATTTATTTATTTGTTTGTTTTGAGGCAGGGTGTCTCTGCATAGCTGTCCTGGAACTTACTCTGTAGACCAGGTTGGTCTTGAACTTAGAGATCTGCCTCTTGAGTGCTGAGATTAAAGGTGTTCACCACCACCATCTGATATAAAATTTTTAAATGAGAATATGAATCTATTGAGTTAGCAGTTTTGTGCGTCCTTCAATTTACTAATATTTTCTAAGAAGTCTTATCAGATAAATAAATGATTAAGATATGTTTGTGAATGGTTGTATTTGTAGGAAGTGATTTCTAAAGGAATATTTAACTTGATATGGGTATAAGACTGGTTAGCTCCAAGTATGGTTGTAAGCAGTAGATTCTGGGCTATTCAATGGGATGCTGTTCTATAAATTGGCACTGATTCCCTGACATTATATATATTCATTGATGTCCTGAAAGAGAAACAATAGTGTCACATATTGCGTAGATAGAGGTTTTTCCATTTTTAAACTGAGATTTTGGGTTTTTTTTTTTTTTTTTTTTTTTTTTGGTTTTTCGAGACAGGGTTTCTCTGTGGTTTTTTTGGAGCCTGTCCTGGAACTAGCTCTGTAGACCAGGCTGGTCTCGAACTCACAGAGATCCGCCTGCGTCTGCCTCCCGAGTGCTGGGATTAAAGGCGTGCGCCACCACCGCCTGGCAATTTTGATTTTTTTTAAAGACATAACTTAGGCAACACTAATGGATATTCCAATGGGAAATGAAGCACAGGATAACATTCCTCTTGATTCTTCTGCGTCACCTATTTTTTAGAGGATTCACTTTCTTTCAATGTCTTTGATAATTATCGAACAACACTGTTTACCGAACAACGTTTTGCTAAGCTGTTTATCAGGGTCTCACTCAAGGTTTCTTCTAATGTGTTTTTTAACACTTTAAAAAGTGCTTGGCTGTAGGTTTTTTTCAATTTTATGCACAGGATTTGACTGGGGATATGTTTTATATTTTATGTGGACTGTCCGGAGAAGGGTGGGGATAGCATATGGTTTTCTTCCATTGGCTATCATAGGAAGTTCTGCTGTGCAGTTTCATTTTCAGAGGGATTTTAGTTCATCAGTGATGGGGAAGGCATCTTGCCAGAGGCAGATTTGTCTCTTGGGAGGAGGGTGCTGAGGTGGTATTTTCATGAGGATTTTATACCTAGGCTTCCAGAATTGTCTGTTTGAAAGAGTAGAGTGTAGATGTGTAGTGATTATCTTATAAGATGTTCTTGGGGATACTTGAAAAATGCTTCCTATTTAACATGACTTACTTATTTATATAGCCAAACAGCTTTGTGACTTTATTGTAATCATACTGTTATTTCTTTGTAATTATAGTTTGAGTGAAAAGTCTTGTGTACAGGAAGATGGTAAACCAAAGGTCTTAAGACCTGCACGTCTATTGAGGGGCCGAATGCAAAGACCAAGGCCTAACATACAGAAAGCTACAGGAAGAGAAGAGACTCCTACACCACAGGGAAAAATTGGGGCCCATGTAGAGAAGAATGAAGATGAATCCTGTGTTGATAGAGAGCAAAGTGAATCCTGTGTTGTGGTATGTTGATTCTGATAACATTTATTAAGCAAGTATATAAGCCTTTATGTAAGCTCTCACCCTTTTAAAATAACCTTTTGTGTGTTGTTTGTTGCATTTGTGGACAAAATCTCATAGTGAGGAGTTTTGTTTATTGTTAAATCATTTTAGATATTTGAGCATTGTACGTGACTCTTGGTTGCTCTCATCTTAACTCATATTTGGACTTGGTTTTTCCCCTGTGCTTCAGATTGAGCCCAGGTTCTCAAGCATGTTAGGCAAGCACTCTACCCTTGAACACATTCTCAGCCTCCTTTCGGAATGGTAGTTATATATGTGAATTTTAATACTGGCTTAAACAAAATATGGAAAGTATTCCTTTCAAGTATAATTCCCAAAACAGATAATGAAATGTGTGTGTGCATGAATGAGAGAGAGAAAGAGATGGAGAAGACCGAACCTAAGGCCTCTTTCATTGCTAAGAAAGCACTCTTGCCTCTGAACTATATCCCTGGCTCATGGAGTTTTAGATTATTTATATAGTTAGAAGAAAGCAGAGTTAGCATTACTTAACATTTGGGTTCTTTCTGCTTTAATTTTATATTTTAGATAGAGTCTTCCAACTCTTTAGATAGTGGTTTCCAACTCACTGTGTAACTGAGAATAACCTCGGAACTCTGATCCTCCTGCCTCCACCCACGTGCTAAGATTGTAGGCATGTGCAACCATGCCCGTTTTTATGTGCTGTGGATTGAACCTTGCAAGGGCTTTGAGTATGCTAGGTAAGCACTCTTACTACCTGAGCTACATCCTTAGCCCTGTCTGTTGTTATAGTTTTTAAAGTCTGTAAAGTACTTAAAGAGTAAGAATTTAGAAATCCAAGCACCGTGGAAGATTCTGACAAATGTAATGGAAACAGACTGAAGTAGATGAGTCTGAAACATCGCTTTCTGATGGCATAGCTTTGAGACGTGGTAAATACGTGACTTATGGAATTTTTAAGATAGTGAAAGGAAAAACACTAAAATGTGTTTTTTGACTGTTATTTTATAATTTTGACTTTTTTTTTTTTACCATTTTATTTATACTCAAATGAGATGGAATATTTTGTAGTTGGATTGTTTTCAAATTCCCTCAAAAAGCCTAGGTTTGTTTGGGAAAGTGGTCTTCTGCATTTACCTCCCAAGTCCCAGAACGTGCATCATAATACCTGGTTACAATAGATTTTTCAGTAAAAAAATATTAAAGTTTTGTGTTTTGTTGTGAAATCTAAAATACTACAAACTTTGTTATTAAGATTCCTCAACAAATGGAAAATGAGTCACTTAAAAACCTCCAGTGTGAAGATGTCACATCACAGCCTGAAGAGAAGGATGCTTCAGCAAATGTGCACTCTGATGAGCCCAAGGTTCTTAATGAATGTCCAAGGTGAGCATCGTTTATCCAGTTATACAATTTTCAAGTTTTTAATAAGATTCAGATTAGTTATATTTATTTATTCTGTGTTATAAGACAGAAATGGGGTGCGCATGCCATGGAGGTCGGTTCTCTCCTTCCACTGTGCCTTCTTGACCTGGGAATGGAACTCTGGTCATAACGCTTAGAAAGGAAGCATTTACTTCCTGAGCCACTGACCCACAGAAACAAACTAAATGGCCTCTCTGTCTGTGTGTCATCATCTATTATGGCTAACAATGTATAAGGTGTTAGAGAGAAGGCTCAGCTGTTCACATTGCTTACTGTTTTTGCAGATGGGCCAGGCTCGGTTCCCAGCACCATACCACCTAGCTCACAACTGACTGCAATTGCAGCTATAAGGCATTTGATACCCTCTGGCCTCTGCTGCTTGCGGTATGTGGTATATATAAACACACATACACATAAATTAAAAAATAGGTCTTAAAAAACAAAACAAAGTGTAAAGGGTTGACGAGATGGCTCGCTGGGTAAAGAAGCACTTTCTCTCAAGTCTGACGACCTGTATTTGATCCCACATGGGGCAACAAGAGAACCAACTCCCACAAGTCATCCTCTGACCTCCATATGCATGTGCCCCACCCTCACATTAAATACATGTAAAGGGGAGCTGTCATTACGTATAGCTTTATTTAAAAACTGTTTAGGAATTGCTCTTTTCAAAGAAGTTTATGTCTTAGCTTTCATGTTAGTTCCTACGTTATAGGTGATTTGAAGAAAACTATTTAATATAAACTAAGATCTGAGTTAATAGGAGCAGTTTTTTCACTTAGCAAGCGTATTCGCTGGGTGGTGGTGGCGTACGCCTTTAATCCCTGCACAGGCAGGTGGATCTCAGTAAGTTCAAGCCTGGTTTACAAGAGCTAGTGCCAGGACAGGTTCCAAAGCTACACAGAGAAACCCTGTCTTGAAAAACCAAGAACAACAACAACAACAACAAACCCACAAGCATATTCATTAGATGTCTTCATCCAAATAGAAATGCTACTTTTTGGTAATGTTTGATTTTCTAAAATTCGGTCAATTATATGTAGAACCCATCCTCTTCATAGCCAAAGTTCCTGTTTATTATTTTTACCAAACCAGACTGATGGAATTATTAGGATGCTTATAGCTTGATAATGTTTGAAGCATGTAGATGCAGAGATAACAGCCTGGATTTCGTGTATCTGTTCTCTTGACGTTCACATTTAAAGTCTGGCTGTGATTTATTTTCCTAGACCTATTTTATAACATCTAACTTGAAAGACTGGGTTTCTGTCACTTGAAGTATTCCTTTATTTCTTGCTTCATCTGTTATTGCTTTTCTTCCTAGTTACTCCTTCAGCTGTGTACTACTAATGTGTCCTATAGAACTACCTTTGTAATTACACATCTCTGATAATAGATTTTATTGGAGCTATCTGGCAGATTGGTTATATTTATTTATCTAGGTTTAAATGAGACTCCTTTAATTATGGTATCTTAGAAGAAAATTAAGTTTTGTGAGTGTTTATTGGGTTTTAGAACCCTGATTAATTTTTAAAATTCATTTAGTTTGGAAGAGAATCCCATGTAGCTTAGGGTGACTGAACTCACTATGTAGATGAGGATGACCTTGAACTTTTTCTTTTTTCTTTTTTTTTTTTTTTTTTTTTTTGACCAGAAATACTCTTACTAATTTGAACTTAAAAATTTTGCATTTCACATAAAAACAAAAACAATTGTTTTGGGGTTTTAAAAATTACATATTTTAGTTACATAAAATTAATTAAAGATATAATCACTTAGATGTCATTTTGAGTGTATTGGTTATTAATTGCACATTTTTTTTTCTTTTTTATTCTTTGTGTCTCTCACCTCTCATTCATTTTTCTGTCCTTTCATATCCACTCTCTGCCCTTGGGACTTCCTCCCCAAAATAAAATAAAATAAAATTTAAGAGAAAAAAGAAAAGACAAGAAAGAGAAAAAAAGGGGGAAAAAATCAGTGTTTTCATAGAAGCTATAGTGTGACACAGTGAGTCATGCAGTAAACCCTATTATCCATGTATCTTTACTTGCAAATGTTCATTGCAAAGAATCAATGGTCTGGTTCGGCCTCTGGTTTCTGATTCAGTATTGACGCTGGGTCCTTACTGGGGGCTTCTCTTAGTTATCCTGATATTGCCCTGTGTTATGGAAATCCTGCACCCTGGGGGTCTACAGGTCTTTTCACATGCTGTAGCAAATCACAGATGGGGTGAATGTTGGGGTGGGCCAACACATGACCCTTGTTCGGGCCTGGGCAGTTGCATGGTTGGTTAGCTCGTCAGCTTTCTCTTGTCCTCACCACCAGGGTGAGCTTCCTGGCAATTGTCCTGGCAAGTTCACCCTTTGCAGTGATGAGCAAGGGGTGGGGCCAGTTCTCCTATTTTCATGTCCTCAGGGTCAGATCTCCTTCACCTAAACCTTGAGGGTCAGTTTTTACTGTGTTGCTTAGGCATGCAGTAGGGGCCACTGTCCCAAATGCTGTGGATGATGAGGGGCAGGGGCCACTCAACTCTTCTGCTTTTATGACCTCAGGGCAAGCTTTCCTACCTGCCTCAGGCATTGATGGTCTGGGGTTGGGAGTCAGGGGAAGGCATCTCTCTTCCCTGCCCATGTTACCACATGACAGATGAGTAATGGGGACTGCTCTCCCATGCTCACAACATTGGGGCTGGCTCACCCACACCTCTGCCAATAGGATTGACTCTATTTTGCCACCTAGGCGTGGTATAGAACCTGCTCTCCCTTCTGTTGCAGTAGGTGGGGGTTGGGGAAGGAACAGCTTTCCTTAGCTCACGCTGCCCCACATCTTTGGGGCTGACTCACCCACTCCTCCACCAATGGGGTTGGCTCTATGGTGCTGTCCACTTAAGGTGCAGGGCCTGCTCTCCCAAGTACTGCAGCTGGTGGCAGGCGGGGACAGCTCTCCTGAAACTTTTTTCTAATCCTCTTGCCATCACCTCCCATGCAATTGGATTATAGATACATACCATCAAGCCTACTTTTTGGATATTTGTAACTAATATCCAGTCTGACTTTAGCAACTTCCCTCTGTAAAGGCAGTGTCTTTACTGATTTACCTTGTGATATTTCTGACCTTTAAATATCCAGGAGCCTTGGAAATAATTCTGAGTTTCTGTGTTTTCTCTAATTTTGACCAATGTATGGATAATAGGCAGTTTCCCCCCTTTCCTTACTCTGAACACTCTGTCCTGTTAAAGATTGTATTAGAGAAAGAAAAGCATCTCAGAGTGAAGAGCACTTTAAAGACTTTTAGATAAAGTAGTATTTCTTTGAAACTTAATTCAGAATATTTAAAATCCTGTATACTTCAACTAAATATAATATATGTATGTATTTGGAGGTGATTTGAGATAGTTTGATGTAGCTCAGGTTAACCTCAAGCTCATTTAGCTAAGGATGGCTGTAAACTTTTGTTCTTCCACCATCTTCCTTCCAGGTACTGGAATTACAGGTGTGTGCACATACACTTGACTTATTCCTGTCAGTCAGTTTGTCTGCTTCCACGATAAATGAATGTCATTAGGCTTGGTGACAAGCGCCTTTACCTGCTGAGCATATCTCGGGTCCCAATGTTCCTTGATGGTTTCAAACATGTTTTCAATATATCTCAGTCTTATTCACCCCTGACTCCCTCTTCTCAGACCCCCTGCAACCTCCTCCCCCAGCTATACATCTCCCTTCTATTCTTATTTTCACGTCCGTTCCAGTTTTCTTCATTTGTTTGCTTTTGGAACCCATTGAGTCCAGTTAGTGTTGCCTGCTGGAACGTTGACTTGTCTTGTTAGCTTAATCTTGTGCAGGTCATCATCCTGCAGTGAGTTCATGAGGACAAAGGCCATGCCATGTCCAGATGAGCATTTACATTCTTTCTACCACCTCTTCCATGATGTTTCCTGTCTTTTTTTTTTAATTTTAAAAACACATTTATTTATGAAATCACTTGAAGTTGACTGCATAATTTCAACATGAGCATCACTGAAAAAAATATGACATATAATATGTTTGTCTCTAAGAAAAGTCTTAGTTCCACACTGAGGAACAATGGTTTTCTTTTTCTTTAAATGTAGATCTCAGCAGAACATCCATCAAGCAGTCCCAGCATTCTTAGAACACTCTGGCAAGGAAACCCATAGGAAACTCATTTTTCTCAATCATACTCAGAGAATCGAATGTGCTGACTGGCTTGTTGAGTCTTGGCCAGTCTAATCTTCTCAGCTTTGGTGATTAACTTCTCTGTGCCTCTTTTCTTTTCCCGAGGTTGATTAAGTTTGGCCTGTCTATCTACCAATATCTTCTGCCAGTACCTCTGCTCGTGATCACCAGAAAGGACCTCGAGGTTCCAACAGTGCTTCTTTCTAATTTCAGTCTGAGCATTCATTACTGCCTGCGCATCCTCAGGAGTTTTGAATCGGGCATGGCATTCAGTATCTCCTTCTAGCAAATCAACGTAAACAACTTCTAAGATTGTGGCCAAAACATCCTATATGATTAAAAAAGTATAAAGATTTAAAATCAACACCTAAAATGGCTCACAATTAGTAAATGTACCCACAAAAATTGTCAAATGTATCAATAAGTTACTCTGTAGTTGTAGGGTAAATACATAAACCACTTCTAAAATACACAAAAATACTCTTAATTTGGACCGTTTCCTGTCTTTTTTATCTTGAGAGCATGTGCTCTTAAACTATAATAACAGAAATCTTGTTTTAAATTGTCTTATAAAAGTATAAAATGTAAATTTTGTTCTTAGTCGTAAGATATTTTCTTACTTGAGTCATGTTTTCATCTCACTATTGAGGGCATCAGGTCTGTTTTGACTGTCTAGGTAAAAGACAGTAGAAATAACGACGTAAATGTAGCAGATGTTACTGAGCTAGTATGATTGCAAATTTCTGCAATTTGCCTAGGCTGAAGTAACAATTGCAAAGGGGTCATGGGATTTGATTAATCTTCTTCTTCTTCTTCTTCTTCTTCTTCTTCTTCTTCTTCTTCTTCTTCTTCTTCTTCTTCTTCTTCTTCTTCTTCTTCTTCTTCCTCTTCCTCTTCCTCTTCCTCTTCCTCTTCCTCTTCCTCCTTTCTTCCTTTTCCTCCTCCTCCTCCTCCTCCTCCTCCTCCTCCTCCTCCTCCTCCTCCTCCTCTTCCTCCTCCTTCTTTTTTGGTACTGTGAGTAAACTCAGGGCCTCGTAGATGTTCAGTATGTATTCTACCACTGACTACCACAGAACTATAACTGCAGTCCCTCAATATGCTTTTTGGTTGTTTTTTTAAAGAACAAAAACAAAAATCAGCGTCTTGTAGACCAAGCTACAACACTTGGTCTATGTAAATTCATAGAGATCCCCCTGCTTCTGCCTCCTGATTGCTGGGATTAAAGGCATGTGCTACCATTAAAATATTGTTTTATTTTCACAATTTTGAGACGGGGTTTCTCTATATAATCCTGGCTGTCCTGGAAATCACTCTGTAGACCAGCTTACCTCAAAGTCTCAGAAATACTCCAGATTTTATCTCCTGAGTTCTTGTTGTTGTTCTTGTTCTCCTCCTCCTCCCTTCTTTTTTCCTCCTCCTCCTCCTTTTTCTTCCTTCTTTCTTCTTTCTCCTTCTCCTTCTTCTTCCTTCTCCTTTTTTTTTCTGTGTAACTTTGGAGCCTGTTCTGGAACTAGTTCTTGTAGACCAGGCTGGCCTTGAACTCAGAGATCCTCTTGCTGTGCCTCCTGAGTGCTGGGATTAAAGGCGTGCGCCACACCGTCCAGCTGTTTTTTTTTTTTTTTATTTTGAGAGTTTTTAGTGTTTCTATAGGGGTTCCTTAACTGTCATCTGTTCAACTGGTAGTCTGGATTAAAATTTGTCTTTCTCTCTCTCTCTCTTTTAGTATTCAAGAGGACAGTAAATCAAATAAACTGAAGCAAGCTCCAATTCTAAGGACGCGATTTCAGAAACCAAAACCCAATACAGGAAGAAAAAGAATGACCTCCAAGGAAAGGGTGTCAGAGGAGGTTCCTATTTCTGGAGAAACAACAACTTTGGAAGAAACTGCAAAACCAGACTCTTCGCCAAGGAAGAAGATGCCAATTGTAACTATCACTGTTACTCCTGCCACTAACGAATTGGAATCCGATTTAAAAGACACTGGAAAAAATGACACATCTTCTAACATGAAGATGTCAGAAAAGACAGAAGTCACTATGGAAATGGAGATAGGTTTGGAAACAATAGAGAGAGAGATTTCCCCAGGGGAGATGGGAGCAGAAATGATTGACATTCCTATGGAAACAGAGATAGGTTTGAAAGCATCTTTAAATGAGATTTCTCCTATGGAGAACGTGTCAGAGTTGATTGATACCACAGAGGAAATTTATACAAATTTGGAAGAAACTGTAAGAAGAGAAACATTTTCACAAGAAAATGGCCCCAAGGAGGTTAGTCCAATTAGTGAAATGGAGACAGACTTGCAAGAAACTGGAAAAGACTTACCCACAAGAGACAGGACAACAGATATGATTGATAGCACTGAAAAAGGGGAGGCATATTCAGAAGAAACTGAAAGACGAGAAATATCTGTGCCAGTAGAGGAGACAGAGGAGCCCAAAACCATGGGTGAAATGGAAACACATCTGGAAGAGTTCGGAGGAAAGGCAGTGAGAGCCCCAGCAGAGCAGCTGGCTAGGGAGGTGGATGTGTGCAGGAGCACACACGAAGAAGAAGCGGGGGTGGAGTCGAGTGTTGTGGAAGAAAAGAAGCTTGACCTGAAGGGAACTGGGGAAAGAGACATTTCCACGATGGTCATGGCATCAACAGAGATGACTGCCACTGAGGAGAGTATTGGAGATCTGAAGGAAACAGGAGAGACTTCCATCTCTTGGGAGAGAGGACCTGGAGAGATGCGTGCTGGGAAGCACATGGTGGCAGACTTAGAAGAAACAGAAAAAGATATTTCTCCAAGAGAGCATGAACCAGAGGAACATAGCTCAAGGCAGCTCGTGGCAGATGTGATTCAGAGCAGCAGTAATGACAGCAGCCCTGGGGTTTCAGTGGAGAGAAAAGTATGTATTTCTCTGTCTTACAATGATTTAAAAACATTTCTCAGCAAGGTTACTAAAATAATTTATCATTATTACCCTTAAGTCCCAAAATACTTAAAATTGCAAATAAAAATCTAAAATCTTTTTCAGTCTTAAATCTTTTCATTTCAGATTATTGAAGAACTTGCGTATTCACTTAAAAATTTAAAAAGACTATTTTTTTTTAATTGTGGGAGAATTACTAATCATAATAACAGTTTGAAGTTACTCGTTTAGATAGCAATATATTTAGGAAATTGGACTAAATTTGAGCCAACCTGAGTATAAACATAGGCTGAAATTATTTCCTTTGGTCATAAACACCTATATATGTTTTTATTCTCCCTGACATCTAACTGCCTCCACTTTTAAATCTTTTGGTGAAAGTTTCTTTTCGTGTATAGTTCATACTCATAATAGCATTTGTGAGGATTTCTTCTCTTTGTGTGTGTGTATAATATTTGTGGTTAGGAATAGTCTTAATACACAATATGAAGGGAAGGCATTCTGATTTTTAAGTTTTAATATTTCTGACTTTTATATTTAACAGTTAAAAACTTCTGTATTTTTAAATCACTTTTAGAAATAAACTTGTTTAAAGTGTATAAAATACTTAGAGAATTTCTGTTTATGATGATGTATTGTGATAACTTTTCTCTAGAATATTAGCAATAAAATATCAGTGATGCCTACATTTGAGGAACAAAACGAAAACTCTCACAAGGAAGTATTAAGTCATGTGAAGTCTTCCCAGAATTCTGCAGACCATGAAACAGTTGCAGCGATACAGCCTGCAGATGTCCTGGAGCAGTTTTCCGGTACTAGCCTAAGGTACAAGTGCGTGGTCTGTGTGCCTTCACAGAAAAAGAGTATAAAGTTACACTCGCAGATTATTCTAAAACAAGTGAACTTTCAAGCCATGACATAAATTGGATAGTGTTACAAATTTTGAGATAGCTTATGCAAGATTGGGAGAGAGGATTAAGGCCACTCTGATAGCTGTTGGTGAGATTTATTAACAAATTTCATGTAACACATAAGTCAACATGGGTTTGACCAGTATTTTTTTTTTTTTTTGGTTTTTCGAGACAGGGTTTCTCTGTGGTTTTGGAGCCTATCCTGGAACTAGCTCTGTAGACCAGGCTGGTCTCGAACTCACAAAGATCCGCCTGCCTCTGCCTCCCGAGTGCTGGGATTAAAGGCGTGCGCCACCACCGCCCGGCCAGTATTTTCTTCATGCAAAAAAATAATAGGTTTATACCTGGATTGTACAACTTAATGTTTTTCAGAATTTAATGGATAGTTCCAATTTTTTTTTTCTTAAAAAAATAGAATTAGACAGTTATAGATAGGATGGTGCATGCCTGCAATCCTCACACTTGTGAGGTAGAGGCTGGAGGATGAAGGAAAATTGAATGCCAGCATGGCCTAATAGAGCAGGTTCCAAGCCCGTCTAGGTTACATAGAAAGACCATGTCTAAGAACAAGTAAAAGCTTACTGCCACTCTCTAAGATTGTCCTAGGTTCACTCGCTTCCACATTTCTTCTAGTCAAGTCTGGTAATCCTTCTTCCAAAAGCAGATCTCTTCCTCAAGAACAGAAGCCACTTGAAGTTAAACCAGCTCCTTTTCTGAGAAGTCGATTCAAAAAACCAAAACCAAACTTGTCAAGAGCAGCCTTAAAGAGAGCAACCCCAGAAGCAGAGCATCGTGTACCTGGGAAGAAGTCAGAAGCAGACACAGTGGAGACAGTCGCGTTACAGCAGGACAGTGAGCAGTCCGATTCTCCCTCATCTCAGCATGTGAGTGATGATTCAGGAGAGGGTTTCTGTTGTTGTTATTGTGCTTATTAAATTATTCCAAGTTCATATAATGAATGATGTGTATAGTATTGTTCTAAGCTTAGTGTGCCTCATTAGTCCGTATAGTTTATGTTAAAATATTTGATGTTTGGTAGGCAAGTGTGAGCAAATGTGTATCTTGGAAGCATCTAAGACATTTTAGGTTCTACTTGGTATTCTGGTGAGATCACACTAGCCAAATAACGTATCAGATTCCTCAGGAAAAAGGAGTAATAGTGTCTTACTTCATTGTTACTAAGATAAATAAAAAAATGCTAGATATGAGTTGAAGTGGATTTTATTTCCTTCATTAACTTAGTCGTAACAGATTAAGATTGTGTGTCAGAAACTCTAAAATGGAATGTTAACATTCAGCTTGGTTTTTAGTTTTTGCTTTGTCCTTGTAATCCTGAGTATTAACCCTTAGGACCTCACAGGTGTTGGGAAGCTTTCTTTCATTGAGTTGTATTCTCAGCCTTATTCACTTTTAAGGTAGATACTCATTAAGTTTGCCCAGGTTGGCCTTGAACTCACACTATAATTTAGGCAAACCTTGAACTTGTCTTCCTGTTTCCCAAGTAACTGGAATTACAGGTCTGCATACCAGGCCTCGCTAAATTGAATGTATTTTAAAGTACTTTTTCGGATTAAAGTTCATATTTTATACTTTAGAATAATTCTTTGTATATTTGTACTTTCTCTAACTTTGTGAAAGTTAAACTGCTTTTCTTATTTTATGTGTGGAGTGTTTAGCTTTAATGTATGTCTGTGCATGTCATGAATACAGTACCCACAGAGTCCAGAAGAGGGCTTCAGGTGCCCTGAGATTAGTTACAGATGGCTGTGAGCTACCATGTAGGTGCTGGGAATAGAACCTAGGTCTTCTGGAAAAGCAGCCAGTGCACTTAACAGCTGGGGTATTTCTCCAGTCTCATAGAAAAACTACTTTTACTTTTATTTATTATTTGTCGTTATGAAATCCATAATTTTGAAAATTATGTCTGTATTCTAAAACACATGTAGATGTGTAAGTATTATATGCCTAAATACCATCATCCGTTAGTATCTGATATTTCCACTTAACATAATATTTTAAACATCTATTGGGTTCGGTACAAAGAAAAACACTTTTTTTAAAGATTTATTTATTATGTATATTGTTCTGTCTGTATGTATACCTATATGCCAGAAGAGGGTGCCAGATCTCATTGCAGATGGTTGTGAGCCACCATGTGGTTGTTGGGAATTGAACTCAGAACCTCTTAATCGCTGAGCCATCTCTCCAGCCCAAAGAAAAGCATTTTAAATGTGGTTTTATACTAGAATATGTAAGGCTAAGCTTAGGTGTGTTATAGTCTGTATGTTATAGTCCTAGCTATTTAAGAGGTTAAAACTGGAGAGCTGCAGTCAAGATTAGCTCAGAAATAGGCAGCAGAGTAAGACCCTGTCTCTTCATTGTATGAAAATTCAGGTGTCAGGTGCTGGGAGGGAGGTGGATAGTTCCAGGACAGCCAAAACTATACAGTGAGACTCTTAAAAAGAAAAAGGAAGGAAGGAAGAAAGAAAGAAATTCAAGTTCAGTTCATTGGTAGGGTATTTGCCTTGCATGCATGAGGACCTGATTTCAGTGCCAACAATGTCTTCCAAAAAATATGAAATTAAAATCGAATATCCTATTAAAATTAATCTTCTTCCAGTGTTTTATTCCTCCTCTATGTGTTGAGGATGTCCCTGAAAGCCTGTTCTTGTTTATGCACGTTATGTGCTTGCTTATGGTTGCAGGAGATGAGTTTCTGCAAGTAGATGTGCTAGGAAGCGCACCTGTCCCTCGTCTACAGGAATGGGTCAGTTCATTCTTGTACTAATAACTTGTGAATTTTTCTTCTTTCTAAACTTTTAGGAGGTGCCTTTTCTAATGACATCAAGAGAAAATGATAACCCACGTCAGGAGGAGGAGGATGCTGTGATACTGCCGAGCATGCAGACTGGGAAGGACTCTTCCCTACCCAATTCATGTGAACCCAAAGAGGATTTGCAGTCAACACAAAAGCAGGAAAATGGCTTAGTTGTTCCTGTTGGGTAAACAGTGATATTTCCTTAAAAATCTAAAACAATAGAGGCTTTTCTTTGAAACATTTCTCTATTTTTTTTAAAGTGCTTTGGAGAATAATGGGTCTAATTCATAGGGCAAACCCACCTAAAATTGAAAATTAGATGGAATTGAACATCTTTTAGTGATTTTATTTATTGTTGACTTCTTAAGATTTATGTAAGGTAACATACTAAAAATATATAAGTGGTATAAGTCCTTGTCTTTTAAAAAATTGGCAAAATATATACATAAGATAAAATTTTCCATTTTTAGTTGTTCAAAACTAGTGACATAAAGCATTGTCTCATTGTTTTGTAGGCAACACCACTATCCGTCCTCAGAACACTTTCCTTTTCATAAACTACTAATGAAACTTCGTGTTTACTAAATAGCAACCTCCACTTCCCACTTGCCCCTTTTCTTCTGTTCTTGGCACCTACCATTCTATCATCTGACTTTTATACATTATTTTAGGCACATCATGTCCTCCTTCCATTTGGCTACATCCCCAAACCTGAAATAACGTTTTTCTTTTTCCTACGACCCCCCGAACTTTTATAACATATTTTTGTAATGAGAAGATACTTTCCTAGAGTGATTTGAAAAAAATATTTTCATGAGAGTTTAGTGGAGGAAATTCATGTTCTTACAGTTATCGACTTTTTATAATCAACCTCTCCTTCCTCCTTGTCCTTTTGTTCTAGGACTCAGAAGATGAACATGGTCACACAGGAAACAAAGCAAAGTGTTGGCCAAACTACTCTCCCAGTGAGAAGTCGACTTCAAAGACCAAGACCAAATGTACACAAGGCCAGACAGAGGCAAATAACAGGAAAAGGTGAAGCTGAAGGTGTAGCTAAGAATGAAGGATCAGAGCTGCAGAAAGATGAAACGAAAAAAGTCCTGACAGTGGTGAGAGGCTGGATCCTTAGCGCATACTAAGACAACAAATGACAGCTCAGCCCCGCCTTGTCCTCTCACCTTCTTGTTGAAGGCAGCTCTTTGCTAGTGAAGAGTTTTGTAACTTTCCCATAGTACCACAGTAACGAATTTCTTTAGCAAAAAACAGATATATCATTTATGCTGCAAAACAGTATGCTGTTTTGAATGACAGTTTAACCTTTTTAAGAACCTTTCTTACTTACCCCTTTTGTGTCTCGTTACTTAGCTGAGACTAGCCTCTATCCTCTGGTCTCATCGAGTGTTGTACTTACAGAATGTACCACCATTCTATTGTGTTTAGCCAATTTCTTGGTTTTTCTTTTGCATTCTGTGTGTGGCTGAGGTTGGCCTTGAATTTCTGATTCAATTGCCTTTGCCTCTCAAATGCTGTAATTATAGAAGTGTGTTAGCTCTATTAGTTTCTTTTTTTAACACTTACTTAATTTATTTGTGTTGTATGTGTGTGGGGTATGTGCATGTATGTACATGTGTATGTACACCTATCACAGCACAAGTGCATGATCAGAGGGCAACGTGTGGGAGTCCGTCCTCTTTTCCCACTTGAGTTCTGAGGACTGGAGTCAGGTTGTCATGCTGGTGCTTTGATTCTCTGAGCCATTTTGCTGGCCCTTATAATCAACTTTTTTTCAAGATAGGGTTTCTCTGTAGCTTTGGAGCCTGTCCTGGAACTCACTTTGTAGACCAGGCTGGCCATAAACCCACAGAGATCCTCTTGTCTTTATCTCCTGAGTGCTGGAATTAAAGGTGTGGGTCACTGTCTCCCAGTTCTTTATCAACCAACATCTTGAGTCTTTTGGTACTAGAAAAAAATATCTAAGTAGTGTAATGTCCTATCTCCCGGTTCTTTATCAACCAACATCTTGAGTCTTTTGGTACTAGAAAAAAATATCTAAGTAGTGTAGTGTCCCAAAATGTTAATCGCAAGTAGTCTTTGCTTTTGTGTTCTTTTCTCTGGGTATTAAGATAAAACCTAGATTAAAAGTCATTGTGATCCCCACTTCGACAAAAATACTTTAAAAAAAATTAGTTAAACTTTGGTGCTGGGGATCAAGCCCAGAGCTTTGTGCATGCTGAGCATGCAGTGTGCAGCTGAGCAGTGATCAGTGCCAGTTAATTTACATTCTCTGTTTTATAACAGATGGCTCTTAGATTGGTGTGCACAGGTGTGGTAAATGTACATATTTATTTGGGTATGTGCACATGTGTATCTAGGTATGTAGGGTGTTTTGCTTTATTTTTTCAGACAGGGTCCTTCCCTAAACTTGGAGTTTATTGCTTTAGGTAAGCTAGTGAATGGGGGAGTGGGGTGCACATCTTTAATCCCCAGCACTTGGGAGGCAGAGGCAGGCAGATAGATACCTAATGTCGAGGCCAGCCTGATATACAGACTTGAGTTCCAGGACAGTGAGGGTTGTTACACAGAGAAACCCTGTCCTGAAAAACATAAAAAATATCAGTCCATCACATTAACCAGTTTTGTCTTTGCAGGCTAATGCTCTCATTGAAGGTGAAGTTGAAGCTATGTCCCTTGGAGTTTCAGAGTACACAGTGAATGAAAGTCACAGACACGTGGTTCCTGTAGATGAACAAAAAAGGTGAGTTTGCTTTTCATGAGAAAAGCATAAACCCCGTCAAAGATAGTTTCTCATTATTATACAATTGGTTTTATGTAACAGTATTCTGAATTTTTTTTTTAAATATGTGTTTCATGGTGCTATTGGTTGAACCCAGTGCTTTTTACATGCCAGACAAGTGTTCTAGTATTGAGCTGTGGTTCACAACCCTTTTTAATTTTTTCTGAGACAGAATTTTGCTAAGTTGCCCAGGCTGGCTTTAAACTTGCTTATAGGCTAGATAGGCCATGATTTTGTGATTCTTCTGTTTCAGCCTTAGTAGCTGGGATGAAGCTTGTGCCAGCAAGCCCATTTAAATAAGGTTTTAAATTACCTCATTCTTGGCCCTGGCACATGCCCTTCAACTCAGGATTTGGGAGGCAGAGACAGGAGGCTCTCTGACTTCAAAGCTTTCAGGACTATGTAGAGAAACCCTGCCTCAACAAAACAAAACACACACACACAAAAATTCTTACTCCTATTTTTATGCCCATAATTTTGGTGCCTCCTTTGAACCTAGTAATATTTTTTCTTGACTGTCTTTTAAATTTCTTTATGGTTTTGTGGTGGGGACACATTCTGTGGGTTTCTGATCAGACACCAGCTTTCAGGAGTTGGTTCTTCTTCACCATGTAGGCTCTGGGAATCGAGCTTGGTTTATCAGGCTTAATGGCAAGTAGCTTTACCCACTGAGCCACCTGGCCATCCCCTAAACTTAAGTGTGTTTTCAGAGCCCCTTGTGATGACATTTTTCCTTGGAGATTGAATCTATTGACTCTACTACTAGCCATACCCTCAGCCCCATGTGATAGCTTTTAGTTAAATTGTTTTCTCCAGACACTCCAGATCCTGAAATGTATAAACCAGCATCATAATCATATTAGAACTTGCTATTTTCCCAACAGAATGCTTAGTAGGATTTGTTCCTCTTTTCTGTGTATTTTGAGAATTGGTTTCTAATAGATAAGAACTAATATGTGTATGTACTCATATGTATGTACACACATACACACACACATAATTGTTTGCTTTGTATCTGTGCGTTGAGGATTGAAATCAGTGTCTTGCAGTGCTAGCAAGTTATCTGCCACAAAGCTACATCCCTATGCCTATGTCAGTATTTTCAGCATCCTAATTTAGGTCATATCCATTACTGAGATACTTCCAGAAGTTCTTAGGTAGCTATTCCAGCTATCTTAGTAGCTTTGCCTTTCTTTGAATGTTTAAACCTTGTTTTTTGTCTGAAATGGATTATGTTAAGAACCTTAAGATATTTACTGTTAATAAGACCTTTCCATGAGCTTTAAGGAATGTAGTAAGATAAACTTGCTGTCAAGTAAGACCATTGTGTGTGTGCTGATGTGTTGTAGCTCAGTTGACGCTTTTGTTTAAAATGTTGTTATAAAATCTCTGTTTAGCTACTGTGCCAAGTTTGAAGTACCTTGTTCTTTGAAAGTTACTAAAGTGATATGACATCAATGAATTCTAGAGCTAGTGAGTGAAAGTAGAGAAAGATTAATACTATAAACTGTTCCACAGGTATGCAGAAAATGGATAATATAAAGCTTTTGTATTTTTTGTTTTACATGTAAAATGCAATGTTTCATTTTTACATGCTTGGTTTTATTTCCAGTTTATATATCCTTTGAACTTAGAATCTGTTTGAATCTAGAATTGTTTAATGTTGCATTGATGAGGAGTTCTGGTCTTCACCATAACTTGTGCTTTATTTTAGGCATGAAAATGAACCTCATGTCCCTAGTCCAGCACAGTTATTAAGAAGACGATTCCAAAAGGCGAAACCAAATTTAGGAGGAGCACACCATAGAAAAGAGCAACCAGTTGTAGAAAAAGGCACAACAGACCAGAGCACAGACCCAAAACCAGAAGACCATGAGCCGCAGAAAGGAGACTTGGACATCCAGCTTCCTCTAAAAGTGAGAGAGGAAAAAATAGTGTTGTTCGTCAGTCTGTCCTGTCAGCGTGATGAGGGAGAGCTATGGGGAAAGTTTCTGCTTTTCTGAAAAGCCAGCTTGTACAGATTTGAAAATTGATCACCTGTGACTTTTTAAGTTTAGAGGTCTAGGCCAGACTGCTAAAACTTATTAATAAAGATTGTTTCCATGGTAATATTATGTTTTGTTTTTCTTTAAGGAAAAGACAGAGATTCTAACACCTCTGGAGGTTTCAGCAGGAAAAGATTGTATTGTTCCTGAAGCGTCAGGTTCTCTCACTAATGATGCTCAGCTGACAGCTGTACCATCAGGAGGTGCAAGGGACGAGATTGTCGAGGACCATCCTACATCATCTTTGGGGCTTGAAGAGCAGGGTCTCAGTAAACAAATTAGGTAAGATTTTATTTTGAAGACTCAGAATAGGAGATAAAAAGCACTTATTTGTTAAAGAAGTTCCATCTTAATGTAGTATTCTTTATTTACAAGCCTGTTTTATTTTTATTTGTAACAATGTACATTCTTTTACCTGCCACATGATATTGTGCATTACGTCAGTAATTAGAATACTATTGGGTTTGGCTGTAAACAGTAATGAAGGGTACCTCCATAATTTTCAACAAAGTGGGAAGGAACCTAAGTTCTTGAAAAAGAACCTTATTTTTCTAATCTGTTTACCCAGTAAGATAAACAAGTCCCACTGTTTGATTTCATATTCATTATTAATTGGTTCCATGTATTTTGCCTTTTAATTATTTCCAATTTTGTGTCTATCTCAATAACCATATCATGGCTATAGGGGCCAGTATTAAAAACTTACTATGCAGCCTTTATAGATATATAACTAAGAATTCACTCCGAATAAGATACTAAGTAGTAGTTAATTCCTTTCTTATTTTCATGACATGTTTTTCAAGGAATAGGTGGGGTTAAGAATAGCTCATGAGCACATTTGTGTAGGACATTTGAGGCTTAGGTTCAATTCTAGCATCATAAAAGGAGATGTATCTATCATCATCATAATCATCACCAGTGCTAGGAGTTGAACTTAGGGCTTCACATGTTGGGCAAACACCCTGCCACTGAGTTGTCTTCTTAGGCCAAGATTTTTATTTTAAAGGTTGGAACTGAGATTTTACTGTTAACAGTTTGGCTTTTATTGAGATAATCCTGGCACATACATGACTATGTTATTTTGGTTCAACATCCAGCAGTCCACAACTATTGAAAGAATCAAATTGTTCCAAAACTGCTGCACATCGAAGAACACCTCTCTCTTCTGCCTCTGAGTGTGAGACAGATCACAGTGGGAAAAGAGCACATAGAAAGATGAAATCAAATGTGACCAAAGGGCGAGGACCCAAACGGATCCGAGGTAAGACTGCTAAGAAGGAACCTAGAGCTTCCAAGTCCATGTTGGTGACTCTTCGGGCTTCTCAGAAAGAGGATGAAGAGGATGCTGAGGATTTTGATTCTGACTTTGAGGAGGAAACCTATCATCTTGCCCCAGAAGAATTAAACAAAGCACCAGTGTTTGTACCTGTTGGTCTCAGATCCCCTGAACCAGTGTCTGCTCAGATCGAAGAAACAATGGAAGAGGTAGTTTGTGTTTCGTTTTTTCAGTTTTTCCCACTTTCATCCCCTTTAATGAATGATTATTTTTTTTCTTAGTAATTGCGGTCTGAAAAGTCCTTTCTTTAAATGTCTACTGTCAAAAGTAGTTTATTTGGGACTTAGTGTGACTAGCTTAAGCAAATCAGCAGAAGTGGCCTGTATGGCCATCACTCAGTTGCCATAGTCTCCTCTACAGGGGTTAACTATGATAGAAACTTGCTTATCTGTAAGCTGCTTAATCTACATTTTGACTAATTTAAACAAGATTTAGCAGGTGTTTTTTTTCTATTAACTCTGTAATAAGCTTTCTGTGTTGTGGTTGGTAGAGAAGGTAGAATTAATCTCTGCTTTTCCCACCCCTTTTTTGTTTCTTGTTTTTGTTTTTGTTTTGAGGCAGGGTCTCATGTATCTCACATTGCACATTGGCCTTCAAACTTGCTACATAGTCAAAAGATGACCTTGAATTTTTAATTTTCCTGTGTCCATCTTCCTATGTGTAGCCATTTGCTGCTACACCTGTTTTAAGAAATGTTGAAGATAGAACTTACAGCTTCATGTATATGAGATAAGCACTTTACAACAGAACCATATCCGCAGTTGTTCCTCCCTCCCTCCCTCCTTCCCTCCTTCCCTCCCTCCTCCCTTCCTCCCTTCCTCCCTTCCTCCCTTCCTCCCTTCCTCCCTTCCTCCCTCCCTCCCTCCCTCCCTCCCTCCCTCCCTCCCTCCCTCCCTCCCTTCCTCCCTCCCTCCCTCCTTCCCTTTTATCATTACTCTTCATCCAAAAGAACTCATCTTTCGAAACTGAATATATATGTGTGTGTGTGTGTGTGTGTGTGTGTGTGTGTGTGTGTGTGTGTGTGTATATATATATATTCTCTCTCTCTCTCATATATATATGAGAGAGAGAGAGAGAGAGCGCCTAGGGTGACCTTCCTCCCTCTACCTCTACCTCACAAGTGCTGGAATTACAGGTATGTGGCGCTGGTGATGGAACCCAGTGCTTTTACGTACTTGGCATGATCTCCACCAACTGGGAGCCACATCCCCAGTCCCTGCTTCTCTATTCTTAGTTCTTTTGAAGATAAAATCAGAAATGGATTTTTTAGGATATATGGTAATTCTGTATTTGAGGATTTTAAGCAAAAAAAAAAAGAAGAAGAAAAGTTTTACACAGTGGTTACATCATTTTCTTTTGTGACCAGTACTGTTCTAAGGTGAATTTCTCCCTATCGTTACCACTATCCATTTATCCTCTCTTTACCCCTTTTCACTCCCTCCTGCCTTTCTTTCTCTTTTCCACTCCCTGACCCCTTGTTATAAGTGCTTATTCTCCAGCTGCAGTGTGCCCCACTCTTTTTCAGTAGTGATACACACCTTTAATCCCAGAAACAGGTGGATCTCTGAGTCTACAGAGCGAGTTCCAGGACAGCCAGGGTTACACAGGGAAACTCTATCTCCAAGAAAAAAAAAAAAAAGAAAGGAAAAGAACAACAGCCGCTCTGATGTGAGCAGGTGTGGATGAGAGTACACTCTGCTTCCTTGTTCCTGTTCTTGTTCATTTCATCGTCACTTAGCTGGTTTATTGAGCATAATATCTGAATCAGGACTTAAAATACTTTCTGAGTCATTCGAAACAGAATCAGGAGTTTGCTAAGATAGTGATGATAGAAAAATAATTAAAAAGATATGCTACTTCTGTTAAGAAATGATACAATTCTTGAATCTGTAGAGATACATTTGTTAGTCGAAAGGAAAACTTACCTGTAATTTACTTAGGATTAATAATAGCATTTTAAATTTCTAAAAGTAAATGAGTTAGTAGAATTCTTGAAATTAACTGAATAATACTGAAAGTTCAAAGTAAGTATACTGAATGTCAGTTTTAGTATATGCCAAGAAAATAGCAGAGACATTAGTCTTGTGGACGGACGACGGGTTATTACTGCACAGTTTGATCTGTATCTCCCTGCCACCACTACTACCAGCTCTTTGCTAGTGAAATTAACTTTCAATAATCAGGCTTTAGGATATGTCTTTGAATAATACAGAGTATCTTCTTCAGTGGCACTGTCCTTCCCCTGTTCTGGCGATCAAAGATAGGGCCTTGTAGACATGGACTCTGGATTATAATGAGTCTGTCATGATAAAATTTTCATAGTTGAACAGGGAACTGGCTATTTGTATTACCTTTAGGCTGGAAAGATGACTTATCAGTTAAGGGTTCTTGTTGCCCAATCATGAGGACCATAGTACAAATCCTATCTTCCATGTCCACCAAACATCTGTAACTCAAGCTCAGAGGGATCCAACACCTTCCACTGGCCTCTTCAGGCCCACAGATGTGATCATCTGTAGTGACCCCTACATGCATAAATAAAATAAATCTTTAAAAAAATTATGCTCCTTTAACCAGCTGTTAAGTGAAGAGTGTGAGTGAACCTGTTACATTGAGTGTCAGGATTCATGTAACTATGGGGGTGGGGAGAGAGGATTGTTTCACCAGGAGTGATATTAAGTCATCACTACTGTAATATTTATGGTACTGTACAGTTTTGTGTATACTTAAGGTGTTTTTCTTAAAGTATGAGTCTGTTGAGGGCAGGGACCTAGTATATAATTAGGATTTGTATGTCTGTGCTCATATGCTTGTTTTTTTTAAACTATTATGTAAATGTTAGCAAATGGACTAAATGGAGACAAAGGGGAGGGAATGGGGAGTGAAATGCCAGCTGCTCAGCAGATTAGCCGTAGAGATTTTGAGTACTCGTTGTAGTAGACTCAGATCCCTCGTAAAGTAATGTTTTACTTTTGCTAAATTGTTAGTCCCTAAGAATTACTCTCTTAGTTTTTTAGCTGTGTAATTGTGGCGTGTTCCTCCATTTTAATGTTTATTTTGGATTATTAGGGTGAAAAAATGAGATGTTCTAATGAGTGTATTGTCTAATTGAAATAACACTTGTTATGACAGCTTGAGATAACCATGGATGTTGCAGACATAGGATGTGTAACTGTTCTTGAACATCAGCTTTCAAACACGGATGCAACAACTGAGGATGTGCAACCAGAAGAAGATTTGCATTCCCCAGCGTTTGTGAGTACCTTGTTCATGTTTGCCTTTCCCTGTTTACCTCCCTCAAGAGTACAGGATTATTTTCATAACGGTCTTTATTTTTTCCCTCTCATGTGAGGAACTGGTTTATGAGTAGTTGGAACATATGAATTTTCATGGATTTTATTTTTGATTGTAAAACTTATTTTTGTGTTTGTTTTCTAAAGCTCTGAATATTATCATAGAATTTACCCTCAAATTCTTGGCAGAAGTCTTCGTTAAATAAACTTTACAGCAACTACACAAAACTAGCTACACTATTATAAATGTATAGTAGAGATGTTTTTTAAAAACCAACAAAGATTATGTTTGTTTTTATTTTGTGTATGTGTTTTGCCTACATATGTATGTGCACCACGTGTGTGCAGCCACTTCAAGTAGCTTTCTTTAGTGGATCTGAGGAAGAAACCTTCTGGTTCCTTTCTTCCTGCTTTTCTGGAAGTTGCTAGTGCTTTACCATTTCTTGGCATTCTAACCTTGGCTTCCATTGCCTTCTGACATTCTTCCCATTGTTTGTGTTTGTGTCTTTTATTTTGATGCATTGAATTAGGGCTAATCCTGTGGTTTGTTTGAAACCAAGTACATTTATAAAGACTTTTTTCTAGGGAAGATACACTTACAGTTTTGGAAATTTGAAATTCAATTTATATGTAATTTATAATACTTTTCAATTTGAATATGTTTTATTTCTTTTTTTTTGTATGATTGCCTTGGTTAGAGCCTCTATTGTAAATCAGCTTCTAGGCACAGTACAAGTGGACATCCTTGATTTGGTCATAGTCTTAGGAAAAAGCAGCTGATCTTATGTCCCTAAGTAGAATGGTGGCTGTGGGTTTTCTAGGATGGTCTTTATTAGGCTGAAGAAACCCCCTTCTGTCTGTGCTGTTTTGTTGTGAAAGGATTTTAGACTTTGTCGTGTGTAGTTTTTACGGTTTTAATTTTTATTCATGATACAGACATAAATATTTTTGTTACTGTATTGACAAGTTGTATTAGCAATAGTTCTTTGGTGTTGAAGAAAACTTATTTCCCTGAGATAGTTCCTCCCTGATTATCACGTATGATTTTTTATACTTCTACATTGTTTCCTAGTATTTCAAGTGTATTTATGTCCATATTCATAACAGATATTATGAGTTTTTGCTGCTGCTGATGATGGCAGCATTAGGTGCTGGAGTCTTGCTCCTCTAGGACCTATGGTGGGGAGAGAGCTGACCACAGCTTAAAGGAAGGCTTAGCCATTTAGCCACTGACAAAAGGGCCATTGAGCAACTGTGGTTCACAAATGCTTGTTTTAGCTACCAATTTTTATAGATTTTGCTGAATAGCTGTTTCTCATTTGTTTTTGCACTTAGAACCAATTCTAGAGATTATAAATGTTTGCTTTTTAAGTCATGTTTGGCATCTTACTGGACAGCAGGCCAGTGGAACTCATGCCACCACCTCTCTGGACAGCTGTCTCCTGTGCATCATTAAAATGTGCTGTATTTAAGTCACTCAGTGTAGGAAGTTGGTGTCTTCTCCCAGATTTTAGGTTTTTTGTTTGTTTTCTTTTTCTCTTTCTTTCTTTCTTTCTTTCTTTCTTTCTTTCTTTCTTTCTTTCTTTCTTTCTTTCTTCCTTCCTTCCTTCCTTCCTTCCTTCCTTCCTTCCTTCCTTCCTTCTTCCTTTCTTTCTTTCTTTTTTTCTTTCTTTCTTTCTTTCTTTCTTTCTTTCTTTCTTTCTTTCTTTCTTTCTTTCTTTCTTTCTTTCTTTCTTTTTTTCTTTTTCCCCCAAAATAGGGTTTCTCTCTAGCTTTGGAGCATATCTTGGAACTAACTCTTTTTTAGACCAGGCTGGCCTCAAACTCACAGAGATCCGCCTACCTCTGCCTCCAGAGTGCTGGGATTAAAGGTGTGCACCTGACCAGACTAGTTTTTATTGGGTAAACTGATAGCAGATCTGACTAAGAGTTGAAAGGGTTATGATTGTGAGGCTCTAAGAATGGTTAGATATGAGTAATGATGAGGAGACAGAAAATCATGTGAGATATAAAAGAATTCGGCCTTTATGCTTTTCTGTTCTTATTTGTGAAGCTTTATGATCAGACATAAATTAAGAAAAGTAACTATTATAACTAAAAGCCTAGAAAGATGTATACCATGTGATGCTTAAAAACAACAACAAAAGAATATCATTTGTTTGGGGGAAACACTTAGGATGTTCTTATCTTTTCCATTTTTTTTTTAGGAAATGGTCATAGGTGAACAGACCCCAGAAGAACCAGGTAACTGTTAACAAAGAATTGATTAAACTACTCGGTTAACTGTAGCATGGTGATTAGCAGTGGCAGCAGGTCAATAGGGCAGCTTGTTAAAGTGTAGAACAGTGGCGTTAACCTGTCACCTTGATAGGAAGCTGGGATTCTCCAAATCTAGCTTTAGAAGCTGAGCCTAGAGTTAATGTTAAGTAATGAAGTTACTTTATGTTTCCTGTGGAGCTGCCCAGAGTTAGTCTAATGTGAGGGACGTGTTTTCAAGAGCTAAGAGTCAACACTGATGGTCTGTCTACCCTGACAGTGTGACTTTAGTAGTGGGTGGTGGGAGGAAGGCTGTTGAAACTGGTTATAGACGATGAGTGTCTGAGTGAGGTATTTCTAAGTAAGCAGACCTGTTTTAACATTGGTATATTTATTCAAGGTCCCAGTGATGGAAGCGCCGAAGCTGCCATAACTTTGCTTACAATGGGAGACATAGTATTGCAGTCAGAGATCATCACTGAACAGGGTGATGGTAAGAATGGAAGACAGTCTCTCTAGATGTAGTGCCAACGCTTTTGAGATGATGCAGTTGGCTTATTAAGAATAATTTGGGGCCTGGGGTTGGAGAGATGGCTCAGCAGTTAAGAATACTGGCTATTCTTCCAGAGGACTCTGGTTCAATTCTCAGCACCCACATGGCTGCTCATAATTGTCTGTGATTCCAGTTCCAGGGGATCTGACACCCTCACACAGACATACATGTAGGAAAAACACCAATGTACCTAAAGTAAAAATAAATAAATTATTTAAAATAAAAGAATAATTTGAGGCTAGAGAGATTGGCTAATCTGTTAAAAAGGCTAGGCTCATAACTAAATATAATAGAATAATAATAACAACAACAACAACAATAATAATAAAAATTAGCCTGGGCGTGGTGGCTTTTAATCCCCAGCCACAGGGCTACAGGCAGAGGTAGGCAGATCTCTGTTAATTTGCAGCGAACCTGGTCTACATAGTGATTTCCAGGGCAGCCAAAGCTTGTTGTGGGGAGGAGGGAGGGTGTGGGATTTGTATTCATAGACTAGTAATTATCTAATAAATCCTCAACCTGTGTACCTGTAGCTTGTAACCATCATAAACATCATTGGCTAATGGAGGTCACTGGCCACTGATCACTGTGTAGACATTTAGCAAAGGGGTTCCAGCTTGAGATGATGATCATAACTCTGATAAATCTGTGAAGAGGTAAATAGTAGTTACTGAGATGATTTATTCTAGTTTAACTGTTCTGGTAGTGAAAGGGGCCAAAGGAAAGGCCAATGTAGATCTTTAATACATTAAACAAACTTAGAAACTATACAGTTGTTTTAATTTTTATTTTGGGGGAAAGGGGTATGGAACCCAGGGCCTTGGACTTGTTGGCAAGTATTCTGTAACTGAGCTAAATCTCCTGCCCCAGAAGCTGTGATCTTGATTCATTATCTTTAACTACAGCTAATTTTATTGACTGGTAATGGATGATCTGCCATTCATATTAGTTGTTAGACTTGTAAGTTCATAACTGATTCAGGGGATTCTCTAATTTGTGTTACAGATAGGGCTTCTTTTTCAGTGACAGAATATTATACTGGAACCTGTCACAAATTTCTAGTACATAAAGTATAGTTTTCAAAAATTATTAAATGATGATGTCCTGTCTTGAGATCTATATAGATCTATATATATGTAGAACAGTATATAGTTATTGAAAGTTTACTAGAGTACTCCAGAATTTTAGTGCTAAGAATAATATGCTTATTACAAGTCAAGTTTTTAAATGAAATGTGAGATAATGAATTTAAATTTAGATCATAATAGAATAAACTTTAATACTAAAGTTAGACAGTTAATTGAATGTTGAGGAATTCATTTTATTCAGGTAGCTATTAATATTGGGTCAATTTTAATTTCCTATTTTTTTCTGCAGTAGGAGTATGTGTATTTCCTGATGTTCATTCAAAGGATAAAAGTCATGTTCCTTTTAGCCCAGATAATGTAAATCACAAAATTGTTCATGAATATCAGGAGGTTTCTTCACCTGTCATTAGTATGTCGCCTGCATCATTTGAGGAAAACAAGATTGTATCGAAGGAACCAAGTACTAGAGAAGAAGCTGATGTCATGGGAGAAATAATGGAGAATACTCTGTCAACCAGGTTATTTTAATATTCAATTTAACAAATACAGTTAAACAGCATCATCAATTTAGTTATTAGCTTCTAGTAATGCTTGTATATAAATTTAAAGTAGACGATGCCAATTTTTCACACATTAAAGATTAACTGATACTGATATTGGTTTATTGGTTTTACATATAAAATCACAGCAATATATTTTCTGTGTCTTTGAAACTTAAGTGAAATAGGTTTATATAAATGTAGTTTGTTTTACAAACATGGTTTCTATTTTCTCAAGTCTTAGTTATTAAGCACTTCATAGTTTTAGCACTCAGAAGCAGACGTCTGCCAGGTGTGTTTGCGCATTCCTGCATTTAGCTTTCTGGAGGCTGCAGCAGGAGATAGCTTGAGTTTTAGGGGAGCTCCTTGCTGTGTTGTTATTCTATCCCAACAGACAAGCAAACAATTACATATAATGTGCACCTGGGTGGTGGTGTATTAGCTGTCTCGACACTAGACATGACACCACAAAGGGATTCTTACACAGCTGATAACTTCTCATTCCCTTTCTTCTAGGAGCACAGCTCCTGCAGTGACCAAACATGTGGGAATGGAGAGTCATTTTATCACAGGTGAACCAAGTCCTGAGAAGATCTCAGGGGTCTATGGGCTTGAGGATCATCAGGAAGTTGCCAGTTTTTATGTAACCAAAGGGACAGAAGTGGAAATTCAAAGAGGTGAGTTAAATTTTTCTCTTACAAAGTTCCATTGACAGAAGATCTGTAGGGTGAGATGGCTCGTCTGTAAAGACACTGCCACATAAGCCTGTAGACCTGAGCTTGACCTCTGACCTTTACATGCTCATGTGTGACTCCTGTAGTGATAAAGAGTTTTAAGTTTTATTTTAAACTTTTGTGTGTGTGAATAGTTTGTTCACATGTATTTTGAGAGGGAGAAAGGGAGAGGGAGGGAGAACACACTGTAATCCAGCCCTCTGGAGGTGAAGGCTATCTAAACAAAAGTATTGTGTTTTATTGAGACATGATTCATATACAGTACACTTTATCTAAAGTTTATAATTCAGTGGTGTTCTGTTCACCAAACTGTGTAATTGCCATCATCAGTAGCTACTGTTCAATCTTAAGCAACCACTAATTTATATTTGCCTTTGTACATTTGCATATTCTAGACATGTCATGTGAATAGAAACATAAAATATAATCCAGTCTGATGTTTTCACTTAGCACAATGTTTTTAGGATTCATTTATGTGGTAACATATATAAAATACCTTTAAAAATTTACTATTGTGTGTGTTTGGAGTGGGGAATGAGTGTGTGGAAACTGGAAGACAATCTGTGGACTTGGTTCTTTCCTTCTGCCTTTGCAGGGCGTCATATTTTCTTGATTGCCATATTTTCCTCTACTCACTAGCCCTTGTTTCTTTTTATTGCCAAGTAAGACTTGGTTGTATAAATATACCACATTTTTTTATTATCTGTTGGTGAGCATGTGCGATGTGTGTGCCTGTTCTCTGTAATGGATAATGCAGCTGAAAGCACTCAGGTGGGCATGTGTTTGCACTTCTCTTGGGTTTATACTTAACAAAGTAGAATTTCTGGGTCATGCGTTAATTCCATTTTGAGCTTCTTTTCCCTCTTGTGCTAGGGGTTGAATTTAGACTTTATACATACTAAGCATTCACTCTATCACTGATCTATAGATAACCCTGCCTATGTGTTTAATCTTTGGTGTAACTATTAAGTTGTTTTTAAGAAGATATCAATTATTTACTGTGATATTTATATTTTATGTGGCAGTTAAATTAATAAAAAAAAGTAGTTGCGTCATTTTATATTTTTAACCTGCTCTCTATGAGAGTTTTTGTCTGTCTCTGTCCCTCTCTCTGTCTGTCTCTGTCTGTCTGTCTGTCATACACATACACACACACACATACACACACACACACACACATATGAATGAGAAGGATTTGCTATGCATTCCCAAGCTGTCTAGGAACTCACTGTGTAGCTTAGGCTGGCTTTGAACATGGAATTCTCCTTTCTCACTCTTCCAACTGCACCGAATTTTATTTTCTGTCTCCTTCCAGTTCTTAGTGGTGCTTTAGGTTGAACTCAGGGACTCACACGTGCTAAACAAACATTAAAGGTCCTTTACATGCATAGTTCTCCCAGGCACTATTATTTATCTTTTATATTATAACTACCTTGATGTGAAGCAGTATTTTATTGTAAATTTAGCTTGCCACGGACTGACTCTCTTGGAGATCGAAGACCGAGGGAGAACAGTGGTGAAGACTTAGGAGAACCCAGGATTCAGCGAATGACAGACAGACACAACTCTAATGAGATTTGAATCTGCTGCAACTTTACTAAAATTCAAGCATCACTTTTAAGAGATTACAGAAGGAATTTGGCAGACATAAAAGTTTTCATAGAAAAATGATTACAAACAATTATTCTCAGCAAGTCTTGTGGTCAGGGCCAGGTGGGCGGAGCTTTTCTTTGAAATTCGTCTCACACCACTAACCAACTGCGCTTTCTCATGGCCCTAAATCATATCTGCCCTCAAGGTAACCAAGGTGACCCAAACACCATTCTTCAGGATTCCACCCCCAGGGTTTGTTCCAATATTGAATGACTGACTTCATGTTATCAAGAATAGCCTGCCTTTCTTTCCTATCTAATATGTACCAGGGGTTTCTCATTCTGGCTAGCCTCTCCATAAATGGTAACTCATGCCATTCCATACATTTTCCTTCATAATTTACCCATCTTCTACCAAATCTCCTATCATGGGCTCTTTCTGTTCTAGGGTATCTATAAATTCCCCCAGAGAGCGAACTGGAGTTTTAATCATAACATTAATGGCCTGAATCAAGGGAGGGAACTGACGCATCAGTTCCTCCGTATTCAAGGAGCTGTTGGAAATGCTTCCTGGTTCCTTGAACAGATTAAGTTTTTGTCAAGAGAAAAATAGAACAGAAGCAGAGTCAATGTAAGAAACCATCGCCAGGAACAAAGTGAACGAGATCGTTGAGACTGATCAGGCACCTCAACTTGAGCAGACTGCCAGGGAACCGCCCGGGGCCAAGCTCCGGGAAGCACGAGCCCCTCATTTTGAGACAGCCACCACCTGAGAGGCATTTTGTCACACAGGCGGGACAGCCGTGGATGTGGCATTAGCTAATGATACATATCTTTTAAAATTATTTTAAATTTTACCTATTGTGTTTGTATGTGTGGGCCTGTGTGCCACTCTATACCTGTGGAGGACAGAGGTTAGGTTTCGGTGCCATGGATTTCAAGGATTGGAATCAGGTCATCAGGCTTGTACACTAACTGCTTACTTTATTTTTTGTCTGTATGTATATTTATGCCTCACATATGTGCCTGGTTCCTGCAGAAGCCGGAAGGGTATGTCAGGTCCCTAGAAACTGGACTAACAAATGGTTGTGAGCTGCTGTGTGGAAGCTGGTAGTTAAACTTGGATCTTCTGCAAGAGCAAAAGTATTTTTAACTATTCAACTGTCTCTTGAGCTCCCTCATTTTAAAAATGGTCTTATTATGTTATGGTGTTCATGTTAAGTCTTAGTTTTGTTTCTTTTTCCACCTCCTCTTCTTGTCAAAGTCCTGATTCCTTAGGAAAAGCAGTGGAAGTTAGAGTAGTCCTAGATCATTGAATTCACTTTTTAAAAAATCTGGATAATTAACATCATTCCTCCCTAGTTTTGGGTTCCTGAAATCTGAGTTTTGCTTTCAGCCAGCAGTGTCTGACACAGTATATGTATATGCAGGTAGTTAGGAACTAACTTGAGCAGTATCCACAAGTGCATGTGTGGTCTTTGAGTTTGCTCCACCCCCACCCCTCCGCCTAGTTCACATTACTCCTTTTATTTTTTTTAGCAGTACTTTCCTTCCCCTTTGTGATATCATTTAAATTTTTTATTGCATTTATTTTGTGTGTGTAGGCATGCATACATTCACATGCATCCTGGTACACTTGCCACGGTACATGTGTGGTGGTTAAAGGATAACTTGCTGGAGTCCTCTTCTTCTACAATGTGAGGCTCACAGGTTGAACTAAGTTTGTTAGACTTGTTGGCAAATGCCATTATCCTTTGAACCACCGTCACACAAATTATACTTTTTTAAGACATCTGGTGTGGTGAAATTAGACAGACCATTTTGTACTCCTAATCCCCTTTTGTTGTGGGTTTGTAATCACTTTTAACCATGTATTGCATGTGTAGGTATGAGTGTATGTGCAAGAATGTACATGCATGTGTGCCTGTACAAATGTGTGGGTGTGTGCACATGTAGTGTGCATGTACCACAAAAGATGTGAGAACTTGTGGGAGTTGGTTCTCTCCTCTCATGTGTGGGTCCTGAGGTTGAACTATGTCTTGATAGTAGGCACTTATAGTACTGCTTTTGATTATGATGCTGTAATGCTATTATCATAAAAGGGGATGTAATTGCTTTGGCAGCCAGGAATGAAATATATACAGTATAGGTTTCATTAATCATATTTCCTTTTCAAAAGTCTTGGAAAATCCCATTCTTCTGCCTTGTGAATAAACTGATTTTTGGAGTATGAGAAACTTGAAAGGATCATGAATCTTTTAAGAGAGATTATTCTTATAGAGATTTAGGTATACTATTTTGAACTGTATCTTTGTTTGGTTGGTTTTGGTTTGGGTTTTTTGAAACAGGGTTTCTCGGCAGCTTTGGAGCCTGTCCTGGAACTAGCTCTTGTAGACCAGACTGGCCCTGAACTCACAGAGATGTCTCCCGAGTGCTGGGATTAAAGGCGTGTGCAATGCAAGGGATCTTAGTGACTCCTGGAGTCATAGATGCTGACTTTGAGGGAGAGACCAAGATGATGGTTCATTCAGCTAAGGGAGTTTCTGTAGTAAAGGCAAGTCAGAGGCTAAAAGGAAAAGAGAGGAGAAGATGGATTTGGTTCATCTGAGCATTTTGGGTATAGACCATACGTCCTCAGAGACCAGAACTCACTTTGTTAATAAATGGAAAAAGATTTTTCTGGCCTCCTAGATACTGATGCGGATATTTCCGTCATAACCGCCAGTCAGTGGCCTTCTAAGTGGCCAAAAACGGAGACTATTACACAGTTACAAGGAATTGGTCAGACTAGAAATCCTGAACAGAGTAGCAGTGAACTGCACTGGAAAGATGAGGAAGACCATGAAGGAACTTTTAAGCTGTATATTATTCCTCATTTACCTGTGAATTTATGGGGCAGAGATATTATGTCCAGAATGGGAGTATATTTATATTCTCCCAGCACGACTGTTACTAATCAGATGTTTCAACAAGGATTATTACCTAATCAAGGTCTAGGCAAGGATAATAAGGGAAAGGTGGATCCTGTTGTATCAGACAGTAGTAAACCTTCTAGAGCAGGATTAGGGTATTTTTAGGAGAGGTCGCTGATAGACCTGCACTCCATGCAGACCCAATAATATGGGAAAGTGATGAGCCTGTATGGGTGAGTCAGTGGCCTCTAACACAAGAAAAACTACAAGCTGCCCAGCAGTTAGTGCAGGAACAGCTGGATAGTGGACATATTTCACCATCCAATTCTCCATGGAACTCTCCAATTTTTGTTATTAAAAAGAAATCAGGAAAGTGGAGGTTAATTCAGGATTTAAGAGAAGTCAGTGCAACCATGCAGCCAATGGGAGCATTACAACCAGGGCTGCCGTCTCCAGTAGCCATACCAAAAGGCATGCATAAGATTATCTTAGACTTGAAAGATTGTTTTTATACAATTCCTTTAGCGCCACAAGATTGTCAAAGATTTGCTTTTAGTATTCCTTCAGTTAATTTCAGAGAGCCAATGAGGAGATATCAGTGGAATGTTTTGCCCCAGGGCATGTTGAATAGTGCTCCTTTATGCCAGAAATTTGTAGCTCAAGCTATACAAGAAGTTAGAAATCGATTTCCACAGGTCTATGTTATTCATTACATAGATGACATTCTGCTGGCTCATAGAGATGAGGATACTTCACTAGAGACATATGGATTGTTAGAACAGAGTCTAAGCCATGCAGGGTTAATTATTGCTCCTGAGAAAGTACAGAGGCACCCACCTTTTCAATATCTAGGTCATATGTTATACCCCAAAGAAATTAAGCCTCAGAAGATAGAAATCAGGAAGGATGACTTAAAAACTCTTAATGACTTTCAAAGGTTGTTCGGAAATATACAATGGCTAAGGTCTTATTTAAGGTTTCCTACAGAGACCTTGAGCCTTTAAATGAAATACTTAAAGGAAACAGTGATCCAAATTCTAGCAGGCAGCTTTCAGAAGCTGCCAGACATACTCTCTCACAAATAGAGCAGGCTATACAGGAACAGCAGGTGTACTGTATTGATTACAGCCAGACGTGACAGAAGGCCATTCACCTGGTTACCTAGCAGACAGCCTAATGTATTTTCCTGCTCAATTGATGTGATAGTATATAAGCTGTTTGGATAATAAACACGGGAGATCGTCAGGAGAAAGGACCCTGAGATGCCCTTCCATGATGACCCTGTAAGTTGTGTCTGATTATTCTCCGTATCAGTCCAGTTAGGGAAAAATAGTTACCAGTGTTGGAGCGACACGGGCTTCAACAGTGTGCCACTACCACCTGGCAATTTTGAACTGTATCTTAAATGTATTTTTCTTGTTTTTTGTTTGTTTTTAAAGAGCCTGAGGAAAATGACTCCAAAGCAGTAGAATTAGAAGATAAAAGCCTTGAGCCAGCAGAAATGAAGGAGCAGAACCAATTGCCATGTGTCCATGATGTTGCAGTTACCAGTGTTTCTCAAGAAGCACTCCCGAGTGCAAGGTAAAAGGGCAGGAATACTGGCATTTAATTTATATTGTGCCTTAGCTTCGGCTACAGGTAGTAGCTGGAAGAATTCTATTGTAGTTAACACTTTTAAAGCTTGAAAATATCACATTAAATGATAATACTTAGTCTTAAAAAATAATTTCATGTTTGGTTAGCTGATTTAAAATAATGTACTGAAACAGTTTCAGAAGTGAAGACCAAGAGGAGAACTTGGAAGAAGTTCAGATGTTGGGTACTGCAGTTGCTTCATCTGCGATCGGGATCCACACTCTTGATTCAGGTCAGGGTCTTGGTGAGAGTCCTCCTGAAGAGCCCATCACAGAAAACTCTAAAGGCAGCAGCATGCTCATGCTTCCTGTGCCAGAGGTAAAGGAATCTAGAGTGCAATATGGGTAGTGGTTTCTCTATTTAGAAAAGCAGTTACATATAGTAAACTCTATCCTATCCAGTTCAGTAGGCCTCTTATTAATATGTAAATTCAGCCTGATCTATGTAGAGGCTCAGACTTATAATCCCAACTCTTAGGTAGAAACAGGAGTATTCAAGTTTCAAGGCAACCTGGGCTATGTAACAAGAACTAGTTTAGCCTGAGTTACATAGCAAGACCTTTTCTCAAAAACCAAAACCAAGCTGGGTGTGGTGGTGCACACATTTGATCCCAGCACTTGCGAGAGAAAGGTAGGCAGACCTCTGTGAGTTCCAGGCCACTCTGATCCACGTTGTAAGACCCTGTTTTTAAAGCAAACAAAACCCCCAAGTATGTATGTTCATTTAACCAGTTTCATCACTCATTTTCTAGCACTCTTTGGTTAGCCCCTTTCTGCTTCCTGCCAGCTCCTCACATCTGTGGTCCTAGTTTGGCCTCGGCCAGAGTGTACTGTGGGCAGTATATGGTGACCCTTGCCTGTGCTGAGGGAAGAGGATCCCTGAAGCCCTGAAGCTTGAGGCTCTGTAAAAACCTGTCTCAAAGCCAGACGGTGGTGGCGCATGCCTTTAATCCCAGCACTTGGGAGGCAGAGGCAGGGGGATCTCTGTGAGTTGGAGGCAAGGCTGGTCTACAAGAGCTAGTTCCAGGACAGGCTCCAAAGCTGCAGAGAAACCCTGTCTCGAAAAACAAAACAAAAACCTGTCTTAAAACCAAATACAAAAACAGGACGTGGTAGAACTTGTGCTGTGTTTTTGGTGTCTTGACCCCTCAAAGACCATAGAGCAATGGTTCTCAACCTTCCCAATGCTGTGTGACCCTTTAGTACAGTTCCTCTTTTTGTGGTGACCCCCAACCATAAAATTTTTTCATTGCTACTTCATAATTGTAGTTTTGCTATTGTCATGATTCGTAAAATAAATATCTGATGTGTGACTCCCGTGGAAGGGTCGTTCTACCCCCAGTTGTTGTAATACAAGTTATTAGCCAGATTTGTTATAAAAGCTTGAGAAATTAATTTCTTATAACTCAGGTCTAGATCTCAAGAATTCATCCACAGAACAAATGTTTACCGAGATATTACATGGCTGACACCGAGTTACTGGGATACAAAGCTTTGGAAACATGAGTGAATGAATGGATTGGCCTGTTTTGATAGGTGTTGTGATAGATGTTGGAACAAGACTCTTGAGTGGTATCCTTCACTCCCAGTTTAATCTCTGGAAATGAGAGTCAGGAATTAATATTGTCTTTAAAAAGTTTCTTGGATAGAAGAGTGCTTGAGTTTTAAAGGAGAGAATAAATTAGCTTGTTAAAGGGAAAGGAACATTTTAAAAATAGGTATAGCATGCCTTTAATCCCAGCACTCAGGAGGCAGAGGAAGGCAGATCTTTGTAAGTTCGAGACCAGGCGAGACCAGCCTGGTCTACAAGAGCAAGTTCCAGGACAGGCTCCAAAGCTACAGAGAAACCCTGTCTCAAAAAAAAAAAAATAAAAAAAAAAAATAAAAAGGGTATAAAACATCATGATATGTTAAAGGAAGTAGAAAATAAGGAGTTTGTCTATAACCAACGTTATGAGATTTCTGTTGCTTCCCAAGTTTTTAATTTTTTAAAATCTTTTTCTTTTGAAATAATTTCAGTCGAGTAAAGTTACAAAAATCTTGTAAGAACTTCATATACTCTGTTTCTTTGGAGTCATTGTTAATTTCATTTTTTTGTTTGTTGATCTGGCTCTACATCATTGTAGATACTTTAATTGTGTGAGTGTGTGAGAGTGTGTGTGTATGTTTACACACACAGGCATGCATGCAGATAACCATGTTGCTTGCTGAGATGTCAGAACACAGTATTTGGGATTTTGCTTCTTTCACCATAATAGGTTCTGGGGATGGTGAACTCAGGTTGCCTGCTGAGCCATCTCCTCAGTGATTGATGGCTGGCAAGATGGCTCAGTGGGTAAGACAATTTCCACCAAACCTCGAGACCTGAGTCTAACTAAGACCCACGTAGAGAATGGGCTCCCTCAAGTCTTCCTCTGACCTTTACAAGTGCTCACAACACACACACATACACACACACACACACACACACACACACACACACACACCATGAATAAGGGCTAGGAGATAGCTCAGCAGTTAAGAATATGTACTCCTAAGGATCCAAGTTTGATTCCTAGTACCCATGTCAGTTGTCTCTGGCTTCTTAAGGGCACCCGTACACATAGCATATACAGACACAGAAGTAAAAATAAAAATCTTTTTTTGTTGTTTTAATTTGGAGAGTAATGAATGCTAATGCTCAACTATTTTTCTTCTTAGGAATTAATAGATATAATAAGACTTGGTCTGTTTAAGAGTAAGTTACAAATATGAGTTGTAATCATAAATAATAGCTTTAATAAAAAAAGGTTGTGTCTCACAGAGAATGTCAGTGAGTGCTGCATTCAGAATTAGTATGACCATACTGTACAATTTTAGGGCTAGATCAGTAGAGAGGCAGTGCTGTGTCATTCCTTTTGAGTGGCATAATGTCATTTTGACCCATTAGTGGAAATACTTCTAATCACGTGGCTAGGATGGTATCTGTGAGATTTTTTTGGTTATAAGGGTTTTTTTTTTTTTTCTCCTTTATGTTAGAAATTGGTCTAGTGAGACCCAGCTCTTGTTACCCACTATCTTTGGTATCTATTGACGACCCTTACTTGAGTCAATTGTTGGCATTGTTTGTTTCAAAAATGAAATCCTGGAGATTTTTAACATTAGAGAATTGCAATCTATATGTTGGTAGTTTGTGGAAAACAGGAGGGACCACAGTGGAGGCAAGGAAAGTAGTTTATCTCCATTGCAGTGTTAACTACTCAAGGGTCTGCTGCAATGGGAGCATGGACCTCCACCCTGACACTTCAGAAATGATAGAATACTCACATCTGACAACTTAATTGGGATATTTAAAGCTTATGTAAGTCAGTCAGATGTTCATTGACACAACCAAAAATCTTAAAACACTTAAAATTGTACATTTAAGATAAGCCTTTAAGTTGGGAGATACTGTCTTTACCATATGTCAAATTGTCAAATTTTCTCAAGCTCAGTATCTTTTCAATTTTTTTTAAATGACAGAGTGTACCATCTAATATTCTAGAAGTCCAACAAGAAAATATGATCAATCCTCAAGACGTAACAGGTATGAAGACTGCTTCCAGCAAGTATCATAGATAATGCACTGTATAAATTTATTTATTTATTTATTTATTTATTTATTTATTTATTTATTTATTTATTTATTTAGGTTTTTTCGAGACAGGGTTTCTCTGTGGTTTTGGAGCCTGTCCTGGAACTAGCTCTTGTAGATCAGGCTGGCCTCAAACTCACAGAGATCCGCCTGCCTCTGCCTCCCGAGTGCTGGGATTAAAGGTGTGCACCACCACCGCCCGGCTGTATAAATTTATTTATTTATTCATTTATTCATTCATTTATTTATTTTTGGGGACAGGGTTTCTCTGTAGTCCTGGAGCTTGCTATGTAGACCAAGCTTGCCTCGAACTCACAAAAATGCTCCTGCCTCTCCTCCTGTCAGTGCTAGCATTAAAGGTGTGTCCCACTACATCTTGCTTTCATGTAACTGTGGAAAAGCACAGTATAGACTTATTAATAAGCCATTGGCAACGGCAGCCATAAAATATGCGTGAAGTTTACCAATTTTATTAAAAATTATAAATGCTTCCCACAAAATATCCTGTCTATAATTTTGGGGTAGGAGGTTGGAGGATGTATTTTAGTTTTTCATTTAGGTTTGGCATTGTAAGTCATGAGACTCTTTTTAGAGATGAAATAATGATTTTTGGCTACTTCTTGGTTTGGCTTTTCATTCCTGTTTTTTAACTTTGACAGTGAATCTATTTGCTAATCCAGAGCAAGATGGAGAAGATGAACAAGCATTCATTTTAACTTTGGTGGAAATCCCAACTAATACCACAGAAGGATTTACTGATGCCTCCATGCAGTTAATGCCAAGCTCTCTACTGCCAGCACCTATATTGGTCAAATCTGGAAACACAGTAGAAAGAGGTGACCACAGGTAAAACAAAACAAAACAAAACAAAAGAGCTAAACTGTTTTCCCAGGATGAAAGGCACATCATGAATCAAGTATTGAACAAGTGAACTATACACTGCCGTTTCTTTTTAAAAAATCACAACTATTAATTTGCTAATGCCGCTCATTGTGCCATTTCCACGTATACATGCAGTGTTTGGACCTTGTCTGTTCTCTGTTCCACCCTCTTCCACTTTCTGGACTGCTCTTCTCTCTCTTTTTTGTACTAAAGTCCTGCTGCTTTTGTGAGATTCTTTGTTTCTGGTTTTTTGTTTGTTTGTTTTTAATGTCTACATATGAGAGAAAATGTGATTGTTTTTCTGTTTATGGATTATTTCACATAGCACAATATTCTAGTTCTGTTCAATGTCTTGCTAGTAATAAATTTCAGTTTTCCTTTTAGTTGAATAAAAGGTGTGTGTGTGTGTTTGTGTGTGTGTGTGTGTGTGTGTAGTATGTGCCCAAGCATTTTCTCTATGTACTCATCTGTTGATGGGCACTTAGTCTGATGCCTTAGTTTCTATAACTTGACTGCCATTAATAGTATCCCAAAAAGCATGAGTGTTTCTTTTTACATGCTGACTTCATTTCCTTCAGTTCTGTGTATATGTGGATCATGAGGTAGATGATCCTATCTTTATAATTTTTTTCCCCACTTTAAGAATTTATTAAGAGAGAGAAAGACGTGCGCAAGCCTGAGGAAGTTGGTGCAGGGAGACAGAGGGAGAGATAGAGAGGGAGAGATAGAGAGAGGGAGAGATAGAGAGGGAGAGAGAGAGAGGGAGAGAGAGGGAGAGAGAGGGAGCCAGTAGTTATCTCTTCAGAAGGGGGATAGAAAGAGAAAGCCTATCTTTAGATTTTTGAGGAACCTCCATCCTGTTTTCTGTAATGACTGCTCTGATTTTATATTCAGTGATATATAAGGGTTTCTTCTTTCACATCATTGCCAGCATTTTTACTTTTTGTTTTGTTTTGTTTAATATTAGCTATTTAGACTGGAATAAGGTAGAATTTTGATATAACTGATATTGCATTATTTAGAAGTTTATTGAACAATTGTGCTTTTGAGAATTTGAGATCAGTTGTCCATTTTTAATTTAGTTTTAATTAATGTATTGGTTGTATAAAGAAAGGGTTTTGTTCCAACATGTCCATATGTGCATTTGTATGGGTCTGCCATTGTAGCCTGGCTTTGCTTAGCTCTCAGTCTTCTTCCTCAGCCTCCTGAGTATGGGGATTATAGGTGTATAATACATACTGCCTTTTAAAAAATTCTGTGTGTGGACTGGCAAGATAATACAGCAGGTCCTTGCCTTGTGACCTGAGTTTGCGCCCCAGAATCCACATGGTGGAAGAGAGAAAAAACTCTTACAAGTTGTTCTCTGAACTCGTACATATGAACACACTGTGTCTTCCCCAGCACACAAATTAGTTTTAAAAAATTATTTTTATGTTTCTGTATTAATCTTTTTTTAAATTTGCTTTGAAATGTTTTTAATTTTTTTCCCTTTTTCATTTATTTTATTTTATTATTATTATTACAAATTTTCACCTCCTCCCATTTGTGTCCCCTCCCCCTCCCTCTCCAGTCCAAAGAGCAGCCAGGGTTCCCTGCCCTGTGGGCAGTCCAAGGACCCCCCCCTCCACCCAGGTCTAGGAAACTGAGCATCCAAACAGACTAGGTTCCCACAAAGCCAGTACATGGAATAGAATCAAAACCCAGTGCCATTGTCCTTGGCTTCTCAGTCAGCACTCATCTTATTGCGATAAAGAGCTGCAAACAATTTCCTGCTTTTTTGATTTCTGTAGGTTCTTTCTACTCTGTCTCTTTCATTTCAGAAGCTCTATAATTTGGTTTAATTCCATTTGTTCATTGACTTTTTACTTCCCAAGCTATGGAGCAGCATGTTTATCTTGTGTTTCTAATATTTTCAATGTTCCAAGTCTGAGGTTAAGATTTTTGATTCATTTGGAGATTTCTGTGTGTGTGCACACACATGCAGGATGAGACAAAATGTCTAGGTTTTTTTGTTTGGTTGGTTTGATTTTTGAGAGTTTTTATTTTGGTTTGTTCTTAGATTTATTGTATATGTATGAGTATTTTGCTTGCATGTATGTATATGTACTGTGTATATGCATCTGATTCCCTTGGGGGCTGGAAGAGGGCAACTGATCCCCTGGAATGGGAGTTATCAGGTGGTTGTGTATGGAAGCTGAGGACTGAACCGAAATTTTCTGCAAGAGCAACAAGTGCTTTTAACTGCAGAGCTATCTCTCCAGCCCCAGTGATTCTAGTTTTAAATCTATATGTGGACATAAGTTTTCCCAGCACTATTTATTTAAGAAGCTGTCTATTCTACAGCTGTAGAACCTGTGCGAAGAATTAGCTATAGATATATGCGTTTGTTTATTTATTCTGTTCTTTTGACCTGTATTTCTTTTTTATGCTACTGTCCTGCTGTTTCTGTTACTGTGGTTCTTTTGATGTATTTTGAAATAGGTATTGTGATACTTAATGCATTGCTTCATTTTCTCAGGATTGCTTTGGCTGTTCAGACTTTTGTGCTTCTGTCTGAATTTTTGTATTGTATTTTCTAGTTCTATGGAGAATGAATGTCTTTAATATTCTGAAAAGAATTACATTGACTTTTGATGTGGGATGCCCCTCTATATACTGTGAATATGTTTTATTACCATTTATTAATAAAGAAGCTGCTTTGGCATATGGCAGAACAGAATATAGTTAGACTGAAAATCCAAACAAAGATACAGGGGAAAAAGAAGGCGGAGTCTAGGAGATGCGAGCAGCTACCAGAGAAGTAAGATGTGAGGTAATGCCACAGGAATGTGACAATACATAGATTAATAGAAATGGGTTAATTTAAGATGTAAAAGCTAGTTAGTTATAAGCCTGAGCCATTGGACAAACAGTTTGTAATGAATATTAAGCCTTAGAGTGGTTATTTGGGAACTAGCAGGAGGGAGAGAAACCTTGCTGTGACTAAACAGTGTGACCAAAAGCGGCTTGGAGCGAGGAAAGGGTTTCTTTTTTTACCTTCCAAATGACACGCAAATTCGTGAAGCATTCCGTATTTTCGAAAATGTGGTACATTTACACAATGGAGTACTGCACAGCAGAAAAAAATGACATCTTGAGTTTTGCAGGAAAATGGATGGAGCTAGAAAATATTATTTTGAGGGAGGTACCCAGACACAGAAAGACAATTATCACATGTACTCACTCATAGGTGGTTTTTAAACACAAAGCAAAGAAAACTAGCCTATAAACCACAATCCCAGAGAACTTAGACAACAATGAGGACACTAAGACTTACATAGATCTAATCTACATGGGAAATAGAAAAAGACAAGATCTCCTGAGTAAATTGGGAGCATGGGGACCTTGGGGGAGGGTTCAACGGGGTAAGGGAGAGACAGGGTGGGGAATAGAGAAAAATGTAGAGTTCAATAAAAATCAATTTTAAAAAAAACAAATTATAGTCCATCATTGAGGGAAGTCAAAACTGGAGGAAGGGACAGAAAGGAAGGCCATGGAGGAATGCTGCTTACTGGCTTGCTTGGTTTGCTTTCCCCGGGTACACTGGCCCAGAGCTGGTACCATCCCTGTGGCCCGGGCCCTCCTTATCAATCATTAATCAAGAAAATGCTCCATAGACTTGCCTACAGGCCAGTGTTTGTGAGTTATTGTCTCCATTGAGGTTCCACGTTCCAGGTGTCTCTGACTTCTGTCAAGTTGACAAAAATCTAGCTAGGACAATTGCTTTAACCAGCTCAGCTGGTGTAGTAATTTTAACTTCCCGATCCCGGAACCTGGGTGCTCATTTCATCTTTTAGTGTCTTCAGATTCTCCAGTGTTTGTCGTTTCAGTCACTGAAGTCTTTACCTGCTGTGGGATTTTTTTGTTTTGTTTTTAAGGCTCTTGTGAATAGTTTCATTCTCAATGAGTTTATTATTATTATTATTATATAGAAATATTGTTTTTTGTTGTTTTGGTTTTTTTTGTTTTGTTTTGATTTTAGTTTTTTCAAGACAGGGTTTCTCTGTAGCTTTGGAGCCTGTCCTAGAACTAGCTCTTGTAGACCAGGCTGGCCTCGAACTCACAGAGATCCGCCTGCCTCTGCCCCCTGAGTGCTGGGGTTAAAAGCATGTGCCACCAGCGCCCAGCTGATTTTTGTATATTTTTATATCCTGCCTTGTTGCATTTATTTACCTGTCCTAAGAGTCTTGGGTAGAATATTTAGGATTTTCTCTGTGTAGAATCACTTAGGGATAATTTGACTTCCTTTCCTTTTTCTGTCTTTTTCATCTCTTTTAATTGTTAAAACTAGAATTTCAAGTATTATATTAATCAGAGAGTGGAAATCTCTATCTTATTTCTGATCTTAGATTAAATACTTTTATTTTTGTTCCGTTTGTTCTGAATTTGTCATATATAGTCTTTATTGTGTTGTAATATCATCTTTCTATATATACTTATTGAAGGGTTTTTAACATGGAGGTATGTTGAATTTTATCAGAGACTTCATTCTTCATTTATTGAGATAATTATGTGATGTTCTTGATTGTATTTTAAGCTCAGCTATTGATTTGTATATGTTAAGTCATCTTCACTCTTTGGGATGAAGTCAACTCTATCATGATATATGATCTTTTTACTTTTTTTTTCATCTGAGTAAACATAGATTAAGGAAAAGTGAGAAAGACCTCAAGAGAATGTGAGGAATTACAAGGGAAGAATGCTTATTTAATTATTTCTACAAATATTTAATTGAAGATTTCCACATTGTATTCAACAAGAATGTTGTTGATCCATAGCTGTTTTTACTCTGTCATCAGGTTTTGTAAGGCAATTTGAGTAATTTACTCATGGAGTAAATTTGAAAGAGTTTTGTTGAGTAGATTGATTTTCTTTAAGTGTGGTAAAATTTGGTAGTGAATTCTTCTGGTTCTGAGCTCTTTATTGAGTGACTTTTTATTACTACTTCAATTTTAATTCTGTAGTGGTTATTACTCAATTTAGTTTTTTTTCCCCCTTTCCAATATACTCTTGTTTCAGTTTTGGTCATATATACCAGACATTTATGAATTTATTTTAGAGTTTCCAGTTTATTGGCTATGGTTTTCAAAGTATTAATGATCCTTTTTATTTCAATGGTACTGTAATATCTATCCCCTTGTCACCATTTTGGGGGCAATGTTCTCTGTTTTAATAGGTTAACTGTCTAAGACTAGTTTATTTCATTCTTCCTATTTTCTTTCTTTTTTTTTTTTTTTAAATATTTATTTATTATGTATACAATATTCTGTCTGTGTGTATGCCTGCAGGCCAGAAGAGGGCACCAGACCCCATTACAGATGGTTGTGAGCCACCATGTGGTTGCTGGGAATTGAACTCATGACCTTTGGAAGAGCAGGCAATGCTCTTAACCACTGAGCCATCTCTCCAGCCCCTCTTCCTATTTTCTTTCACTTCCTATCTACCAAGTTTGGATTCAGTTACTGCCTTTCTAAAGCTTTGATTGCTCACTATATTTTAATGTTTTTCTTTTGTGTGTAGCCTGTGTGCACAGAGACCAGAATACAGCTTTGAATGCCACCTTGGGTTTGAGACAGTCTGTTGGTGGCCTGGACCTCACCAGATGGGCCAGTCTGGCTTGTTAAGAAGCTGCAGAGGTCAGCCTTTGTCCACCTCCCTAACTGTGGAACAGCTTTTGTTAATGTGTGTTCTGGACACGGACCTCATGTTTTTATGGCAACTTCTCTTACCAGTCCTGCTTTCATCCCAGCCTCATTTTTCTTTCTAATGTTAATGTAGCTGTCTTAGCTATAAACTTTCTACTTAGCACAGCTTTTCTGTATGGGCTCTGGTGTTACAGATGGTTGTCAACTGCCATGTGGCTGCTGGAAACTAAACCTGGGTGTTCAAGAACAGGTCCTCTTTCTTCTTTATCTTTTAGTTTTTGGTTTTTCGAGACAGTGTTTCTCTGCGAAATAGCCCTGGCTGTCCTGAAAGTCACTTTTTAGACCAGTCTGGCCTCAAACTCAGAGATCCTCTTGAGTACTCCGCTTCCTGAGTACTGGGCTTAAAGGTGTGTGCCACCACTGCCCAGCTCTTCTTTCTCCTTCTTCTCCTCTTCCCTTTTTTTTTTGTTGTTGTTTTGTTTTTGTTTTTTAGACTGAATCTATGTAGCCCATACTGTCCCAGAACTCTTTATGTAGATCAGCTGACCTCAAACTCAGCGGAGATCCACCTGCTTCTGCCTCCTGAGTGCTAGGATTAAAGGAGCGTACCATTACACCCAGCCAAGAAATAAGAACTCTTAACTGCTGAGCCATTTCTCAACTCTTACTCTGTATTTTTCTTAAGACAGGCGTCTCCGTGTTTTAGTTAGACTGGCTAGCCAATCTCTCACTGCCCCTTCCCCTGTCAGTCAGTCAGTCTGTGAGGTCACAGGCACACAGTGCTGCCCTGGCTTTCATGTGGGTCTGAAGGTCTGAACTCAGGTTCTCATTCTCATGGCAGTGCTTGCTGACCGGGCATCTCTCACATCCTTTGAGTAGAAAGATTTTTATTTGCATTTGTGATTTCTTTAATCTAACTTCTGTGTGGGTGATTTGTTAAATGGCACTGTGTATAAATCTATTTTATCTTACTGAAACTTTATGTATTTATGAGTAGGTATTTTGTCTGTCTGATTGATTGATTGATCTATATTGTTGAGAATTGTATATGGAAAGATACTGTAACATATTGGGGCCTATATTTTTCTTTCCGTGTCAGTGTTCTTTGCTTTTTAAAATTTAGTACTGTGGCATTCACATTATATATGTTCCTTAGATTTAATTCAGTATTGTTGAATTGTGTGAGCCATTAAGTATGAGTGCATCCCGAACTGCTACTTTTGCTGCTGGGACCATTGTTTACTGGCTTGTATTTCTGATTCTCAGGACTCTCATTGCAATAGTTTCTTCATAAAGTAGCTTCTGATTCATTGGTTTTTTATGTTTTGTTTTTTGTGCAGTGAGAGTTTACAAACAACTTCAGTTGTTCCAGATGCCATATGCTTGTCTCCTTCTGGAAGTGATGATTCTGAAAAGCCTCCTCTTAAGGTGGACCTTATATCTAGGAAGAGAATTCACTGCAGTACTGATGAAAACATTCTTGTACCTCCTGCCAAAAAGTCCTCAGTTTCTCCGGGAGTTGATTGTCAAGAGTGTGCCTCTGAGGTGAGATTATTAAGCAAGTGCCTTGGCTATATTGTCAAGAATCTGTTTGTTCTTCACATCTATCCCGGAACTTTTACACATATGTACGCATGCTCGCACACACATACACGCACTCACATGCACATGGACGGACTGACGAACAGATGAAAAACATTTCTGATACTTCTCATCATTAGTATTCCAGCTGAAGGTAGTTTGGGATGACCATTTTTAACCAGTTCAAAAAATAATTGATGAACATTAATCAGGAAACCTACAATGACTGAAAATAAGGCCAATAACTTCATGTCAATCAGGATCTTCACTCTGCCACCCACTTAGTAACTGTGGGCTGTAGATTAACAACTGCATACTCTGGATTCAGAGTTTTCTGATGCATGAAAAATAATAGTAATATTTTCTTCATTATGTGTTAACCTTTCCTTTGCTCTCGGGAATACAACCAGATCTTCTGAGCCCTATATGTTCTTGTCTGTCTTCTGAGCCCTGTATGTTCCGTTCCGTCTTCTGAGCCCTATATGTTCTTGTCTGTCTTCTGAGCCCTATATGTTCTTGTCTGTCTTCTGACCCCTATATGTTCCGTTCCGTCTTCTGAGCCCTATATGTTCTTGTCTGTCTTCTGAGCCCTATATGTTCCGTTCCGTCTTCTGAGCCCTATATGTTCCGTTCCGTCTTCTGAGCCCTATATGTTCCATTCTGTCTTCTGAGTCATATATGTTCCTGTCTGTCTTCTGAGCCCTATATGATCCGTTCTGTCTTCTGAGCCTTGTATGTTCCTGTCTGTCTTCTGAGCCCTGTATGTTCCGTTCTGTCTTCTGAGCCCTGTATGTTCCGTTCTGTCTTCTGAGCACTGTATGTTCCGTTCTGTCTTCTGAGCCCTATATGTTCTTGTCTGTCTTCTGAGCCCTGTATGTTCCGTTCTGTCTTCTGAGCCCTGTATGTTCCGTTCTGTCTTCTGAGCCCTATATGTTCTTGTCTGTCTTCTGAGCCCTGTATGTTCCGTTCTGTCTTCTGAGCCCTGTATGTTCCGTTCTGTCTTCTGAGCCCTGTATGTTCCGTTCTGTCTTCTGAGCCCTATATGTTCTTGTCTGTCTTCTGAGCCCTGTATGTTCCATTCTGTCTTCTGAGCCCTATATGTTCCTGTCTATCTAGTGTCATTCTGTACTAGTCTCGGTCTCACTTGCTAGCACATTACATCGACTTTCAGTTCCTTGAATACTCTGTAATCCTTCACGTCCTGATACATTTCGTTGGTTGTCCCATCTGTCTGGAGCATTTCCTTATGAAACATCACTGATTTAGCTCAGTCATCGCTACCTCAGGGAGTCCAGTCAGACCTCAGAGATGCAGTCCCTGTTCACTGTTAGTTTCCTAGTACCCTCTTGTTTTTGTTATATTTCTGATATTCATAATTAGTGACTTTACTGTGAGAAGTCAATTTAAAATTATGTTCTCCAAAGAAAAGTTGAAGGACAACAGTTGTTGGTAGTAGACAAAGTATCACTGTTATTTAATCCGACAGGAAAGTTTTGTATTCCATATTCTTAATTTTTCGTGTTTATTGGTAAAATTAAGCATCTTTCCATGTGCTTAAGAATTACTTATTTCTGTATTTCTCTTTCTTTTGTTGTGAAACAACTTCTATATTCTTATTTATTTGTTTACTTATTTACATACCACTCCTAGTTCCCCCCTCTCCTCTCTTCCCATTCCCCCCACCCCATCCATCCATCCACTCCTTATTGAGGCAGGATCAAGTGCCCCTCCCCTCCCTCCTAGGCTGACAAGGTATCTCTCCATAGAGAACAGGCTCCACAAAGTCACTTCATGCATTAGGGTTAGTTAGATCCTGGTCCCACTGCCAGTGGCTCCACAGTCTGCCCAAGCCACACCATTGTCACCTGCTTTCAGGGGGCTTAGTTTGGTCCTAAGTAGGTACCCCAGTTGTCAGTGAGCTCCCACTAGCTCGAGTCAGCTGCTTCTGTGTATTTCCCCACTGTGGTCTTGATGCTCCTTCTTTTCTTCAGTGGTACTCTGGTAGCTCAGCCCAGTGGTTAGTTGTGGATCTCTGCATCTGCTTCCATCTCTTTCTGGATGAGGGTTCTACCTTCTCTGGGGTTGTGGACTGCAAACTGGTTATCCTTTGCTTTATGTTGGTATCCACTTATGAGTAAGTACAATAATGTTTGTCTTTCTGGGTCTGGGTTAACTTACTCAAAATGTTTTTTGTTCTAGTTCTATCCATTTGCCTGCAAATTTCAAGGTGTCTTTTTTTTTTTCTTACTATTGCTGAATAGTGCTCCATTGTGTAAATGAACTACATTTTCTTTATCTGCTCTTTGACCGATGAGCATCTAGGTTGTTTCCAGGTTCTGGTTGGCTATTACAAATAAAACTGATATGAACCTGGTTGAGCAAATATTCTTGTGTTGTGCGTGTGCCTCCTTTGGGTATATGCCCAAAAATTGTGTCGCTGGGTCTTGAGGTAGATTGATGTTGTCCTCTTGTTTAGTGGTTGCTGCCTTTTAAGCTACAGCTATCCTAGTCAGCAACTGCAACAAGATCTGCAGCCTGAGGAAATTCCCAGTCTAGGCTTATTGGTAAGCACCAGGCCAATGAGTGACTTGTCTTCAAAGGGGTGATTAATACTTCTGAGGATAACACCAGAGATTGCAAATGCAAATGAAAAATACACAATGCTATTAATATATTAAGAAAATATGTATGGGGCTGAAGACTTGGCTCATCAGATAAAAAGCACTGTTGCTCTAGCAGAGGACCTGAATTTGATTCCCAGCACCCAACATGGCGGTTCACTACTCTGTGACTCCTGTCCCAATAGCTCCGATCCCTCTACTGACCTCACATTGTGCAGAGACACACATGCAGACAAGACATTCAGATACATAAGAATAATAAGATTTAAAAAAAAAAAAAAGGAAAATGCCTGCTGGTCTTATTTGTCAATATATTTTATAAGCTTTTATTTTATAAACTTTATTTTAACAATAAAATATTGTATATACAGAGTTTCTCCCTGTCTTTTTCTTTTATTTTGAGGCTGGACTCAAATTCAGAATTACTTTGCCTCTGCCTTCCAGGGTGGGATTCTAGATAAGCACTGCCATAGCCAACTTTGTCCTGCACTGTTCTCAGCCCAAAGTAGCCATAATATAGACTTTGTTTGCTTGAATCCAGGAATTTGAAATGGCCTGGGCAGCATTGCAAAACTCTTAGTCTTTTTTTACTTTCCCCCCTAAAGTATGAATAGTTCTGTGAATAAGGATAATTTTCTTCTTTTGAATTATATAACTTTGTAAAGTTATGAAGTAGACTTATCATATTGATTCATTTTTACATTTCTGAAATGGACTGCTAATTGACCATGATGTAGTATTTTGTTAATTGGCTCTTTTTAAAGGTGTTTGAGTTGAGGGGCCAGAGATGCACCTCAGTGGTAGTGCCTTGCTTAGCTTGTGTGCCACCATAACTTGGATACTCATGAAACATGGAAAGTTGTTTCATTTCATATCCTCTCTCTCTCTCTCTCTCTCTCTCTCTCTCTCTCTCTCTCTCTCTCGATTTGGCAGTTGGTATCAATATTATGCCTGAGATAAAAGACATTTGACAACTTTTATTTTTCTACTGTGCTCTAGAGCAGTTTAATATCAGCAATGCACTGTTTTTGCAAATGTTTAATTGGTGGTATAATTCTGACTTAAGAGCTTTCATTATAACATGATGGAGGGGATAGAATTTTAATTTTACTTAATAAATGGAGTTCTAAAACTTTGTATATTTTCTTGAACAGGTATGTTCAAAGGAATTCAATGTATTTGAGAAAACAGGTGAGATCAATTTAAATACGACTTTATTTTTGCTAAGTACCACTGATTATTTCTGATGCATCTTGAGCTTGAAATAAATCCTCATTCATTTTTATCTAATATCTCAAACCACTGACTCTCTCTTTTGAAACTTACTCTCTAATATTGCACTAGCAATAATTTTTTAAAAGTTTTTTAAGAGCCATACCTTATGTAAAATAGGTATCTGACAAACCTCAGATACACTAAATTTGAAGAGGAATAATATCATTTCAAAATCCCTCATCTATGCTTATATTCTGAAGTATTTTTCTTACATTACACTCCAGGTATTTCAGATTTATAGTAAGGTCTTTGATACATTTTAAATTGAGTTTTATACAGGATAAGAGATAGCTTAATTAGCTTCATTCTGAATGAGAGTAACCAGCATGCACAGTGAAGTTTCTCAGCACTTCATTCAAGAGACTAGGCTCTCTTTTCTTCGTTGTCTTAGTTCCTTTGTTGAAAATCAGGTGGCTGTAATTGCATATTTATTTCTATTCCTTTATTCTACTGAATTACATATTTGTATCTACATACATACATGCTATTTCTGTTACTACAGTTCTATGTTATATTTTGTTATTATCTTTGGGAGAGAGCTGGTCAGGTCTGTTGTTAATGCTTTCTCACTGTGGTTTTAATTTGATTCACTTTGTGATTTCCAACACTTTTGTTTGTGTTCTATTCTTTGCCTGTCCCTGCTCTCCCTACCTCTATTCTCGTCTCTCAAAATGTGGTTACATCCATGTTGCTAAGTCTTTTCTGGGTCCTGAATTGATTACTTTATTTATTTACATGTTTGTGTCTTTGAAATCATTGTATCACTTTTACTAGTAGACTTGAGTTCTTCGTCCTGCATTTTCCCAGTTCTGGTGTTTACTTGCCTTTTAATGGTTTTTGTGTTGCAGTTTGCCAGTTTGCACATTGGTGGGACAGATAATTCGGGGTTCTATTTGTTTTGTTTTTTAAGACAGTATTTCATTGTCTAAGCTGTTCTTGAACTTCTGGCAATCTTTTTGCCTTTGCCTCTCAACTGCTGGGATTCTGGACATGTATAACCACACCCAGAGATACAAAACGTAGCCCTGGTTGGCCTGGAACTCACTGTGTTCACTAGGCTGGCTGACTTCACAGAGATCGACCTCTGTCTCCTAAGTGCTGGCCTTGGTTCCTTGTTTTTGTTGCTTAGTCTTTCTATTACTGCATGCTTTCCAGCTGTCCTATGATCTCTTTTTTGCTTGCTCATGCCCCCACTTGTTTTCTCCTTGGGATATTCTATACTTTCTTTTCCTGACTTGTCAATCCTGGTGTAACACATAGACTGTTGTTGGTCTACTGCCTTGGCAACCTCCAGTTCCCCAAATCATTTTTCTTTTCTTTTTTTAATATAGGGTCTCACTCTATAGGACAGGCTGGCCTAGAACTCTCTATATAGCCCAGACTGGCCTAAAACTTACACAACAGTCTTTTTATATTAGCCTTTTGAGTGCTGGGATTACAGGCTTAAACCAGCATGCCCTACTTCAACTGGTAATTCCTAATAGTCTACTCCACTGATATAATACAGATTGTTTTTGCTGAGCTAGGTTTATAGAACACCATGAATACCTCAGATACTCTATTTAATTGACTTTTAAAATATTTCAATATGCTCTCTCTCTCTCCTCTCTGTTTTTTATTTTCTCTTTGAAGAAGAGTCTTGCATGGGACAAGGCATTTTCCCTACTTCAGAGAGCACACATACAGCTCCTAAACCTCAAAAGGAATACAGTGAACCAACTTCTCAGAATGTAGGATCGAGATCTCCTGATGAAATAAAAGATGCCTGTGTGGAAAAGACTATGACTCAGTTGCCTCAGGATGAGATGGTGTCTGATAAAGAAGAGAAGACTGGTCCTGTTTCCAGTTCAGAACAAAGGGATAGCATGATGTCATCCTCAAAACCCCCTCTGATCAGGTATTGTTACAAATTCTTTAGTGACTTTCTCTCTATCCCCAGGTGAATATGTAACATGCATAACAGAGATGAAACCCAGAGCCTAGTAATTTTATAGATGTAGCCTCCATCAGTTATGTGTCTATGAGACAACATAGAGTTAGTGTCCAGTGGCTCTGGAAGTTGTTTTATTCAATTTCCAAATACTATGTCATTTTTTTCCCTTAGGCTTGTAGTATTGGTTTTCTGTAGGATCATACCTACTGCTACCACATTGTTTCTTTAGGGTAATTGGTAATAACAGGCTTTAACCTGGTAAGTGGAGGACAATAGGCACTAGCTTCCACTAAGGGGAGAAGACATGAATGTCTTTAAAAGGCTTTTGTCAAGCTGGGCTGTGGTAGCTAACTTCTTTAATTCCAGCACTTGGGGGGACAGCAAAGGCATCTTGGGGAGACAACTCAAAAGGATCTTTGAGTTGAGGCCAGCCTAGTCTAGGGCTTTATAAAGAAATCCTATTTAGCCAGGCGGTGGTCACTTACACTTTTCATCCCAGCATTTGGGGGGGGGGGAGCAGAGGCAAGCAGATCTATATAAGTTCGAGGACAGCCTGGTCTATAGAACAAGTTCCAGGACAGGTTCCAAAGCTATACAGAAACCCTGTCTCAAAAAACAAACAGAAAAAGAGACCCTGTTCAAAAAGGGCTTTTTCATCTATTATTATTTTTGTTATTATCTTTAAATGCAGAAAGTAAAACTCAATATCTTTTCTAACCTTTAGGATTTACTGAAATTAGAAAATAGTAAGAAAGTACTACCAGGTTTAAAACAAGTTGAGAAGCAAAAGGGAGGACAGAGTAATAAACTTTATCAGAAATAGCTCCCACAGGGTCTGCTTGGGGAGGGCCATGTGGTCTCTACTGCAGCTGTCCTACTTCGTTTGCAGCACAGAAGCGGCTGTGCCATGAACACTGCACATCCTAAAACTTACAGAGTGCTTTTGCACTGTAGACGTCATTTGACTCAGGCTGCACTTGTTTCAAATTCTGAGTTCCATTTTTAATAGCACCCCACGTGACCTGTGTGCACTTTTCAGCTTGGGCAGCCTTGCCCCTGTCATAGATAGACATCATAGCATAGTGTCATCAGTACTTAGTACAGTGCACCACTTTAGCATTAATGCAAATAAAGTTACATTAAGACCGTGTCTTTTCTTTGTTTTAGTTCTTTTTGTTTGTTTTTTGAGACAGGGTCTCTGTGTAGCCCTGGCTGTCCTGGAACTCATTCTGCCTCTGCCTCCTGAGTGCTGTGCACCATTACATAGGAGTGTGCTTTGCTGAGTGTGCTAACACATGCGTGTAGCGTCACAGGACTCAGAGGCTCAGTCCGGAAAATCCTGACTACATAGATAGAAAGACCTTCTAGGAAAGAGAGAGTGTGTGTGTATGTTTATGTATATACTTGTTGAATATCTCTGTATTTTCATTTCTAGACCTGGCAGAAGACCTTTGGGATTTTTGTCTTTAATATGTCCAAAAAATAGTTTGGACTCTGACGAAGCAACTCAAACCCATAGTAAGAAGCGCCTAAAGCCTCATATACCTGCATCACGACGAAATTTGAAAAAACCTAATCTACTTAATACAAGCCAGAAAAAAAGTGAAGAATCTTCTTCTGATCCACCCCCATCTCCAAGTATTACTGATCCTCAGTCTGATGATACTGGAAAGTCAGCAGCTCAGGTATGTGAGAGCTGTTGTATTCTATATGTCATCTCAACTAGGGAAAATGTAGCAATTTATTTCCAGTTGCAGGTCAGAAATTATTTCAGTATAACTTTCATTTACCACAAAAATGCAGCTAATTTAGTGTAAGCTATTGAGCAAGCCATCGATGGTATACTTAATTGTCATTCCTTCAAATCAAAGACTCTGCTGACCTATAGAAGCAAAATGAAGTACTATTTGTAGTTTTATTTGTCCTAGGAGGAATGTTCTGGCACATAAAAATTCAAAGAAGCATAATTGTAGAATGTGTTTGTATGTCATTTCTGTGCATTCTGCAGCTGTCTAAGGGCAGGGACCAGCCAGCCCCCTACAGTGTTGGGATTTAACTTGGGGCTTCATGCACTCTAGGAACACACTACCAGTGAGCATTTGTCTAAACAGAAATGATAACAGAACCCCGTATGTCTTAGCAGAGGTCTGTTAAATACAGTGCAGCTTTCAGTCTCACTCTCTTTCTCACAGCTTCCATTTTTGAGATCATTGTAAATTTTGTGTGTAGTTGTAAGACATACTACAATAAATAAATAAATCCATTCACCTTTCCTCCAGTTTTCCTCAGTGCTAACATTTTGCAAAATGCTGTTCCAACTTTGACACTGGTGCAATGACAGTCCAGAACAGCTGCCAAGACCCCTTGTGTTGTCCACCTATATATACGGGCCTGCTTCCTCCTCTACTCCCTCCTTAATACTAGTTTGGAACTCACTCTGTAGACCAAGCTATTCTTGAACTCAGAGATCTGTCTGCCTGCTGGGATTAAAGACTCAGTCCTTTTTTTTTTTTTTTTTTTTTTTTTTTTTTTTTTAAATGTCCTTCCCTGTATAAAGACATCTAGTTGTTTTAAGTTTCTTACTTTTGTGAGCAGAGGTGATGTGAACACTTCGTGTTTGTGTACATATAAACATTTTTATTTTTTAGTGGTAAATGTCTGAAAATATCCTTATTGTTGATGTTTTTGTTGTTTTGTTTTCTTTCTTCCTTTCTTTTTTCTTTTTCGAGGCAAAAATCTCAAGAATGAAGCTTAATGAAGCTCTTGACTAAGTCTTCTGAGTGTGGGAATTACATGCTTGTGCCTATCTGTAATGACTGTATGGCATTTCATTATTGGGTTGTACTACTTATAATACCAGTTTTTTATTAGGCATTTAGGTTGTTCCTAATTATGTTCCATGTCAAACAGCACAGTAATTGCTGTCTTATAAGTAAATTCTGTTCATCTGTAGACCTAATAGATAGTAGTAGAACAGGATAGAGTACGGCTATCCAGTGAGTCCTACAAATACTTGTTCTATTAAGAGATACAGTTGTAAATGCTTTGCCAAAAGGAATGATAAACGGTTGTTCTTTTGATAGATACTACCTGCTCTGTCTCTAGGGACCACGCCTGTTACCATACTATCAGTTTTACACTACCAATGTCCTCTCTGCCCCCACCTTGTACACACACCTTTGTTTTTTGGATTGAGGTCATGATCTTGGTTTGTAGCCCAATATGGCCTTTAGCTAGAATCCCAGGATTTAAGATTATAGAAGTGTACCACCATGCCAGTTCATTCTCCATAGCCTTTATGAGCAGATAGTCTTAGTGTGTGAGTTTTAACTTCTATGTGAGTCATTCATACTGTTTTGACTTTTTGAGAAACTTGTCTCATATATATAAGATTTGTAGAGATCTTAAGAATAGTAAGAGAAGGGTATATTTGGTGATAAAGGCTGTAGTTTTTCTATATGCCGTATATGTGTATATTTTGTTTATTTTTGCTTTTACCATGCAGATATTTTTTAGTTTTTTTATTTTTTTATTTCATGTGCATTCATGATTTTTGCCTGCATGTATGTCTGGATGAGGAACTGGAGTTACAGGCAGTTGTGAGCTGCCAGGTGGGTGCTGGGAATTGAACCCGGGTCCTCTGGAAGATGGGCTAGGGATTGAGCCCAGGGCTTCAGACCAGCTAGGCAGGCATTCACTGTACCACTGCTCTACAGATGCAGTCCTCACTGGCAGTGTATACACACTGTGTTACATTTTAGTTCTCCTCTCTTCCTAGGTTTCTTCTGATAAGCCATCGCTAAAAGAAAAATGTAAAAGTGGGCCAAAACAGGCATGTGAGGAGGAGGCCACCACAGTCTCGGAGTTTGTCTTCAATGACATCTTTATTGAAGTGGATGAAACAGAATAAAGCACTCTTCTGGGATCTTCCTTTCTCCCTTTTTTTCTTTCTATTTTTGTAATAAGTTTGAAATTTCCAGAGTCACTGATGTTAGCAAAGCAGTGTTTAGAAAAGCACCACTGCCTGTTTTTATTTAGGTCATTTTTGAATATTTATTAAGCTTAATTTAAAGCTTTTATAATCAGTGGAAACCATTTCATTCTGAAATACCAAGCAATTAAGACTGCTCTCTCTGACAGACATTTTAACTTGTTTACATTTGACTCACCCTGTGCTGAGCACAACTGGACTTCTGGACTGCGTGGATACATGTCTGTATAAATCATAGTGCTGACATACTTGGAGCTTGATTGTATTTAACATTAGTGACCTTCTTCTGTAAAGGTGATTTTGTTTCTGTTTGTGTGTGTGTGTTTTGGGTTTTTTTTTTTTTTTTCTTTTTGTTTTGGAGGGTGATGAAGGTCTGTTTATTTGCCTATAAGTATATGAAAGCAAGTTGTGAAATTCCACTTTGGTATGGTAAAGTTAAAACTTTTCTATTATTAGCTATTTGACTGAAAAATGTGTATTTTTCTAATTCATGATGATGTAACATTAGTTCTAATTGAAGCTCTAGTATTTAAATTTGCTATTTATAAAGATTGAACATCAAAGAGATTATTTATTTTTAAATTTTTTATTTAAAAGCATATCCCGATTTAATTATTTTCACTTATCAGATGTGGGCAAAGAAAGCATTAACAAATAATTTGTCTCCTTTCTTTTCCTCTTTACTTTTAAAGCTATTTTAAAATGTCATAATTAAAAATGTTTAGGTGGTGTCTGTATTTTGAATACTTTTCTCATACTTTAGTACATTGAATTTATACTGTGAATTTTTTTTTTTTTGCTTATTTCCTCTATTATCTCAGGATTTTCGTTGGAAGAAAAAAACTTAATGTTAAGAGACATGTTGTATAAAACAATCTTCTACACACACACACACACACACACACACACCTTAAAAAAAAAAGAAGAAGAAGAAAACAATGATAGATTTTTCCCCTACTAAATTCTGCTCACAGGATGTGTAGGCTTTTAACCACAGAACATGATTCTTCTGCTAAAGCAGAAAATACGACAGGAAAACTTTGCAAAGCCGTGATCGTCATCATGAACTTAGGTGGTTTTTTTTTTTTTTTAATTTTGAGACTTAGTGATTTATTTAAGTGTCTTAATTCTCTTAACAGATTTTTCTTGTTTCAAATTAATCTGAAAGACCAAATTTATTGATTTTTATTAGAAAAGTCTCATAGCTCAGTACATTAACTCAGTAGTTAGAAAGTTTTTTCCACAAAATATTTTTTGAAACTGTAGAACAAGAAGTTCTAGTGGCAGCTGTGTGGCCCTGCTGCTTCAGCAGGAGCGTGCCTGGGCTTTTACTTAGGCCACATGTCTTCGGCTATAGCTCCGCGCTCCCCCTCTCCCGCTTAAAACAGGGTTGTGTGTCCCAGACTAGCCCTGGACTCTGTAGATGATGGTGTTCTTTAGTAAGATCCTCCAGTCTCCACTCCCAGAGCTGGGTTACAGGAGTGCACCACCATGTGCATTTTAATGCTGTGCTGGAGTAGAGCCAAGGCTTCCCACAAGAGCTCTGCCAACTGAGCGTCCTGTCCTGGACTAAGTGCTTCTTTTTTTTTTTTTTTTTTTTTTTTTTTTTGGTTTTTTCGAGACAGGGTTTCTCTGTAGCTTTGGAGCCTGTCCTGCTAAGTGCTTCTTGTCTGAAGGTGCTGATGTCTCTGCTTAGGAGTTATTTGTCATAGATGTTGTAAAATGTGCCTACGATTTAGAAAACTGTGTTGAGTGTATTATAAAATGATCAGTACTTCAATTGGAAAGTATTTTCACAACTAGCTAAGTTTCATCTTTATATATTGATAAAATGATGACCACTTTTCAAGTTAAGTGAAAAAGAAAGTTTTCACTTTGACTTTCTAGCCTAAGTGGAAAAGGCTAGTAGGGCTCAGTGAGTCTAGAGTGAAACCTACTGTGAGCATATTTCTCATTCTGTGTCTTATTAACATCTTGATTATAAAGGAAGATCTATAAATTAGATGGAAATTCTCAAAAGTATACATCTATTCATGTGATTAATGTCACAAAATCATGGGTTAATTCACAGTGCTATTTCAATGCCGTTTGTAAATTTAAAAGTTTCTGTTCTGTAAAGGTTTTTTTTTTTTTCTTAATGTTACTTGGGTTAGATCACCGCAACTAAACTATTATTTATCCCTGTATAATATTTATTTTTTTTAACATCTGTCTCTTGTTCGTCTGTAAAACTGATTTTATGGAAGATGTAATTTATTGTATAAAGAGTACAAGGGCGTTCGTTGTATAGAGAATCAAGTCAGTCACAAATTGTCCAGCTGTTACAGCCTCAAAACAGATGTTGGGAAGAGAAACACAATCAGTGTACTTAGCTTTAAGGCAGAAAGATCCCTGGTGGTGTAAACATGCTTCCAGGAATTTGTCAAATATCTGACTTTTTCCTCCTGAACACTTAACATCTAAGCAGGTGGCCAGTCATGGTTTAAAAGTCTAATTGCTGATAAATGATTAAGGCATAGATAAAAAAATGAACATCCACTGTTTACCACCATATTATTCTAAATGCAGGTGACCATGTATACTGCCTTGCTTGAAGGAGTTTTTGATAAAAGAAACAATATCTGTCATTTGTAAATTTTCTTGTTCTAAAGAAAACAGTTATGTTCTGTTGATAAAAATTATGTAAATAAAAGGTTATTTTATATCATTTTCGTTTTGTCCTTTTCAAAACAACAAAAGATATTTGTGCTCAGTTAACTAATTTCAGTTTTCAGTTATCATCTATACTTTATAAAAGTAGTATTGCCAGGTATGGTGGTGTCTCAAGTCTGTAATCCCATAACCCACTAGCAGGGGCAGGAACAGTGTGAGTTTGACAAAGTGAACCCTTTGCTCTCTCAAAAAACAAAATAAGAAAGAAAAGAAAATGTACATAGCAAGTTAGAAGAATTCTTAATACTTCTTGTAAAGGATTCTTTTAATTTGCAAGAATAAATGAGGGGCTTTCCTGCATATTTAAAGTTGTTTACTCTTATTTGTTTTCTAATGAATTTTACATAGGTCAAGACCTTTGGCTTCTTCCTCCCTGGCACACATGCTGTGTTTTCTTTGTAATGAGAGAAATTGAAGCTTTAGTCCCAGAGATAATTTAAAACAAACAAAAAGGATTTTGAACTGTTTATTGGCAAGTATTGGTTGCCCAAAAGTTTTTGCTGAGAGAATTATTTGTAATAACTTGGTTAGCATGGCCATTTCTTTAGATACATAAAAGTTGTGGATTTTGTCTCACTGTCAAAGAGATATATATCTAGCTAAACTGTTCTGTCTGTTTACTTTTAGAGATACAGTGAAATAGAAATTTTTATTTTTCTTATGATGGTGTAGGCATTGACTTACATAAACGTGTGTGGTGCTACCTGAGTGGGGGTTTGGGTGCAGCCTGCATGTGTAGCAGGATCCTGCCTTTGTTGATTTTTTTTTTTTTTTCCCAACTTGACACAAGCCGTGATTGTTTTGGAAGAGAGAACTTCAGCTGAGAAAATACCGCCCAAAAGTCGGCCTGTAGACGAGTCGGGGGGCATTTTCTTGATTAATGATTGCTGCAGTAGGATCCAGTCTACTGTGAGGTGCCACGCCTGGGCAGGTGGTTCTGAGTCCTGTGAAATGGGAGCCGAGGAAGCCGGTGAGCAGTGTTTCTCCACTGTCTGCTCCAGTTCCTGCCTTGAGTCCGGCTGATTTCCCTTAGTAATGGGCTGCGATCAGGACAGGCAAGCGAACTGAAACAGTATCTGGGAACAGCAAGAACAGGGAATTGCTCAGTGCTTGAGCACTATTGCAGAGAACCTGAGTTTGGTTCCCAGCACCCTGTTGTTGGTAAACTCAAGCCACCTGCTGTAACTAGCTTGAAGGCAGCTCTGGCCCTTTTCTGGCCTCTGGACAACTGCATTCATTTTTATACTTGGTTACAGTCACTGATGCATACACATAATTAAAGTAAATATTAAGACCCTAATAGTTCAATCCCAAATATTCAATCCTACCTACAACATATATGTAACACACTTATCAGTTCGCATTCATATATTCACACACACACACACATTTAAAGAATAAGATGAATTTGAGAAGGAGTGGGATGGGCTGGGAATTCATGAGGGGTGGGAGGGACAATTGATAGTTATTTTAACTAAATTAAAAAATAATTTTTTGGACAGAGTTTTGTGTAGTCCAGGTTGGCTTCAAACTCACAATTAGCCTGGGCTAACTTTGAACTTCTCATCCTTGTAGTTTGCCTCTTGAGTGCTGAACTTAATAGAACATTTTTCTTTTGGCCTCAGTGATAGGAATAAATGCTTCATTCAGGTCAACTGCTCTTGTTTGTTTTCTTTTATGTTGCTTGTATGCTGTGTGACTCTTTATGTTTTCTTCTGCATTGCAAGACCTTATTTGGGGTCAACTTATATAGCAAGGTAGAATACTTAATGTCATATGTGATAAACTCACTTTGAGTTTACTTAAATGCCCACATTTCCCTTAGATTTTTAAAACCTTGTCAATTCTGGGGATATAGAGGGCTTAGGGCATAAGAGCACTTGGTGTACAAGTATAAGGACCTAAGTTTGGATTCAGCACCCACATACAAGCTGGGAATTACTGCACGTCTGTGTTAATTCCGGGACTGTATAGGAATGGAAGGATCGCAGGCTTTTTAGCTGCAAACCTCTAGCTCCAAGTTCAGTGAAAGACTTGATCTCAAAGGAATAAGGCAGGGAAGACACCTGGTGTTCTCTGGCTTCCACGTGTGCACCTGCACACACATGCACATACATCACACCACACATGCTTGTATGTGCACAAAGTGTCACTCCTTCAAAATAAGCACCATTTAATATAGAAGACATATTCATCTCCCCCCTTCTCTCTCTTCTCGTGTGTGTGTGTGTCTATTTATGGAGCTCAGAACCTTTTGCATCCTAGGCAAGCATTATACCACTTAGCTACATCTCCAACCCAACACTATTTGTATGATTGTTGGAGAATATTATTCTAAGGTGTGACTTTTGTTTATGCTGCATTTGTTTAACTCTGTGAAGTTGTGGTTCTTTGCCTGTCTAAAACACCTGATAGTCTAATAAAGAGCTGAAATGGCCAAGAGCTAGGCAGGAGCAAGGATAGACGGGGCTGGCAGGCAGAGAGGATAAATGGATGGAGAAACGAGGAAGAGGAGAACAAGAGGAGGACATCAGGGGCCAGCCACCCTGTCATCCAGGGAGTAAGAGTGAAACTAAGATAAATGGAAGGAAGAAAAGGAAAAAGTCCAGAGTCAAAAGGTAGACAGAAAATTTAAGTTTAGAAAAGGTGGCAAGAGACAAGCCAAGCTAAGGCTGGACAGTCATAACAAAGAATAAGTCTCCATGTGTGATTTGTATGGGATCTGGGTGGTGCTCCCCCAAAAAAGTCGAAAGAGTAAAACATCACACTAGATATGATGGTGTCTTCTCCAAAGTTCATATTCCAACATTTTGTCTTAGACTGTGTTTCATTCTGTTGTTCAAATTGGCCTCTAAATTCTTAGGCTCGCCGAAGTTCTCAGTGTCAACTCGATAGGTTGCTGAGGTCCCCAGACTCATGCCACTAAGCAAGTGAAACTTTCCAGTCCTCGATTATTGATAAGCATAGTCTCTCAGAGGGTGACTGAATCACGAGGACTCTGCTCTCATGAGTGGGACTTGGATGTCCTTATAAGAGTTGAGGAAGGGTGTTTTCTTCCTTTCCACTCCCCCGTTTTGTTGGTCTCCAGATGATGCAGCAGCAAGACATCTTAGAGACTTCGGTTCTCGGAAGGCACCATTCTTGCTGGGATCTTTGTCTTGGACATCATATCTTCCAGACATATTTCTGTTTATATATATTACCTAGTTTCAGGTAACTTTTATTTTGTTGTTGGTGGTGATGTTTTTGAAACAGGGTCACACTAAGTAGATAGCTCTTGGCAGCTTTCTAGCTCACAGAGATCCACCTGCCTCTGCCTCTGGAATGCTGGGGTCAAAGGTGTGTGCCACTATCCCTCAAGTGGCTAGTTTCAGACAGCCTTTTATAGCAGCACAGATGGACACTGCCTCAAAGGATACTAAACTGCATAGCATAAGCCACCTCTTAAACCTTCCTAAAGATTTACGGCAAAGGATGCAGCAATGCTGGTGTTTGTACTGTTTGCTGCACGGTAATAAAACGTGGAGCTCTGACAGGTTGTTCCCCCTACTCTGAGACTGGGCTCTTTCTCATTCTATTCCATTTGGCAAGATGGGACTCTTAGTAAGCTACCATAGTTTTCTGCGGGCAAGGCTTCTTCCGTAAAGCTGCCAATTAGTGAAGTCCCCGACCCCAAAGAGAGAAAGAGAGAGCAGCCCTGCCCGGTTTCCATTTCAGCTGTGTTGTGCTCCTACCTGATCCGGCTCTTACTCGAGTGGTAAGTCATTTGTGCTGTTCTCTCATAAAACGCTCGTAAAGTTTGGAACCACATTCACTCCCAGACCATAGCCGACTCTCTCTCTAGCTTGTCCATTCTTCTGATGTTCCAAACGCTTTACTTTCTCCTCTAAGGAAGCATGTGTAATGATAGCATGTAAGTGTTCAATAAGTATGTGAGTGGTGGTGGGGGAACTAAGTTAAGGGACTTCGTTTAGTGTTTTTAATCCTTATGGGTGTGTTGAGGGTCTCTTCCTGAACATCCCAATACTGGTGTCTACAATCTATCACGTTCTAAGAGTGATCAGACGTGCCCTGCAGTGGAGGGGCTAGCTAGGGGCGGCTGCACGCCCACGACAGAAGCGCTTCCCCTACGCTGTCCGTGCAGCCACTGTCCGGAATGCAGCGGCTCCCTCTAGTCAACCCAGGGCTCCTGGGCTCGCGATGGAACCCGGCCTCGCGGAGCTGTTCTTCTGTTCCTCATTGGCGGGATCGAGAGGCGTGGCGCGCGGCCCCGACCAATGGGAAGTGGTCTGCGATGGCACGTGTGCAGGGGCTGGCCCGGGAGCTGGTGGACCAGGATTGCTGTGCAAGGACTCAGGTAGAGCAGCTGCCCGGAGCTGCACATCTGCCGGGCGAAGCGTCTCTCCGCGGGCCGCCCTCGCTCTCCTCGCGCTCTCTCGGTGCTCGCCGCCGCCATGTGGGGCGCGCTGAGGTCAGCTCTGCGGCCCTGCGCTCGGGCCGCTCTCTCCCGGTCGCGCGCCTATCACGGGGATTCGGTGGCCCGACTAGGCACCCAGCCTGACTCGGGCTCCTCCACCTACCAGGTAGGTTGAGAGAGCGTCCAGGTGGCCCTGCTTGCTCTGCTGGCCCAGAGTCGCCAGCGGCCGGAGGGTGGGCACGCTTGGATCTCTGCTCTTCTTTCCTCTGCAGTTCAAGGCATCATTCTGGGAGGCAATGGGGTCTTAGGAAGTTTGCAGAAGAAAATCGTCCCGGTGAGATATTAGTTCACTCTTAGAACTGGCACTGGCCTTTTGTGTCACTAAAATCAGTGATTCTAAAAACCCCTCTCAGCATTGCCTCTTGGGAAGGTTGCAGATGCTTGAGCCCAGTTTGTCAACTTCGGGGTCTCAAAGGTGGGGTCCTCATATTCCTTAGAGGTCTTGTGGCAGCCACCTTTTCACTGGGCCTTGTTCACACACGTTTGTTAAATAATTATGTTAACAATAAATACATATCCTACCTACCTTTAAATAGCTTTCCTTGGACTTGGGAGGCTTCCTCAGACCAAAGACGCAACTCGTAAGTTGTGAAATATCAAAGCTGGAAAATTTCAGTCTGTTCCATGGCTTCTAAGCCTGTAAAGATAACATCTAAATTCTTCACAGAACCAGCAGTTTTTGTCTGGGAAGAAGTTAACTTAGAAACACCGAATTGTTTGTGCAGCATTTTAAGTATTTGGCATGGATGTGTAGGAATGGAACTCGTTTTGGGCTGGGAGATGTGAACAAGAAGTCAGATCTCTGTGAGTCTGTGTGGTAACTGGTTTCTAACGTCGGAAAGGCTGAACACACATGAAAGTTATGGGTGAAATGGAGTTAGGTTAGGAAAGACCTGGCAGTTCAAGTTGAAAGATGAAGGCTAGACTGAAAATCAAGAGAATGTGGATACCTTTGCTTTTTAAAATTGACATGTATTAGCTGGGTGTGCTGACCCCAGCCTCAATCCCAGTCTTAATTCCGTCCTTTGGGAGGCAGAAACAGGTGGATCTTTGTGAGTTTAGTCCAACTTGATCTACAAAGCCAGTTCTAGGGAAGCCTGAGTTACAAAGTGAGATTCCCCCCCCACCAAAAAGAAGACACCACCACCACCGCAACAGAATAAAATAATAAAGTTAGTATATACTAGCTGTACAAAAAGTGATATGTACATACATTACAATCTTGTCTTCTCTCCACTCTTCTGCTGGTCCCTTTCCTCTTTCAGATAGTCTACTTTCATGTCATGATGTGTATGTGTGTACGTGTATATACGCACGCATATATATCATGTCATATATATAATCTAATTCTGCATATGAGACACAATGTGGCATTTGTTTTCCTGACTCTAGTTGTTTTACCTAACATGTTGGTTCCAACTATTTCCTTCCTTCCTTCCTTCCTTCCTTCCTTCCTTCCTTCCTTCTTTTTTTTTTTTTTTTATAAGACAGGGTTTCTCTGTGTAGCCCTGGCTATCCTGGAACTCACTCTGTAGACCAGGCTGGCCTCGAATTCAGAGATCCGCCTGCCTCTGCCTCCCAAATGCTGGAATTAAAGGTGTGCACCACCACTGCTCAGCTCCCATCATTTTCTTGAATACAGTTATTTTACTATTTTTAGGACTCTTATTTATTTTTGACAATTTCATACACAAATACAATGTATTTTTGTTTGTTTATATTTTTGAAACAAAGTTTTTCTTTGTAGCCGTGGGTATCCTGGAACTGACTTGGTAGATGAAGCTGGAACTTGATGATCACCCACCTCTGGAATTCCATGCCCTGCTGGTGTTTCTGAATGTTATCTATTCCCAGCTTCGCCTCCCCTCTTAAAAACTCACTGAGACCTATTGCTGAGGGATATCATTGGCTTGACCTGGTGCGGGTCTTGTTTGGGTAGCCGCAACTGCAGTGAACTCCTGAGCACAATAGCTGTGTTGGATCCAGAAGGCAGCACTCCTTACAGTCCTTCCACCCCCTCCTGTATGCTGGTCCCTGAGTCTTGTGTCTTGGTGAAGGTGATGGAGATGTCTCGTTTAGGGCTGAGTGCTTCACAGTTACTTATCCTCCACGCTTTGACGGTTATGAGTCTCTGCATTAACTGCTGCCCACTCTACAGAAGCTTCTTTGACTGAGGTTGAGAGCAGTGCTCATATGTGTGTATAAGCATAGATGTTTAGAAACAGACAGTTAATTTGACAACATGTCTGTTCAGCAGGGCAGCAGTAGTACTTTCCTGCCCTAGAGCCCATGACTTCCCAAGCCAAGGACTTTTGACCAGGTTCACAGTGCCAGATGTGAATTCCATTTTGTGGAATAGACATCAAACTCCAACCTGGTGCAGGAGAATTATCTGTATTCTGTCAATCATGTTTTAAATAAATGCTGATTGGCCAGGCAGGAAGTATAGGTGGGTCAACCAGACAGGAAGTAGAGGTGAGAACAGGAGAATGCTGGAAAGGAGGAAGCCCATTCCTCCCACTCCTGCCCAGACCACCAAGAAGCAAGATGTAACTTGCTGGCTGAAAAAGGTACTGAGCCACATGGCTAGCATAGATAAGAACAATGGGTTAATATGATTTACAAGAGCTAATAAGTAGGCTGAGCTAATGGACCAATCAGTTTTATAACTTACGGAGTTCTCTGTGTGATTTTCTTTGGGGCTTGCCGGCTGTGGGGTACCGGTGGGACAGAAACCCCAACAAGCCGGCCCCTTCGTGTTACACAACCAGAAAGTGGTTGGTTATCTCCTGCAGTTATGCCGCTATTACACCAGTGGGCACATCTTGCTTAGGAAATTGGTTTTGCAATGTGCAGGGCCCAGTACTGAGTAAGATCATTGATTTTTTTTTTTTTCTCGCTGCGACCTGTACAATACTTCTGGGGCTATCCAGTGTGTCAATTCCAGCTTGATTTTCTCTCAAAGTATTGGATATAGGTACATTAAACTCAGGATATTAAAGTGTAAACTAGGCATGGTATTGCACACATATGGGAGCACCCCTTAAGAGTAGGGGTCTGAGGTCAGCCAAGGTAATACATGACCCTCTTTCAAAAACAAGTGCTAGAGCTAGGGAGATAGCTCAGTGGTTTGGTGGATGAGAGAGATGGTATTCGCTAGTGGGTTTGTATGATCCATCTGCATTAGGGTGTGCAATTATCAGCCACTCAAAACAGCAAATATAACTTCTTTTTCCCATCATCCATTGATGGCTTTGTTAAACGGCAAAGTTACAGTAGTTTAATTTAAATATCTTTATTGACTTCATTTACTTGTGATTCTTTAGTCAGGATATTTTAGGGTTTTTTTTTTTTTTTTTGGTCTACTTTAGGATAGACAGTTTTTCCTTCTTTCCCACTTCTAACTTCTACATGTCCTTAGATAAAAAATGAGTCATAGACAGTGTAAATTGAGATGCTTCAACATTTTATTTTTTATTTTAAACGTTATTTTAAGTGTTTGCCTGCATGTATTCATATGCACTGTGTGTGTGCTTGGTGTCTTTGGGAACCAGAAGAGGGCGTTAGATCCCCCAGAACTGGAGTTATGGGTTAGCTGTGGGTATCTGTGTCAGCCTTCCTACTGCTTAACCACAGCTCCTCCTGTTGTGCTGACCCCAACCAGAAAGGTATTTTTATTGCTACTTCATAACTAATTTTTCTACTGTTATGAATCATAATATCTGATATGCAGGGTTTCTAATACGCGGCCCTGTGAAAGGGTCGTGCATCCCAAAGAGTTTGAGACCCACAGGTTGAGAACTATTTCTCCATGTGGTTTCTGAGAACTGAATCAGTGTCCTCTGCAAGAGCAGCAAGTGCTCTTGACTACTGAGCCCTCTCTCTAGCTTCCTTTTTTTTTTTTTTTAATGTAGAGTTTCACAATATGTCCACGCTTGGCCTCAAACATTCATTTCTCCTCTGAGTACTAAGGTTATAGACACGTGCCATCACACCCAGCTCTGAATCATATTTTTTTTAATTTTATTTATTTTGCTCTGTAACTCATTTTTGGGAGAGGTAGAGAGTCTTGTCATGCTGCTCCCCAAACTGAACCCAAACTCCTAGACTCTCGAAATCCTCCTGCCTTGGTTAGCCTCCTGAGCAGGAACTGCAGGGATGGGCCGCCACACCTGGCCTCACAGTGCACTCTGAAGTGAACTGAATCATCCAACTGGAGTCATCTGCATGCAGCAACTCTAATGCTTTCTGAGAATTTTGTTTTATTTTCAAGTGTGTGTGTGTGTGTGCACGCACACGCGTGTATGAGAGTAGATGCCCAAAGAGTCCAGAAAAGTGTCATTTCTGGCTATAGAAGTCTCTGACAGGTTTATCAAACCTTCCCTTTCCTTCCTCCAATTCTTCTCATGTTACCGCACTCCCTCTCAAATTCATGACTTTTTAACTGTGATACACGCGCGTGTGCACATGCACACACACACACACATTTAAATACAGCCTCATAAGTCCATATAGTGTTGCTTGTATTTGTTGGGCTCATCTCTAGGATCACTAAGAACGGGCTTTGCCACCACTTCTGTAGCATCCTAGCGGTGCGGAGGAAAGCACACATGAACTTCTCCAAGAGTGAGACTGAATGTGTGATCTTTGCTTTGCAGCACCCTCGCCAGCATAAGACTCCAGATGGTTCTTGGGACAAAGGACATGAAGGATGGGATGTGCGCCCCAGTTCTGACTGCGAAGGGCCTGGCCCCTAGAGGGCTGGCTGCCTCAGGGGCCTTCATGTTTGAGGACAGCACACAAAGACCACTGGCTACTGGTCTGACTGCATACATCCAAGAAGAAACAGCCTTCAGGCCTTCCCAGTCATAAATAGTTTGTACACCTCAGAACCATGAGATGCCAAGAGGGCTCACTGGGGAGAGGAGCAGGAGAGAGGCTGGTGGGATGGGTAAGACGGTCCACATTTCAACAAAAGGCTGGAGAGATGGCTCAGCGATTGAGAGCACTTGCCCAGGTTCAGTTCTCAGCACCTACATGGTGGTCCACAGCCAGCCATAAGTAACTCCAGTTCTGGGAGATCTTACACCCTCTTCTGATCTACGAGGGTACCAGGCAGGCCTATGGTTCATGTACATGCATGTGTCTTACAAAAGAAATAAGTACATAAATCTAAAAGAAATCAAAATAACAGCAAAACAATAAGCAATGTCTTATCTCTTGGGACCTCCACTTAGAAGTAGCAACTCTGATGCAAACACACCCATGAAAGGGAGACAATAGAAGCCTGCCGAGGGCAAGAGATGCACACACATTGCATACTATTTCCATGCTCTGGCCTCGGTCTACGCTCTGGCCTCGGGCAACGCTCTGGCCTTGGTCCACGCTCTGGCCTCGGTCCATGCCCTGGCCTCGGTGCTTGCTCTCTGCCCTGTTTTCTTCACACAGCAGCGTCTGTCCTTCCTGCTTTCACGTCCCCCGCTACCAAGCACTTCAGAAGGCCCTTGCAAAGAATGAGTTTCCCTTATTTTTAAACTGAGCTTTTGATTTTTCCCCAGGCAAGTTTTCATGATGTAGCCCAGGCTAGCCCTGAATTTATCTTGCCTCAGCATCCCCAGCACTATGCCTGCCCCCTTCCCTGTTTCTTAATGAGAGACTGACTGAGCTAGGGTTAATATGGAGAACAGTGGTTTTCATTTTTTCCTAATGTCGTGACCCTTTAATACAGTTCCTCATGTTGTGGTGATCCCAACCATAAAATTGTTTCCATTGTTACTTCATAACTTTAATTTTTCTACTGTTATGAACCATATCTGTGTATAATATCTATGTTTTCCGATGGTGTTAGGTGACCCCTGTGAAAGGGTCATTCGACCCCCAAAGGGGTCATGACCCAGCGATTGAGAACCTCTGATCTAAAGGCTGTCTACCCTTAGTGTAGATCAACTCTGCTCTAGCTTGGCAGCATGTTGGTACAGAGATTGTGCCTCAGGTCTGGGGCTCTATGATGGAGGACACGAGGTTTCTCTGGACATGTGTGAGCTGTTCTCATCAGCTCTGCACTTTAGTGTTTGTGGTCTGCAAAAAGCCTGAGAGATCAGAAGTTAGCTGGGCGGTGGTGGCACACACCTTTAATCCCAGCACTCGGGAAGCAGAGGCAGGTGGATCTCTGTGAGTTCGAGGCCAGCCTGGTCTACAGAGCAATTTCCAGGACAGCTAGGGCTGTTATACAGAAACCCTGTCTTGAAAAACAAGTCAGGATCAGGTGTATGTATATGGAGCAGGGCAGGGTGGTCAACTAAATCTCTCTTTGATGGGGCAAACAATTAAAAACAACAGAACCCCAGTAACCCTGCAGGCACAGCAGAGTTTCTACAGGAAGAACAAGTTCAAGGACTCTGAGGATTCATTAGTGGAAACATCTGCAAGCAGAACATTCGAGAAAATGATGGGAAGAGATTAAAACAACACACTGAACAATTGGAAACACAGAACTTGCTACCTGTGGTAGGTTTTCTTTAGGATAAGTAAAATACAGAATTTGAAAACAAAAATACAAACTAAAAAAGAAGACAAAACAAGCAACTTTGGCCATGTTTGGGCTCCTCTAGTCTTTTCTGTTGTGTCTGAAGATCTCCACCAAAGTTAAGTTAGCAACAATGGGGACAAACTACAGGGGTGCCAGAACTGCTCGTGGGACCTCGCTGGTGTGATCTGTGCAGATGCGTCTCTTCTGCTCCCCTAGAACTGCTGGCTAAGCGGGACTGGACATGACTGAATCCCATCATCCCCCACTGTCCACTGATGCGCCTTCTGCAGTTTGTCTCCTGAAATCATTGAGTAAAAAAGTCGAGGAAAAAACAGCTCATATTTTAAATAACTCTCATGTCCCATGAGTTATAATTGTTTCACTTTATTATTGTTATTGTCTACTGTGCCTAACTTAAAAGATTAAACTTCATTTTAGGCATGTATGTGGGGGAACATTTTGGTACTGCCCATGGCCTCAGGTGTCTGTGGACCGAATGAGACACAGCTCCTGAGGTTAAGGGGCCACTGCTATGGATGTACTTAGTGGAGAAATAATGTTCCATATGGCAGCTGGAAAGACCCTTTCTCCTTTCTCCTTGTCAACTCTAATATATATGCATATTAACTTTTATTACTGTTATGTGTGTCAACGCATGGGGTAGAGAGCGTGCTGTGGTCCGTGTGTGGCGGTCAGAGGACAACTTTGTGGAGTCGGTTCCTTCCTTTCTCCCCTGGGGTTGAACTTGGGGTGTCAGCAATACCCACTGAGCCATCTCACCACCCCAGTTCTTCAATTTTAAACAGGTAGAGGAGTGTTCTTTGGTATACGTGCCCCTTGCCAAGATATGCAGTGTGTGGGTTTTATGCAGAGTGCTGTTCCTTTTGTTGAACCTGGGGAACGAATTCAACCCTGAACTTGGAAACGCCCAAGGTCCATCTTTTCCAGCAGTACATGTTTTCAGGGCGCCTTTTTACCCCGACTTTTTGAAGCTGAAAAGACACAAGGGTTGATGGTTTGAGCGAAACTTCTTCCTAGAGCTTCCTTAAACTCAGAGTGAGTGTGTGGATTGCAGAAACTGCTATCTTGAGAGTGGCAGAGAGGGAAAGTGGAATCTCAAACCCTGGGCTGTTGAAGACAACTTGCTACCCTCATGATGCCCTTTCACGACTCATAGGGCGTCTTCTCTTCGGTTAACTTTTGAAATCAACACAGAAATCACTGTTCATAGGATGCCATGTGGCATTTCAGTCCATGCCTGTACTGCGAGGTGTTCTATCCAGGTAGCATTTCTTGAACATTTATTTTGGTTTGCTTGTTTGTGACTGTGTAGCCCAGGTTGGCCTCCAACTGCCTATCCTTCTGCTTCTGCCTCTGGAATGCTGGGCCTATAGGTATGCACCGTGATCTATCCAGCCTAATATTTACAACTTGTGGTGAAAAGATATTAAATTCATCTTCTAACTTTTTCAGAATATACAACACAATGTTTTTGTGTCATCACTGCTGTGTAGCAGAACTCGGAACTATCTCTCTCATCTAATTATAAATGACTGTTGACATACCTTTCCCCATCCCGCCCTCTCCTCTTGAGAAAGAAACCTTAAGATGAGGTTGTGTTTTGTTTTTGTTTAATATTTTGGTACTAATTAGGTGGGTTTAGCCCTGTAGTGGAATAGAAAAGGTAGTTCAGTGTGTAAAGATGCTTGCCACCAAGCCTTACCTGACAATGGAGAGAACTGGCCTCCATACTTGTGCTATGATGTGTGAATGCCTATGTGTGTCACACGCTCAAATAAATGAATGTAAGAAAAAAAACGAAACAGAATGGACCTTAGGTGCACAACTGAAACAAAGTGTGTCTGTGCCTCTGCAGTAAAGCCGTTTCCTCCCACCTAGCAGCATGCTGAGCTGGCGAACAGGAGCAGTGCAGGGCCGCGCAGGGGCTGAGCTGGGCTAGTGCATCAGTCCCTGAGCTGCACTGTGGTGGATGCAGCCTGAGACTGTGATGAGAGCTTTCAGGGGAGAAGTGAGACTCCACAACAGATATGGAGACTGCCTTTGGCGGCACTGCCCCAAGCCCCTGTCTGCCACTGTCTGGTTTGTGCACACGAGGCTTGTCCTGTGCCAGGGGAGCCCAGGACAGTTCTGGACAGTTCCTGACGCGGGAGCTTCTGAAAGGCAGCTCGTGTGCCTTCATGCATCACAGGTGACACTGCTCTGCTGCCACCTCTTGGCCACTGGTGGAACAGACATGCTCTGGGGATTGAATTTCTTGCCAGGCAGCAGCTTCTATCTTGCTGGTGTGGGAATAAAGGCAGCCTCCTGGGTTTATAGTAGCAGGCAGTGGTGGCGCACGCCTTTAAGTCCTAGCACCCGGGAGGCAGAGGCAGGGGGATCTCTGTGAGTTTGAGGCCAGTCTGGTCTACAAAGCAAGCCCCAGAACAACCAGAGCTGTTACACAGAGAAACCCTTCTCCAAAAACCAAAGCTAATAAAAATAAATATAATAATAGCAGAGCTTCTGTTTGGGTTTCCCTGCCTCGTGTTGCTGCCAGCACGCACTAGACAGTCAAGAAGAGTCCTGTGGGAAAGAGGATTTGCCACACACTAACCTCCCAGTAACATCTATGAGTCAAACCTCTGAACTGTGATATTGTCAGTGTTTTTTCCATTCGAGTTGCCAGTTAGGATCACCCGAGGAACTTCAAAGCTCTGAACACTCAGACTAGACTTGCAACCCTCATCAGACTGTGGGAGCCGGACCAGGCATCATTATTCATCTGTCCGTCCGTCCGTCCGTCCGTCCATCCATCCATCCATCCATCCATTTTCTAGAAGCTTTCCAATAAGCCCATGGTAGGAGTCAAGGGAGGAGACTATGTTCCAGATAGCTTCTTCAGCTAAGTTCCCAGCAGGCCTGTAGGATGCAGGGCGTGGACTTGGAAGGAAGACAGTGTACAGGGCTGTTGGGTAGAGAAGGCCCTGGGCTTACATCCTACCCGCTGTAATGCTGGGAAGCCAGCTAGCAGTTCTATGAAGAACTGACCAGAGATGGAAATCACATCATGGGGAGCAAAATGTCTTAGTGGAGCAAAATAGCTAGCTGCATAAATATTGTCCTAAAGTAGTCTGCTGAGCGAACAAAATTTGAAAATTCAGGAGGCTGAAAAATGTCCTGTTGTGGAATATTACTTTAACTAGGCAAAGGTGTGTTACCTTTGTTTGTATTACATTTGTTTAATTATGAAAAGATGTGTTGCTATTGCACCTTGCCTGCCTAAGGCACCTGATTGGTCTAATAAAGAGCTGAAAGGGCAATAGGTAGGCAGTGGAGGGCTAGAGAGGGCTGGTGGGCAGACAGAATAAATAGGAGCAGGAATCTAGGCTCGGGAGAAAAGAATGAAGAGAGAGACAAGCCCAGGGCCAGCAGCCAAGCAGCAGTCAGCCAGACACAGAGGAAACAGGAAAATGAGACATACAGAATGAAAGCAAGGTAAAAAGGCCTGAGGTAAAACATAGATAAAGAGAAACAGGTTATAACAAGGTAAGGCCGAGCATTCATAATAACAAGTCTTTCTGTCATGATTTGGGAGCTGGTTGGTGCCTCCCCGAAGCTTGTTAATGTCCCCTTTACCTTTTCCTGCTTCTCAAGATTAATATTTTCATCTGAGCCACACAGACGATCTCTAAGCTTGTACAAGCATATAGTTTTGTTCTTATTGTTACTTTTTAGAACTTTTTAATTTTTTATTTTTTTGAGACAGGATCTCATATAGCTCAGGATGGCTTCAAACTTACTGTAGCTGAGGAAGACTTAAACTCTGGATTCTCTTGCTTCTACCCCTTAGATTGTTTTTAGAATGTCAGCCACGATGCATCCCTTCCTCCTGCTTCTCCTACCTCTTCCTGGTTTCTCCTCCCTCCCAGCCCACCCTCCTCCTCCCCACCCCTGCCATTGAACTGTATTTTTAAGTCCCCTTATCAACAATCAACTATTTTTGCATTGGTTAGAATCTCAGGATAGTGACTGATGATGGTAGGGACAAAATAGGTGGTCAACAAGACAGATGGCTTCTGACCCTTCAAAAGTAGTCATCAAAGCAGGTGTGGTGGGCACAGCTGTAATCTTTGCACTTGGGTGGTGGAGGTTGGAGGGTCTGAAACTGAGTGTCATTCTCAACTACACAATGAGTTTAGGCTAGCCTGGGCTATCTGAGACTCTGTCCAAAGCAACAACAAAACCAGTTCCTTAAATGGGAAAGTAACCCCTCCCCAGAGTGGGGGGGAAGGCTGGGCAGCACACACCTTTAATCTCTGCACTTGGGGGCCAGAAGCAGGTGGATCTCTGAGTTTTAGGCCAGCCAGGGCTACACAGAGGAAACACTTTTGAAAAGAACAAAAAAGGGGGAGGGGGACAGCAAGTTTTTACCAGTTAAATTCAATAGCTGTTTAAAGAAGGGAGTATGGGTAGCCCAGACTGGCGCTGACGTGAAATAACATGATTAGGACTTAAAACGAGGCTCAGACTCGGAGAGGGTGAGTCAGAGGGGCTGGTGGGCCTAAAACAGAGCTGTATAAGTGGGAAGAAATTGATCTTTCTACAAGATCAATCAAGAGTGGCCACATAGATGGGGTGATGGTGGCCCTGTGTGGAGGTCACACAGAGCTGGCATACGTTGATCCTTTTCTTTCCTGTTTTGCAGTATGGCGTTACATCACATGTACTAGACAAGTTCTCCACCTCTGCCACACTCTCAGTCTTTGATTTTTTTTAATATTTATGCATTTATTATTGTTATGTGTATAGATGTGTGCTTGAATGAATTTATGTGCCCTGTGCTTGTAGGTGCCTATTGAGGCCACAAGATAGTGTTGGCTCTTCTGGAGTTACGGTGGTTGTGAGCTGCCTGTGGGTGCTGGGAACCGAGCCTGAGTCCTCTGCAAGAGTATCGGGGCTCTAAACATCTGCGCCATCTCTCCAGCTTCCGTGCTGTGTTTCTTGACTCTGACTTTGGCTAAAGGATAAAGACTTTATAGCATTCCGGTCTCCCTCCCTCTGTGCTTCTGTTTCAGGAGAACTATGAGCAGATGAAAGATCTAGTGCATCAACTTCATGAGCGAGCCCAGTATATACGACTAGGTAAGGCCCGTGTCTGTCTGTCTGTCTGTCTACTAGCCTGCTACGTACCCCAGGCTGGTCTTGAACTCCCAATTCTCTTGCCACAATCTCCAAAACACTGAGATTACAGTCATGTGCTACTACTCCCAGCTACAAAGTAAGATTCTCAGTCTGTTGCAGGTCTCTACTGTATGAGGAGCAATGTGAGTTTCCTAGTCCTCATGAAAAACTATTCCCTCCAGTATCCTCATTGGTAGAGTCTGCTTCACCCTACCTGTGCTCGGGGAGTATTATTGCATCCCTAGGTATTGCTATGTTTAGAAGACAGCTTCCCTCTGTTGGAGTAATTAGAGGAGTAGAAATATAAGAAACATTCTATGTATTTGTTTTCTTTAAGGAGTTTATTCAAGGTGTGGCATGCGAACAGAGAGGCCACCTAAAGGTACTGTGTTAGGGAAGAAAGGGCCTCAATGTTGGTCCTGGGGAAAGTTTGGAGAAGTGTACCAGAGGTTAGTTTTATTGCTAAGCACTTTGGTTATATTGTTAGTTTATTTCTGAGATTAGACATCTTATAGCCAGACTGGACTTGGACCATGACCCTGGACTCCTGATCCTCCCTGCTTCCACCTCCAGAGTGCTGAGATTACAGGTGCACCATCGTGCCCAGTTGGTGTGTGGCGGGGGATGGAGCCAGCGCTCCGCTAACTCCACCACACCCTGCTCCCTTTAAATCATTGAATTCTTCTAAAAAAAAAAAAGCCTTTAGTTTTCAGGTTATACATAAGTTTTATACATAACCTTAGGAATGAGTCTGTGAAATGTAAGTTCTTTAACTACACATTAATAGATTATACAGAATTGGCAAAGGGAACGGACAATAGAAGCAAATAAAATAGAGGTATTTAAATGTATTGATCTCTGTCTTTTTACTGTAGCAGTGTAGTCAAAATGAGTAAAAAATTTTTTTCACAAAGATAGCTGTAATTTACACTCTTGAAATGCTACGGAAATGAGCCAACCTCAGCCTTCTATGGACCAGGACAGCCACAAGTGTGGCCCATCACCAAATCATAAGCTTACTTAAAACATGAGGGAGATTTTGGTGACTCCGTTTACATATTCTCGAGTAACTCTGCAGATGATAATGTCATGCTACAATGTCAAAAGCACTTTGGAAGAAGCAGGGCTGTGGCTCAGTGGTGCTGTCCATGCCTTAGCATAGCGCTGAGTTCAGTTCCCAGCATACCCACCTCTCTACCTCGAAAAGAATAAACAAATACATAGATTAGTACACTGTTTCTAGAAGAAGAACCCACACACTTGCCAAAATAAAAGCCTGTTTTGTTGGAAGAGGTAACTCCACGGTTACGCTGATCATCAGTTTGGTTTGATTAGTTGAGGGTTTTCTGGGCCCTGAGGACAGATGGTTTTGAAGCAAGAGGTGTCCAAGGTCCTGCAGTGTGGGCGTGCTGGGAGCCGTGCACTCTAGTGAGCTGCAGGGAAGGGCTGCTCTACTAAGCAGGCCTGCAGGGGAAAGGGATGGGAGAGAGAATGACTTCAGCCTTCACAGTTTTGCCTAGAATTGTTCTGCCATGAAAATAAGTGGACGTTATTATCAACACGTATGAAGGTATGTTAATTACTAAACCATATTAAAATATACTTTTGGAAAATGAAAAGGTATCAAGAAAAAAATCACCCATAAATAATCCCTCTAAACATACATTTTTAACACACCTTTGGATGACTCCTCTATTACATTAGTAGCAAAATGTGTTTGTGTTTTTGTGCTGTTTGGGGCTTTTGTGTAAGTTAGTCTGGACATTTCTCTGGAGTTTAACTCAGCCTGTTAGAGCAGTGGTACTCTGGTTTCACAGGTGAGTAGTCATTTATGAAGCTCTCCTTGTGTTCACTTCATTAAATCACATTGGTTCTACAGTTCGCAAATGTTCACACGTTAGCATCCCTGAAACCAGGAAACCAGGATTCTAGCATCTTCCAAAGGCTGTATGCCGGGGGCCAGTCAGGACCTGCTCACTGTCCACTCCTGCAAGCATTGATGTCTCATGTCTCACTGCTGTTTCTTCAACCGTGGGGGCACTCATTATTCATCACCGTGAATGGAGTTTGTCTTCCATTTTTAAATGCCTTAAAAAACAAAACAACAGAAACAAAAGCCCCCACCTCAACCACCAAAGCTGTCTGTAGATGTTTACTCCATAAAGATATCACCCAGGATAAAAACAAAGCACTTCTAAATCTATCAAAACACTCGCAGCCCTACGATTAATGTGTGTTAATCAAAATACTTGGTTCTGGCTATTATGAAAGCACCTTGGGGGGTAATCCATTCTCTGTCTACTATCAATCAACTAGACAATCTGAAGTATCCTTTCTATCTCCCGCTCTGTCACCCTCCTCCCACCTGTGGCTCTTCAACTGCCGGCCCCTTAATGAACACTTAGGTCACCTACTCTCCAAAGTCCTTTGCCCCAGCCTTGCTCTATTTAAAAATCACATGGACAGTCCTTTTGTTTGTTTTTAGATACGAAAGTAAATTAGTGTACAAGAACCTGCACTAAAGTATGTACCAACACCGGAATCAAGGCAGCATCCTCTAGATGATGGTAGCATCCTCTAGATGATGGCAGCATCCTCTAGATGATGGCAGCATCCTCTAGATGATGGCAGCATCCTCTAGATGATGGCAGCATCCTCTAGATGATGGCAGCATCCTCTAGATGATGGTAGCATCCTCTAGAACTTCTGCTCTTCGTAATGCCTCATCCCTTTTCCCCACCCCTAAACACATCTCGTTAGGAACTTGGCCAGGAGTTGGGAGGAGAGAAAAGACAATTTTAACCATACTGTCTTGCAACTAACTCATTTTGAAAGAAGAAATAATTTATGATATAGTTTTCTTGGTAGCCTAAAAGTAGATTTACTCTAAGAATTTCCTGTGTACCTCTTAAGAAAAAAAGTATTCCTCTTGCAGCCAAGATTCCTGACTTGAAAAATAATGCTGTATTTAGAAGCTTGTTTAAGTGGGTATGAACATAATTTTATCTTCATCAACAAAGAAATGGCGCTCTTAAATAGTTTACTACTTTATTAGGCAGAGGCTGTGTTAGGATACATTTATGGGCAACACTTAAAAGCATTTTCTGGTAGCTTGATGCTTCCTCCACTCCTGTTGTGGCTTACTCAGAGCCATGGGTGGATGGACACTCGAGTCCCTGAGTGTTTGCAGGTTGGGTGGTAAGGCTTGGGTACTCAAGAAGCCCGACTGGAGTAGCTGACCTGCTCTTGGTTAGTGTAATTTTTGTCAAGATTTGGGTAACGTTGCAAACCACAGAAGACCATCTCTTCTGTCAACATATTACCAAGGGGACCTGCTAATCACTATGGAAGGATTTCGACTTTCTCGTGTCCAGACCTAATGGCACCTTTCGGCAAGTTTGTACGTGCCAAGCATGGAGGGGATTTCCAAAGCTAGACTTTGACTTTATACAGATACAGAGTAGGGCTGTTCCCATGTGCAGGGTGGTGCATGTGCCAGTGATAGTGTTCAGTATATGTAGGGCAATGAGATGCTATTGTAGTGTGTGAATTTTAATGAAAACAGCATGCCATCTCCTTAGACAGCTATTGGTGAATCCAGAACATGTATGATTATATAGTCTAGGATGAGGGATAGATTAGTGTGTGTATGTGTGTGTATCACTTGTACATGTAGTGTCTGTGTGGGGGAGGGGAAGAGCACTTTCATATTTGTGTGTGGAGGCCAGAGGTTAACATCGTCTCTATCTCTGTCACTCTCCACCTTAGTTTTGAGACAGGGATCCCCCCGGACCTGGAGTTCATCAGTTCAGATAGGCTCTCTTGCCAGTGAACTCCGAGATATGTCGGCCCGATGGTGCTAGGATTAGAGGTCATGCTACTGTGCCGGCTTTTAGACACAGTGTGTGCGTGTGTGTGTGTGTGTGTGTGTGTGTGTGTGTATTTATGCATATGCCATTAAAAAACCCTCAGTTTATTTACTGCAGAAAACTGACATCTGATATATCAAGTGATTTAAAAAAATAATAGAACTTTTTCACAGGGTACACTGAAACTTTTTTATTTTTCTTTTTATTAATTATACATTTATTTGGCTTTTGAGACAGGGTTTCTCTGTGTAGCTCTGACTGTCCTGGAACTCACTCTGTAGTCCAGGCTAGCCTCAAACTCAGAGGTCCAACTGCTTCTACCTCAAACGCTGGGATAAAAGGAGTGCGCCACCACCTGGCCCACTGAACCTTTTCTAAAGCACCATGTTTGGAGTAGAGCACTGTATGTGAGTGCATTAAGTGAGAAAGAAGCCTAGTTCATGTCTAGCTGCTCTAATCTAAGCATGCTTTTATTGCAGGAGGCAGCGAGAAAGCCCGGGCCCGGCACACGTCAAGAGGAAAGCTGTTACCCAGAGACAGAATCGACAATCTCATAGACCCAGGGTTGGTACTAGCGCCTGTTACCTCAGCGTGTCCTGTTCTGCTGGACAGTCCATCACCAAATGCTTTTAAATATGGGTTCTTATCTATTTATTTATTAAAAGAAAACAAACTATCTTTATTTCATCATACATACCCATCTAAGTTCCCACTTTCTCCCCTCTTCCCATTCCTTCTACCTACCTTTCCACCCCACCTCCCATCCACTCCCCAGAGAAGGTAAGGCACACTGCCCTGGGGAAGGGAAGGTCAAAGGCCCTCCCTACTATATCTAGGCTGAACAAGGTATCCATCCAAAGAGAACAGGCTCCCAAAAAAGCCAGCACAAGCAGCAGGGACAAATCCTGGTGTCCATTCCAGTGGTCTCTCAGTCTGCCCCAGCCAGGCAACTGTCAACCACATTCAGAGGGACTGGTTCCATCCCATGCTGGTTCCTTCCCTGTCTGGCTGGTGTTGGCGAGCTCCCATTAGCTCAGGTAGACTGTTTCAGGGGGTGTCCCCATCATGGTCTTGACCACTTTGCTCATATTCTCTCATTCTTCAACCGGACCTTGGGAGCTCAGAAGTGCCACACACTTAATGAGAATGGGACGAATGGAACAGGGAATGACCTGGGCAGACACCTCTGTCCTGCTGGAGTTCCCGTCAGGCCAGAGGGAGACAGGAAATAAGCGACAAACGTCTTGAACTGTGTAATGTACTAGAATGAGGCCAGGGTTGAGGGAAGCAGAAACACCAGAGCCAGAGCTCTGCAGCGGAGTGCTGGGTGTGTTTGAGCAGTGTTCAGGGACCGGTGGGGCTGAAGTGGGCGGTGTGGAGGGGAGGACAGTAGGGGTGGGCTCTGATTCTGAGGACCTGTGGGCTGTTGGTTCCGACTCACAGAAAAAGAGTGAACTGCAGTCGGGATTCAGCAGGACTTGTTGAGTTTCCAAGTCACACGTCACGTGATGACATTTACTGTGCTAGACCCTTAAGACTGGACTGCCTGGTGACATTGCACTCTCTTAGTTTGTGTTCATATAGTTTTGTTATTTTTCTTGGAAGTGACAGAGTCTCCCCACGGCGTCTACTCTCTGGATTATATTTTGCAGTGTGACGTGACTGTTTTTAAAGACACTGCTCTTCTGGCTGCTGCGCTGGGCATGGACTGTGAGCAGCGGGGGTGGCGCAGGTGGAAGGATGGAGGGGCAAGGGTGTCGCGCTCTGTCTGTATTATAAACAGTAGAGCGTTGACCTGGTATATCTCCTGAAGGATGGGTCATGGGGTACAAGGGAAAAGGTGGGTGTATATATGAGGTATTTTTTTTTCTTTTCCTTTTTGACTTTAGTGTTTTAAGGGTCTCATGTAGCAGCCTTCAAAATCACTGTATGGCTGAGAACCTTGAGGCCCCTTCCCTATTTTGAAAGCATTGCAGATTAAACCTAGGGCTTCTCTCAAGTTAGGCAAGAACACTGTCACTGAGATACAACCTCAGCCCATCCATGAACTTCTGACCCTCCCGCCTCTGTCTCCCTTGGGATGGGACGACATAAAGGTGTGCACCGCCACACTTGATTTGCATGGTGCTGGGCATTGGCCCTAGGGCTTTGTGCCTGCACGGTAAGACCTGCCACAGCTGGGCTGTACCTCTTGCCCACCGTGTTCTTCTGACATCTGTATTTTCATGAGAGCATGCATGGGTGAGCGTGGGTGCCTGCGTGTCATGGCACATGTGTGGGGGTCAGGGGACAGCTCTCAGCAGTTAGTTTTCTGCTATCTTATGTGATCCCAGGATCAGCCCCAAGTTGCCAGGCCTCTATGCAAGTGTCGATGGATCTTCTTACAGCCCCCAGCACACATTCCTTTAGTCCATTTTTGTGCAGATGTGTATCAGGCACCTGCATCAGAAAAGCAAAACAAAAGGCAGTCATACCAGACTGAGCATTCTGGGCCTCTTCCCCCTCAGGTGTGTCTTGAGCACATGTGTGAGTAGAGGTGGGCAGTATGGTGTGCACTGGAGAAGAGCCTGGCACGGGGACAGCCTGCTTCTGGAAATCCCAGATCTGACATTTACTACTTATGTGAACTGAGGCTAGCAACTGGGTTCTGATTTCCCCATTAGCAAAGTGTTTATGAAGCCCACAGAAGAGAGCCAGGCACATGGTGAACACTCCCTGTTGGCCCCTTTCTGTGGTATATACGCCTTTGCCTTGCACTTTACCAGTAAGTTCCAGTATTCTGCTGTAGCCCGCTACCTGGTTGTACCACGTAAATTCCTATGGCATGTTTGTCAGGTCTTATTTTAGAAATCTTTTTGTAGATTTTTATGAACCACATGCATATTTGAAATGCTTCCCTGTTTTAAAAAAGTCTTTCCATTCTTATGTGTAACTTTTTAAATACAGATATTTAACTTAAACAACATCCTTTCTTCCGCTTAGGTCTCCCTTTCTGGAATTCTCCCAGTTTGCAGGTTACCAGTTATATGGTGACGAGGAAGTCCCTGCAGGTGGCATCATTACAGGCATTGGACGAGTGTCAGGGTGAGTATTTTGCCTGTGCTCAGTTGTGAGGGGCAGGAATTGTGAATGCAGGCGCCTGCCACCCACCCTGCATGTTGGCAGGCAAGCTTTGTGCTCTTAAGATTTGAGCATCTCGGATATGTCTCAGGTTCCTCTCTGGAGCTCTAGAGACCACAAACTGAAGGGAGAAAAATAAAAATTGGTCAGTTTCTGGACCCAGTTTAGACTTACGCATTTCCCCTAGGTATGGGCTTTTTAATTTTTTTATTAAAATTTTTTCCCACAATATAGTTTGATCATATTCTTGCCCTTTACCCGAGTTCCTTCCAGGTCCTCCCCACTTCTCTACTCATACAACTTCATGGTTTTTTCTCTCTCTCACAGAGTGAAAAAAAAAGAGGAGAAAAAAACAAACTAAAAAAAAAAAAACCACAAAAAAAAATCATTAAAGCCATGTGGTGGGGCACACCTTTAATCCTAGCACTTGGGAAGCAGAGGCAGGCAGATCTCTTGAGTTTGAGGCCAGCCTGGTCTACATGGTGAGTTCCAGGATAGCCTGGTCTATGTAGAGAAACCCCTTCTCAAAAATCAAAAAGAAAAGAGAAGGAAAAGAAAATCAGTAGCACAAAAATCTATTCAGAAGAGGAGGCAGGAAGATGGTGTGAGCCAGAGGTGGTGGATAAGTTCCAAGGAAACAGCTTCTTCCGGACACAACGGAACTGAACCACATAGGAACTCATAGAGACTGGCAGCACGCACAAGACCTACACGTGATTAAACCAAATAAAACCTCAGCACCGAGAATGTCCTACCCCTAACCAAGAAACTATTTGAAATTGACACCTGCTAAAAAAGCAAAACAAGTCTTCTCCATTGGCATGCTGAGTTTTAGGAAGTCTCCATCTAAACTTTTGCACAGCTGGTGAATACAGCTGTTTTAGGAGCAGGTGTCCGTTGTGTCCCCAGGCAGCCTCGCTATGACCTTCTTTTCTGCTCAGTTTGGGCGTGGTTAGGGCTCAGAGCTCAGACAGTTAACACAGCTCTTCCTGGCTCTGCCTGGCTGTGTTGGCTCTCACACCCGGAGGCTCAGGTGGATGCAGGTGACTGCTGGCATATGGGCAGTGAACTTTCAAGCTGCAGCCAGCAGAGGGCTTGGGGTTTGTGCTAGCCTGCTGGCTGCTCAGCCGCAGCAGGATCACTGAGGAGGAAGGCCCAGTTCATGTGCTCTCTCTCTTCTTACTCTGTGGGGTGTGCTGTTTGAACCAAGAGGCTCAAAAACAGAAGCAGGCTCTTTTACCGGGACCCGGCAGCATGGACCGCCACATGGACCGCGCTGGTACCAAGACTATGAAGAAGGTGACGCATGTCATTCTCAAGAAGTACTACATGTGCCTGGGTAATGGCTTACACACCAACAAGTGCGTGTGCAAGGAAATTGCCATTATCTCCAACAAGAAACTGCAACAAGATAGCCAGCCGGCTATGTCGATGTCACTCATCTGATGAAGAGGATTCAGGGAGGTCCTGTGAGAGAAAGGAGAGAGAATTATGTTCCTGAGGTCTCAGCCCTGGATCAGGAAACCAAGGAAATGCCGAAGCTTCTGATCTTCTGCAGTCTCTCCAACCTGAATGTCACTCAGCCCAAAGTTGGGCTTCATTTAAAAACACCCCATGGAGCTGTTTGAGTCCGTTCTGTCATATTTTCAATAAACCTGAAAATAACTTTGAGAAAAAGAAAACAGAAGCAGTTACTAAAAGAAAGTTTGGTTCTATAACTAAATAATGGGTGTCAATGGGCAAAACCACACTGATGCGCATCACAGTATTTTTGTGAACCGAGTTTATTTCTCTTTCTGTAGCATGTCAGTGGGGGATTGATTATGGACAAATGCCACCATGCCAGGTGTATGTGACACTGGAAATCGAACGTAGGCTTTCAAGTGTAACATGCGATACTCTCCCAGCTAATCTGTATACACAGCCCTTTGTGCTGCGCCATGTAAAATTTGTATTTATTGTGACTTCAAATAACACAGATTTATTTTAGAAAGTGTGTGTGTGTGTGTGTGTGGTTTGTTTGTTTCCTATGGAAGAAGTAGTAAAGAACATTGTTTTTCTTTTTTCTTGTGGTATTGGAATTTGAGCTCTGTGCTGTGTATATTCAGGGCAAGTGTCCACTGAGCTCTGTCCTCAGGCCTTGTTTTTTTAAAGACAGGGTCTTACTCTTTTGCCCAAGCTGGTCTTGAACTCACTGTGTAATTGATTTCAAACTTTGGATCCTCCTGCCCCTACTTCACAAGTGCTGGGATTACAAATACCACTACATACAGCTATGAGGTCACTTTTGAGAATATGAAAAACATATCTTAGTACTACTAGCAGTTTATCCTCATTTTTTCTACTTTTTTAAATTTATTTTTTGATTAAACACGTGAGTGCTTTTGTCTGAATGTATGTCTGTGCACCATGTGTGTGCCGGTGCCTAGGGACGTCAGACAAGGATGTTGGATCCGTGAAACCGGAGTTACAGATGCCTGTGAGCCACAAGTGGGTGCTGGACTCAAACCTGGGTCCTCTCAGACAGCAGGCAGCGTTCTTAACTGCTGAGCCATCGCTCTAGCCCCATTTAGTTTCTTTAAAGGACACTTTATAATTTATTTATTTTTATTTTATGTGCATTGGTGTTTTACTTGCATGTGTCTCTCTGAGGTGTCAGATTTCTGGGGCTGGAGTTACAGACAGGTGTGAGCTGTCATGTGGGTGCTGGGAATTGAACCCGGGTCTTCTACAAAAGCAGTCAGTGCTCTTGACCACTGAGCCATCTCTCTAGCTCCTTAAAGGGACACTTTAAAGATTTATGTTAAGAGAGTTCTTTGGCCTAGAGAGTTGAATTTTCAAAAAGACATCATGTTCTTGTTAGGATCATTTCATTTTAAGAACCATAGTGAGTGCAAGAGAGATGGCTCAGTGGTGAGAACACTGCCTGCTCTTCCTTCCAGAGGACTGGGATTCGGTTCCCAGCACCTATGTGCAGCTAATAATTGTCTGTAACCCCAGTTCCAGAGGACCCAACACTTTCTTCTGGCCTCCCTTGGTACTACACATATGTGGTGCACAGATATACATGCAGGCAAATGTATATCTCTGTGTGTGTGTGTATATACATATATATGTGTGTGTGTGTGTATATATATATATATATATAATCCATATAATAAAAATAAAATCTTAAAGAAAATGAACCGAAAGAACCTTACAAAACAGTGGTTTAGGTTAATGCCTCAGTACTAATGGAGGACTAATGGCTCTTTAAAAATCAAATGTGAGTGTGTAATCTTATTAAAAGTAATTATTTTCTGTTGGATTAATGAATGTAAACCTTGATTAAAGCTTGGTCTTGCAGCATGAGGCCATTGACTAGTGAGTGGCAGTAGTGACTTGCCCCAGAAGTGGAAGACTGCCTTGCGTGCTCTCATTATAATAAGCTGAGTTGCTTTTAATTTTGCAGAGATCTCATAGTCTCTTTCAATGGAACTTCTGCCTTTCAGAGTAGAATGCATGATCGTGGCCAACGATGCCACTGTCAAAGGAGGTACCTATTACCCAGTGACGGTGAAGAAGCACTTACGGGCCCAAGAGATCGCCCTGCAGAACAGGCTCCCGTGCATCTATCTGGGTAAGTCACAAGTGCGCTGGGAACTGTTTTAGCTGGGGTTATGGGAGATTGTGGAAGGCTGTGTGGGTGACGTCATTACTGGGTGTTTTAAAATACTGCTGGCTCCTCCTGCAGTCAGAAAGGAATACAGTGTTTGCTGAAGACTGGGCGAAGGTAACTAAGGACTGTCCGTAGTACCACACAGGGAAATTAGCGGCTTGTCGTGTGCTAGCTTTTCCCCTGGGTACCTTATGTTTCTGTTAACTATAATTACTCAAACTATTGAAAAATAGCTAATATTTATGGATCTCTTGAGAGTCAGGCATTGTATTAAGTCCTTGAATATTACATAATTTGAATAGGTTGTAATTTAAGATACAGTTGATTTCCAAAGAAAGCCAGTCTTTGTTTGAAAGTAAACTACATTTGCATTAAAGGCTATTTTGAACAGAATCTTAAAGCAAAGCAGTTTAGAACTAGCAGCTTCTGGATACTGGTGTAGCTTGCCAAAACGCTTGCCTACGTTGTTCATTTGTAAACATTGGAACAGGTCGTAATAGAGATTTTTTTTTTCTTTTTCTGGAAAAGTGCATTTGCCTGGTTGACTCAGTGTGAAAGTCTTTGCACATAGAAAACAGCAAATGTAGCCAAACTGCGTGCAGGCTCCTGCCGGTCTCTAGACGGGCAGCTCTACTGAAGAATATTGACGTTGTCTCTCTTCGGAGAGGTTGTCTTTAATGACAGACAGGATACAGAATATTAAATAATAAAAGACAGTGGTTGTGGGCAATAATAGTAGGTGTAGGATTGATTTCTAATTCTTTCTCTCTCTTTTTGAGATATGGTCTATGTAGCGTTGGCTAGCTTGGAGCTCACAGAGCTCCTCCACCTTCCCTAGTGCTAGGATTATAAAGATGTGCACCGCCACACCTAGCTTTTATTTTTCTTTTTACATTCATAATTTTACATCCTCATAACTATATGAAATGGCTGCTATTGTTCATTTCGTAGCTAAGGAAGTTTGAGGTGTTTAGAATGGCCAGGAAACACGTTTGATCTTATCATCACACCCCTGTGAATAAGGAGCTCTGTTTTCAGACAAAAATCTCCCAGTGTAGCCCAAGCTGGCTGCACACGCTTGGTCACATCCTGAGTGGTGGCCCGCATTGTTGCTTGTTTTGTCAGTTTGTAGTAAATCTTAATGCTTAGGAAGCTGAGGCAGGAGGATCACAGCATGAGCCATACAGCCAAACCACTTAAAGAAAAAAAATAAAAATAAAAACAAGAGAGCTAGTACAAAAAAGCAATATACAAATTATCCATTAATCCTTTAGTGATTCTTGTATTGGTCTAGGAAGGCGCAGTTTCAGTTGTGCTGGCAAATTCATGGTGTTTCTGGGGCTTTGGCTGCTCTTGAAGGGACAGTGTCCTGAGAAGTTTATGTGGAGTTTTGACTAAAGGTTGGAAAGCCTAATGTGTTGGGAGGAAAGCTTTAGTTGTGTTTGGGGGTCTGAGAGTCTAGATTCTACACACTGGCGGGGGGTGAAGGGAGCTTTTGTGCCTGAGATTAAGGCCTAGTTATCTTAGACCCTAATGGATCTAATTAACTGTGGCCATTTGCTGAGCTGTGCTCATTTCTCTCCTTTTCCTCACACAGTTGACTCAGGAGGGGCCAACTTACCTCGGCAAGCAGACACCTTTCCAGATCGAGACCACTTTGGCCGCATATTCTATAATCAGGCAGTTATGTCTTCTAAAAATATCACACAGGTAATTTCTCATTAGTCAAATATGGGTATTGTTTGTCTGTTTAGAAAAAAATCTCCAAATGTCATTTCTATCATGAAATCCCGATGAATTAAAAATAAAGCAGAATTTAGTCGGGCAACACGGCTCAGAGAAATAAATACTCCTGCCACCAAGCCAGTGACTTGAGTCCCACCTCTGGGATCTGCAGGTGGAAATAAGAACAGATTCTCTCTCGAGGGTTCACCTCTGACCTGCCGCACACAAAATAAATGAATAGACATAATAAAAACCAGAATTGAATGTCTAATGTAAGAAAGTCTTGTAACCTGTCTTCAGTGTGAACTTTTACTAATGGCAAGCATGTTCCTGGATTAGAATGAATGCCCATTGCCGAAGGAAAACCGGCTTGAAAAGAAAATCTTTGAAGGACTGATCTATTAGTGCAGAGGAATCTATAGCGGGCGGGTAAAGAGCTACACAGAGATAAGTTTATACTGACCTCGCCTGTTAGAGCAAAGGAGAATGAACTGATGAGTATCACTAGAAGATTCATAATGGTGTTCGACTGTTCAAACGGACGAACTAGAATGCGTGCGCCAATAAATAAACCCCAAAGCTGTGTTGAGAATAAGCTGTTAGGCAAATGTAGAGCCAGTGACCGTGCGTGTGACAGTTGTGCCGTGCTTGTGTGTAAGTGTGCTTGGAGAACAGCACACTCAGCTGTGAACAGTGTGGCGCTGAGGAAGGAAGGAGGAAGATGTGGTCATTCAAGAGGATTGTGGGGACTTAAGTTATAAATTTGAAATATTTCATCTCCTTGACATTGTCAGAGGGTGTGAATAGAAAGCCATGATAAAGGTCTTGTTAGATGTAACTGCCCTATGGACTGTGAGGTGAGCTGGGTTGCTTCTAGACTCCCTAGATGGGCCTGAAATCAGTACTAAGTGTCCTGTAGAGACAGAATAGACAGAGGCAGCCAGAGACGGCATCCAGTGAACTGCTCATGATAGCCTCTGACTTCAGCGCACACAGCCTTCTTAGGGGTGGCCAGAGACCAGGGGTCTCACTCCTGGCCCCACTCCCTGCTAAGCTTTCTCACCCCAGAGGCCTCTCACTGTGTAGCTCCTTTTGTGTCACCTCTTGTTTCTTTCCCCAATTTTTTTAAATACACACTGAATTCCCTTGTTCCTCCTCCTTTTATTCTGTCCTCCCGATCCCACCAAGAACCTGTCCTCAGTAATTGAATAAAGTTTTTTTTTAAAGATTTATTTATTTACTATGTATACAGCATTCTGCCTCCATGTATGCCCGCACGCCAGAAGAGGGCGCCAGATCTCATTATCGATGGTTGTGAGCCACCATGTGGTTGCTGGGAATTGAACCCAGGTCCTCTGGAAGAGCAGCCATCTCTGTCTCCAAGCCTCAGGGTTCTGCTATGTCTGTACGTTTTCTGCTAATGCCTCGGTATGAAATAGAAATGTGTGTGTGGTTTCTGCCCCTGGTTCCTGGTTAGGAAAAGCCTGGGTTCCCATGTTTTTTTTTTTTTTTTTTTTTTTTGGATTTTTCGAGACAGGGTTTCTCCATAGCTTTTTTTGGTTCCTGTCCTGGAACTAGCTCTTCTAGACCAGGCTGGCCTCGAACTCACAGAGATCCGCCTGCCTCTGCCTCCCGAGTGCTGGGATTAAAGGCGTGCGCCACCACTGCCTGGCCTGGGTTCCCATGTTTGGTCTCTATCCTGTTCCTAAGACAGAACTCCTAAGACCCTGGTAGATAAGGATGCCAGGAACATCTTTTATTTTAACGTTTGGTCTTTGATTCCTGGTGCAAAGCTGCTAAATCCTTTCGACTTTCCCGGGCAATTGGAACATCCTTTCTTCTAATGAGGCGACTCCTGATAGACGTTGGCAACCAGAAAGACCAAGCCATGATGAGAAGCTTGGCGCCTTCAGCACTGCTTGCCCCTGACCTTCTGGAGGAGAGGGGCTGGGAATAAAAATGATCCCTCATGCTTGCATGATGAAGCCACCATGCAAATCCCTCCTGCAAAGCCCTAAGGGGCTTTCAAGAGTCCTGGGAGAGCGGCAGATCCTAGCTCCATAGAGACGGAGGCTCCTGCACTCAGAACTCTCCCAAGCTCTGTCTGTGTGCCATCCCTAAGCTGTTCTCTGTGGCCTTTATTAATTACCCAGCAGGTAGAAGGGAAGCATTTGCTTGAGTTCTGTGGGCCATTCTAGCATATTAAATGCAAGGAGAGGGGGGTGGTGAGAGCTCCAGGTTATGGCTAGACAGCCTGAAGCTGGTACTTCTGCCTGTGTTTGGCATTTGAAGTGGGGACAGTCTGGCAGGGCCTGGTGCTCTCTCCAGATAGTGTCATATTAACTGATTTTATTTTCTCTCCCCATCTCTTTTCATCCCACCTTTCCCAGTCGTAAGGAGCAAACCCACATCCTCAGGCCGTACCACTGAACCACATCCCCAGCCCCTTTCTTATATTTTGTCATTTAAAATTAGAGTGATTAAAAGCATCTTTAATCATGTATTATATAAGTCAGCCATCTGCAATGCTATGCCTTGGATATGGCTTGTCCACTGAAGGATTTTTCTGGAAGCCTGGTCTTCGAAGTGATAGTGCTGGAGTGGTAGCCCTTTAAGAGGTGGGTCTAGTGAAGGTGGGTCGGCCGTGGAGCGCTGCCTCCAAAAGGGTCGATTCCTTCAAGAAGGAATTTTATATTTTATACTATTAAAGTACGAGTGTGGATCCCTCTGGTCTCTTGTGTCCTAGCTTGTCATATGACCCTTCTTCCTGTCACATGTTTCTGCCATGATGCCACCTGACATACTGTGATGTAGTTAGAAGGTCCTCACCAGGTGCTGGAGAGATGGCTCAGCATCTAAGAGCACCGATTGCTCTCCCAGAGGACCTGGGTTCGGTTCCCAGCACCCACACGGCAGCTCACAACTGTCAGTAACTCCAGTTCCAGGGGATCCAACACCCTCACACAGACATGCATACAGGCAAAAGACCAATGCACATAAAACAAATAAAGATCGTTAAAGGAGGTGCTTGATCTTTCACCCTCTGAAACTTTGACTCAAATAAACCATTTTTTTTTCTGTGTAAAATTTCCAATCTCGGGTATTGTGTTTGAACAGCACAGAACAGACTAAGATATAACTCTGGCTATGTTGTTTATGCATTTTGACAATGATCAATAGTTACCTCACTCCTATTTTCTACCCCAAGATTGTATTTTACTTAACGTCATTAACCTTGCCCATTGCCGATCTATTTATCCACTTAGCTCTAAGAATGTATCTCTTACAATCTTATCTTTGTAATTTCCTGTATATTTTCAGAAGTAAAAGTGATGTTGACAGATATCTAGACCTTTCATTTGAACTTTGCTTTGAAAGGAAAGAGACTTTTTTAGGTCAAAATGTTTATCTTTTTTATTCTTGGAATTTCACACAGCTATTCTTAACTCTTCTTTCTAGACAGGTCCTGGTAGATTTTTCATACTTTATTGTTGGTTCTTTGTGAGTAGAGGACTATTAGATGAATTTTTATATCTTTACATATTTTCCTGAGATGAGACATGTTATAGTGGTCTCCTGTAACTGTTAAGGCAAATGCCCACACACTGACAGGGTGCAATAGGCTCTCACCTTCATAGACTCTTGTTTCCTTATCGCATGGTGGGCCAGGGGACCCCCTCATCTACTTGAGTTTAAAGACCTCAGAGATTGGGGTCCAACCTTTCTGAGCTCCTGTCTGAGGCCTCCCTGCAGCCTTGTACACACTCAGACTGGCCCCGGCTGGCCCGTGTAGTCTGCTTTCTTCTCATGTATGGGGTCATAATCTTCAGCCTCACTCCCCTGCTACCTTTCATTGCCAGCCGTAGTCCCCTTCCGCAGCTTGCTCTTTGAAAGCCTCTCCTTTCACCCGAGCGCCTCAGCAGCCAGCAAGGTGTTTCTGCTTTGACTAGAAGCTAGTCTCTGTTGAAATAGGCTTTATTTACTAGCTGTGTGAAAGTGCATTTTCTCGGCTGTCCCCCCCCCCATTTGCTCTAAATTTCAAAGGTGTTTAGATGATTACCAATGGTCCCTCTTATCTCACCTCCACCTTCTGTTCTCCTTGACTTAGCTCAGTATTTTTTTTTAAGTTTTTATTGAGCGATATATTTTTATGTGCTCCCCTCCATGCCTCCCCCCTCCCCTTCTACCCTCTCCCATGATCCCCACACTCCCAATTTACTCAGGAGATCTTGTCTTTTTCTACTTTCCATGTAGATTAGATCCATGTATGTCTCTCTTAGGGTCCTCTTTGTTGTCTAGGTTCTCTGGGATTGTGTATCATTATTTTTGAAGTTGACCTCATTGACTGCCTTTGTTTCAAGCATCTATGATCATCTTGAGTGGGTTAAATGAGCTGATGTCATTGTTTTTAAAATGGATTTCAGTAAAGATGAGTAGAAGCTGGGAGAGATGAAAGCGTTGTATCTGGTGACATCAGGCTCTCTGGTGAACAGATCGAGGAGGAGGCATTCTGGGTAAGAAGGACTTCCTGCATTCTGTGTGCCCTTCAACCCTGTTGGTACAGGTGAGCCTGAGTACTTCAGAGTTAACAGTGTTGATCCAGCAACATGGGTGACAGTGATCTGAACTTCTGGCCAGCCATTCAGCTGGAATGCACCTTGTCACTTTTATTTCTAATGGAGGTTCTCCACATAAAGACAGGACCAATACGATAAAGACAATGTCTGCTTTTCAGAATTACTTTGAAAAAAGAAGCAAGATGCGAGGTTGGAAAGGAAACACATTTTGAGTGGTTTTTCTATCCAGCCCTAGGACTCTTCCCTTCTCTGTTGCATTTATCCCAGTCTCTGTTGCACTATCCCGGTCTCTGTTGCATTTATCCCCGGTCTCTGTTGCACTATCCTGGTCTCTGTTGTATTTATCCTGGTCTCTGTTGCATTTATCCCCGTCTCTGTTGCATTATCCCGGTCTCTGTTGCATTTATCCCGGTCTCTGTTGCATTATCCCAGTCTCTGTTGCATTTATCCTGGTCTCTGTTGCATTTATCCTGGTCTCTGTTGCATTTATCCTGGTCTCTGTTGTATTTATCCTGGTCTTTGTTGCATTTATCCTGGTCTTTGTTGCATTTATCCTGGTCTCTGTTGCATTTATCCTAGTCTCTGTTGCTTTTATTCTGGTCTCTATTGCATTTATCCCCAGTCTCTGTTGCATTATCCCAGTATCTGTTGCATTTATCCCAGTCTCTGTTGCATTTGTCCTGGTCTCTGTTGCATTTATCCCAGTATCTATTGCATTTATCTTAGAATGTGTTGAAGTGGAAAATGGTCTCCAGCTCTGCGGTGTGTGTGTGTGTGTAGGTGTGGGTGGGCGCGGGGAACAGGAAGTCCAGAGTTCATATCATTTTTCAGAATGAGGCATAAGACCTCCCTGGCAAGCCTTCTCCTTTCCACTGAATGGTCTGTTGGTCTATGTTTGTAATTCATTTTGCTATAATGAGAACCAGTTTCTGTTGGCCCGGGCAAGACCTGGAGGGTAATGGATTTGTCTGCTGAGTCCCATGTGGTTGTCTGTGGTTTGTAGTACCTTATTTCTGCTACACAGAAAACATGCTGTGGAAGAGACAACAGCAGTCATTTCAGTGGGATACGTGTCGCCCGTGGGTCATCCATGGTCTCCTCCTCCTTTCTTGCTCGTAAGTCATAGAATCATGCTTGGCTTCCTTCTCTCCTTTTTCTCTGCCACACAGCAGGGTCCCTCTCCGGTGGTGGGGGGATTGGTGCCTCTCAGAGTTTGTGGAGTTCATCTTTGTCCTCCATGTCCCTTTCGGCATAGTACTGAAGATGTGCTTACAACCCAAGCCAAGTCTACTCCTCACGGTGTAGCCATGCATTTGATGGCATTTTAGTTCTTAGTGGACAGTGGAGAATTTTCTCTACAGCTCCGACACTTTGGATCCCAGAGTGGCCTTGCATAGGATTTGCACAGGGGCACACTTTGGGCTGGGAGCACTTGTCAGTGCCATTACACTCCGGGATCCCTGGGTCCTGTGAGCAGAAGATAGGGTGGCAGGATGCTTCTGTATATGTCCTCCCTGTGTCCTGTTGTGGGTGACAGACACCCACAACAGAATTGAATGATGAGCTGAGACTGTGTGATACTGACTGGTTTAGCTGATGACTTATCTGTGTTGTGCTCTTTTCATCTTTATTGCTATTATCAGCGTCTATCTGCTCGCATAGCATTAAAATCTTATTTAAATACTTGTGATTAGGCGGCTGGAAAGATGGGTCAGCCATCTCTCACCACCAGTAACATCTGTTCCAGGGGCTCTAGTCCCCGTTTCTGGTCTCTTCAGACTCTTGCATACACACGGTACGCATAAAACTCACACCGGCACACACATACACATACATAAAAATAAATGGATGGGTGGTTCACACCTTTAATCTCAGCCTTTGATTCAAAGGCAGAGGCAGGTGGGAAGTCCATGAGTTTGAGACTAGCCTGGTCTATATATTGAATTTTTATCCAGCCAGGGCTGCATAGTAAGAGCCCATCTCAATAAATAAATATTTATTTAATTATTGAGTAAATCAAATATACTTGTGACTAGAAAGGCTTTCTTTGTTATTGATGAAACATTTGAGAATTTTGATTCCTATGGGCATAGTAACTACACCTCTTGCAGGGGTTTTTGTTTTTTGTGGTTTTTTTTTTTTTTTTTTTGGTTTTTCAAGACAGGGTTTCTCTGTGGTTTTGGAGCCTGTCCTGGAACTAGCTCTTGTAGACCAGGCTGGTCTCGAACTCACAGAGATCCGCCTGCCTCTGCCTCCCGAGTGCTGGGATTAAAGGCGTGCGCCACCACCGCCCAGCTTGCAGGGGTTTTTGTGCTTTTAAAATTTTTATTTATTTACCTAATTATTTATTTTATATGCGTGAGTGTTTTGCCTGCATGTGTGTCTGTGTATCATGTATGTGCCTAGTGCTCTCGGAGGCCAGAAGTGGGTGCCTGACACCCCTCCCACCTCGTGTTTTTAAATTATGTAGCAGAATTATGAAAATACAGCTCATTCATTGACTGTGAAACTTTAGTTGTGTTTTGGGTATCACTGATCAAGCTTCTTGTATCTTTTTATCTTCTCATTAGCAGTCACTCTCTGTTCCTGCCCAATCTTCCAAGCCACGGATCTCCTTTGCCTCTATGGGTTGGTCTGTTGTGAACATCGTCTGTAACTTTGTCTCCTTCATTTACTATGATGGCTGTGTCACTCTCTGGGGCAGAGCAGAATTGTCCTTGGCCTTCATCCTCCATATCTACCGTAGATTAATAGTTTAGAGGTGGTTGGAGCCTTTGAAGAGTAGAATAGTATTATGACGTTTTAGTTAATGGTAGACTTCATAGATGAAGGTGGTCCTGAGGTTGTATTACAGACGGCTTAGCCTTCTGTTTGTGGAATTCTACTCCTTGCTATTTGCCCTATGATGAAATTGTCTAACTTTGCATTTTCCATAATTTATCCATGCTGTTATTCAACACTCAGCTACACTACTGAAGTCAGTTGTGCCTCCATTGTATTTACTTGAGGCAGAGGGTTGTTTTGTTGTTATTGTTGTTTGTTTTCAGTGCTGGGGATTGAAACTAGAGTCTCTTTCATAGTAGACTTAGAAGTCACTACCACAGAGCCACGTGCCTCAACCAAGGTAAATGGTTTATCTATTGCACTAGAACATACTGTCTGCAAACTTGGCAGTGTAGAACAGTAGTGCATGTTTGTTATCCTGATCTGGGCGTTGGAGTCTAGGCCTAACTCGGGGTCTCACAAGTACAGTGGCCTGAGAGTTTGACGTGAGGGCTCACTTCCTAGCGCCCTCATGTGATTGTTGACTGAATTGGTTCTTTCCAGGCTTCCCTCAGTTCATCTTGGCTTTTGGCTGGAGGGCCATCCTTCGTCCCTTGCCACGTGAAATCCCAGAGCATTTCACAGCTTGCTACTTGGCTCCATCAGAGCAAGAAAGGGAGACAAAAGAGGTACCACAAGTGAGAGGGTTACAAGGAGTGGTTTCAGTCGGCCGTACTCCTAGGGATGGCACCGGATGGGGACACCAGGGGCAGTGCTTACTAATCCGAAGTTTGCCACGTCCAACTGCCTTTCCCTGAGCATGGGCTAGCTGGTGTCGGGAGGGTGCACTGTTGATTTCCTTGGTTGCAGAGGAACTGTGGAGAAGATGCATCTGAAATACCCCAAGCAATATGGCGGAAGTCTGTGAGCTCAGGTGTTAATACTTGGTCCGTTACTCATTTACCTCTGAGTCCTCTCCTGCCTCCGTAGCTCTGCTCCCTCTGTAGCTCTCCTCGCCCACCCTTCCGCCAGGATGGTGGTGGTAGCAATTAGGATAGACTGGGTAGTGTGAACATTTCTTTCTAAGGACTCTGGAGGCTGGAGGGCCCCACAGATCTGAGTGCATGGTTGGTTTGGGCTCAGGACTTGGTAAGGGCCTCCTCCTGGCTTTGTCCTCACTTGACAGAGAGATTTTTGTCTCTGTTTACAGGGACCTTGATGACATCGTGGGCTCCACCCTCATGACCGTATAACCTCAGCTGCCTCTCTGAGGCTTCCCCTCCAGATCCCACTGGGGATTAAGGCTTTACCATGAATTTAGGAGGGGACGCAAACGCTCCTTCCATAGCAGATGGCGTGCTGGCACTCCTGTCTCCTCCCGCCCCCACCCTCACCCTCGTATCCAGCCCCGCTGACGGTTGCTATTCTTCCTCTCCTCTGTTCTCTGGTTGTTTTCCTGGAACTCCACTCTGCCTGTTGGGTTTTTTTAGGTCTTATTTTTGAAAACTGTTCTCTTTTTGAATCTTACATCACCGCGACTCTGCTCTAAGTTCCTTGAGCCTTTTCCTTCTGGAACACGCAGATAGTTTGAGCTGAACCAGTGTTGTCACAGAGAGTACAGGGTTCTGAGGTAAAAGTGTCTTCTGTTCGCTTAGAAGGATGGTTCTCCACCTTCCTGCTGCTGTGACCCTTTAATACCTCATGCGGTGCTGACCCCAACCATAAAATTATTGTTGTTGCTACTTCATAAGTGTAATTTTGCTACTGTTATGAATTGTGATGTAAATATCTGTGTTTTCCCATGATCTTAGGTGACCCCTGTGGAAGGGTTAATCAACCCCAAAGGGGTCATGACCCACACGTTGAACTTTACAAAAGGTCCAGAATTTTTCAGATATTCATAAAGTGCAGAGATAGTTAAATACTCAGACATACCACACAGATTTAGGGCGTTGGTATTTTATTTTATTATTATTTTGCCTCACTCACTGTGAAGGAAGGCATTTAGATATTAACAATGAATCTATCCACGATTCATTTATCCCTCAAACCTGGTAGGCCACTGGGGTCTGTCTGCTACTGTAAACTTGGATACAATGAGTGTTGCTTGTGTGTATGAGGAGGGATTTTTGTAGCTGTAGATGTCTTGAAAGCACACTTCTGGGTGACTGTTAAACCAAATGATAAGGGAAGCCACTGCTTTATTACATTAACAGTTAAATGCTGAAGACAGTTTAATAACAAACACAAAGCGTTTAGTAAACGGAAAAGGTCTTTTTTTGATGGCCACGTAGTTGGGAGATTGTTAGCTCGCAGTACAACCCTTTGAGCTTAATATTAGTGTGGTGTGCGGCTCACCGAAGTAGCGTCTCTGCGGATGTAAGGCCAGTTGATGGAACATTGGCATCAGAAACACAAGCTGTTTTCATGTGGTACCTTAAAAAATTCATGATATTATACTTTTCTTTGGTAATATTTTTCTTACCGTTAATGAGCATTTAGCTAAACTCTTACGTGTTATTCTTTATGGCATGCTAATCTTCAAACAAGGATTTTCTTAAGCTTTTTCTAAAATGGGAAGCTTTTGAGCACTCACATGTAAACATTATTGGTGACTCCTTGTAAGTATCACCCAGCTTCAACATAATTCACTTTCTTCTTTAGATTTTAAAAGTTGTATTTATTGGGGGCTGGAGAGATGGCTCATTGGTTAAGAGCATTGCCTGCTCTTCCAAAGGTCCTGAGTTCAATTCCCGGCAACCACATGGTGGCTCACAACCATCTGTGATGAGGTCTGGTGCCCTCTTCTGGCCTGCAGGCATACACACAGACAGAATATTGTGTACATAATAAATAAAATAAATATTTAAAAAAAGTTGTATTTATTATTTGTGTGTGTGTGTGCTACAAGGCCAGCTTTCAACAGGTCAGAGAAATCGAGAGGAGGCGTGGCGTCGGCACAGGAGACGTTTTTCTGAGGGAAAAAGCTGAATTCATTTTATTTTTCTTTCTGTTGCTTGTTCTTACTCTCCTCCTTTTCTGTTCTGTTCTTCTACCCTGACCTTTTCTTCCTCCTCTCTGACATCTCCTTCTTTTTCCTTCTTTCTTTTCTTCCTTCCTCCCTTCTTCCCAGTTATTCTCCTTCTATATCTTTCCTGCAGTTTTCCTTCTTTTATATCTCTTATTTCTCTCTTATCCCTTTTATACCTCCTAAGACAAAAACTTCTATGCAAGAAAGGATTACCTCACAAACACAAGTTACATATTTTCCAAAAACAAAATCTTTTCACTGTTGCGCACTGCGCTCCCGTGTCTGCGTTCCGTGCACTAGACCCCAGTTACTGAGCTTCTGGCAAGGGGCAGGAGGTTAAAATACACAGACAGAGAGACAGCGACACAGGTCATCCTTGAATTCCCCAAGAATGCCCCCTTTATTGTGTTCAGGGGCAGATTATATAGAGATAGCCACGCCCCAGCCAAACCCACCAGAAACCACTCTCCTGCCATCAGGAACTCCTGAAGGTCTCGTGCTCAGAGCAGCTGTAGGCACTCAGATCAGGGGATTACAAGAAATTCAGGATCTGGGGTCTCACTGCTCCCAACATTTCACAGGAAGAAATCACATTACGATCACAAGTTACATGTTTTCCTTTCAAGTCCACAGTCATTAAACATTTCTCTTCACCCAAGGGCAATGATTCTTTTATAATTGATTAACAAAGTTTTAAACAAGCTAAATGTATTTCAGCCCGTTCCTTTTGCACTGGGGGCAGCTGTCTGTGGTTTCAGCATAGCAGATTGATGTCCTGCTTCTGCTCTGCAAAACCTTTAAACAACTGGTCTAGCTAACCATCTATTTTTCTTTACACACAACAGGATCATTTAATTTTCTTGTACAACTTTGTTTTTCAAGGTGCGTACCAGGGCCTGTGATTAATTCTATAAATTACATGACCAAGGAACTCAGGCCTAACCTTGGGTGCAGGAACGTAATTGCTTTCTTTAATCATCAGCCTGGTTTCCCACAGGCAGAATTCATGGGTCTATAATACATGAAACTTCCTTGTTTTTATTTTCCATCTTCTGCAGATCTCACAGGGGACGGTGACTTCTACCTAATTTTGCCCTTTTTGTACCTTTTATTGGAACAACTTTTAGAATAACCCAAGCCATTTTCCTGATCATCTTTACTGTCTTAACCACCTTTATCTTTTAGGCTGACCCAGAAAGTCTAGTTAAATCACAGATCTAACTAAGCATCATTGTTCTTATAAAACTCGTCTGCATTATTATCTGTAGGGTGCCCAGGGCGGAGTGGAATTTTCCTATGAAACAATCACACTATACTAGATACAGTGGGATCCTTGCACATAGTAACCACACCATGCCAAACATAGGAACACGGCAGCAGCAAGCAGAGGGAGCACAGCAGAGCAAGGGGGTATTCTGGAAACAATCCAGGGCTTTGGCTCTCCAGCATGGAGTCATCATAACTTTTGTATCTGGTAGTTGTATTCCATCAGCTCCATTGCTGACTGCAGGTCCCCTGACATGGCTACTGATGCTTATGTGTGGTGTGTGTGTGTCCACTCTTATTCTTTTTTTTTTTATTGTATACAATATTCTGTCTGTGTGTGTGCCTGAAGGACAGAAGAGGGCGCCAGACCTCTTTACAGATGGTTGTGAGCCACCATGTGGTTGCTGGGAATTGAACTCAGGACCTTTGGAAGAGCAGGCAATGCTCTTAACCAATGAGCCATCTCTCCAGCCCCCTCCACTCTTAAGAGTGCATGAATGTGCAGAGGCCAGAGGTTAATATTAGGTCATTCTCCACCTTCTTTCTTTCTTTTTTATGTATTTACTATTTGTGTGTGTGCGTGCGTGTGTGTGTGTGTGTGTGTGTGTGTGGTGTCTTGAGACAGGATCTTTTACTTACTAACTGGGAAGCTGACAAACTCACCATTTTAGCTATGCTCTCTGGCCAGCAAGTTCTTGGAATCCTCTTCTCTATGCTGGGGTTATACACATCTGTACCTATGGCTGTTCACATGGGTGCTGTGAATTCAGGTTGAGCAGCAAGCACTCTCAACAGCAGACCATCTCTCTAATCCTTCCACTTTATTTTCTTGAGGCAAAGTGTTTTGCTTTCAATGAATTTACCAATTTGACTAGACCAGGGGAGCCGTGAAATCCAGGGACCCAGCTTTCTCTGCCTCTCTAGCACTAGGATTACAGGTATACAGACTGTGCCCAACTGTTTTACATGGTTATCGGGGATCACTTTGCCAACTCAACCATTGGAGTAACTTTTCCAATGCAAATGTTAGCATTAGTTTTGTATTTAATATTTGTGCTACCACAAGATACTAACAACATTCATTCAAACAATTATTTCAACGCCCCAAGAGGTATTTATTTATATAAAGTGATTATTTAGAGGGTGCAGTATTATCAGTTCCCGTCTGAGGAAGTTTTATTGAAGTGAGTGTGTGGTAGGTTTCTTTTCTCAGACTAGTAGTTTACCAGGCCAGTGTGGTCCTGACAGACTCTTCATCTACATGTTCTGTAAGAGCGAAACATAAGCCCTGCAAACTAGTTTCGTACAAGAGGTCAAGGCACTATTCCAGGACACGGGAGAGATGGCTCAGTGGTTAAGAGCACTTGCCGCTCTTCCAGAGAACCTGACTCCCACTCCTTGCATCCGTACCACGGTGCTCACAAACTGTAAGTCCAGTTTCTAGGGGTCAGATCAGACGCCTTCTTCCCTTCTCTGTGGGTACCTGCTCACACACTTTGGATATGTACAGACAGACACATACATATAAGTTAAAACAACAACAAAAGAGATTTTTTTCCTAGTCACAAAGATTGTGTGTGCCTGGAGGCTGTATTTTAGGAGTTGGGAGGATCATGAGTTCTAGGCTAGTCTAGGGGACACAATAAGAACCATCATCTTAGGACTCCATTTCTAAAGTGAGGTCCAGGGATCAGCTCTTCGTATCAGCTAGGCACTGCGGTGTTTGTAGGAACGTTGTGCCAATGCCAGGTGTTTCCTGTTGGAGTCTCACCTCATGGCTTGCCTGTGCCTCCTTTGCAGATAGCTGTGGTCATGGGCTCCTGCACAGCGGGAGGTGCATATGTGCCTGCAATGGCGGATGAAAACATCATTGTCCAGAAGCAGGGTACTATCTTCTTAGGTGGACCACCCTTGGTAAGAATATTATCTTGGTTGAATGGTTATTGATTCATTAGAGTTAAATATAGACACATGAACTATTATAAGCTTTAAAAATATGGTAAGTATAATGCATCACAGAAATTTACTGTCTAATAAATCTTAATTATTTGTTTCAATGGTATTAAACATATTTGCATTATCATGTAGATATTGCCATATCCAGCCCTAGAACTTTTTTTATTTTCTGCTGTTGCCTTGGCAACCACCTTTCTCTTTTTCTTCTTTCTTTCTTTCCTTCTCTCTCTCTCCTTTTGTCTTCCTGTCTCTCCCTTCCTTTCCTTTTCTTTCTTTTTCTTTTTTTCTTTTTCTTTCTTTTTTTTTTTTTTTTTGAGAGACAGGGACACACTGTTTAGCTCTGGTTGGCCTAGAATTCACTATGTAGATCAATCAGGCCTTGAACTCACAGAGAACCTCCTGTCTCTGCTAGTATTAAAGGTATGTGCCCTGTCTAGTCCCACCATTCTCTTTGTTGAGTCTTGAGTCTTAAGAATTTGACCATACTAGGTTATATATAGTATTAATTTTGGGTAAAATGTTAAGAAATATGCTTTTGTGTGCCTCCATGTACATAATGAAATTTTGGAAAAGACGGAATAAATGCAGAGTGGAAGAAACATGAAATAATTTTGACTTTTTGAGAATTTTGGAATGCCTAGCTTATTCTAGAAGGTGTTTTGAGCTGGATATCATAGTACATGCTGTATTCCTAACAGTTAGAAAGTAGAGGCAGGAGGATCAGAAACAATAAAACGTTATTCAGACATTGAAAGGAATGGGGAAGTTCTTCACATTATGGATGGGAAACATGTGAGGCACACACAAAAATATGATTCCATGTTTGAGAATATTTAAGGGAGCCAAATCCATGGTGATAGAAAGTAGAATAGTGGCTGTCAGGATCTAGAAGGGAGAGTAATGGGAATGGCCATTGCTGAGTGGGAGTTGCCTCTGGGAGTGACGGAATGTTCTGGAATGACTATGACTACACAATTTTGTGATTACCAGAAAAACCTCTGAAATGTATGGTTTAAAATGGCGGACCTCAAGGCATGTCAGTTACTAGTAAGAACTCATGCAAAGTAAATGTTTCCCATGCGATTTCTAGTAATTATGGAAGGTGAGGTAGACCAGAAGGAGCTTGTGCTTTAACCGTGGTAACTCTCCAGTGCTGTTTAGGATGCTAGTGTTCTCATGCTGTTTGTGATAAGCTCTCATCGGCTCATGCGCAGAAAATGTGCTCCACTTTTACCTGTGCACTGTGAGGGTGCAAACTTCCACAGGTAAAGGTACGAGTGACATTTGAGAAGTTCCGTTGGGAGAATTCGTGGCACATAGTGCTGGGATAACACCCAGTGTTTTAGAAGCATTCATCTAGGTTTCATCTGGAGGACTTTGGGCTTCCATGGCCGCTGGGTCAAGTTAAACCTGAATCCAGCACCCATGGATTCAGGTTTAACTTGACCCAGCGGCCATGGAAGCCCAAAGTCCTCCAGATCTGACCTCTGTCAATGGTCCATGAGAGACGACTGTGTTTAGGGAGGAAGAATCTGAAGCTCCAAAGAGATGAGCATCCAGTTCCTGACCCTTGTTTGTAGGCAGTTGAGAAAAGGCTTTGACGAAGGAGATTCAGGTGCTGTGAGTTCAAGTAGCTTAGTGTGGTTGAAGCAGATGGGGGTTTGAGGGACTTTTTGTTCCCCTGGCTCCTTCCCCACCCTAACTTGCCTTTGCTACAATGGCTACCTTTCACTCTTCTGACTTTGGTCATCTTCGCACCTGTCAGGGCATCAAACATGCTGTGGGTGTTCAATCAATATTAACTGATGACAGCTATATCCCCCTCCCCCGGAAATTAGTCAGATCCCTGAGAGTAAATATAGTATATCTGTTGTTTATCTTTCTTTATGACTTTAAATATTCAGACGCCTCTTATAATTAGCTATTGTCTGGAGTAAAAGCTGTTTAGCACTGACTTTTTTTTTTTTTTTTTTTTTTGGAAAGCGAACCAATAATTGACTTCTGAGGGTGGAATAATTGAAGGTGAAAATTTTAATTGCCTTTCTGTGGAAAGATATTTTATTTAAAGCAGAGGTTTTGATACAATGAGGAATAACCATCTCTGTACTGTATCTTAGATTAATTCTTGTTATTTTAACACTTCTTTTTATTTCTAGCTCAAGAAACAGATTAGTCAACCTGGTGAAATAGGACTCACCAGTTTAGTCCTAAGGGATTTTTTTTTTTTAATTTTCTTGTTGTAGCTTCTTGGGCTATAATTAAGTCATTGTTGATTTGTTGTCTGATTTTTTTTCTGTTTTGGCTCCATCCTGTTAAACCTTAGATTTGAGTAACTTCTACAAGCCATTTTTTTTAACACCTTAAAATAACTGGATTTGATAGCCCTGGTTATTGAATATTTGAGGATGAACGAATCACAGCCTCACCCCTGAGGAACCCATAGTATAGAGCTGGTAAGAGAGACATGTACAGATTGCTGAAATACAGATTGGAGAGCAGCACGTAAACATGTAAGTGGAATTCTTACCACGGATAGGCCAGCGTCTTAGTTAGGGTTTCTATTGTTATGAAGACAGACCATGACCACAACAACTCTTATAAAGGAAAATATTTAATTGGGTGGCTTGCTTCCAGTTCAGAGATTGAATTATTATCATCATGGTGGGGAGCTTGGCAGCGTGCAGGCAGACATGGTGCTGGAGCTGATAGTGCTACATCTTGCAGGCAACAGGAAATGGTCTGAGTGTCACTCTGAACAAACCTTGAGCACAAGAGACCTCCAAGCCCGCCACCACAGTGACACACTTCCTCCGACAAGGTTCTAGCTACTCCAACAAAACCACATCTCCTAATTGTGCCACTCCCCTTGGGGGGCATTTTTTTCTTTTCCACCACCGCCAGCATTGCTTGGTTAATATCCTAGGGTGTCATCACCATAAGGACTCCGGCAGGCCAATGAGAGCTCATCTGGTGGGTGAAAGAAGGGATCCCAGGCAGTCAGGGACGTGCTCACAACTCCAGGGCTTTAAGGTGTGTTGGGTAGCATCACGAAGAACAGGGTGGACATCCAGGCTGCATCGTTTGTCCAGGAGCTGTGGGCAACTCTTAGTGAGTCTGGGCTTAGATTTCCCATCTGTAGACTGGGATACTATTCTGCCACTTTGCCTGGAGGTGGGATGAGAAAGTACAGTCATCTTCAGCTCTGTGGAAGGGAGAATGCAGTGAAGTCAGGCTAGGCGATATGCTTGTTAGTACTGCAGTTCATGTCTTCAGTGAACCAGTCTCACCGTGGTTTTATCCTCGTAGGTGAAGGCAGCTACTGGAGAGGAGGTGTCTGCTGAGGATCTTGGAGGTGCTGACCTTCACTGCAGGTAAGGCAGGAGCCGTATTTCCCTTCCAGGATCAATGGTCATTTTGTTTGTGTAAAGGAAGTTTTACATGATTTATTTTTTTTTATCTTGTGCTTATCTTGCCAGATCAAGCCATAGTTTGTTTGCCCCCATTCTGCTGTTCTGGGTTTAGTTCTCTGGACTATAGAATTGTGCTTCAAGCGAGAGTGTCAGCTGCTTTAAAAAAAAAAAAAAAAGGAAGGAAAACTTAGTGTGTATTTGTGCACCTGCGTATGTGGGTACACTCATGTATGTGGCTGTGTATATGCCGTGGGTACATATGGAAGTCAGAGGACAGCCTGTGAGAGTCAAGTCTCCCCCTCTGCCATGTGGGTTCTGGAAATTGATCCAAGGGCTCAGACTCAGCAGCAGGCAGGCATCCTTATCTTCTGAGCCACCTTGTCAGCCTCAGTGTGAGCACAGGGGCCATGCTAATCTCCTGTGTATTGTTCCATTTTTAGTATATGTGTTGCCAAAGCAAGCACAGTACCTCGGCTTTTCACTGAAGCCTGAGAGGCAGTTTCTCATTAACTCCACAAACCTTGCTTGGATGCCTGTTATATTCCTGGCATGGTTTTATTTCCTGGGTATGACTGAGGGACTTGGTAGGTGACCTGTAAAGGATGCAGGAGAGGAGATGATGAAGATGATGACAAGAAATGATTTCATCCCCTGACATTGAGACAATGGAGTGGGGGGAGGAGGTCTGAAACCGGAGCAAGAGGACTCAAACGTTCTTGTAGGCCTGAGAAGCTAGGTGTGTTTGAGAGCTTGCTCAGCAGGCCATTGGCTGTCAGGGGTCAGAAGCTTGTGGGAAGGAGCTGCATAGAGGTGGCAGCAGGGTACGGTTCACCTTACCCTGCATGCATACAGAGGTCGTCTGTACAGGGTCTAGCTCTGGCTTCTAAAGGGCAGGTAGACCTGACCATCCGGCACAGGAAGTCCTCTGCTCTCTGTCTTCATAACCCCAAGGAGCCCTGAGACTATGGGAGGAATCCGGGGCAAGAGAAAAGATGGTTTCGTACCTGTTGGCTAGCTTACGGAGCCTTCATCTCCATTTTTCCCTCATTTTTCCCTCAGCACTTGTTGAGGGTTGATTGATTGTATTGTTATTAGTGATACAGAAAAAAAAATTCAGACTAGTCCTTGCCCTCAAGAATGTACCATTTAATTAAGCAGGTAAGAGGAATCAACGAATTAAACATTTGCAGAGTAAGTGTGCAGACATGGTTTTAGAAAGATGGTTTTAGACATCTTAGGGTGGATTGGTGTTGTCAGCAGCTTTTAGAGACCTGCGCAGCCTGAGTTGGGGCAGAAACTCGAGTGCTTCAAGGAGCTTGGCTCTCGGAGCTCAGGGTGGTGCTGCAGAGCCTCTGCCCAGTTTCTGACTCTTGCACGAGACTGGCTGGTGATCTGCTTGGCTGGTGATACTCCTATCTGGAGAGACCTGGCTGAAGAAAGAATAAGGGTGAATTAGGGCATATGACAAAATGGATTTCTGTTTGTTGGCAGGAGTAAGAGAGAAAGGTAGTATTTGGGGATCATTACTTTTTGTAAAATTTTGGCAGTTTTAAAGGGGAGAAACTGTAGGCAGTCTATCGAGTTTCAGGGTATGGACCCTGGAATTTAGCTTCTGTTTTGTCTCTCTGACTACTCTTGTGACTTAAACGAGGCGACTAACCTGTTTGAGGCCTGTCTGCTTGTGTGTAAGGTAAAGATTGGAATAGAACCTTCGTCATCAAATATCCGTTAGCATTACTTTTTGATGGCTCAGCAAGGGGAGCTTGCCTTGCAAGCCTGACAGCCTCAGTGCAAGCCCTAGAACTATGGTGGAGAAAGAACAGACTCCTGAAAGTTAAAATTGTTTTCTGGCCTCTGCTTTTGGACCGTGGCATAAGTGCTTTTGTGTACACACACACATACACACACACACACACACACAAATAATAATGAATAAATAAAATCCACAAGACCAATGTTAAATCTGCGTGAACCTGTAATCCCAGGATTTAGGAGGCTAAGGAGGATTAATTGCCTGTCTCAATTTAAAAAGAAACACAAGGCTAGTCACAAACTGCTGTGAGTTCTCTGCCGTCTTAAATGCACATTTACACCTGCTTAGTCATCATTAAGAGCTAATTTTAAACAAAGATTTATGTAGTGTCTCAACCAAAATGTCTCTTTCCTGTTAGGGCAAATTTCAAGCATCTTTTATAGGAAAGCATTGCATTTTAAAGTTTGGCTAAATTAGAATCTTCCTACTGCTTCCATTTCTACCGAATCACAGTACAGCTAGAAGTCAGTAGCTACAGCTGCCATTATGTGTGAAGCATTGTGAACGAATTTGGGTTGTAAAATATGTGTAGGAGCTGAAGGGGCTGCGTGTGCTCTAGAGGAGTAAGCGTTGTCTCTGCTCCTACTTAGGACACCAGAACGACTCCCGAAAGTGGGACAGATTCTCTAGACAAGACATCAAAACAGCTTGTAGTGGTTTACGCATATGTGTGTGCTTTTTCCTATTATATATTTTTTGTCTGTCTTTACTGTTTTTGGTTCTTTTTTTTTGAGACAGGGTCTCTCCATTATGTAGCCCTGGCTTGTCTTGGAACTCACTGAGTAGAACAGGTTGACCTCAGACTCAGAGATCCGCCTGCCTCTGCCGTTGGAGTACTGCCATTAAGATGTGCACCACCACACCTCGCTTGACTTTACCTATTTTTAAATGTGTTTTATTAACAAGTCTCTATCCCTCCTTTGAATGCGTATTTTCTTACATGTATGTGTGTGAATGCGGTCACGTGTGCATGATGAATATGTAGAGCCGAGAGAACAACTTTGAGTGTTGATCCTTGCCTTCTGACGTGTTTACGGGTCCCTTTGTTGTTTTTCTCTTTGTCTGCCAGGCTGACCGGTATATGCTTCCAGGGGTTCTCCTGTCTCTGCCCCCTGAGTCTCTTAGCATTGGGAACACAGATGTTTGTACTGTATGCCCTGATTTTATGTGCATGCTGGAGATTTGAACTCAGGTCCTCCAAGCGCTTTTATGCACTGAGCTGTCTCTTCAGCCTGCGACTATCTTTTGGGAAGGCCCCACCCACACTTAGTGTATTCAAGCCTTTTTGTTTACTGGAAGAGGGAGCCAACTCTTGTGTCTGACTTGAAGGAAGTCTCAGAGAGAGATAGTTGAGACTTCTCACAGCCTTCCTCGTTAAATGGAGGCCATGGGGGTCCTCCAAAGCCTCACCGGGCCTCCCACTGTGTCACGTAACTACACTGTGAAAACAAGCTAGCTGTGGTTGGGCGTCACATATAATTCTGTTCAAGGGACACAGACTGAGCCTCAGTAGTCCTGTGAACAAGCCCTGGAGTCTTGCAGAAGGCCAGAGTGAGAAGTCCGAGGCATGAGCTTCCCGTGCAGCTATCGCTGGTCCTAGAGCAGGGCACTTAGTCTCTGTACCTGTGACTTTCTTCTTTGTAAGACAAGGTTCATGCTTTTTCAACAGGGACACTATGAAAATCAAGTAAGATGCATTAATTAAGGTGTTTAAGCAGTTAAGGTGCCGAATCATTCTTAGACTGGGGGTATTGGGGACTTAAGGAATTTAATTACATCCGTTCCCAGCCTTTGCTCCCCAGCGTGTGCTTCACTCTGCAGGAAGTCTGGCGTCACTGACCACTACGCTCTGGATGACCACCATGCTCTCCACCTAACAAGGAAGGTTGTGAGGAGTCTCAATTATCAGAAGAAACTGGACGTGAGTAGGAAACCTTCTGTCTTTCCTTTCCCTGTGGAGAGCTTCGGTCCCCGAATCCTGTCTTTAAACAGAGTCTGTTTGTCCTGTCTGTAGGTTACCGTCGAGCCTTCTGAGGAGCCTTTGTTCCCAGCTGATGAATTGTACGGGATAGTCGGTGCAAACCTTAAGAGAAGCTTTGATGTCCGGGAGGTATGTGGGGAACGGGATCCAAGTCGTGAGTCCAGCAGCCACCCTTAGGGTTTGTGTTCGTGCACAGGGACAAGTGTGGGTCTTAGTAAGGAGCCATATCATCCAGGAGCACTGTCTTGGTGTCGTACCTGGTCTCTGGTCTGCAGTAAATACAAGCGAGGAAGGACTCTCTGTGATTGGAGAGTTCTCACTGTACCGCAAGAACGCTAGGTTTGTTCATGGATGGGACTTGATGGTACCGTGGGCCATGAGAATGATTGAGGGCAGTCGCACCATTTCCAGCTGTTTTTCCTCAGTGTTCTTATTTTGCAAAATAGACAAAATGTCAGTAAGTTGTTGGAAGAGAAAAACACGCCTTTTTAGATCAGTATGACATTAGCAGGGTAGACGATTATAGTTGGAGACGTTGCTATGGTGACAGGTTGTGACACAGCCTTCTGTAATCCAGAGGGACAGTTTTCAGTGTTTGCTTAGAGTGTGTAGGCTTTGATTTTCTTCAGGTCTCCATAGCTGGCAGAATAAATTTGAAATTTAGGAAATCATCTTAATGAGATTCTATGCCAGAGGTTTAATATCTTAAAGTACTTTCCCCTTGACTATAAGACTATTTAGTATTGGTTATGGGGTGGGGGGGGGAAGGGTAGCAAGCACAGAAAATAAAATAGAATTGCTTGTTCTGTCATTCAGAAAGAACAGCTAATATTTTGATATTTGCCTTGATCTGTTTATATAGTTAGCTCTTTATATCTGGGGGTTCTGTGTACACAGACGAGACGTCACCAGCCACAACTCAGAAACCCTTGAAAGGGGTATTTTGTCTGCACTGGTCACGTGCAGATGTTTTTCTTCTTGTCATTATTCCCTAACAGCATAGTACAACGGCTGTTCGTGTGAAGCGTTTGTCTTCTTTACTTTGTATAAGTAATCTAGAGATGAGTCAGAGTTTGCAGGGATATGTCCCTAAGTTATATGTAATAGTAAGGCATTCAGTACAAGGGACTTCAGCATCTATGGATTTGGGTATGGGACATAGAACAAGTCCTCATGGATGAGGCATAGCTATATACATTTGTATATAGTCTACATAATGTATTTTTGGTGTATGTATATGTACACATATGTTTAATTTTCCCTGTGTATATAATCCTTTTAAAATTCTACTTTTTTCTGGTGTAAATTACATATATTATTCCTTATCCTAAAAAAAAAAAAATCTCTCCAGTAGCCATTTCTCTATGGCTAACTCCCCGTTCTCACAGTGGTGTCTGGCAACATGGTAGGCAGACTGTTTTTCTTTTCCTTTTGCGTGAATTGCTGAGGGTGTTGTGCTGTAGAGATGTCTACAGATAGTTAAGCAATAGTTTGTTACTACTGTTAAATCTTGGATTTTAGAGAAATTCTACTGGTTCTTTACTTTGGCAACATGACTCAGATACAGACTTTAGAATTAGCTTTTAGCCCGGCTTCCAGTTAAATGCAGACAAAGAAACGCATGGCACTCACAATCTGCCGAGATGGCTGAGAACCATCTTTTTAGAATAGCCACTTCTTCACTTAGCATTTCCTGTGTACGTATTCTGAGCACCAGAGGTGCGGAAGTGAACCGCAGACACCAACCCCTGCCTCATGTGCTTTTTATTGCATTTTAAGGAATCTTCTAGCTTTTGCTAGTGATGCCGGATGCTGAGCTGAAAGAGCTGGGCTTTAGGTCTTATTCTCTCAGTCAGATGCAGGGGGAACCTGACCTTTCTGAGTATTGGTTTCTCCTGCTAGAATTGAGAATATTATCCTATTAATTGTCTGCTCCTGATGTTTGAGTTCTTAAGTTCTTGAAGGTAATTAATGTACTTTATGGATAAGAGTGGTATTAATTATAAAGCCAGTCAGAGGTGGTTTTATACTGTGACCCAGAAGAATGGCTGTGATGTGTTGATTGCTTGTCAAAAGGTTCGCTTGAAGAGATCTGCAGCACCAAAAGTTGTTTTGCTCCCATATTTAGGAAAATAACTAGCAAGTAATTTAAAGCAAGCTTTTGCTGTCTGCAGAGAGAGAGAGATGCTGGGATGAGCCCCTCATTTTTCAGCAAAGGAAGCTTGAGTGTTAGGGGTAATACACACCCTCTCACATGGGTTCTGGGGAAGCATGGAGTAGGCTTTGTGTCTAAGAGTCTTCTATTTTGGTACCAGGGTTGAAGTCAGGGCCTCAAGCGTGCTGCGCATAGCTCTACTGAAAGACTTGTGTGGCGGAGACTCAAGGATAAACTCTCTAGAAATTTCTGCTCCTTTCAGATGAACAATATATGTAGCTTGTCCTTCCACTGACACATATTAAGAATCAATAAATGTCTATTGAGGCTTAATAGTAATAAGTTTTTTTTTTAATCAGACGGTGTACTTTAGTTATGACTTTAAAAGTTATCCTCTACAGAGAGTGGGGTCACGAGCAGACTTAGGGGATGTTATAGACTGTTTGGAGGAGGGAGGCAGAGCTGGGGTTGGGCCTTTGAACATGCTCATCAAGTACTGCGCCCCTGAGCTGCATCCCCAGGTCCCTAATGGTTTAGTGATTAGTTTCCTTGTGGTAGAAGAGCTGGCGTCAGAACCCCTGTTTGTCTCAGCATCATCTTCACAGGTCCCTTTCCTACCAGTTCATCTCTTTCCTAGCTGTCAGACCCCTTCTTCATCTACTTGGTGGCATTGAGTAGATGGGAGTTTTTTTTTAATAAGTAACTTACCCTGGAACATCTGGTCACATGTGGAGCCAACCAATATTCCACGCTCCAAGCCCTTAGCTACGCTCTGGGTTTTCATGGGCCCTTTGAATCCCTGCCAAGGCATGGAACCTGCCCCTGGAGCTCTCCGCCTAGCTGCCAGCCTCCAGGTTCTCTGCAGTTCTGTTATGTGCAGTCTCACTATGGGGTTTATTCTGTATCACAGTGGGGGGTGACTCGGGGCACTAACCATGCATGTCAAGGGAAATTCAAGTGGTTTTCTATGTGGCATGGGATTGAAAGTGACATCACTGTGAATTGCCTTCCTTATAAATCACTTCAAGGCAGACATGCTTTCGTGATGTAATTTCTCAGTAGCCTTGTTACTTTTCCTCTTAGGTCATTGCTAGAATTGTGGATGGAAGCAGATTCAATGAGTTCAAGGCGTTGTACGGAGACACACTAGTTACAGGTACAAAAGCGAAGAGGTGAAAACCACGACCGTTTTCCGTTGCTTCCGAGTAAATCATCACTCGTCTCAAGGCTCCGTGCCCCTGGCGTGAGCTTTGTTATCCAGAGGGCACACACGTGTGAGTCAGCGGCCAACAGACGCCGCTTCAGACCGAGGGTTTGGACCTGAATGGTTTCCTGCATCCAAAGAGCTTAAAATGATGGTGGCCAGATGCTGTTGCGTGGACTCTGTGCCCTGTGACTTTGTGGCCTCGCAGTAGCAGGAACAGAGAGCCTTTGTCATGCTTTTGTTCTCTGAGTAGCAATTGTTTCCACGTATTCAGCCTTGTTTCCTTGCTGTTTTACGCTGGTGCGTCTGGGGTTTGTGAAATGCGTGGCTTCACAGGAGGCTGTAGACTGAGCTCAGTTTTTCCACAGCCTCGTTGTGGATAATTTTTGTTTTCTAAGTTTTATTTATTTTTTAATGGTATGAACGTTTGCCTACATATATTTATGTATACCATGTACGTGCCTGGTGGCCATGGAGGCACAGGGCATCGGTTACCTTGGAACTGTAGCTCTAGGAAGTTGTGAGCCACCTGATGTGGGTGCTTGAAATTGAACCCTTGTCCTCTGCAAGAGCAGTAAGCATTCTTAACCTCAGAGCCATCTCTCCAGCTCTCTCTTAAGGGATGCAAACACTAGATTGAGAATGCAGGGCTGTGTGCCCTGTCAGGAAGAACAGGGTGTGTGTACAAGTTAGTTCTTCAGTCTAAGGTGTTGACCCTTTGAAGGTCAGCCTTTGAAGGAAACTGTTCCAAAGAGGTGCTAGACTCAGAGTAACCTTCCAGTGGAAATGGCAGAACAATTTTTTTTTGTGAATTTTATTAGACTGTAAAAAGCCTGAAAATGCAGTAGTCACTCTGAATAAAACTTATCAGAACAGGAAAAGAGAAGCTACAAAAATCCAAACTGCAGCTATACTTGGAGGCTTAGGCCTAAATCTTGGCAAATTCTCCTAGCTCAATTTATGAGTGAGAGAATGGTTCACGCGGAAGGGGAATTTATGCTTTTCTCTTTAGGTGTTTAAGTGATTAAGAGCTTTTTGTTTGATATATAGATGGGATTTGTCCACTGAGTGGTGCAGGATATAGTCCTAAAACGAGCCAGGGCTTCTCTGCTTCCTCTAAGATGGATGGGTTGTCCCTGACATCTCCTTTAATGTGTTTGCCTGGTACTTGCTAAGAGACTGACCCTCTTGTATCCCTGCATCAGTGACACAGCCAGTTCCCCCGTCTCTGCTCCATTGTACTGGAATCCAAGTGAGGTTGGGGTCAGGGGAGGGACAGTTGAGTAGGCTTGAAGGGGGAGAGTGGAGACCAGATGTCAAGATGCTCGGGTGTCTCTGCAAGCACTTTAAGCTTTCCTCCAGCTTCCATACCCACGAGGAGGCTCAGAAGGTTTCTGTGACATCTTGCTTTTTGGTTTGGGTCAGTAGTAAAGGCCCTTCCTCCATGGAGAAGCTGGCACAGTGGGAGTGTGTGCCCTACTCAGCCTGTGTATCTGTGCCTCGACCCCTACTCCCACCCCACAGGACATAGGGAGGGCTGAGCATGGAAGTGGTGAGGAGCCTGCAGGGATCGCATCAGGTGCTTGATTTCCATCCCTCTGTCAGCAGGACAAGACTCAGGGTGGATCGCTATATAAACCATTTGGAAGCTTATCCCTCTTCCAATGCTTCTAAAGGCTCAATACACTCAGGGTGTTTATTGTACATAGGCCTCCGGCTGGGCCTTTAGGCCTGAAAAACACAGAGAATCCTACTATGTGGCCATCAAAGCCATACACATAGTATTGTGTTCTATCACAATAAAAAAAAATGGCAATTAAAAAAATCCAGGCAAGGCTAGAGTAAAGAACAAAGAACAAGAGCCTTTCATTCAAAATTCAGCATTCTGACCCAATTCATATGCGGACATTATCTATCTATCTATCTATCTATCTATCTATCTATCTATCTATCTATCTATCAATCATGTGTGTGTGTGTGTGTGTGAGAGAGAGAGGGGGGGAGGGAGAAGGGAGAGAGAGAGATGCTTGCAGTCCCTACTTTGTGGTGGGTAGCCTAGCTGTGTACTGGAGCCTAGAGGCTGGTCCAGGCGGAGGGCTTTGGCAGAAGGTGCCTTTGACTCACTGTCCAGGAATAGCCAGTAAGTTCCTGGGCTCTTAGAACTTGACACCTGTTTCCAGCTAGACTCAGACTTGATGGAAAGGGGAAAGAATTTGTCTCTAATCAAGTTTGTCTGGAGTGCAAAATAGTTAGCTTTTTCTGAAATCATCTTAAGCACCTGCCTCACAAAATGACAGGCTATGATTTCCCCCTTCCCCGTATGTGCATGCATATGGTGTATGTGTGTGTGTATGGGGGGTTGGTATCCTAATGGAAGTGTTGTCGGTGATAGAGAGATGGTGCCCGGGAACAAAGACGAAAATATCAAAATATTCTTTTTAAAGAATCAAACTTTAAATAAACATTAAAACATTTAATTTTATTTAATTAAATAAATATTTAAAAAGAAATATGTCGGGACACCCTGGTCTCTGGTACATTGGGGGCACTCACATGTGTGTTAGATGCATATTTTGAATGAGTCATTTAATCAGACCAAGTAAACATAGATGACCCTACCTAGAGCAAGGGTTTTCAAGAAGCATAAACGAAACAAGAAAGCTTTGGAATAAAGAACTGTGACATGCATTGTTTTATACCACAGGTGACCCTTATTCACTTTCCCTCGTTGATCTCAAGTTAAAGAGTGTGTAGTATGCCTCTGTTGCAAACAAAAAAACCCCTGAAAAGGATAACTTTTTTGTGTGTGTTTTCTCTTGAGGATTTGCACGAATATTTGGATACCCCGTAGGCATCATTGGAAACAATGGAGTTTTGTTTTCTGAATCTGCAAAAAAGGCAAGTGCTGTTAAATGCAGGAAGATGTTATGCTTTAACATAATTAGTTTTGAGGGTCACATAATAAATGAAAATGCCCTTTATGAGAGTGTTATCGAGTTACCCAGATTTCTGAGCAAGCAGAATACCTGTGTGTGCTTGTTCACGAGTGTTAGTGCTGGACACGGTTTCTATGGTAGCTTACGTCATGGTGGTGTGAGGAGCCGGGTGCAGCAGCCCCAGGAGGGAAGTATGCTAAGAAGGCAGGGAATTCTTGCCCTGAGAGCGTCTCATTCTGCAGGCCCTCCATGCTGGAGAGGTGCTGATATCCTATGTAGGTGGCTCTGAGATGTGACCTCTTGGGTCATCCCTTAACTTAATTTTTCTTTCGGGGAATGTGCAGGTAGTCGGTCATTGTCACTGCAGTTGCGGCATTGAACGGGAACTCCCTAGTGCTCTGAGTTTAGGGTTTGGTTTAAGTTTATTGTCTCAGATTCTCCTAAGCTTGTGGAAATGTAACTCATGCACTGAACATTGTAACAGCAACAAGAAAGGTTTGTCTTCCCTTTTCAGTAAACAAAGCAGTTCCCCTCACTGATAGACAAACAGGCTTGCAAGTTCTTAAGTTAATCGGGGGTGAATTTGTCTTTAAAGAAATGCTTTAGCAATGAAACTAATTTTTATATTCTGCTATTTATATAGTTTCCTCAACTCAATTATAAAATGAAAACAAGCTCAAAAGAAAATAGAAATTAGCCAACCATGTAGTTTCCTCCTGTAGTCCTACGTGTGGGAGGCGAGGTAAGGGGGTGGGCAGTTCAAGGCCAGCCTCAGTTGTGTGGAGAGACCCTGACTCAAAAAATCACTCATAATCACATTACAAAGGACCTTTAAGAGGTATTTTGATGTTTTAAAAGATACCAAATGTTCTTTAAATGCCAGCTTAAAGAACACACACATACATACATGTGCACACAAGTATGTAGTGTCTCCGACTGGTGTGGTAGGATACCTGGTAGGAGTTCATTTGTTTTAAAGAAAGGGTGTTTGATGCTGTTTTTACAGGGCGCTCACTTTGTCCAGCTGTGCTGCCAGAGAAATATCCCCCTGCTGTTCCTGCAGAACATCACCGGTGAGGAGAAGTTCTTTTGTTCATGTGCATCTGGTCCAGAACTGCCCTGTCCTCTTGACTCATGTGTTAATGTAGCATATTCATGAATACGGAGTTTTCTGGGATCATCTTATGAGTTCTGAGTGAAGCAGTTTCCGAATCTTGTGTATCACAAACTTTCAAATGGCTTCTCTTGACTCCTGTCCACCTCTCAATCAGGGAGCAGCGGGGTGTGCCCTGTCTTATCTGACACACTGTCTCAGTATCCTAGCACACACAGTGATTCCAAGCACACACAATGGGCATCTCTTTACCTTTCGCCATGCAGTTAATTCTGTCTGAAATAACATCAATCGATTATCTATTCTTTGGGGGGGGTGTGTGCACGAACACATTAGAGGGCAGTGGTCAGCTTCAATTATTGTCCCTTAGGAGCTGTCCACCTTGTTTTTTGAGATAGGGTCTCTAGACTGGCTGACCGGTGATCTCTTTGGTTCCTCCTATCCTGTCTTCCCAGCACAGGGAAACATGTACCCCATGCCATCGGGCATTCTATGAGAATGCCAGGGATGAAAATCCGTCCTTGGGCCTCATGGAAAGCCCTTTATTGGCTGAACCATCTCCCCAGTTTTGAAGAGATGTCTTTTGAAAACATGTGTTTGCATTGGAGCCCGGGGATTTGCATTTTTTTTTTAAAGAGTGGCGTGACCTGTGTCCAGAGTGATCTCCTCTATGCCTCTGAACGTTCCGTTCCGTAGATGGTTGTAAGCTGAAGTGGGTTGATTTCAGGGGCCTCTTGTAGGGTTTAGAGCTTCTGTGCTCTGCCATTTTGCGGGTTGCATGGTGTTAATGTAGACACGCATCTCATATACACTGGCTACTGAGGAACTGCCTTTCTTTGGGACAAAGAGAGTTTATTTTTTTAGACTGTGTAGCCTAGGCTGGCCTTGAACAGACTAACTAGACCAGGTTAGCCTCGAACTCACAGAGATCTGCCTGGCTCCTCTGCCTTCTGGGTTCTAGGATAAAAGACATGCACCACCACACCCAGCAACAGAGAGCCTTTTAATTAGTTGTCACCATGTATACCATCCAGGCCGCTCAACTTTGAGCAGGTCCTTTTATTGTAATGGTGCAAAATTTATTCTGTGTTGTGCTCAAGTTCAAGGTAGGTTAGATGGTGTGTGTGTATGTATTGTTGTTTTGTTTTCCAGTGTTGGGGGTAAAACCCAGGGCCTTAAGCATGCTAGATAAGTGCCCTGTCCTGACCTCACCCCCAGCCCTTGAAGAACTTCAACAGGAATTAGTTTCAGATGGTGGCCTCAGAGTTCCGTGCATGGTGACCTGCTAAGAACGGACAGAAACGTCTCTGAAGTTCACTGCTTTTAGGGACCTCATTTCCGACGGTGACTCATCACCAGGAAGTTAAACATTTGCTTAGACAATTTTCCCATTTTCATTTTGTTTTGCTTTGCCTGTGCTGTTTTTGGAGCAAAAGCTGAGTTTTGTTTTACGGCATTGCATATAAGGGACCTGTGAGATGCTGACGTGCGGATGGATGGATGCTGTGCCCCTGAATGAATCTGGGGCTTGAGAGAGGCATCTTAGCTAGGGATGGGGTCAGACTGAATAGAGAAGAAGAGAAGGCTCAGGGAAGTCTTCAAGCAGCTTTGGTTTTTCTCTCCCTGTCCCCCTACTTTTTTGTTATCAAACAGATTTTTTTTTAAGGGAAACTAAGAACTCCCAAGAGTGAGAAGGGCTCTCAGGGAAGAATTCTATCATTTTGTTTTGTTTGTTTGTGTTTTCTACAGAGTTAAGAACATAAGGAGATAGAAAGCATGACTGTACAGGTTTTTTTGTGTTTGTGTGTTTGTTTGGTTTGTGTGTGTGTGCATGTACGAGTGCGTGCATGCCGGTATGTGCATGTTTACATGGTAGGAAGGAGGATTTGAGAAAACCAGATGAAGTGGCTTTTTCTCTTCTTCTGGAGGCAGATTGTCTGCAGAGTTGGTAAGATAAGGGCTTGAAGAGAGCTGATTCTAGGGGGCAGCTGTGATAGAATGTTCTGGAGAGTCAAGATGCATCTAATAAAGCAGTTCTGAGCTGTTTCAAAGAGTAGCTGGAGTGACAGACCTCAGCAAAGGCAAGGGGTCTGCTGTGGACCCTCCAGTGTCCCGGCGCATCCCGCTGTGGTCCTTCCCAGCGTCCCGGCGCATCCCGCTGTGGTCCCTCCGGTGTCCCAGCGCATCCCGCTGTGGTCCCTCCAGTGTCCCAGCGCATCCCGCTGTGGTCCCCCCAGCATCCCAGCGTCCCGGCGCATCCCGCTGTGGTCCTTCCCAGCGTCCCGGCGCATCCCGCTGTGGTCCCTCCAGCGTCCCGGCGCATCCCGCTGTGGTCCCTCCAGTGTCCTAGCGCATCCCGCTGTGGTCCCTCCAGTGTCCCGGCACATCCCGCTGTGGTCCCCCCAGCATCCCAGCGTCCCGGCGTATCCCGCTGTGGTCCCTCCAGTGTCCTAGCGCATCCCGCTGTGGTCCCTCCAGTGTCCCGGCGCATCCCGCTGTGGTCCCTCCAGTGTCCCGGCGCATCCCGCTGTGGTCCCCCAGTGTCCCGGCGCATCCCGCTGTGGTCCCCCAGTGTCCCAGCGCATCCCGCTGTGGTCCCCCCAGCATCCCAGCGTCCCGGCGCATCCCGCTGTGGTCCCTCCGGTGTCCCAGCGCATCCCGCTGTGGTCTCCCCACCCTGTGTCTCAGAGCATCCCGCTGTGGTCCCTCCCTCGGGATGCTGGACTGAATTTGATGACATGATGCTGGGAATGCACCCACCAGTGACACAGTCAGTCAGACAAGGAAGTCTACATATGTAGGGGAAAGAACTGCCTCCCCCAGAGCCTCAGGCTGGAAGGAAGAAAGACTGAAACCTGACTTCGTGGTTCTCAGAGAGAAGGATGGCCCCTGTGATGGAATGCACGCTACAGCTGCAGAGTGCTTTCCTCTGAGCTGGGGCTTGAGGAAACAGAGGAATTCTGTAATTACCAAGGAAAACCATTTTTTAAATTTTGCTGTTGAGCCCCTGGCTGGGACTCGGCCTCCCCATGAAACATTAATCTTCATTTCATCAAAGTTTTAAGCAGTACTGCCAAAGGAGCAGTCTTTATTTTAAACCAGGTCAGTGGATATGGAAACCTTCCAGGCCTGTGGCCATGTCACAGTCTCTCCCGTCAAGCCTCAGCTTTGAGATGCTTTCCTGATGACTGATTGCTTCTGTCTGTTGCTTGAAGATCTGTGTGTATTGAAACAAAGTGTCTTAAGGACATCTGAGAAGTGAGGGGAGGAATTTTTATTTCCACCCTTTCAAGCGCACGTTGGGGTATGAACTTCTCACAAGACTATTTTGTTAGTGTCAGAAGCGTCATAGTTTAAGCCAGGACTTGACTGTACCATGGTGGAATTGATTCCTGCGTGCGCATCCATTGCTCAAGGCTGTGTTTTTGTTCTCTTTCCTAGGATTCATGGTTGGTAGAGACTATGAAGCTGAAGGGATTGCTAAAGATGGTGCCAAGATGGTGGCTGCTGTAGCCTGTGCCAAAGTGCCTAAGATCACTGTCATTATTGGGGGATCCTATGGGGCTGGAAACTACGGCATGTGTGGCAGAGCATATAGGTGAGTGGGCACCACAGCGTTCTTTGAAAGAATTGCAGATGGTCATGTTAAAGCCAGGCGGTGGTGGCACATGCCTGTAATCCTAAATCTTAGTGGGTGGAGGTAGGGGGATCGAGAGTTCAAGGCCAGCCTTGCTATATAGCAAATTCGATGCCTACTTGGGCTATAGAAGACCCTGTATGCAAACAAAACAAAAGTAAACAATCAGTTTATTCCAGACCTGGGGTCTGAAATGACACTCAGCACACTTAGCCTTTAATCTGGAGTGGGCTCGGCTTACAGGCCTTTGCCACCATGCCTGACTGCACTGGACAAGCATGGACAAGCATGATGATTCCTTTCTTTCTCCCCAGCCCAAGATTTCTCTACATGTGGCCAAATGCACGTATCTCAGTGATGGGCGGAGAGCAGGCAGCCACCGTGCTAGCCACCGTGGCAAAAGACCAGAAGGCACGGGAGGGAAAGCAGGTGGGTGACCCCTTCCTCGTGTGGGTCTGGCTGTCACCGGCAGAGCACCCAGGCTACCTGTGCGCCCTCGGGGAGGGTGTTGAGGCTCCACTCCCTGGTCCTAAGCATGCCGGGCAAGCATGGGACCACCCAGAAATTCCTGAGTACCAAACACAGACACACTGGCTTCTTACTCTTCTGTAACTGGTGAAATCTCAGGAAATTCATTTACTCCTTTTTGGCCCTATAGCTATGTGTTCTTGCTGTGGCTTTTGTGCACTATTGTCTCATCAGAGGAAAGGAATGGGACATCTACTTGGTGTGTGACATGGGCTTTGCCCTGCCAGCAGGGATCACGTGGTCAGTGATGGGATCTGCAGAACTGGGATGGTGCAAAGCCACTTGCGTCTCTCACCCCTCCTTGTCTTTGTGTGTGTGTGTGTGTATAAATGCACACATTCATGTATGAGAATGTCAGGATAACGTCTGGTATTGTCCTCACCTTTCATTTTGTTTGAGACAGGGTCTCTTTTGTTGTTTTTCTGCTGGGTACACGAGGCTAGCGCTCTTGTGAGCTTTCAGGGAGTCTCCTGTCTCTCCTCTTATCTCCCCATAGAAGTGCTGAGATTGCAATTTGTGCTGCATGTCCAGCTCTTACATGGATTCTAGGGATTGAATTCAGGTCCTCATGGTTTTTGCGTCAAGGGCTTTTACCTACTGAACTCTCTCCCCAGCCTGCCTCTTTGTCTCGACCTGGCAGCAGGAACTCTGTAGACTTAAGTTGGTGTCTTAAATTCACTTTAGTGCCGGCTACAGCAAAGTGGTAGCTTTGCTTCATGCGTGTGCCTAGGCGGAGGAGGCCAAACTGGATGCTGTTGCTACTGTAGGTGTGGAGTAATTCCGCCTGATGTTTTGAAGGAATGTTTGAACTTGAGCAAAGAAATCAGTCCCTTGCTAAGTAACCAGTCTTTGGTTCATTTGATGTATAGATATTTAAATCATTCCTTTTCATATATACATAGTCAGAGGGTCTCCCCCAATGGCTGTTCACTTCTGCACTTAAGTGTATGCATGAGAAAGTTTAAGGTTTACGTGAAGTAAGTCACTTTAAGTATAACTGTTTATTTGCTTATTGATTTTGGTGCTGGGGGTTGAAGCCAAATGCTAGGCAAGTGGTGTACCACCCAACATGCCTAACCCAAGAATATTTCAAAGTTGAAAAATGTATTCTCCTATAATTCTCCTATAAAGATCTAGGATTAAAGGTGTGCTCCACTATGCCTGGTCTTCTCTATCTTGTTGGTTTCTCTGTGTTGCCCTGGCTGTTCTGGAACTTGCTCTGGAGATCAGAGAGATCCACCTGCTTTTGCCTCCCAAGTGTGCACCACCACACTGGCCCTTCTTTTTAGCTTGAGATTGTTAAAGCGTTTTAATTGTATGATATGACTTATATCCACTATTGTACCCTGGAGGAACACAGTGACGTGTGACATCTTGGTTTTGGCTTTGTGTTGTATGGCCTCAGTGTGGTGTCTTTGATGACAGTTAGACCTTGTCCCAGGCAAGATCATGTATGTTAAAGCATCATTTGCAGTCTGTCTCTGTGCAAATGTTAGTTGCACCCTAATGGTTCACAGAGCACATCTTTATCCAGAGGAGTCAGTTCCAGGGACGCTGACTTCCTGTCTCTTTTCTTTCAGTTCTCCAGTGCTGAGGAGGCAGCTTTGAAAGAGCCTATCATTAAGAGGTTTGAAGAGGAAGGAAACCCTTACTACTCCAGTGCAAGGTGGGTGCAGGCCTTCTCTCTGCCCCTGAGGGGACTCCTGGCATCTGGGGCAGCAGCTTCACAGAGACCTGAGCTCTTCAAAGGGCATTAATGTAATGTCTGGCTAGGTGTGATGGTGCAAACCAGATATCCTGCCATTTGGGCATCTCTAGCAGGAGAATTGAAGTTTGAAGTCTGCCTGTGCTGTATAAAAAGACCTTGTTTAAGTAACAAAACCATTGCCTGGACAAACGGGTTACTCTCACACTATCATTCATTCATGCCACCCCCTCCCAGGCTTCCTTGCTCTGTAGCTCCACCTCCGTTTCCCACACAGCCCACCCCAGTTAGGGTATCCACAGACTGGTATGACTTTGTAGCCAGAGGTGGACCTTGTAATCCTCACATATTCTGGAGCTGCTCCTAATCTCTGCTTGCACATGGATTTCTGTGTGGCCTTCCTGGTGGTTTGGCTGCCCCCTTGCTTTAAGCAGGAGACTGACTGATCACCGATTGGCACTGGTTAACAAGTGTGCTTGCCTGCTCAGAAGGTGATTAGTCACAGCCGGGGTCCACATGTCAGTGCCAAGTAATTACCTCAGACACCACTGCGGCGGCTGTTGGCTGTTTGTTTTCTGCGCGGTATAATCATAATGAGGTAATAAATTCTCACTGTCTGTCCCAGCTGGAGACTGCTGGTACGTGCTTTCAGATGGTTTTTCCAATGACTGTAATGTTCAGCGTTATGAAGACTAATCTAAGCCATGTCTTCTTTCTTCCCTTGGGCAGAAGGAGAAAAGAATAAATACCAGTGTCTTCTAAAATTAGGTTATGCCTTGAATCATGCCCTTTACTGGTAAGGGCAGACTGGAGAGAAGGGAGGAAGAAAATCAGAAGCTTAGAATCCATTTCAGTCATTGGAGTTCATCCCCGTGGCCAGCATTGCTCTTGGAAGTAGAGTACAAAGACTAAAGTATATTGTTAATCAGTTTGAGTTCAAATAATAACATCTGAGATTTTTTTGTTGTTTGGCAACAGGATTTCATTACTGCCCAGACTGACTGAGTAAGAACTGGCTAAGTGTCAGGGTGATCTTGAACTCCTGAGCCCCCTCTCTGCTCCCACCTCTGGAATATTGGGATGACGGTATTGCTCAGGTGTCCCCAGCACAGTTTCTGCAGTGCTGGGACTGGGGTCGAACCCAGGGCCTCTAGCATGGTAGATCAGCACTCTACCATCTGAGCTACGCCCTGAGCATATTTGTGAATTTTCAGAAAGCCTATTTGTCTTTCATGCTATTTGTAAGTATGTGTTCCCCCCACAAGCAAATATTGTGAAGGTCATTGGTTCATTTAATTAGCAACAAAGTACTTTATAATCTTTGGTTTGAGCAACAAAGATCCACCTCACTTTGCCATAGTGCAAACAGACATTCAGTGGTAGCAGCCAATAGAGGCAGAGGAACTCCAGGGAGCCATGTGAGGAATCTAAAATAAGTACAAAGCACATAGATATGCTCACTGGCAGTGCTTCCGGGAAGATTTGGCTGAAATGCTCAGGGCTGGTTGAACTTGAAAGATGGAGACTTTTATTTGAGCCATGAACTTGTTTTTTGATGTCTAAAATGAGTCATCTTTTGGGAAAGATTGCACCTTTATTATTGTCATGCTAACATTAATATTTGTTAATAGGTTATATTCCAGGCATCAGTGAGCATGGCTGAATAGATATATCTTTGGGAATAAATTTAGGAAGTCGGGAGGGTTTGTCTATTAATTTACAGGTGCTTAATCGTGCTGTTGAAACAGCTGTTGGCCTGGAGGCAGCAACCTTCTCCTAAAGGTGATTTCCAAGCTGGGTTGGAATGTTCTTGTGTTTGGTCAATCCCAGATTAACAGCGTTCCCTGACTTCCTTAGACTTGAACATGGTAGAAGCCAGCTGTCTGGATTATCTTCTATTATTAGAGCCTCTGTTTCATTGCCTGTTTTTCTGGGGGGCTTCATTGCTCAACGCCAGCCCTGGTGCTCCCTTTACGGCACACAGGACATCGCTCAAGTGTTGCACTCCAACTTTCCCAGGGCTTTGATTGAACCTCTTCCTTGGGTAGTCCTTAGAGGCTGTCACTAACAAGCCCTTCCCTCATTGCTTGGAGGATTCTATTGCTCTCAGACTCCCAAGGGATAACTAGTCTACCTACCTGTTCACAGTCCCCAAAACAGCCTTCTGTCCATTGGCCACTGATACACAGGGTCCCTGTGATGAATGTTTTATGAGTTAAAATGCAGTTCCTGGCTACCTGTGTTTAATAATTGCTGTGACATCCAGACGCTAGAAACATCTGTGTAGAGAAGGGGAAGCTGCCATTCACTAATAAACCCCACAGGGCGGCATTCCTCATTTGGCCAGGGGTTCACATCTACAGAAGATTGAGGCAGGAAGATCACCACAAGTTCCAGGCAAACCTGGCCTATAGAGTGAGACCTATCTTTTCAAAGAAAATTCTAACAAACAACTAAAAAAAGTCAAAAAAGTATTATTTCTCATTCGTTTTTCTTTATACATTTGAGAATGCTAGTGAAAACAAACTAAAGTCTCTACTCAAAGGTTTTTCTTTAGAGCAGTTTAAGGGTTTTTAAAAAAATTTTTTTCTATTGTAACCACAAGATGAAGAATGGCATTTTAAATTACTTACTTTATTAATAAAATATAGCGAGGCTTCTGCAATGATTTTCGAGTTGCTAAGAGTTTTGGGTAATGTGCTTTTTGCTGTAAGGTCACTGGGTTGTGTTTATGGAACTCCCCACATTAAAGACAAAAGCAGATCAACGTGATTGCTACATTTCTGTGAGTAGCAAAGGAACAGAAAGTCTTATAAAGAAAAGCCTGAAGCTCCGCCTGGCATCCCTGGTTGTGAGCACTGTCTTTCTTAGTTCTGTGCTCAAACTTGACTTCTGGTTGGCGACTCCAGTAAGCAGGCACTAGTCAAGAGCGCTCTCTCTCTCTCTCTGTGTGTGTGTGTGTGTGTGTCTGTGTGTGTGTGTGAGGGGATCCACTCAGTGATTCTGAGCATGACAAGGAGAGATGGCGGCTTGATGGCTGAGTCACAGTGACCATTCTCCTCTTTCCACAGGCTGTGGGATGATGGGATTATCGATCCCGTGGACACCAGGCTGGTTCTGGGACTTAGCATCAGTGCAGCCCTCAATGCGCCCATCCAGAAGACTGACTTCGGCATCTTCAGAATGTAATCCAGATACAGAACATGTTACCACATGTACACATGCCACACGTGCATAAATTAACATGTGTGACTAAGCCTTAAAACTTGGGATTTACTGGACATGTAACTGTCACAGGAATTCTTTTCTTAACAGTATGTTGTACTTTTTAATTGTAAAAATCAGTGAGAATATCTGCTTGATGAGCTTTGATTTTTTTAAGATTTTCCTTGAAGATATTTACCATGGCTCATTTTTATCACCCATGAAATGAAGAGAGTAATTTGCAATTATCCTGAGTGCCACAAATATGAAAATAAAATTCTAATCTGTCTATTCAAGGGTTGTCGAGATGATTAACATAAAATTGTATTACCACATTTGATATTTCAGCACCCTTGTGTGTATGTGCACATGTGTGTGTTTGTGTGTGTGCGTGCGTGTTTGTACTTGTGTGTACATGTAGCCATCAAAACCCAACTTTAGGCATGTGGACATTGTTTCTCAGGAGCCATCCATACTGTTTTTAAGATTCACTTTATTTCTGTTTATGTGTGTATGCTCTAAGTGTGTGTCTTGTGGTAGGAGGGCAACAGCACAGGTTGTGCTGGAGCTGCAGCCACAGGGAACTCTGAACCTCTTAGTGTGGGTGCTGGGGACCAAACTCAGGTCCCCGGGATGATGAGCAGCGAGTACTCTTAACCACTGAGCCGTCTCTCCAGCCCCGTGCACCTCGTTCATTGAGACAGGCTCTCACTGAGTCTGGAGTTAACTGCCTCAGAGAGGCTGACTTGCCGGGGAACCCCTGGATTCCTCCTGTGTCTGCTTCCCTGCCACTACAAGTATGCCCCACCACACCTGGCTTTGTGGGTTCTAGAGGTAAAATTGGGTTCCCATTCTTGCGTGGCAAACACAGTATCTACTGAGCCATCTCCTCAGCCTTGGGCACACTCACTCTGAAGAAGCCACCATCCCATCTCCGTAGGAATCAAACTTGCCACTGCATGCACCCCGGGCCGCTTTCCCTCCCTTCCATTCTCCTCCCTGTCATTTCCAGGCTTTGCTGCCCACAGCCTTCCCCAAGGTCACCTGACCTCCATATTACCAACACGCTGCAGTGGGTTCTTTTTTCTGCTCTCACCAGATGATGAAACTCGGTAGCATCCCAGTTGGTTGAACACTGCCCTCTGAAATGCTGTCCTTAGCCTTAATAGTGTAGCCCTGAGTTTCCTACAACCTCATTAGCTCCCTCTGTAAGGTGTTTCCCTTGAGATCCATTCTCCCTCCCTTTATCTTGATTTTCATTCTTATGCTAAACTATACAAATAACACAAGTATTCTTTTTTATTATAAGATAAAGTGATAACTTTGGCTCCACATTAAATGCCTTTACAGTGCAACCATTCCCATCATCCATCTCTAGGACCTCGTTGTCTCCAGGCAACTGCCTGTACTGAGTGAACCGTAGTTCCCATTTCCCTTTCCCCTCAGCTGCCAGCTCATCTTCCTTTTTGAAGTTTTATTTTATGTGCATCGCTGTTTTGTCTACATTCATGTCTGTGTGAAGGTGTTGGATCCTCTGGAACTGGAGTTACAGATGGGTGTGAGCTGCCATGTGGATTCTGGGAATTGAACCCTGGTCCTCTGGAAGAGCAGGCAGTGCTGAGCCATCTCACCAGCCCTCGTCTTATCTTTAAACAGGTTTCTCATGTCTATGATTCCTACTGGACTCTTCCAATCTCATGACTTCCAGATGCTATCTAGGAACCACCTGCAGTTCTTACCCCACCTTTCCTCCGAGTTCAGATTTGCACATATCCAGCAGTTTACTGGGTATCAAGGGAGGTCGCGTACTCATCCTTAGGTCCTGGGTTTTGCCTCCCTCACTGGCTCTTGGACCAGCCCAGTCGTTTCTTCCCTGAGCCACCATTGGCCTTAGAAGTGGTCCTGCCGCAGCTGGTCCTTTGCCCAGCCTGTCTGCTGGGGAGTGGGAATGGCCATCCTCACCAGGCCATGTACCCATGCTGCCCCCTTGGGAAGACTCTGCGGTGGCTGAGGAGGAGCCCGTACTCCAGGGGTACCCATGATCCTGCTAATCTCATTCTAACCTCATCTTTCAATCTCCTCATGGGGGAATGGCTACCCCAATTTCAGACATCCGGTTCTTTGAACCTGCTCAGTCCTTCCCACCTGTGGTTTACAAGGCTCCATCTGACTGTATCATTCTACGCTTAGTTTTTCAGCATTTAACCATTTAGTATAAACTGTTGATTCTTCCTGATGTCTGTTACTTTCCCAGGCTAGACTGGCATTGTAATGTATGCACTTATGGAATATAATGTAGCTGGAAGTTTCTCTCCTGCCCACCAGTTCCTGAATAACCACTCTGAGGCTTAATAGTAATTACAAACTGTTTGACCTATTAGCTCAGGCTTGTCATTAACTAGCTTTTACAACTTAAATTAACTCATTTTTATTATTTTATATTTTTACCATGATTCTCGTGGCTTATTACCTCACATCTTGCTTCTCCGGAGGTCATTGGCATCTCTGCCCTTTTTCTCCCTGTATCTCTGTTTGAATTCCCTACCTGGCTCTATTCTGCCTGACTATTGGCCAAATCAGCTTCTTTATTAACCAATGGTAATAAAACATACAGCATACAGAGAGACATCCCACATCATTTATAACCTAGTTCCTTTCCCACAAATTAGTCAGTCAACTATAAATATTCTTTTGTTTACCTGTGTCTCCAGTGCCTGGAACTTGAAAGTACTCAGTATTTCTTGAATGAATGGGAAAAATAAATCCTTCCTGTAATGATGTCATCAAGTCACATAGTTTTCAAGTCATGTGACCAACTGCAATTATCAAGTATGTTCCTGATAAAATTTCAGAAGGAAAGTTCAGGAAGTCAAATTAATTTGGGGGAGAGAGGCATAGAAATAGAAGATCATAATTCTGAGATAGCTTGCATTTTTACATTAAATTTAAAAATGTAGCCTGGCAGTGGTGGCGCACGCCTTTAATCCCAGCACTCGGGAGGCAGAGACAGGCAGATCTCTGTGAGTTCAAGGCCAGCCTGGTCTACAAGAGCTAGTTCCAGGACAGGAACCAAAAAAAGCAACGGAGAAACCCTGTCTCGGAAAATCAAAAAAAAAAAAATGTGTAGGTGGCACAAGCCTTTAATCTCAGGACTTGGGAGGCAGAGACAGGTGGATCTCTGTGAGTTCAAGACCAGCTGATCTACAAAGCAAGTTCCCAAACAGACACCGAAGCTACACAGGGAACCCCTGTCTCAAAAAACAACAACAACAACAAAAAAGGAGTATGTGCACATATGTGTGTTTGTGTATGTGCACATATGTATGTTTGTGTATGATGTGTGTGGTGCTGGTGGGTGCATGCTGATTAGACATGGGTGGGTGGAAGACAACTCTTTTGGAGTTGGTTCTCTCCTTTCATCATGGAATCTGGGGATCCAACGTGGGGTGTCAGTTGTGTGGTTTGTGCTTTTACATGCCGAGCCATCTAACTGGCCTGGGAACACGATTTTTGAAAGTAGGAGCACAGATCTGTTTTTATCACTGTCCCTTAAATTCTTGAGGGGACAGCATCAAAAAGATTCTGTGTCCTGTGTCCTCAGTAGGAAGGTTGCCTTGGAATTTAGCACAAGCTGTTCCTAGGGTCACGGATCATCTCTCTCAGGTGACTGCTTCTGCTAAATCTGCTATTGGGAGTTGCTGATTGTCTGGTTTCATATGCATGTGCATAACTCTCAACAAAGGAGCATCCACTTTCATCTTGGGTATCAGCATCTTCAGATTTAGGAAGAGATATGTGCTCCAGAGACCTACATCCAGCTGGCAGAAACTGCCATGCACTCCAGCCTTCTAGACATTTCTGCTTTTCAGAATCTGAAATTCCAGGATGGTGGGTAAACTGTATTAAGCTTTTTCAAATTAGTTAATAAAACAAGTGGATTTGCATTCAGATCAGAAAGCAAAATGGATTTCCTGTCACGGCTGTGTAATGGTCCCTTGTAAGAGCTGTCAATAGCAACGTTTTCTGGATGTTTCAGGGGTGTGTTTGCCCTGGAGACATCACTAAACCCACATCTAAATGATACCCTCTCTAACTGGGGAGAAGGCCATCCAACTGTGAGGACCTGAGTTTGTTCCCCACATAGAGCCTGACATAGCAGTGTGCGCCTGCAATTCTGGTGCTCTTAGTGCTGGATAGATGAGAGGTGGAGCCCACAGAAGCCCCTGGACCAGCCAGTCTGGTGTGGGCGGGACTGAACAACAAAGACCTTGTCCCAAACAAGGTGGAAGATGACATTCAAGGGTACCTCAGGATGTCCTCTGACCTCCACGCATGTGACATGGCACACACTCAAACTATAATGGGTATAATTTTTATCAAAATATGTAATTTATTTTTGCATTGTGACTTATAAATTTTGGTAAGGGTATGAGTTCTGTGAAACATGAAATACAGAGTTAATTAGTCTCCAAATCTGCCTCTCGGTTCTTAGAGAATAGACGGACTCAAGATTACCCCCCCCCACCAGTTTCCAAGAACTGTGTTTTCTAATTAGAATATGTCTAAATACAGCAAACTAATCATAGCCTGGTGTTCTTTGTAACAGCTCTCTAAAAATGTTACAAATGAAGTCCACGTACTATGGAATGATGACATGTGGGAAAAGTCTTTTCCCACAAAATGCAGTTAGCTCATCTTTATTTTAGGGATCTAGACCAGAACATGGAGGACACAGTGTTTTTCTCTAGTTTTCCCTTTAGGTAAATGTGCATTCCATATGCCAGCCTCGTGTCAAAGGCAGAGATGTGATTCATCATCCACCTGGCACACTTGGAGAGTGTCAGGTCCTTACTAATCTCACTGGGAACATGATCTTGAGACTGGGATAGGCGGTCACTCCGCAGCTCGTCCTCGTGGATCAAGTACCGTGACTTCGAGTTAGCTTTGCGTACTTTTCACAAGCCAGTATTCATGGTATCTGCTTTGTAATTTCAAATGTAGATTTCAGAAGACTGGGAATTTAAAAAAATAATATCCCCATGCTAGAGGCAGACCCAGGGAAGGGTTACCAAGGGGCAGAGCTGATGTTAGGTTTCCAGACTCAGTGGTCAGTGGTCTAGTTTCTGAGGTCTCTCTGTCATAGAGAGGACCTGAATCACAGGTTCACACTTATTTTAAGGGAGAGAAGGGAGTGTCTCTGAGGGAGAGCAAGAGCTTAGGGGGTGATGAACTCAGAGTGAAGTTGCTTGAGAGAAAGTAATGCCATGTCTGCCTCCTACAAGTCAGCTGGAGAAGGAAATCTCAGGAGAGCATTCAGTGAGAAGAGAGCTCAGAAGAAAAGCAGGTGGCATTTTGGGGTGCTGAGACCTAAATAGCAAGAGATGTCTGTAGGAAAAGTAGTCAACGCTTTTAAATCACAGCTCTGTCAATTACATTCCCATAGCTATATGATTATTAGAAATAACCAGGTTTAGGGTCTGGAGAGAAAAGTGATTAAGAACACTCCTTGCTCTTCTAGAGGACCCAATTGATTGGCTCACAACCACCTGTGTTTCTAGCCCCAGAGCATCTGATGCCCTCTTGTGGCGTCTGAGGGCACCTTCACAGACTTGGCAAACAGTCAAACATACACAAAACAAAACAAAAACTAACTTTTTCTGAAGTTGTTTATAATTTAAAATCTACCAATGTCAAAAACTTGGGAAGACAAAAGCAAATAGAGTGGAAAAAATCTCCATAACCCACTTTCTCAGAAATAATTGCTGCCATTATTATTTTTGCATGCTCTTTTATTCTACCTGCAAGAATTTGTTTTGCAAAAATGATGTCTTTCCTTTTACTCTGTGACCTGTGCCTTCCCCTGATGTGCTGTAACTATTCTGATGTGTTTACAAATAGCTAATTCTTCTGTTGCAATTTCGACCCAACAGATGCTGTTGGATGTATTCGATTCCCTGCTGTTAGACTTGAAGTATTTCTGAGTTTCTACTATGGTGATGCTACAATGAACAGATGTTTAAGTCTCTGCTCATACACATGATTGTTCTCTATAATAAATCCCTAGAAGTGCTCAGGCTTATAGGACATATTGCTCAATTTTGTTCTGGAAGTGTATTTTTATTGTACTGGTATGTTGACAACCAGAAACTTGTTCCCAATAGAATTAAATTGTTCGGTGTGAGGTTATGTTTGCTTTTGTTGGTTAACAGTTGTGTCTGAATGACTGTGTCCTACCAACAAGTTAAGAAGACTCAGCGTGAGTGCAGGGCAGTCATGGTCGGGGAAAGAACACAGCTGAGAAGACCACGCTGGTCCTGTGCTGGTGCTTACAGGTTGTGGGCACCAGAAGAAGGCGGGAGAGGGCCAAGCCTCCATCCCTCAGATCCCCCTTCTCTCTCCTAACAAGTGGCTTTGGGTTGAGTGGGTTGAGTTGGGGACCTGGCCCGGGGCGGGGGGGGGAAGGTGCATGTGAAGGACTTTGTAACGTCACACACAGATTTACCGGAGGGTTTAGTAGACTCATGGTGGAAAACACACGAGTTTATTTTGTTCTAATGAGCAAACTTTTATCAAGGCAGACTTTGGCTTTAGGGCTAAGGACAAGTATGGAATGGTACCTGCCCTTTCACAGCATGTAGCTAGTGACTTCTGAAGGCGTTCACTTGCTCGGTATCCTCCATCTTTTAGTGAGTGTGTCCTCATCTCTTGGGTGGTACCTTTCTCTTGTTCTGTGCAGTCTTGGTGACTGTGTCCTGGCCTCTCACTCCCACTTACTGAGTCTTCGTCAGGTGGACTGTGCCCAGCACCTTGACCTGCACTAAAGACAAAGATGAATGACTGGTCTGGAATTGTTCCAGTGGTCCCCAGGTTTGCTCTGGGCTCCCTAGAATGGCTCTGGCTACTACAACTATAGAAGCCTGAGACACCTTCCATTACCCCAGTGCTAATCACAGAATTCGCCACGGGGTGTCTTGTAAGTCAAAGATTCCAGTGAATCTTGTTTCTAAACTTGATGAAAAGTTTTCTGTCTTCATACCTGCCCCATCCCAAGCCTGGCATCAAACTCTTGATGGACCTGCCTTCCATTCCTAAGTGCTGGGAGTGCAGGCTGTGGACATGTACCACCATGCCCAGCTCCCCGGCATCTGCATTAAAAAGCTTTTCAAAAAGAAACCACTAGAACTAAGTTTTTGCTTCTTGTTGTTTTTTTTAATAATGCAGACAGCAGTAGACTGTGGGTGTTGGTCTTCAGCACAGGAAGCATTTACAAAAGGAGGCTCAACCGTCACCAGTGAGGGCCAATAGGGTGCTCAGTTTGTCACCAAGGAAACTTGGTTTGCTGTCCTATCTGTCACTGAAGTATAGCACTGGACAAGGATTTAGTTACCTTTAATTGGAAATGAGGCTTTAAAGATTCCGAATGTCTCCTTTTGGGGATAATTTAAAGACGGTTAAGAGACAGAGGGTAGGACCAAGTGAATTCTCAGGCAGACTTTAGTGATCTCTGAAGAGCTTTAAGGCCAAAGGGAAGGTCTTATATGAAGGGTAAAAAGGTTACCCACAATTCCTTTGGAATGGATGTGTTGCTTTCATTGTGTAGCTGTTGGCAACCATTTGGGAGACTTCAGTTTTTATTTTGGAGTTACTGGTATTTTAACTTCCTTTTTTCTGTCTCGGTTTTAAACACAGCCTGTCTTCCATTCCTCTCTCTCTCTCTTGAAACCATAAACAACAGAATTAGCTTCCTGGAACTAGACACTGAAAATAAAGACACAATGAAGTCTTCGACAAGAATTATGTTAAATCTCTACTAGAGCAGATTTAGCATCTTTGAGTTAACAATTAGAAGTGCTTGCTAGAAAGATAACTCAATATGGAGTCAAGAGATCTGGGTTCTTTGCTAGGACATGGATCTAATCATGGGAAGCTCCCCTTTCTATTATTATTATTATTATATCATCATCACCATCATCATCATTATTATTGTGGGTGAAAGAGGGGGGGAGTGAGGGAGAACATGCTCACATGGGTTACGTGTGAATGTGTGACCGTCTCTTCCTTTACCTTGGGTAGGTATCACACTCAGGTGGTCAGGCTACCCCACTGGGCCAGCTCACTGCCCTGCTTATCTCTTTAATGTAAAGGTGAGACTAGTTTAGAGGTCTCCCATCTTGGTTTTTCATTAAAATCAGCTATGGAGGTTTAAAACTATGCTTGAATAAGAATCTTTGAGGTGTGATGGGTTATTTTTAAAAACTCTTAGCTGTTTCAGAATAATGAATCTCAAACATCAGTTTAGATCAGTACTGAAGGCCTCCAACAGGCCCAAGTATGGCAAACACAGGCCCGAACATAGCAAACATGGCAGATGGGTTTTGCCCTTTCGCCCTTTTTCCTCTCCCTGCCTAAAAAAAAGTTACATTTCTTATTGGTCATTCCCTTATTTGACTGCGACTCATTCCTAAGACAAAACACTGAGGTCCAACATCACAATCCATTATTTAGCTAATATATCCAATCAGGATTTATCAACTCCCCCTAGCACAGATCCCAGATCCCCCTCACCCCACTTTTTCCCTGAAAACTCCATTTCTGCAGAAACACCCCTCTCTTGCTTCTCTTGTCTTTCTTGCTTCCTTGCTTGTGTTTGCTGCTGCCACTGCCTTTGCAGCCCTTCCCCCACGCCCCCTTCCTGCACTAAATCTTTGTGCTGAAAATTTGGTGTCTGGGTGTGTCCTGTACGGATTCAGGGGTGGGAGGAAGGGAGGAGGATCCCTTTCAAGTATCATCTTGAAATTATTTTATTTTTCTGTCCTTGTTTGTTATTTATTAAGATAGATAGATGATAGATAGATAGATAGATAGATAGATAGATAGATAGATAGATAGATTCACTACATAGCCAACATTGACTCAGACCTATGCTGGTCTAGAACTTGCCTCAAAGTCCTGAGAACTGGGATAACAGCCTGATAGCAGGCCTGTGTGACCAAGCCCAGCGGGAAGGCTTCTTAACATGCAGGTTGCTAGGCGACAGGCAGGTTTCTTAATCCTAAATCTGCAGAGGGCCCCAGCGTGTTCGTCCCTGGCAGGCTTCAGATGACTTTAATCCCCTTTCTAGTACTTCATTTTCGGACTCCAGGAGACTTTTGCCATGGGAAAATCACTCCCATAGTCTTCCTTTTACATAATTGTGCATTTCTCTCCTCAAGTTATGGGACAGTTTAAATTTGTCTTAACATCTCCACAACTATTAATTAAAATCAGACACTTGGGCCAGTGAAGGTGTTGGCTGCATAAACCTAACTACCCAAGTTTGATACCTGGAACCCATGTAAAGATGGAACGAGAGAACTAACTTCCTGAACTTGTCCTCTGACCTAAACATGGGCTTGGTATTGTCCTCTGACCTAAACATGGGCTTGGTGACAACTCCCTTGCCTCATGCCATCATATACACACACAACCATAAATAAATGAAAAGCTCAAGCTTTTATATCCTGAGCTATATGCGAGACTCACTGAGGAACTTCCATTGAGAAAAACCTATGGGCCTGGAGAGACGGCAACGACTAAGAGAGCATGCTCTTCCAGAGGACCTGGACTCATTTCCCAGTGTGGTGCGAAATTGCTAGAACTCTAGCTTCAGGAGATCCCATGCTGTCTGGCCTCATGTGACACACACACACACAAACACACACACACACACACAAAGAGAAAGAGAGAGAGAGAGAGAGAGAGAGAGAGAGAGAGAGAGAGAGATCTTTAAAAACAAAAGAATAAAAGAGAAAATAGACTGCTGCTTTCCTGTAATAAATTGGATAGTTTCTCAGGTTGGAACCCATAATTTTTAAAGCATATTAATTGGCTAATAAGCAGTCAACACCAACACTGGGAGACATTACCCAGAAGGACAGCTACCTCAGGAGCTTTCAAGCTGTGACTGATGTTGAAGACCCCTCCATGAATTTAAACTTGTAAATTTCAGATCTTGCACAAATTAGGGGCTCACAGCCCCAGTAAAGCTCTGCCTTATTTTGCCTCCCTAGCCCGTTTCTGGCTCTCTGCTAAAAGTGAGTAGCAAGGGCTAGAAATTTCTTAGGAGATCTCTCCACAAGTGACAGGCAGAAACAGGCGCAGAGTCAACGCAGTGTTTTATGTAACAGGCCCTAACAGCAGCAGACACGTCACTTCCCCGGATAGCTCTGAGTCACATCTCTCTGCTCTGGTGCCTGTGTTTCAGCTTCTCTGTGGGTTAAACAGGGCTTTAGGTCTCCACAGATTCCTGCCAGTTCCTCATTTCCAGTTGACTGAGTAGACGCTTTGAAAAGGGAAGATTTATCATCTCCGTGGTTGGTAATTTGATATCATTATTTTTGAGAACCTGTATTCTGGAGAAATGTGCGCAACGTAAGAGTCACCATTGCAATAATCTTGAGTTCCGTGGCTTGGCGTGCCTTCGTGTTGTGCGAGTATCATAGCTGTCCATGTCTGGATATCGCCATAGGGAAACTGAGTGGAAGTCTATCTGTGAAGCAGGAATTCCTTCAGCCCCTAGTAGCTACCACTCTTCTTTGTGGGGTTCTATTCCAGATGCTTCAGGAAGTGGGATCACATAGTATCCTTCTTTCTGTGTCTTGCTTATTTGCTTTAGCTTAATGTCAGCCAGGCATAATCTTTGCCAGGTGTGGCTGCGGAGACATGAGTACAATCAGGCTGTATTCTCCTAGGTGCCCCGTCCAGAAGCGTGGGTGTCTTTGTGATCTTTCCCCTCTTTTCCTCTGATGTTCGATTGACCAATAAATCTTACTGATCCTATCTCTCAAAAAGCTCCCTAAATCCCCCTTCTTTATCTCTGCACCTGCTTCAACTTGGCCTTTGTGATTACTTCAGCACCAGAGCTCCTGGTCAGGCTCCCTGACCATCTGCCCTGACTCATTATTTCACTCATTCATTCACCAAAGACTGAGCATGAAGATTTCTTGTCCAGCGTGGAATTGTCTTCTTAGATGACTAAGCATTCCATGTAGCTGTTTGAGCCATTTAGCTAAAAAGAGAGAGAGAGAGACAGAGAGAGAGAAAAGAATCTGATTTTATCCAAGAGTGTCAAACTCCAGGGCCTTGTTTTTTCCTGACCCACTCATTGCCTCTCAATAAAGGACTGGAATGAAGTTTGAAACTCTTGATAAATGAAGGTTCCAGACAGCATGAAAACTGAGAGTAGTGAGTACAGGAAAATAAAGAGCTGATGCATAGGACTGGGAAGTCTTGTTTTGCAGCCATAGTTAATAGGAAAAGCACAAAGATTTAGGAATGCTTGTTATCACTATGCTTGAGAGTGTGTCAGGAGGCCCCTTAAGAGCAATCTGCATTAGACTTTTGCTGATTTAAAAGCCTGAGCATGGGCCGTGATAATCCCTATTGTTTGGACTGACCCCTGTCTTCTATTCTATGCACTGAGTTCTATGGATATTAACTTACTAGAGGGATGTGCAAGGCAACAGTTCTGAGACATGATCATTGGACCCTGGCCATACTCGGGAACATGCAAATAAAACTACATGGAAGACCTCGTCTCTAAAAACCCAGCTCAATGCCTGATCAAAGCAATGTTCTTGCTAGGCATCTGGGGGATGGATTCGTGGTGTAATGAGTTTACAGGTGATTTGGGTGCCTGTCATTATAAATTAGTTTAGATACCACTGATCTGCAAGAGGAAAGATGTCTTAGAAAATGTCAAAGGAGTAGTTCTTGGGATGGAGAGATGGCTCAGCCTTTAGAAGACCCAAGTTTGTTTCCCAGCATCCATATGGTGTTTCATAACTTTCCAGAATATCACTCAGTTCCAAAGGATTTGACAACCTCCTTTGACTACCATGGGCATATGGTACACATACATGAAATGAGATTGAATTGAAATTTATGCCCTGGTAATGCTGAAGCATACATGGGCAGCTCGTGTATGGTGGTTCTGTTGAACTTGTCTATATTGGATTTCATGGTCTAAGTCAATGAGGATGACTGACCAGGTCTCTTCCTAAAGAGGTCTCCAGATTTCATTACAGATAGCTGTGAGCCTCCATGTGGTTGCTTGGAATTGAACTTAGGACCTTTGGAAGAGAAGGCACTGCTCTTAACTGCTGAGCCATCTCTCCAGCCTGGGTACACATACATACAAGGAAGCAAAACACTCATACACATAAAATAAAAATAAATCTAAAAAAGAAAAGTAGTTCTTTAGTTTGGAGAAAGAGGACTAAGACCTCAAGACCCAAAAACCTGCCACGTGTATGTAGAGATGGCAGAAGAAGGGGAGCATTAAAATGAGGTGGGTCATCACCATTTCCTGACCTACTCAGCTCATCCTTCCCTTATCCGATTTTATTCTTTGATAATTGCCACATCCATGTATAAATGCTTGTATTACTATTACACTGCCTTTCAACTTTAGAAATTATCTATTTTATTATAATATATATATATATAATGTAGTTGTTATTGCATGGACTCAATCAACACCATCAGCTCTCCTTTCTCTCTCAATACAGTTATATTACCATGGATTAATAATATCTAAGATACACTTAAAAGTTTTTTAAATTATAGAGCTGGAGAGCTGGCTCAGAGGTTAAGAACACTGGCTGCTCTTTCCAGAGGTCCTGAGTTCAATTCCCAGCAACCACATGGTGGTTCACAACCATCTATAATGGAATCTGATGTCCTCTCCTGGCATGCAGGCTTACATGGAAACAGAATGCCCATGCCTAGAAAAACACATACATAAATGAAATTGAAAAAAGTTTTAATTATCAAATAGGGAAAAGTGTGTGTGTGTGGTGCTGAAACCCATTCGTGTATCAAATTTAATCTGTGTGTGATGTCTCATATAGTTGGTTGTTAAGCATTGTGAAGGTAAGCACCCATGGAGAATAAGTAGGTACCTCACTTGACCATTGTGTCAGTAATGATGGCCACAAACAATGCTATTCTGGGTGGAATCTTTTGGAGTACCCTGGAACACTTACAGGAAGGAAATCATCAGCTTAGATTAAGCTCTCAGCTCTAGGCTCAGAGGATGAGGGAGCTTTTAACCTAGAGAGCTTTAAAAATAGCCTCTTCTCATAGCCACAGTGTCAGTCCTACCAAAGAAGAAACACAAATTTTATCTGAATTCACAGCCCTTCTATGCTTCTCTTGGGGATGTCAATGTCTATCTAAGACGTTGATTGAAGAGGAAAGGGATGTTAAGATATGGAAACGGGGGCTGGGGTTAACAGCACTTACTATTCTTGCAGAGGACCCAGGTTTGATTCCCAGCATCCATGTGGTGGATTATAACTACCTCTGGGTCTAGGGGATCTGATTTCCTCTGCTGGCTCTTGTGGGCACTAGGCACTCACGTGGTGCATGTACATACATTTGGGAAAAACATTCATACCCATAAAATGAAACAAATGTAAAAGATATATTTAAAAATAAAAAGGTAGCCGGGCGATGGTGGCGCATGCCTTTAATCCCAGCACTCGGGAGGCAGAGGCAGGCGAATCTCTGTGAGTTCGAGACCAGCCTGGTCTACAGAGCTAGTTCCAGGACAGGCTCCAAAGCCACAGAGAAACCCTGTCTCGAAAAACCAAATAAATAAATAAATAAATAAAAAGGTATGGAACAAGGCCACCTGAGAGGCTCAGATGGAAGTCCAGCATCTTGGATCGCTGAGTCCATATGAGTTTCCCTTGGGTGGAGGCAGACAGCACTTCTGTGTCCTAGCCTTTCTCAAATTTGAAAACTGTAATAATCTTACTTGGGACAATTGCCTTGCAAGAGAATGTGGAACATCTTCAAGACACATTCCAGCTTCCGCGTGTCCCCAGATCCACATAACTAAATAACTAAAGGGAATAATAGAAGCCTGACATGGGAGGGAGGAGCTGGCACTGTGATGGTTGCAGGACAAGCCGCTGGAGATGCAGGGTGCTGATACTCACCACCTCCTCATCCAACTCACCTTCTCAGAAGCCACAGGAATCTTGGGGAAGGACCATGAGCAGTTGTAAGCTGAACTCTAACCTCTGCCATGCTTGCTAGAACAAAGCAATATTTTGCTGGCTTTGCCTATGAACACGAGAATGCTTTTTTCCCCTGTTTTCCCAAATGCAAGCAACCATCTTTTACTAGTTAGATCTAATGGTCGATTTCCATTCTTGCTTCAGAGCAACATTAGCTGTCCTGTCTTGTCCTAACACAGTTCAGAAAAGCCTTGCGCATTTAAACATTCTATTCACGATTACAGCAGACCACGGCTTCCATTTGTTCATTAGACCTGACTAGGAGAAAGCGGCAAGCTCTTGACCAGTATCCTATTTTTATGTATAAAAATGCTTTTCCTTTGGAGGTCAGATGAGAGCGTTGGATCTCCTAGAAGTAGAACCACCAATAATCGTGAGCTCCGTGTGTGTACTGGGAATTGAACCCAGGTCTTCTGCAAAACCTGGTAAGTGCTCTTAACCTCTGACCCATTCTTCCAGCCCAGGTTTTTGACTGATATCTTAATAGTTGCCTCTGGGTCAAAGGGCAGGTGACAAATCCCGTGACAGTTTAGGAGTTGGTCTCCTCAGTGAGGTTTCTTTTGTCCCCCAATATTTTTACTACATTTTCTTTATTTGTTTGTTTGTGGTGTGTGTCTGTGTCTCTGTGTGTGTATCTACACGCACACACACACACACACACACACACACTCACACACACACAGTCATGAAGGTACGTATCATCCTCTCACAGCCTGACTGTGAAAGTCAGAGGACATTTTTAGCAATTGGTGGTCTCCTTCTACCCTGTGTGTCCCAGGAACCTAGGTCATCAGGCTTTGCAATACTGAGCCTTTACCACCGAAACATCTCCCAGTTCCCTCGGGGAAATTTTTAGGCTTGACCCCCCCGCCCCCCACGGCTTCTAAAGGGTAAATGAGGCGACGTTTGGTTGCCTCTTTATGAGGCTCTTGGAGGCAACCCATTTGAATATGTCACTCTATGGTTTTACTTTGCAACCTTCCAATGTGGGACAGGAAAGAGCAAGAGGAGGACCACAGTTGGTTTTTAAACCTGCTACACACAGGGCTGCAGGATGGCATTAAGCTGTGCCCTGAGTGTCTGTGGAGTCACAGTCTGTGTCCCCTTGCTGTTCCTCACTCATTCTAGCCACTGAGTTTAGAGCCGATTGGAGCAGAAGCTGTCATGCCAGGTACCACATCCCTGCAGCCCACCTAGGAACTGCTTCCTATCCCAGGTCCCTAGCTCATTGATTCTTTGCTTGGAGTCTTTCTCCTGGGTTGAGGAAACCTTGTTCAACATGTAAGCAGGCTTGGGATCTGTCATGTCTCTGGGGAAAACTTATCCAGTGTGGATGGGAAGTTTTTGGTCTCCATGTGAGACAGCTCAGAAGTGAGTTCTGCGTTTCCTAGTGACTTGCTGACCATAGCAACAGTAATCATTGTAGTAACTCTTTATCTTTTGTTGGCTTTCTTCCATCTCTGTTTGTCCACACCTTGAGGATGCTTTTTGGGGATCACCTCCCAGATAAGTCACCTGAACAACCCCAAGCTTAGAGGTCTGTCTGTAGCACTCTCTGTGGACATTGGCTCCTGTGGTTGTTTGAATTAGATTGGCTCCCAAAGACTCATATGTTTGAATACTCGGATCCCAGTTGGCAGAACTGTTTGAGAAGGATTAGGAGGTGTGGACTTATTGGAGGAAGTGTGTCAGTGGGGGCAGGCTCTGAGATTTCAAAAGACTTGTTCCATTCCTAGTGTGCTCTTTTGCTTCTTGTGTGTGGATCAAGATGTGAACTCTCAGCAGCTGCTCTAGTTTCATGCCTGCCTGCCTGGCTGCCTGTGTGCCTGCCTGCCTCCAGGCTGCCCTCATGATGGTGATGAGCTTCTCTCCCTCCAGAACTGTAAGCCCCCAATAGACTCTTTCTGCTACAAGTTGCCTTGGTGTTTTTCACAGCAATTAGAAAAGTAGCGAATACAGCTTCCTAGTTCCTGTTCCACGTGCTCACACCCTTCCCAGTGCTTTCTGCCAGATGATTGATTTTTGTACCTCGTAACAACTTCCCTCCTTATGCTCCGTGTTTTGTTGACTTACTCCTTTTGTGCTCCCTTCTGTCATTGTATTTCTGTGTAGAGTATGAACAAAACACAGCTTAGTCAGCCTTCCGTCAAAGCCTGCCTGATGTCTCATGTGATGTCCCACCCTTCAATCACAGAAGCCTTCCATCGCTTTCCTTGCTTTAAGTCCTTGGATGCGCCCCTCCCCTATTCAGAATTTTATTCTCCTCACAATAAGCTCCTATTTTTCCTCAAAATTTGCTTCAAGTGCTAGCTCTTTGTTGAATTGCCTGTAATGTTCTACCCTTCTCTTCGAGCTGTTAATAATCATGTGTTCAGTATGCACTTCCTCTTTAGGCTTACACGTCCTATCAAGGTAAGGTCTCTTACTTGATAGGGGATGAAGAGGAACACTTTATATTCCATACTATAAGAGCACTCTTGCTCTTTGTTTGTAAACATAGCCTATACACAGTGCTCGTGGTTGGTCTGTTCTTTGACCGAGATGTAATTCAGATGGACTCAGGAGGGATACAAAACTCAGTGACACTGGTGTCTGTGAAAATCCCTCAGTATGGTAAGAATCTGTTATCCATGACTAGGGTATCCCCAGATTCCTATCACCTTGCTGGAAAGAATTGAAGAGCTGTGCACAAATAGCAATCCAGTGAAGGGTTTTATTCAGAAGCAAAGTGAAAACACAGGTTAAATACAAGAGGCAGCAGGCCCTGGGCAACAGTGCAGCTCACAGAGTTTCGTTATTCTGGGAGGAGGGAAAGGGCAGGCTTCCTTTTATGGGTGTAGGAGGAGGAGCTGGTTAGTAGGGGTGGAGTATGCATGGCTTTGATTGACAGGCATGGGTTCTGTAAAGTCCTGTTCATTGTGCATGTCCTTTTCCATGATGCACAAGATGATAAATAGGGACCTTTTCTACTTTACCCAGAGGACAGTTTGCCTTACTGCACATGTGCCTAAAACCAGCTGAGACTGGACTGGTGCACTACCCCCAGTCCTAGAACCTGTTTCAGGGTGTGTTTTGTCGCAGGAGGGAGTTATTGAGGGTTGGTTGCTAAGGAGCTGCAGGTCGAATGATTGGCTGCTTTGTTTGGAGAGGAGTGAATGTTGAGTCGGGCGTTCCGAGTTGCTAGGGACTAAGAAATATATGTATGTGTGCTTCAAGTCAAGTAGGCTCCCACATCCTCTTCTGACCCTCATGGGCACCAGGCACACACATGGTGCAAAGACATACATGCAGGCAAAACACTCATCCACACAATAAAATAAATCTAAAACACCTTTTAAAATGTCATTTATATTTTCCATTAGTGATATAAATGTTAGCTTATAGGATTAATGTTAAAGCACTTTTATAGATTCTGGGACTTCAAAAACATGAATTAAAGGGAAAATGGGCAAATTGCTTAAGAATCTTGGGAAACCATGTACAATGACATCATATACTCACTGACACAGCAACATCAGCCCCCAGCCCATGCTGTAAGGACTTCATTCTGTAGGAGTGAAGCCTAACCCTGAGCCTCAGGGAAGTCCAGGACTGGCTCTTCCCACCCATGTCCTCTCAAGCAAACATCCCCATTGCTGTCCAAATGCTATCAGGTGTCATAGTCAGCGAGCACTGGACTCTTTCCACACCTAAGAACTGGAAGACACTGTCTTTCAGGAAAGCCTGCAGCTGGAGAAAGCGTGCATTTCCCATGTTACATAATACAATCCCCAGCTCCATTCAGTTAGCTTACTAGGTTACTCTGTGTTGGTTTTGTTTTTAACTGACTCGCATGTATCCCAGGCTGGCTTTGAGCTTGCTATGTAGCTGAGGATGACCTTCAAATTCCATTTTTGTTGTTTTGTTTATGTCTACGTTTGTGAATCTCTGTGTGTGCCATGTGTGTGCTAGTATTCCCCAAGGCCAGAAGAGGGCCTCAAGTTCCCTGGAGCTAGAGTTACAGGTTATTTTGAGTCACCGAACATGGTGTTAGGAATTGAACTGGGGTCCTCTGGAAATTCTATAGGAATACCTTCTAACTTCTGAGCTATTTCTCCAGCGCCAACCTTGAACTTTAATGGTCCTTCTGCCTTTAGTTCGGGAGTGCTGGCATTACAGGTGGCTTCTACCACACACGGTTTACTCAGAGCTGTGGGTGGGACCTGGGATTTTGTTCATACTGGGGAAGCTGTCTGTAAACTGAGCTATGTCTACAGCCCTATTAACAGATTCATTCCTCTGGAATCTTCATGCACATAGGGGATCATTTCCCCTAAGGGACACCATGGCCTTTCCCCTTGGATTGTTTCCTATGACTGAGGTAACTCTCACCCTGCCTTAGGTATATACAGTTTCATAGCCTATTTGTGGGTTCTTCTTTTTACTATTGTAGCATTATGCTTGTAACGTGTGGAGTTTGTTGAACTTCTAATTTGTTTACTTTTTTGTAGTATTGGGGCCCAAATGCCTCAGACCCATTGGAACTGGCAAAAGTCTTGCTCTGGGTCAAACTCAGAGGGATGGCAAATCCTTCCTCTGGTACGAAGAAAGATTCACCAGAATGTGCAAAAACCAGCAACTGCTGCTTCCTTCTCCCAGAAGACTACAACCGAGTCCACTTGCCTACAGAGACTCCCTCTGAGACCAGTTAACTTCTTCCTGTGTTGTACCTAAATAGCACTCTGAATTTCTGGATTGTTACATAGTTGGTGGCATTCCAGCAGAGCAAGCAGAGGCTACCTTCTCTCAACTTTACTATCTTCATTCTTTGGTTGCGCCAGTGAAGTTTCCAGAACCAAGGTGTGTTGGGCAAGGCAACCACAGTATAGCCTCAGAATTCTGAATTGCCTATGCTTAAAGCCATGTTGACTAGTTGGTTGATGCTCAGAATTGCCAAGATCCAGGAAGAAACAAGACTGAAAGATGAGGAAGGATTAAGGCCCAGTTGTGGGACAGGAGGCCCTGGGGTGCCAGCATTGCATGGTTGTTGCAGTCTTTTTTTTTTTATTATTCTTTTTTAATTAAAATTTCCACCTGCTCCCTGTTTACCATTTCCCTCCCCTCCTCCCAAATATTGCCCCCTTCCCCCACTCCCCTCCCCCTATCCCCACTCCTCTTCTCCTCCCCCCACACCATTCCCCCTCCCTCTCGATACTGAAGAGCAGACCAAATTCCCTGGCCTGCGGGAAGACGAAGGTCTTCTATCTAGGACCAGGAAGGTGAGCGTCCAAACAGGCTAAGCTCCCACAAAGCCAGTTCATGTATTAGGATCGAAGCCTAGTGCCATTGTCCTTGGCTTCTCATCAGCCTTCATTGTCCACTATGCTCAGAGAGTCCAGTTTCAACCCATGCTTATTCAGTCCCAGACCAGCTGGCCTTGGTGGGCTCCCAATAAATCAGTTCCACTGTCACAGTGGGTGGGTGCACCCCTCATGGTCCTGACTTCCTTGCTCATGTTCTTGCTCCTTCTGCTCCTCATTTGGACCTTAAGAGCTCAGACCGTTGCTCCAAATTGAGTCTCTGTCTCTACCTCGATCCATCGCCAGATGAAGGTTCTAAGGTGATATGTAAGATATTCATCAGTATAGGATAGGGTCATTTCAGGTTCCCTCTCCTCAGTTGCCCAAGGTACCAGCTGGGGACATCTCCCTGGACACCTACAAGCCCCTCTAGAGTCAAGTCTCTTGACAACCCAAAAATGGCTCCCTTAGTTAGGATATATACTTCGCTGCTCCCGTATCCACCCTTCCTATATCCTAACCATCCCAATCCCCCAAGCTCCTCCCATCCTCCCCTTCTCACGTTTCTCATCCCATTTCCCCTTTGCCCCATGCCACCTCACCCGCAAGTTCCCAGTTTTTGCCTGGCAATCTTGTCTACTTCCCCTATCCAGGCAGATGACTATACGATTTTCTTTGGGTTCACTTTCTTATTTAGCTTCTCTAGGATCACAAGTTATATGCTCAATGTCCTTTATTTATGGCTAGAAACCAATTATGAGTGAGTACATCCCATGTCCCTCTTTTTGGGTCTGGGATACCTCACTCAGGATAGTGTTTTCTATTTCCATCCATTTGCACGCAAAATTCGAGAAGTCATTGTTTTTTACCGCTGAGTAGTACTCTAATATGTATATATTCCACACTTTCTTCATCCGTTCCTCCATTGAAGGGCATCTAGGTTGTTTCCAGGTTCTGGCTATTACAAACAATGCTGCTATGAACATAGTTGAACAGATACTTTTGTCATATGATAGGGCATCTCTTGGGTATATTCTCAAGAGTGGTATTACTGGATCTTGGGGTAGGTTGATCCCAAATTTCCTGAGAAATCGCCACACTGATTTCCAAAGTGGTTGCACAAGTTTGCATTCCCACCAGCAATGAATGAGTGTGCCCCTTTCTCCACAACCTCTCCAGCAAAGGCTATCATTGGTGTTTTTGATTTTAGCCATTCTGACAGATGTAAGATGGTATCCCAAAGTTGCTTTAATTTGCATTTCCCTTATCGCTAAGGAGGTTGAGCATGACCTTAAGTGTCTTTTGGCCATTTGAATTTCTTCTGTTGAGAATTCTCTGTTCAGTTCAGTGCCCCATTTTTTTATTGGGTTAATTAGCATTTTAAAGTCTAGTTTCTTGAGTTCTTTATATATTTTGGAGATCAGACCTTTGTCTGTTGCAGGGTTGGTGAAGATCTTCTCCCAGTCAGTGGGTTGCCTTTTTGTCTTAGTGACAGTGTCCTTTGCTTTACAGAAGCTACTCAGTTTCAGGAGGTCCCATTTATTCAATGTTGTCCTTAATGTCTGTGCTGCTGGGGATAAACGTAGGAAGTGATCTCCTGTACCCATGTGTTGTAGAGTACTTCCCACTTTTTCTTCTATCAGGTTCAGTGTGTTCAGACTAATATTGAGGTCTTTAATCCATTTGGACTTGAGTTTTGTGCATGGCGATAGATATGGATCTATTTTCATTCTTCTACAGGTTACCAACCAGTTCTGCCAGCACCATTTGTTGAAGATGCTCTCTTTTTTCCATTGAATACTTTTAGCTCCTTTATCAAAAATCAGGTGTTCATATGTTTGTGGGTTAAAATCAGGGTCTTCTACACGGTTCCATTGATCGACTTCTCTGTTTTTATGCCAATACCAAGCTGTTTTCAATACTGAAGCTCTGTAATAGAGTTTGAAGTCAGGGATGGTAATGCCTCCAGACGATCCTTTATTATATAAGATTGTTTTGGCTATCCTGGGTTTTTTGTTTTTCCATATAAAGTTGATTATTGTCCTCTCAAGATCTGTGAAGAATTTTGATGGGATTTTAATGGTGATTGCTTTGAATCTATAAATTGCCCTTGGTAGAATTGCCATTTTTACTATGTTGATCCTCCCAATCCAAGAGCAAGGGAGATCCTTCCATTTTCTGGTATCCTCCTCAATTTCTTTCTTCATAGACTTAAAGTTCTTGTCAAATAGATCCTTCACTTCCTTGGTTAGAGTTACCCCAAGATATTTTATGCTATTTGTGGCTATCGTGAAGGGTGATGCTTCTCTGATTTCCCTCTTTTACATGCCGGGTGGCTTGGCTACTGCCAGCAGACTCAGCTAGGAGTGACCCTGCTTCTGTTCAACTCTTGTCTATAGTGTAGGGGTACCAGCTAGTCCTATCCTGTCACCTGCCTATGGCCCAAAGGCCAGATACCTTAGGAAACACGTGCTTGACGTCATTGCTTCTACGGAAGGAACTGGAGTCCTGCCTTCCATCAAGACTTCCACAAGAATAAATTTTCTCAGCACAGAAAGAGTGGGTTTGGATGTTGAAATGCTCTTCCAAGGACCAGGTACTTACTGCTGGGTTGACTGATAAGCTTAAAGTTGGATTATCTTCTAGATATATTTTAAAAAGTAAAATAAATAAGTTAATTGATTAATTAATTCAGGGTCTTGTGATGTTGTACAGACTGGCCTCTAACTTCTGGGCTCAATGATCCTCCTGTCTCAGCCTCTAGAGTAGCGAGGACTGCAGGCAGACTCCTCTGACTTTTCAAGTAGATAAGACGCTGGAGAGAACAGCTAAATCCCTCTCATTACCACCTCCCCCTCTTTCCTCAGTGAGCCACTCTCAGGAGTTAGAAACAGCTTCTCCTGGTCTACTTAGAAATACTCCAAAACAAGCCAATTCTATATTAATAGTCAATATTTGGGATTAATATAATCTACACATGCTTTTAAGATTCTCATATACACTTTTTCCCACGAAAACCACATTCCACTGTTTCCTGATCACTATATTTGATGTCATCTGTGCTGGTTAAGATCACCTCTAGGCTGAGTTTGAATCCCGTCCACAGTCTTGCTCATCATCTTTGCTGTGTGACCTTGGGGAAAGTTCCTGCCTTAATATCATAATAGCTCTGTTAAAATTTCCTGTCTTAATATCTTAATAAATAGTTCTGTTAAAAGTTCCTGTCTTAATATCATAATAGCTCTGTTAAAAGTTCCTGTCTTAATATCTTAATAGCTCTGTTAAAATTTCCTGTTTTAATACCCTGATGTCTTAATTTTCCCCACAAGGAAAAGTGGATTCTAACAGTGTCTACTTTATTGTGTTGTTGGAAGGATTTATTGAGTTTAAGCATGCAAAGCCTTTAGGACAGCGCCTGTGACAGGAACACTCAATACTGCCGTGTGTTGTTATCAAAGATGTCCTGGCTTGTCTCCTCCAAGGCAAAGGTGAATTGTTTGCACCCATCAGGAATATCTATTTCTAGACAAAGACCGGGAACACTAACTTGAAAACAGGAATGTGGTCCAGTTCTGTGTGAGCACTTGATTGCTGCCATTATTGATGTCATTCCTTTTAACCTTTGTATAGGATTCAGTCGTATCACACTTCCATAGGTACAAGTGTTCAGGCCATTTCCCATGTTTCTTCACTAAGAACAATCCCACGGTCTTCATCAATATCCACAACTCTTTGTGTGTTTCTGAAGTGTGGAATGAGTTGGTCTGAGATTTAATCAGGCCTGTTGAATATCAAAGCACTGTATCATTCTCCCACGTACAGAGTCATATGTAGAGACAAACGATGAATTCGGAGGGTGGTGATGATCCGTGGCTAATGGAAAAATTCCTCAGATGTGCTTTGTCCCCAAGAGAGAACAGTCATTCATAGGGGCCCTTGGGAAGGGAGGCATTAACATTCTCCCCACTCTGTAAATGAATCCACATTGAGCATTTAGCCAAACTCATTGAATATGAAAACAGGAAAGAAAAACAAGATTTATAGGGATGCTGTCAACACGAAGTTTTTATCCCATTAGAAAAGGTCTTTTAAAGTTATTTTTTAAAATTTATTCAATGAACACTTAATCACAGACGTTTGTCCCAGCCTGAGGGAGTGGTGATTTGTGGGTCTGAGCAGTACTGAGACAGTATTTCTTTTTCAGTCTGACACAGTGAGTCTTATTAGCGAGCCCAAAACAATCTCGTTGTCTGTGTATCAAAGGGCTTCAGACGTTATTGGATGATGGGATGGGGTGTTAGACAAGTGGGGGAGTGTTTCAAGATGTCAAGTTGCGGAAGAATTGTCGAAGAGGAAGAGAAGGTACAATCAATGAAAGAAGACAGAATATCACTGTGGCGGGGGCGGGGGAGAAGGGGTAGGGCAGTATGGAAAGTCCTGGGAGGGTCAGGCTTAGCACCCAAGAGCAAGGATATCAGTTCCTCCATGAAAAGTCTATCTCCAGGCTTGGACTCTATCTCTGTCACCCAGACCTTTCTCAGCTTTCTGCAGCTGGGAGAAAGGCATCTGCGAGGCAGGATTAGCCCCGTTTCTTCTTCAGGCAGGCTCTGCGAACCCCAAGGATAGCACCAAAGTCAACCAAACTCCTGGGTGCTCAAATTTCACCTTCTGAGGTTGAGGGTGGAGCATGCATTTGGACTGGATTCCCTTTCTCCTAGACTTCTCTTTTTGCCCATCCCTATCCTTCCAGACACGCTGCCATGGGGTATAGGACCGATGGCTCTGGTGTCCTTGGTTGGGGGTTCTGGCACCAGTTTGCCTGATTTTGAAGTTCCAGCCTGAGCTCCCTTTTCTGCCTCTTGAGAAGAGATGCAGGAGGATGTTAGCGTCAGGGTGTGGGAAAGGGCTCAGCAGTGAGGTGAACACTGAGTTTGTAGAGGGAGAGCATTGTGATTGGATTGCAGAAGAAGAGGGAAAGTGGCCTGTCTGCGACCCTGCTTAAGTCAGCCATAAATGCCAACCGTAACCTGAATCCTAGTCTTTAAACTAGTTCGAGGGATACACAGGCATGGGCCAACAGGAGGGACCTCAAGTTGCCTCAGAGCATCTCCTGGGAACCACAGTGTCTAGGAACAGTAAGATGTTAGACTCCTAATTCCCCATACCCACGTAGTCAGACCCTGACTCCAGGCTGCTAGGAAATGGCTGGATCTTTAACCCTACAAGTCGGTTCTTGCCTGTGTGTGCAGTGACATTTGGGAAGCTATCTTCAGTGACCTCAGGAGTAACCAGCCAGCCAGTGAAGGGGAAGCATAAAGAAACTTGCCTCAAAAGCACAGAGAAAGGCAAAGGAAAGCGAATTGTGCTTTTAAATTTCCATAATGCAGTTAAGGAAGCCGTGGCTGATGGGTATTTTGTTCTGTGACCCAGTTTTAATGAACCCCAAGGAGTTTTCTCTTCTTCCCACGGCTCTCTTGCTCATTCTGAACCCAGAATCCTCTTGCAGTCCCCACTGTGGTTGAGATCATTTCTACTACCAGCAATAGGCAGGAACTAGATTGCTGGGTCGGCAGACATGTTTCCCACAGGAACTCTTTGTTTCATTTGCGGCATATTTTAGTTTCAAATAACTCATTTAAGGAAAAAAAGGAGAAAGAAACAAGGTGGTGGCAAACCAATAGGAAATACTGTAAAATGTGAATTCCAAGCCATAGGTGAGAGACATAGCTCTCAGCATAATGAATAAAAGAGATGGTTTGTTTTGGAGCAATATAGGAGTGGCTATGGCCTGGAGACACAGGGTTAGGTTCCAGCGAGGTGGTAATTTCATGAACTTTGTATAGAAACAGGACAAAGCTTTCGTGAGCTGCCACCCATGCTACGGAGGGCTTTGGTGATGTAGCTGTCTTTGAATCTGTAAGTAACTCTGCTTCTGTAAGTAACCCCTCACCCACATTCCTGTGTGTAACCCCAATAAAACTCATTCACCAAGTTGGTCTTTGGTGTTATCTGTACTTTAGTGGGCTCCCTATCTGACATGAGCGCTGTAGCCTCTCCCCAGAAAAATTTTTTCATACAACATATTGAGAACCGAATCTAGGGTCTTGCACATGCTAAGAAGGCACTTAGCTGCCGACCTACATCCCTGGCCCCTTTTCCACTTTTTATTTTGCCATAGGATCTCACTAAGGTACCTAGGGCAGACAGGAACTTGCAATCGTCCTGCTTTAGCCTCCAAATAACTGGGATTACAGGCTCGTGCATGTACAGACCCAGTATGTTTATCTAAATATTTCTCATGTTTTGATAAACGACTTTTAAAATAAATTAAATGTTTCCTGTAAAAACACAATTGCTTCATTTCTTTTTCTGTTTTTTTTTCTTTTAAAATGGAAAGGCAGGTAGTAGAAGTTCCACAGGCTTTGGACCTGTTTGCTTCAGATTCTGATTCTACCATGGATGCTGAGTAGTAGTTACCTTACGGGAGTGGCCTGTTTTCCAGTCTCTAACTCTCTGCAAATCACTGTATCACGTGGTGTGTGCGTATATGTGCATGTGTGTGTGTGCGCGTGCACGCACACACAGTAATTCACACATATACACAGGGAGAGAGACAGAGACAGATGGAGGAAGAGAGAGACAGAGGGAGAAAGTGGGACAGAAAGCCTGCCTGACTGAACTGCTTGAGTGTCTCCCAGGTGGGCTGAAATGATTGCCTATTAGCTTCACAAAATGTAAACAGGCACTGTAGACTGCTCCTCTTGGCTTGAGGATGGTGACACAAGTTGTCGCTGGATGCTCCTGAGCTGTAAGCATTTTGGCCTTCCCTGAGTCTTAATAGAATTTCCATCATGACATTAACACTTATTTTGATCCCAGCATTGTATAAAAAGGCTTTTATGAATCATCCGTAATTCTGGCTGTCAAAGGTCTGATTCTTGCCAAAATTTGCTGAATTCATTTTGCTTTTTGACATTTAAATAATTGCTGTGTACTTGGCTTTACTCTCTTGAGTTCAGCTCTGGGGTCATTGAGAATCCAATGCAGCTGGTGAGCTGGCAGCAGGTAAGAGCGCTTGCTGGAGACCCGAGTTCAATGCCTGGAACCCACATAAAGGAGGAAGAAGAGTGACTCCATGAAGTTGTCCTCTGACTTCCAAAGGTAGCATGTGCGAGCGCACGTGTGCACGCACACACACACACACACAAATAGAATTAGGCCCAGCGGTAAAGATGTCACAAAAATGGACTCCATCATACAAATACTTGAATAAAATCTGTTGCAGTATAGAGATCATGAACTTGGCTTCAGAAAACAGATTGCTACCTGTAAACCCTGTGACATTCAGCAATCTGAATTTTCATCTGGACAAAAAGATGAGAAATTCAATTAAAATGGGTAAATAATATCTTTTATGATTGCAAGCATAACTACTAGGCTACTATTACTAATAGGTTGTGGAGATGGCTCTATTGACAAAGTGTTTGCTACACCGATGTGAGGATCGAAGTTAGATTCCCTAGACTTACATTAGAAAGCTGGGCATGGTAGGAGCCTAAATTATGAGTTCCAGCTTCAGTGAGAGACCTTGTCTCTCCAGCTTCCCTTTTATCCAGGTACAAGTCCTTCATCCCAGCACTCAGGAGGTGAAATCAGATGAATCTCTGTGAACTCTAGGCCAGTCTCATCTATACATAGAGTTTCAGGCTAGTCATGGTTATATAGTGAGCCTGTCTCAAAATACATACATACACATACATACACACACATTCATACACACATACATACACACACATTCATACACACATACATACACACACATTCATACACACATACATACATACACACATATATACAAACACACATAATACATACATACATACACACATTCATACACATATACACACATACATCCATACACACATGAACAAACATACATAATACATACATACATACAATGGACCTATCATCGTTTCATCATGGAAAGGAGAGAGGTCTCATGAGGTCCCACCCCTCCTCTAGTGACTATTGACAATTAGTGGTGATTAGTTGAAGGGTCGGAGTGTTACTATCTTCAGTGGTGTAGCAACGGTTAGGTTGCCCAGACTCTAGTAAATAGTCCCCACCCTTACCCATGTGAACAACACTAAGATCACTGACTGACACATGTGCAAAAACATGGAAATAGGAGTGGGGAAGGGGTTCAACAGGAGAGGGATATGCACATGGACACCCACCTGCATTGCCCACATGCATACAGAAGCACATGCACGAAAACGATGCTAGAGATGCTAGAAAGAACTGCCAAAATAGGAGCTATTAAAATGTTTATCTATGTGTGCCATTTAGTTGCCTTTTATCAGCTTGACACAAGCTCGAGACATCTGGGAAGAGGAAACCTCAGTTGAGAAAATGCCTCCACCAGATTAGCTTGTAGGCAAGTCTGGGGGAGCATTTTCTTGAATGATGGCTGATGTGGGAGGGCCACCAGGGTGACAGAGGAAAGCAAACAGATCAAGCCATGGGGAACAAGCCATAAGCAGCACTCACTCCTCTGTGGTTCCTGCTTCTTACTCTTGCTTGAGACCCTGCCTGACTGTGATCCAGAGGTGCAAGCCAAATAAACCCTTTCCTCCAAGCTGCTTTTGGTCATGGTGTTGATCACAGCAAGAGAAACTGAAACTAGGACAGTATGTGCATTATGGTCCTGATACAGGTTTCTAAGTATCTATGGACAGCGCCTGATGCCTGTTAGATACTTGGTGAATGACAGGCCATTTGCTGTTACTACTTTACCAGGAAAGAAGCCAATGTTAGATTATATTAAACATATTGATTAGACTCCACTCTGTCTATGGAGCTTTGAAACTGAGCTTTTTTTTTTTCTTGTTTTTGGTGCAGTTCTTTGGGACTTGGTAAACATGGGATGACTAACGCTGAGTACTGTGAATGGGTCAAAGCTACGTCATCAGCTGCCTTGGGTGGGAGGCACTGGCTGGGAGCATTCGATGCCATGTGAGGAGGTACAGGGAGTGGCTTGGGGGTCTGGGGCTGTCATCTTCTTGCTGTTAGTCCATGCTGCTCTCATGGGTCGTGATTTGGAACACGGTGGCTGCTGTGACAAGTCTACCAGGATGCATGGGGCTGTCGGGGTGATGGAGAGTGGGCAGGATGTGGTGGGGCTGTCGGGGTGATGGAGAGTGACCAGGATGTGGTGGGGCTGTCAGGGTGATGGAGAGTGGGCAGGATGTGGTGGGGCTGTCGGGGTGATGGAGAGTGACCAGGATGTGGTGGGGCTGTCGGGATGATGGAGAGTGACCAGGATGTGGTGGGGCTGTCGGGGTGATGGAGAGAGGCACATTTTGAATTGTCTTCCCCCCTGACTCACTCAGTAACCTGTCATAGGAAGAACTGACAGAACCCTGTGGCAAAAGAATCAGATCTTTCCACCCACGAGCTGTGTGACCGTGCAACCTTTCTGAACCTTTGTTTCTTCATCTGAAAAATGTGTGACCAAGTCAGTTAGCTGAGAAAGGCCTGAGTCTAGGACTAATGGTGCATTCAGGAGGCAAAAGCAGGATGACAGTAAACATAAGACCAATCTGGATGTGCCAGGAGTTCAAGACCACCCTGGCACACATAGTGAAACTGTCTCACAAAATAAACAGGTAAAAAGTAAGGATTGCATTGGTGGTAACTCACTGGTATCAGTATAACCAGCAGTATTCTGCATATGCACGTGTGTGTGTGTGTATGTGCTTGTGTGTGTTTGTGTGCATATGTGCTTATGTGTATGTGTGAGTGCGAATGCGTGAGTGTGTGTATGTGTTGCTTCCAGGGCTGCACACACGCTATGCTGGATCAGAAGCTCTGAGTCTGAGCTCATCTAGGGATTAGTTATTACGCTCTCCATCTCTTCACTATCCAATCATAAGAGCTTTTCCCGGTTTCTTTAGTGCCGTGTATTTCAGGGCCACAGTTTCCCAAGCGGACACCTCTCTAAAGGAATAAGCTCTCTGACAGCAATGCCTGGACTGAGTTCGGGGAAATGGTCCTTGAGATGCAATCAGTGGGTGTTAGCAAGACCGTTCAACTCCATCTCATGATACTCAGTGAAAGAGGTCTTGGCCATCATCCCAGGCCATCAAACCAGAGTTCCTAGACCTTAGGATGAAGCTCTAGCTGTGTCGTATTGAACATCCAATGCCTGTGATGTCACCCAGTCATGCACAGGCACTCACCGGCCCTGCCCATGGCTCTGGTTCCCCCAGAATCCTGGGGGCAGAGGCAATGTCATTGCTGGAACTGACTTGCTGTGGGCTTAGGCGGGGTCCCAGCTCCCTTGGGAAACAATGTGGGTATGAGGTGACAGGATGCATCCAAAATTATACCCTCAGAAAGTGATCTTGGGCAAACGTGTGGCACGCCATCTGGAACTCTATGTGTGGACCAACAGAGAGGTAGGCTGAGGAAGGAAGTGGGGAGAGAGAGGCCTCTCTTCCTCCCAGGCCATCTTCATGGGCTTTCCTGAGGGTGGAATGCAGCCAGGAACACAGCTAGAGAGGAGCCTTGAGCTACTGCTGAACGGGCCAGAGATTTATGGGACAGGGATGACCCGTTTTGTCTGGCCACAGGTAACACAGCTCTAGTATGAGAAGAGGGAGTTGAGTCTGTTCCCCCAAAGACTGAGCTGCTTGTCTCATTCCCTGTACACTCTGGTACCGGCCTAGTCTGGCCAGATCCTCCCCCTCAGTAAGTTTACAGCCTAAGGGGGAATAGCAGCACTTAAATTTATTAACTGAATCAATTAAGGAAGAATAAAGATATAGGAAATAAAATACAGGTATAAAAATAAAAATGAATCATTTCTGGAGGAATAAAGACCAACAAAGGTTTTGAGCAGCTGGAGAAAGACTCTTAGAGATGGCATCGGGCCAAAAGTCCTAAAAGAGCTGGGGAGTAGCATGGATAAGATGAGCAGAGTCCAACAGCCTGGGAAATGTTCAAGAAATAAGCGAGGGAAAGAGGAGGTGCGAGCGAGGGCCTGCTCACCCTGTTTGCTAAGGAAATGCATCTCACATGCAAAGGGAGGCACTGGGTGGGGGTGGGGTAGGAGGAGAGTCTGCAAAACTCAGTGCATGTTTCCAAAAGAGTCCCATGGCTGGGCTTGGTGGCACATGGTGGCGCGTGCCTGTTAGCCCAGCACACAGGAGGCTGAGGCAGAAAGACCGAGACTGGGACGGGGGTGGGGCTTGCACGAGCCACACAGTGACTCACAGACTGCCCTGGGCTTCATAACAACACACTACCACACACACAGGCACACGTAAAAGCATCCGTATGGCACTGGAGTGGAATATGGGATATGAAGAGGCTATAACTTGGTGTGTTTATATTTTTAATTCAAATTACTTTTATTTGTGTGTGTATGTAAATGTGTATGTTGTGTGTGTATGTGTGTGTGTATACATGGGTGTTGTGTGTGTGTATGTGTGTTGGGCATGCAGATGTCATGACATATGGAGGTTACAGGACAACTGGAGGGAACCAATTCTCTTCTTCTGTTACGTGGTACTCAGGATCAAACACAGATCATCAAGTTTTTCATCAGGTGCCTTTACCTGCTGAGCTACCCCACTGGCTCCTTTTATAGTTCTGTCCCTCCTGTGATATTGACGTGAGTGTATGACTGTGTGTGTTTGTACCTGTGTTTATGTATGCAGAAGCCAGAGAAAGACATTGGATGTCATGTCTTCCTTACTGCCCCAAGATGGGGTCTCTGACTAAACAAGGATCTCTTTGTTTGGACAAGACTGGCTGGTCATTGAGTCCCTGGGATCATCCTGTCTCCACCCCTGCAATGTCAAGGGCAGAGGCATCAGCAGCCACACCTGTTCTTTTCCATTGGTGTTGGAGCCTTGAACTCAGATTCTCAAGCTTGTGCAGCAAACCTCGCTCTTACCACCCAGTTTTGGTTTAGGAGTTCAACACAGTAACAGGGATTATTTGGGGGAATAATCCCTTTTGCTTTCTTGGGTTTCCTCTAAGGTTCTGGACCTGGTAGCACCACCCTAAGTGGTTCTAGTGATTCTTCTAGAGCCACGTTGTCTATCTCAACCACGGGATGTGACTTTATTCTTTCTGCAAACCAAGTCTTATGGAAGGTCAGTTAAAGAGTCATGCAAACAAGAAATGGCCCTAATGACTGCCCAGGTCGCTTGGGGCTAGTGGGATAGCGGGGTTTGTCCAGACTCAGAGGTCAATTCTGCAAGTGTGTTCGTTCCTTCCTTATTCTTGCCAGGTCTCCTGGTGCAGGAGAGTCCAGGTCATCCCAGGATCTGGGACTGAGAATATGGAGAGCCAAGGCTGTCCTTTGCACTTGCGAAGAGTCTGATATCAACATTCTAAAACTGGGACGTTTCACATCAAAATCCAAGTTTCTGTCATCTTTTGAACAGCCCGAGTTCTAGCTCTTTCTGTTGGATCTGGTCCTCCACATCTTTGTCGTCCTTGCTGGTGCCTGGAGGCATATGAGTTGTAACCCAAAGGCTAGAGGGAAGCTAACTGACCCAAATGCCCAACCGATGTTCCCTGTGTGGGCCCCAGCAGGGTTGTGCTTGCCGAGAAAGAAGAAAGAAAGAAAGAAAGAAAGAAAGAAAGAAAGAAAGAAAGAAAGAAAGAAAGAAAGAAGGAAGGAAGGAAGGAAGGAAGGAAGGAAGGAAGGAAGGAGGAAGGAAGGAAGGAAGGAAGGAAGGAAGGAAGGAAGGAAGGAAGAAAGAAAGAAAGAAAGAAAGAAAGAAAGAAAGAAAGAAAGAAAGAAAACAACAACCAAAAACAACAGCAACGAAAACCTTCCAGCTTCCACCCAGGGAGTTTTTAAACCACCCTTCCCTGGGTACCACCCTGCTGCCAAGTAGGTCAGGATTTGTAAGGATGGAGCCTGTATCACTGGAAAGCATCGCAGGCAGTTTTACTCTGCAGCCAAATTAGGATCCTCCACTTTAGGGTTTCCCCTAAATAGCACCCGTGGCTTCAGACCTCAGTGTCAGAAAAACGAGCTGCAGGAGCTTTGCATGGAACCACAGCTGTTTTATTCTCCTCCAGTGCCTCACTCCTGGCGTTCATATGTAGCCTGCCTACCTTTCCTGCCAGGGCCTGTAGACCTGAGAAGCATGCTTATAGAGCTCTAGGTGAGGAGAGAGGAGAGGAGGAAGGAACAGATTTCCTTGGAAATACTTTGAGTGTTAGGATTCTTAGGAAACACGCAATGGTGTTTAGAAGGTTATTTATTTGCTTTTTTCTGCACACCCTTCCTTCAAAAATGAAACGTGTGATATGAAATAAAGCAAATTTGACAGCTTCATCTGAAGTCTTTTCTTTTTCATTCTTAGAGAAGAAGTTTCATCAGTGTGGACCGGGAGAGATTAGCTTCTGCGGGTATCTAATGGCTGCCATGGGCAAAGCTAGAATTGTTATCTGTCTCCCATGATGGGACACTGGGAAAAGGCCATGTCTCCAAGCGATGCCTTCAACCAGGGTCACCAGGGCCAAAAGTTCAGACAGTAGAAAATGATATTTGCATGCAGGATAAAGCACTGTGAATGTCACAGCTATGTGCCCTCGGGCGTCTCTCCTCAGTCAGGCATGGCGGGGTATGTGCCACACGGGCTGAGATCTTGGCTCTTCCACCAGCTGAAACCCTTGAAGGGGTTCTCCTGCCTAGCAAGGGAGTTGATGTCCGATGAGCAACCAGGCAGATTGTAGTGTCAATTTTAAGGTCTTCAGGTTAAAGTGGCCGGACCTGTTTAATGCTCAGAAAGCTGACGTTCGCCCTTAGAAATGCAGCCCGACAAACCCCGGAGGAAAACAGCTTAGAATTCCTGGGGCCACCAGGGAGTAGTTTTTACAGTACTGTTTACTTCTCCAATGTTAAGATTTATTTTTCTTTGTCTTTTGGCCCCCCTGTTTTTTCATGGCTCTACAGGAACTCAGAACCGCGAGGGGTGCACCCACACACACACACACAAAGAACTTATACACACACACATAGGAGAACTTGTGCACGCACACACACATGGAAGAACTTGTGCACACACACATAGGAGAATTTGTGCACACACACACAGGAGAATTTGTGCACACATAGAAGAACTTGTGCACACACACATACACACACGTATATACCTAGACACATAGCAACGCCCCCTCAACACAACAACTTGATCTTCAGGTGAGATAGACCCAACCATTTTGATGTTTTCTTCAGACCTGGACCCGGCTGCTGAAATGATCTATTTTGTCATCTGCAGACTTAGTAGCTCAAGGTAAGTAAGAGTAAGCCATTCTGCAGAATTTGCCAACTTATTATGTTTTAGGGTGTGTCTTCACTCCATGACAGGCACTTTTGGAAAAACCACCAGAGCGTGTTCCTGACCACTTGCTTAGATGCAGGGACAATGGAAGTTTTTGGTGAGCTAGGGGCGACTGGATTTGCCCATTTACACTGGCTCAGCCATGGAGCTATTTCTATTTGTATTTTGCAAGGGAAGTGTATTGGAATCCCAGAGAAACTTGACCTTGGAGACCTTTGAAGGACAACGTGCACTTCCCGGCTCTTGGCTCGCTACCCTCATGAGATGACCAGAGCATCTCCTGCAGCAGTGGAGCTCAACCAGGGTGTTACAGCGGTCATCTTAGAGTAGAGTCACTAGCGGGCAGCTTTCCAAACTGTGCAAGTGGGATTCCTCTCCTCCACAGGGATTCCAGTGCCCCCCTCAGATGTGGGGGGTGGAGCAAAAGCACACTGTATTCTGCCCCACAAAATTTTCATCTCTTTTGCATGTTTCTACTTCAAGCTAGGAGCCAGTTTCTGAGGGCGACTATAGGGGTGTATAAATGCCTCACGTTGAATGCACTGTAGTATACTGGGGAATCACAGTTTTGGATAACATCATCTGGCAGATCTAGAATGGATATAAGTGTGGCCTCAGCGTTGCTTTTTGACAGCGGGGGTGGCACCGAAGAAGGAAACCTTGTCTTGTCTTTTTTGCCAATGACATCTCTCTTCTCTGCTCAAAAAATTCCACCCATCAAAGCCTGTAACGCCAGTTACTTTTTTAAAAAATAACTTACCTTTTTTGATTGTGCCAACTTGAAGCGCTTGCCTCCTCTGCACTTCTAATTCACTCACTGTCTGGATGATTTATTTAATTCAATTAGTGATTGATGCCCTCCCTTCTGTTGCAGATGAATGCAATTTGTCTTCTATTGCTGTTTATTTTTTCACTTACCTGTCTGGTGGCAATAACAGTGTTCTGGGGTCTATTTCTAACCGTGCACCCCAGGCAAAGTATTTAACCTTATTGGACCCCAAAGCTTCACTTACAAAACCCCCATGCTTCACCCTCTTGCCTTTGAGGTTTAGTTTCCTACATGATTCTCATTGACTTAGTATAGTTTGTTGGGTTGGTTGGTTGGTTTTCGATTTTTCGAGACAGGGTTTCACTGTGTAACAACAGCCTTAGCTATCCTAGAACTAGCTCTGTAGACTAGGTGGACCTTGAACTCACGGAAATTTATCTGTCTTTGCCTCCTGAATGCTGGGATTGAAGGCATGAATCACCACAGCCTGAATTATTGTAGGTTTCTTGAGACAGCCATTGTGGTAGATGGTTTCCTGTTTGGGTCCCCAGGACACTTGGGTCCTAATATTTGCACTCTTGTGTGTCCCAGCCCGAGTGTAGGGTCGGCCCAGTGGATAGCACATGGGGAAAATGACGAGATACAACCTTCTGTGATTAGTTTAGAAGGCTGACTCCTGCCTTGCTAGAATTCCTTCCTTTTGTTTCTTTCGCGTTTGCTCCGGTGGAGAAAGCTGCCTTGAGTGGATTTGAGAATGGCTCGGATCAGGAGTCTCCAGGGGACCGGAACTCAAGTCACCAGTGACTGATAACAAGGCGTGGCCCTTACCCCAGCAGAGCCACGATGTAACTGCAGACCCAGTCAACGCTTTGTGGCCACAGTGTGTGTCTCTAGGCCAGTGCCATGACAATGGCCTCATGACAGAGTCTAGAGAAGAAGATTCAACTAGCCATGACAGGACTTCAGAGCCATAGAAATATAAGACACTAAATGTATGTTGTTTAAGTCACTAAGTATGTAAAGTAACTTCTTATATAACAACAGACAATTAATGTTATCTATGAGATGGGTTAACGGATACATGTCTCCCTATGTTGGTCAAATTAAATTGTTCTGCAGCAATAAATGATCCCCAAACCTGAGTGGCTCATATCCCCAAAAGTTTATTCTTTATTTATGCTACAAGTCCATTGGCAGTTTGCTGTAGCTTTAGTATTTCCCCTCTATCATACTCCAGAACTAAATTGACAAGCTGCCCATACCTGGAACATTGCAGACAATCCTGGAAGGAAGAGGGAAAAGCAAGTGCCATATATTCTTTGGCTTTGGAAACATTTCCATGAAAGGGCACTGTCCATGCATCCTGAACCATCTGGTGAATGATGACCATCCACAGCTGTGCTTTGGGTTTTGAAGAAGTAAATAACAAGCAAAAATACAAGGAATAAATAGTAAATAAGAGATAGAAACAACAGATAGAGAGAAAAACATTGTGCTCACAACAGGCAGTAGATGTGATCGGAGTAGCCTAATTGAGATGGCAAACAAAGGCAACACCATCAAATCAGGAGATTCCAAACATACAGCAGAAATCAACCTAGATGCCCTTCAATGGAAGAATGGATGAAGAAAGTATGGAATATATACATATTAGAGTACTACTCAGCAGTAAAAAACAATGACTTCTTGAATTTTGCATGCAAATGGACGGAAATAGAAAACACTATCCTGAGTGAGGTAAGCCAGACCCAAAAAGAGGAACATGGGATGTACTCACTCATATTTGGTTTCTAGCCATAAATAAAGGACATTGAGCCTAGAATTCGTGATCCTAGAGAAGCTTAATAAGAAGGTGAACCCAAAGAAAAATATATAGGCATCCTCCTGAACAGTAACCTTCATCAGGCGATGAAAGGAGACAGATACAAAGACCCACATTGGAGCACCGGACTGAAATCTCAAGGTCCAAATCAGGAGCAGAAGGAGAGAGAGCACGAGCAAGGAACTCAGGACCGCGAGGGGGGCACCCACACACTGAGACAATGGGGATGTTCTATCGGGAACTCACCAAGGCCAGCTGGCCTGGGTCAGAAAAAGCATGGGATAAAACCAGACTCGCTGAACATAGCAGACAATGAGGACTACTGAGAACTCAAGAACAATGGCAATGGGTTTTTGATCCTACTGCACGTACTGGCTTTGTGGGAGCCTAGGCAGTTTGGATACTCCTCTTAATAGGCCGGGATGGAGGTGGATGGTCTTTGGACTTCCCACAGGGCAGGGAACCCTGATTGTTCTTAGGGCAGACGAGGGAGGGGGACTTGATTGGGGGAGGGGGAGGGAAATGGGAGGTGGTCGTGGGGAGGAGGCAGAAATCTTTAATAAATAAATAAATAAATAAATAAAAAGGAAAAAAAAGAAATCAATTGGGGAAGTTGAGGCAGTCAGTTGAAGCTTCTAACTGAGCTTTCTTTCCATGGACAGGCTTCCCATGGCCGAACTTTAGCTTCTGGTTCCCCCTACAGACTCTTTTACATCATGGGACAAGCAATAACAGCCTCTGTTGGAAATGGTTTGCTTTCTGGTTGTTTTCAAGGACACAGCCTTGCTACTCCCCAGCTGTTTTGCTATTCTCTTCCTTCTCCGTAGCATAGCTGGGGTGGAGCAGCCCATCCCTAGACAAGAGGTCTTAGATGATACCTTGAGACAAACATGCTTGGCTGTGAAGTGGGAATGAGGGAGAGGGCAGGACAGCCCAGCTTCTCAGCAAGCTCAAACAGCGTGTGACAATTTCCTGATACAGAGGACGTTACAATATGACTGCTTGCATTTTGTCAGCCAAAGCTAGTCCAGAGGAGTTCAATGGGGCCACCAAAATACAATCTCCTCCAGGGAAGCCACCAGGCACCAAGTGTGATGGGCCATAAACTCCTGCATTGAGTCAGAGGCGTGGTCATCACAGACGACCATGATGTACAAAGAAAAGGGCCAGCTCACGTTTCCTATGGACAGATGTAGAGGTCCCAGAGCCTAAGAAAGTATGCCTGAAGAGCTAGCTTTCCTAGAGAAGGATCAAAAATTAAGAGGGCCCGAGGCAGTGGAGAAGCTGAGGTTTCACCATCCCTATAATCTTTACTGTCACGCCCCTAAGGTGGAACAAACGCAGTGATTCTCATGTCAGCAGCATCTTCAAGACACATCCCCTGGTACACCTTCTGACTGGCCAAATTGCTTTCCCTAAACCCTTTAAGCTTCTTCTATATAGAAAGAATAATCCCATTCATAAAGTTAGACAGGGTTTTCCAACTGTCTCACAGCAATGAATTAGTAGCAGAAAAGAAACATTAAGGACCTGGGGCAAGCCTGCAGTTATCCAGGCTTCCATCTTCTCAGAGTCTGCTCTAATCCCACCTTCCTGAGGAATAAGCACAACCCCCAAGTGCGTCCGGAAAATGTGGGAGGAGCCAAATGAATGGCCCTTAGTGTATTCACCCCAGAGGTCTTGTCATCCTGGCTCTGGAGAGGCTAGCTCGATGAGAAGAAATACAGAGATAGGAAAGCCAACACATCTGCATGCCGAGTGGAAGTCAGAATCCTTCTTAATCTGGTAAATCAGTCCAACAGGATGAATGCGCTGCTAAAACCTGAGCCATACTACACTGGTGTACAACAGACATATGTCAAGGCCAAATCCCCTAAAATATGAAGGAGGGACTAGTTGGTAATCCCTTTTTCTATAAAATATACTTTTGCCTGCAGGCCCTGTGTGATCTTTGCGTCATGCCAGATGGTATCTGGCTTCTCTTGAGGTTATAGTTTATGTCAGAAGAAATAGACTTCATTTGGATGAGTTCTGAAGGAAGCACAGGAAGACTCCAGAACTGTGTCTTTAACACTGGCCTCAGATGCCTCAGGAGCCTGACCACAGGAATGACTTCTGTGGGGGCCATCAGAACAGTCTGGGTTTGCTCTCAAGGACGTTCTTGTGCTGGCTTTCTTCCCATATTGTGTCATGGAGGGTGTGAGAGGAGCTAGGGCAGGCCTGGCATTTGTGAAGCCCCCTGCCCCACAAACAAAGAAGTGTGAGGGGCAGGCCTGGCATCTGTGAAGCCCCCTGCCCCACAAACAAAGGAGTGTGAGGGAAAAGCGATGGAACAGAAGCTTGGAATGGGGCTGGAGCTCTTACTTCTCGGGTGACAGCAATTTGTGCTCTTGGGAAAATATTTCAGTCTTAAAACTGAAATGCATTTAGTTATCAGAGGAACCACTAAGCGAAGCCATCATCATCTGTGCTCCTGAAGCTTTGCTGCGGAAATGGGCTGGCTGTTAAGCAATGTTAGCCCTTCTCCCACACGTTTTTCCTGCTCTAAGGTTAATAAGGCTGTTTCTAAATAGAAACGTGGTGGTGCTTCCGAGCTGCCTGGCACTCTTACTGGTGATGGCTTATTTCATCTCATCCTGTCTGCAGGCCACATTCCAGTTCCTAGCAGCGAACTTCGCCTGACACACCTGTGCTTTGGGCACAATCGTGAATACCGGGAAAACAGAGGCAGTTAGATGCAATTAGATGCCGTCTCTGCCTCCAAGGATCTCCTTGTCTAGTGAGTGAGTTAGGCTTACAATGGCAGGAGGTGATATGTGAGATATGTTAATAAATGTATATTCAGCCATCTCTGTTGTAGGCAAGGCAGAGTTAGTAGATGAAGAAGAATTCATGAATGATGTGTCTTGAATGTTTATTTTTAAGTGTTCAAAGTATAGCAGGTACGTGTGAGATGCAGGCAGGGGTGTGCAATAATGCAGAGACACATGGTGGCTATATTTGTGTCACAGTATTTGTATTCTGGGTACATGTTTTAAGGCCCCTTTACTTGAGTGAGGCCACGTGTTTACTTTGGGCTGATGAATAGGAGGCAGAATTGAAGAACCAGGGTCAGTAAGATGGCCCAGTAAGTGAAGATGCCATCCCTTTACCACCAAATTTGAGGCACACATGATAGACGGTGAGAACCTACTCTTACCAGTTGTCCTCTGATCCCCAAATGCTCACTGTGGGACACACACACACACACACACACACACACACACACGATAAATAGGTAGATACATACATAAATAAGTACGTTGATAATTTTTGAAGTGAAGAATTACTTCTGAGTCATTTTAGTTCATCTAAGACTCTCCAGCATTTTTCTGAGACCCCCAAACCAAACCCAGCAATTTTTAGAGATGGTTCATTGCTTGCATGGCCACGATGAAGGAACAACCTACCAGCTACTGGGACACATGTCAGTTATACAAGTGAAAATGCATTTGCATTTTTCCCAAGTCACTGAGATTTGAATTTTGGTTTTAAAAGTTCTATTTTTTGAGCAGTATGACATAATTTGTTTATCAAATTCAGTGCAAAATTGGCTGATGGCCCTTACTTATATCCGTCAGGAGCGACTTTCCTTAGACTCAACGTTTTAGGTGAAATCATTTGCTTTTAGTGTTAGCATTTGACAAGTAGAGATCTTTGGCTCACCCAGGCTCCTGCCTCCTGCTCACTGGTTCTAAGTGAAGGACAGGAAAAACATTTCATTGTTCAGAGCAGGGAGTTAATGCAGTTCCACCCAACTGGGGGATCATAGGCTGTTAACAGGTTGCTAGATGCATTGCTCAGAGTGGGATTTGTGCTTATAGAACACTAGCAAAGGGGTGCTTGCATAGCCCACGCCAAATGGAGTCCCAGGCTACCAAACAATTCCATAGGCTCGTCTTCCAGGTATTGATACAGATGTTTATACAGAACATAAAAAATAACAGATCCTTTGGAAAGCTGTGAACACGACAATGAATGTCAACGACAATGAATCTGTTAGGGAGGCAGGAGCAGGGCAAAGGAGACAGTGCAGAAATAGAAATGGGTGCCACCTTAGAGCTTGCCCGGTGTTCCAGGGAGAATAAGGCGATGCTTGGAGGAAGAGAAGCTAATTCAAGGGAAGACAAAGTCTTAAAAACAAGTGTTAAAAAGTTAAGAAGATAAGGTTTTGCTGTTGATCAGAGCATGGTTGGAAGAATGGATGGAAAGAGGGCTAGTGAATAACACGGTGGCCTGACATTTAAATGGTATGATGACCTAACAAGCCAGTGCTAGCCTGATCTGTAAAGGAAGAGACAACATCCAAAATTTAAGGGAGAGAAATACAGGAGCTTTTGGGGAAGGGGAGCTATGATTTTAGTATTTTGTTCCACCATGACCCCATTTCATCATTTGATCTCTGGGAACTGTGGGGCTCTCATTTAGTAATACCAGTTAGGCTATAAAATTCTTCTTCTTTTCCTTCTCTTTCTTCTTCTTCTCTTTCTTCTTCTCTTTCTTCTTCTTCTTCTTCTTCTTCTTCTTCTTCTTCTTCTTCTTCTTCTTCTTCTTCTTCTTCTTCTTCTTCTCCTCCTCCTCCTCCTCCTCCTCCTCCTCCTCCTCCTCCTCCTCCTCCTCCTCCTCCTCCTCCTCCTCCTCTTCTTCTTCTTCTTCTTCTTCTTCTTCTTCTTCTTCTTCTTCTTCTTCTTCTTCTTCTTCTTCCAAAATGTCAGGTACTCTGTTTTATTTTATTTTTTTGGCCAAGTCACATTACAGATTAATCAATGTTTATTTTTGTTAATATTATTGAAAAAGGTTCAAAACTCTAAGAGATAGATATGAATAAGAAGTGCCTCAGGTCTGACATTTTCCTCTCAGAAAGCTATATATCCTAAGTAGCTCTTGCTGGTGCTTGTTGCCTTGCTCTCTGCTGATGAGATTTTTGTACTTGAGGCTGTGGTGAGCAGACCTACAGGCTTACTCTATCTCAGGGTAAGAGAGACCAGCCCTCTATGCACCTCTGTAGACATATGCTTCTCATTGCCTTTCTTTCGTGAGGTGACCCACTTTCTTTTTCTATATTTGGAATGAAAAATAATGATTAATTTCAATGATCACTTTAAAATTATTTAATAGACAAAGAACTACAGGCAACCAAAGCAAAAGAGCGAAAATAGTTCTCTGCAAGGGTAAGCCCCTAAAATTGGTTATCCAATATTAAAGGGTCAGCCCTAAAATCATATACCTACATATCATATACCTACAAGTAACACTACATGGATTGAGCAAGTTATATTTATATATTTAGGCATCTATAACTATAACACCTAAAGAAAAAGAGAGCCAAAGGAGGGCGTATAGAGGAGAGGTTGTGGGAAATGATGTAAATATGTTTTAATTAAAAATGAAAGAAATCTTTTTCTTACCTCAGTCCACAAAGATTTCCTTCTGGAAATATTTTCTTCTAGAAGTGGTTTTTCTAGGAGTGTTATAGTTTTAGTTCTTAAATTGAAGTCTACAGTCTATTTCAAGGCAGTTTTTATGTATGATGTGAAGAATAAATGAGGTTAATTTATTTTATACACATCTTCGTTTGCTCCAGTACAATTTAGACACACTCTTTTCTCTCTTTGGATTACTTTGGGCTGAGAAAGGAATTGGTTTATTATAGGAATAAAGAGGAAGTCAGTGTGGCCTGAATACAGGAGGGGAGGAAAGGAGTGCTGGTTGTTGATGCTGGAGAAGCTAGGACCCAAACCATAAACACATTAGGAACCTTGAAAAGAAAATTGCATTATATTCTAATAATTTAATTGCTTCAAGTATTTTAAGCAGAACATGCATGATCCAGTTTACCTTTTTTAAGTGTAAAGATTGCTTTCTTTTTTCTATGTTTGGTTTTTCAAGACAGGGTTTCTCTTCATAGCCCTGGCTGTTCTGAAACTTGCTCTGTAGACTAGGCTGGCCTTGAACTCACAGAGATCCACCTGCCTCTGCTTCCTGAGTGCTGAGGTTAAAGGTGTGTGTCACCACCACCACTGTCCAGCCTAAAGATGTGTTTAACAAATCTGTTAAACTCACTCTGATACTTACCATACAATTATTTTAAAAAGCATTATGATTGTGTATTTGCACATGCATGTCTATGTGGGCACAAGTGCCATGAAGCGTATGCAGAGGTTAGAAGACAATGTTGTAGAGTCATGTCTCTTCTACTTTTATGTAGGCTTCAGGGATTGAATTCAGGTCACCGGGATTTCCCGGTAAGTGCCTTTACCTGCTGAGTCACTTAACCAGCCCCAGCTATTACCATAATACATAGCTTTTGGGTATCAAAAGTGAGCTTTACACCTTTAATGGCATCATTAAAAAGCAGTCTGAGACATAAACTGTCCTGACCACATGATATAAAGGTTACAGAACATTTTATTCTTTGTTCCTTCTCTATGTCAGATGAACAAAAATATTTTTGGGAAGAACATTGCCCAAGCTTTACTACACAGCATTCTTCAAGATACTCTAGAACAGTGTTTCTCAACCTGTGGGTCATGACCCCTCTCAACCCATGAATGACCCTTTCACAAGTGTTACATATCAGATATTTATATTATAATTCATAACAGTAGCAAATTAGAGCTATGAAGTAGACATGAAAATAATTTTATGGTTGGGGATTGCCACAACATGTGGAACTCTATTAAGGGGTCACAGCATTAGGAAGGCTGAGAACCGCTGCTCTAGAAGGTCATTCTTCTCAAGAAGTAAAAGGCACTGTGGTTTGTAATGACCATGGTAGGCGCGATTTGCTTCACAGGATGGCTCAAGATTCCTTTCCCTAACCATTCAACTCCACGCAGTGTTTTGCTTTTGTGAAGATGAGTATCATCATGGCTTGGCTCTTTGAGTTGCTTTCCTAACATAAAAGCCACAGTGGGAAAGCTAGTACTTGCACTGGGGACAAAATTTGAGAGATAGCGTTGCCCTGGGAGTGTTCACATCCTTGCGGGAGGATGAGCTAAGCTGTTAATTGGAGTTATTTTTCTTCTGGAATGTGGACTATGTTTAAGGTCGCTGGAGATTTCTTGCAGTGAGCGCGATTGCATTTGTTTAAGGCTTAAAACGGTAAAATGAGCTGCGGCTGAAATTTCAGGCAGAATTAAAAAGGCATATGTGAAAAGCAGAACTTGGGGGAGGTGTTAGACACATTTTCAGGTTGGACTTACCCCCAAATAAATATAAAAACATACTACCTATCAGAAGAGATGTTAGTTCTTGAATTTCACCCAAATACACATTTGAGTGATAATTAGAGTCTTAATAATTGAAGAAAACAGATACATATTCTGTATTAACTATTTCAGCAATCCACATTATGTGTTAATCAATAAGGTTTTAGAAGAATAAACCAAAGGATGCCTGAGACTGAGTAGCCATGGATATTTACAAATTGAGATTTATGTCACAAGAAACAGTGAGCCATTTAACAATGGTAGGAAGACATTTCCAGGCAAGGTAAATGAAAAGACATCAAAGTAGAAGAAAGATTGACTAATTCGAGGATCAAGGAGGAGGCCAGCAAGAGCGGAGCGGCAGGGCTTGTGGCAGGGAATGAGGTGCAGATAATGCGATAGTTCCTATAACAGGATGAAGAATGTAACATCCTACTGAGAAGTCATTATTTTGGGACACAACACATGATGGCGGGTGAACTGTGGATTAGAGGAAGGCAAGAGAAGGGGGCAGGGATTAAGAAGCAGATTGTAGGCAGGCTGGGGCAGTTGACCAGGACTGCGGTTTGGTGATAGGGATGGGGAAGAATGGGTACACTCAGGAGCAGCTGAGAGGAAGAGGGCATGATGGAGGAAGCCAGGTCAACCAGCAGATGTGATTGCCTCTAGGTCCACGTGGGAAAGCATCATTTCCAAAGGAGCCGTTGTTTGCACTCAGGGTGCAAGGAATTTAGCTTCACAAAGCCACTAACTACTGTATGTCTTTCTAAGCCAGAGGACCTGGCTGACCGTTGACTTCTGATCTCTTGAGATCTTTCTAGAATCAGCATGCTGCATTTTTTCACACTTTTTTTTCCCTGGGATTCTTGGGTACCAGAGACAATGGGAAGGAGGAGTTCTGTGGATGGCTAAGCTTGCTCTGAGTTAAAAATTGAGGCAGGGCACACACCATTCTTGGATGGCTCCACAGTTCTAAGCAAAGGGACCTGGAGGCTCAGTGTTTATTGTGGCAAGGGCAAGGGACTGGGCACACAAGAGCTGTCCTTCCACACTTCCAGTGGCTATGAGCTACATTCTTTCAATTTCAGTTTTACAAAACAAAGGTAGAGGTTCAGAAAATTTCTTTAAGAAATATTACTTTAGTTTTAGTCATGTATATATGTGTAGGTACCTGCGGGGGTGGTGTTGGGAACCGAACTCAGGCCTTTCAAAGCCGTTGAACGATCTATCAGCCCCCTCAGTGAGGTCCACTCCGTTCTAAGGCACACAGTTCCGAAGTGCTGGGCCAGGACTGGAACCATTGTCTGGTTCTTTGGCTCCTGCTCAGCTCTTGAACTGGGTTACTCTCCTTTCCAGGTGATCAACATCACTTAGTTTCCACCAGAGCCCCTGGTGCGGGAGGACACAGTCTCCCTTTGTCTAGTATGCCGATTGTCTCCCTCACCCGCCTAGCTTGCCTAGGATTGTGCTCAGCAAAAGAGGCTCCTGGAGGCAACACATCCATCTTGCTGCCACAGCCCGTCCTTGGGGATGGGATAAGCAAGGTAGAACCTAAAAGCAAGACCTTGGTGCATCCACCACCGCTAAGCTAAGGGAAGCAACTCTTCTGCCTGTTCATTGCCCCGAAGGCATTTTCCATTTCATGGGCCCTCCCGCTTCCAATCCCTCGCTTTTTACCCCTCAGTTTCAGCTCTGCCCCCTCAGGGAGCGTCCTTGGCCGCGGGGCTGACAGCATTTGGGGCACGGGGTCTTGTTCTCTGCGCTCTATCCCATCTGTGCGCAGAGCCTCGTTCCCGGGCTCCCGGAGCCCGGCGGGCATTGACGTCAAACGGCAGCGGAGCGCTGCCTACAGACGGCTGACCCGGGCCCTCCTCCACACCCCCGTCCTTCCTCGCCCCCTCCCTCTTCCTAGCACCGGGTTCAGCCGGCTATAAGAAGAAGGAGAGCGCGGTGCCCCAGCAACGACGAGGTCCAGCACCATGGAGAGCTCCCGCCTGCGGCTGCTGCCCCTCCTGGGCGCCGCCCTGCTGCTACTGCTACCTTTGCTGGGTGTCCGTGCCCAGGAGGATGCCGAGCTGCAGCCCCGAGCCCTGGACATCTACTCTGCCGTGGAGGATGCGTCCCATGAAAAGGAGCTGGTCAGTATTCCCATTGCCTCGGGATCCCCCTTGGGCTGCCGCGGGGCCCTTCCTTTGCATGCGTCCCTCCTTCGCTCCTGTCCCACCAGGAAGGCTGAGTCCCTGGAGCCCTGTTTAAAAAATAAAGTCCTGGTACTCGCTATCAGACAAAGATATTTGAGTCCACGAGCTACGGGCTACGGGTTGCATGTCGAGCGAATCCCTGGTTGTGACTGTTCTGGGCACTGTGCACCTTGGAGGTTCTGGGGTCAGAACTAGGGACTTCGCCCTCAGGGCTTCCTCTCCATCACCATCTATCCCCCACTCCACCCCCTACTTGTCCGTCCTCCGAGTCCCGCTACCCTACGGTTGTGTGTCTTGGGCTCCGTATAACTGGGCTGAAAGTGAGCACCTGCGCTGGGCTCGCAGCCAAAGCGGCAACTTCTGGCTCCCGGCGCTGTGCTGCAGATTGAAGCGCTGCAGGAAGTCCTGAAGAAGCTCAAGAGTAAACGCATTCCGATATATGAGAAGAAGTACGGCCAAGTCCCCATGGTAAGGCTCTGGGTCACCCTTCCCTTACTTTTCCAGGAGAAAGGACTGCCATCTTTCACAGGGTCTTTACTCTAGCAGGTGGCGGAGCAGCTCAGGTGATGCTTTGCTTCTGCTCTCGCCCTTTGTTCCCTGGTCCCTAAGTGTAAGGGAACACAGGCTTGTAGAGCCAGAAAAACAGTCCCATGATGGGAGTGGGAGTATTTCCTGAAACATCGTAATTGGATGAGCCCTTAAATCTACGCAGTTGTCCCTTAATTTCTCCTAGAGCATGGCGGGGCTTTTCTTTATCCTTTCGTTGTTGTTTTGTTTCTTAAATTCCGTGATAAAAAGTTTTCAGAACGGGTCACCTTTGTGGGACAGTTCTAGGTAAAATCTTCCCCCCCTTTCTCTTTCTCTGTCTCTGCTTTTGTCTCTGTCTCTCTGTCTCTGTCTCTGTCTCTCTGTCTCTGTCTCTCTGTCTCTCTCTCTCTCACACACACACACACATACACACACACCTGCTTTCCTTTGGGTGAGGAAGTGAGAAAGTAGAAACAAGGTTTTGGGAAAGTATATTGTGCATTTCTTAGATGCAAGGGTCTAGCTAATTCTTCCCTCTTTAAATTTACAAGAAAAGGAAGCTGAAAATGTAGTCTCTCCCAAAGGCAGAACAATTTAGGAGGGGATCAACCATTTAATTTTCTTCCTTTAAATGTCCTCTTTCTGAAATTATAAGCCCGTGGCTTCAGGCTCTCCGGGCTTTGGATCTGACTATACTTAGAGGTGATGGTAGCAGTCTAGCCATTCTTCTCAAGAGACCGCTCCTTTGGGACCCATATAACCACCGGTTGTGTTGTTGACAGTGTGACGCCGGAGAGCAGTGCGCAGTGCGGAAAGGGGCCAGGATCGGAAAGCTGTGTGACTGTCCCCGAGGAACTTCCTGCAACTCCTTCCTCTTGAAGTGCTTATGAAGGGTCGACAGCCTCCACCTTAAGTTCCCACACCCCTTCTTTTCCCCACAGGAGCACTCCTTTACCCTGGAGCCCGGCTTTAGCAACAATAAAGTCTGTATCCCCCTCCGAGGGTGAATGGGCTCTCTCTCTCTCTGCTGTTTCAAAATAAAAGAACGCATTTGATGCTACTGTGTGAAGGATAATGCCTTGCATGGTGTCAGCGTGTGTGCAGAATATTCTTTTCTCGTTTTATTCATCTGACACTTTCTTGAGAACCTTTCTGGGGAGAAGAGGAACTTTGCTTTAAAACTGCATTTTTGTATGTGGCGTGTCAGAATGAAAATTAGATCTAGTTAATTTTGGTAGATGACATCACACCCTGGCAAATAAATTACCCTAAGCAACACAAATTGAAGCATGTGCAAATTACACATAATAAAGCATTTTTAATAATTGCTTACAGAGCATGGCTGTTTCTCCATAAGTAATTTAAATAGGAATAATGGGATTACTCATGCTGTTGTTTTCAAAGAGAAATATTTTAAAAATAGCTGTCTATTGGGAGAGCAGCACCTCAGCTCCAATGAGTTTTGATCATTAATTAGGAGGATGGTACACCAGCTTCAGTATGCTCTGCTCTCTGACTACAGTGGCGTGGTGGTGGTGGTGGTGGTAGTGTGTGTGTGAGAAAGAGAGAGAGAGAAAGAGACAGAGAGAGAGAGGGAGAGAGAGACAGAGACTGAGAGAGGCAGAGACAGAGAGACTGAGAGAGACACACACAGAGAGAGAGAGAGAGAGAGAGAGAGAGAGAGAGAGAGAGAGAGAGTCTGAAAGACAGGCGGGGGTAAAGACCATTGGACTTGGGACAATAGCATCTGTGGTTATTGCTGCACTATTCACAACAGCCAGGAAATGGAATCAACCTAGATGTACACCAACAAAAGAATGAATGAAGGCTGTATGGTACAGACACAACGGGAGCTTACACAGTCATAAAGAGAAATGAAATGATATTTGCAGGAAAATGGATGGAATTGGAAGCCGTTATGTTAAGTGAAATAAGCCAGACTTAGAAAGATGAATGCCACATGTATTCTCTTATACAGGGAACCTATTTTTAAAGGTGTGTGTGTGTGTGTGTATGTGTGCGTGTATAAACCAATAAGTCCTATCTCTATATAAGGACCCTGCTTTAAAGGAAACAAATGGCTTATTCTGAGCCAAATTCAA